>NW_026125281.1:95000-1295000 GCF_943737965.1 Phodopus roborovskii
ATGTGTGTGTGTGGGGGGGTATCTGTACCACCAGAAAGGGGGGAACAGAGGAAAGCCATCTGTGTACAAAGAGCCTCCTCACAGGATTTATTCAATAGGAAAACACTTTGTTCCTGCTTCAAGTTTGAATTATAGTCACGGCAATATTGAACACTCAATGAGACAATTGTTCAGGTCAACTTCAAAGGCAGGCTGAGGTGCGGCTGCGGGGGAGAACTGCCACACCTCGACTTTTGGCAGAGACCTACCCAGCCTCACGGCAAACAAGCCAGCTCACTGTGTTGCTTCTCCAGGGGATTGAACTGATGGAGTCAAGATGGGGAGGCTTCAAACATACTGTTTTATTTTTCTCCTCCCCCCCTTGCCCCTTCCTTCCTCTGGATCTGTTTACACTCTACAGATACACACCTCAGTGCATGCCCCTCAAAAGCCTGGAATGAAACCAGGAGCTGCCCAGTGTGTGTGCTCACAGGGTGTGAGTCTGTGACTCACAAACTCATTCCTAAGTGACTAGTCGGTAGATGGTTTTCTCTGGGTTGTGGTCCCAAGCTGGGTGGCTGCCTAGAATTAAGTTCCCATCAAAGCCGTGATTAATTTCAATGTAAAGATTACTTAAAGGATCCCTAAGGACCTTAACATTTTTCTTCTTTTTGAATGAATTTGTTTCAATTTCATTTTAATATTGGGGGGGGTTTCAGATTAAGTGTAAAGATGATACTACACAGGACACATTTCAGAAAGGGCGTATCCTTCTATCCCGGCAGTAATTAGCAATTGTATTTTCTTCTCAATGCACACAGATCATTTTTACACTATTGGATTGAACCCAGGGTCTCAGACACGCTTGACAAGAACTTTACCACTGAGCTAACCAAGCACTCTTCATTTTCACTGAGAGTTGAACTGTACAGCTCTCGAGACACATGTTATATTAACTCCAGCTTACAAGGCAGGAAGCAAAGATAAAAAGAAGCTAAGGACTCTTGACCTTTGGAAGAAGGTGGCCAACTGGGAGACTATTGAAATGCAGCTGTTTGGCTCTGACCCTCTCCTGGTCTCTGCCTTCTGGTGTCAGGACCAAACAGGGAAAGATGGTGTTACAAAGAGGCTGCGCTCCCAAAACAGAATTCCACTAAAATTTCATACTTCATCTCTGACAGAAGTTTAAGCTATGTGTATCACTTTGGTCAAGTGATTTCTAATAGAATTTGAGAATTTAATCCAGGAGTAAATACCTAGCAGTCTCAGAAAAACAGGAAATGAAAACATTTACTTTTACACAGTATTTTTATTATAGAAAATAATGATTGAGAGGTTGATAAAAACTTGCAAGCATAACAGGATAATGGGATAAAAATTCTACGGGAGAAGTGAAATGGAAATTCTGTCCCGAGCAGACAAGAAAAGGCTGCAAACTTTCCCACCATTAGGAGAGAACTACAAACGCATGGCTGGTTGGCTAGTTGGCAGTTTGGCAAGCAACTTGTTGATGACTGTGGGTAAAAAATGACCACACCACTTGCAGCTAAATGAATAGATTTAAGAGCAATGTCCTGTTGTTAAGTGCTACTCTTTATACTATAATAAAATTTGTATCACAATGATATAAAGAGAAATGTCAAAAAAAATTTTAGTGTGAGAGGTAAAAAGTTTTTCAAAATGTTTTGATGGCCTTCGAATTAGAGAGCCCATGGCCTCATCTGAAGGTGGAAACAACTGTTGTGGAACAATTACTTTAACTGGCAAAGGTGTTTTACATTTGTTTATGTCGTGGAATACTTCTGTATAAAGATGTGTTACATTTGTTTCTGCTGCCTTTGTTTAATTATGAAAAGGTGTACTACTGTTTCACCTTGCCTGCCCAAGGCACCTCATTGGTCTAATAAAAAGCCGAATGGCCAATAGCTAGGGAAAAAAGGAACAGGTGGGGCTGGAGGGCAGACAGGAAAAATAGGAGGAGAAGTCTGCACTCAAAAAAGAACAAAAGAAGAAAAGCGAAGAGAAGCAGAGCAGGAGAGACACACGTGGGGCCAGAAGCCAGGCAGCCACCAGCCAGCCAGACACGGAGACAGCAGGAAGTAAGTTACAGAAAGAGACAGATACTGAAGAAGTCAAAAGCCCCAAGGCAAAGTGTAGATAAAAACAGATTAAAATAAGGATGCACTATTATAACGAATAAGAAGTCTCCATGTCATGATTTGGGAGCTCATTGGTGGCCCAAAAGAAAAAGCCTGGTACAAACAACCAACAATGGTATTTTTCTAAATCAAATATGCTGCACTCCAGGACAGAGACCCTTCCAGTAGAACAGCACAGGCCCATAGATTCCACGTTAGATTAAACTGTACCTGACCTTTTAAAATTCTCGAGTAACCCAAAAGCCTGGGGATAAGCACTTCAACTGTGCACTTGTAGAGGCAGTAATAGAAAGGAAAACTGAACTGTTTTATTTGAGATTAATCAAGTTCTGACTTCAATAAACTGCTTTTATACTTTCCCACCAAAACCCCTGTCCTCTCCCTTTAATAATTATCTCTCTTTGGCAGTGTGCGTGAAATAAGGGGATGTACTTCTTAAAGGGTCTCAGAAGTGAGGGCTGCTGGGGCAGTGTGGTTCTCAACCTGTGGGTCATGACCCCCCTAAGGGTCAAATGATGCTTTCACAGAGGTCACCTAAGACTGTTAGAAAACACAGGTGTGTACGATTCATGACAGTAGCAACATTACAGTCATGAAGTAGCAACAAAAATAATTTTAAGGTTGTGGGGGTCACTGAAACATGAGGAACTGTATTAAAGGTCACAGCATTGGGACAGTTGAGAACCATTGTTCTAGAGTATTCTGGGTGCAGGAGAGAGGTGTCCCAAAATTGCCCTCCTGATACCTTCTGGACCTTAAAAAAGTAATTCTTGTACTCATAGATACATAATTTCTTGTTGCAATGAGATAGATCGTTATAAATTTATTCTTTGTGTGTAAACACTGAGCACGTTCATTCCTGTGGTCATTAGACACTGAGTCTTGCTGCCCAGGCTGTCCTCACACTCTCAATGCCTCTGCCTCCTCTTCCTGAGTGTTGTTATTACAGTGTATCGACCATGCAGGGCCTGAAGGCCCCGCCCAGGTCACCTTGAGATGCAAGCTGGCCTGGGCAGTTGCCACAGTTCCTTGTCTGCGCTGTTTTTCCCCATGAGACCTTTCCGGGTGTCTGCCTTGTGGCCCGCTCTCTGTGTACTTGGTTGGCTGTCTTGCTGCTTTCTGAATGTCAGTCTTACCATCCTTTCTAGCCACTCATCTCAGAACGCAGCCTGAGAGGGAAGGCAAGAAGTCCATGGCCTTAACTATGGTGCCTCCTGGAAGCAGCCATGAAGGGTGACCACCTACAATAATACTACACACCCCATAATAATACTACAGCTGGTTAGAGGTAGTGGCCATCCTGGGGCCTTTTCCCCCCACTGAGGCTCACAAAGAGTAATTAATATTGAATAGCAAGACAAGGCCTTCAACAATTGAGCTGGAAAAGAAGCCAACCGGCTGGCATCAAAGCCAGGCACAGTACAATGGGCTTTCATTAGCTGGACGGATAACAAATTTGAAAGGAACAGTTAGTCACCACTGGAGTATTTGGACCATAGACAGGAATAAAAGAGGGACAAGAGACCAATCATAGGAGATTGGAAGCGACGTGGTCATGGGCAGCTAAACAGAAGCATGTGGGTGGAGAGGGGACATCACAGGAAACAGAAAAACAGACAGCTGAAAGCTGTGTGAGGTTGAGGCCACAGGCCTCATGGAGGTCTCCTAAGCTCTATGCTGGCAGGGAAAAGGAGACATTTAGAATTGCTACACAATCCTGCTGGAGGACGGTCTGTGCCCAGGAACTTGGTAAAGTATGATGCATTTATTACCAAATGAACAGAAACACCTATCCTCCAGGATGTTGTCCTCTCCTAGCCCATCAGCGTGTCCCTCTTCTCCACACTGACTATAAATCCAGGTTAAAGCAATGTGTCTGTTGCAGTATATCCCCAGAGAACATGCTGGAAAACTCTAGTAAGTGTCAGCCTTCTTTTCCCCTCCTCCCCTGCCTGTAGGGTCTCCCACTCTGCTAGCGCCTGCACTACGATCTGCTCCACTAATCAGGCAAAGGCCTAGAGATTGAAATACGAGACAAGACAGCGGGTCATTGGTTCAACAGCAATGCCGAATGTCGTTTATTGAGGGGATGGGGTGGGCTTATATACTGACTCACAGCACAGTGGAAAACAACAGGGTTTTCAGGCTTCGCTCCTCCCCAGCAGATGTGTGTTAGCAAAAACAGGAAGGGTACCACCAACAACTGTGGGGCAAGATGTTCCAGCCAACAGCTTCTGGCTTGCTCAAGGTGCCCCGGGGTCCATGCAGGGCCCTGCAGTCTGACCTGGGCTCTACCTGGGTATGCCTTTCTGACTTTACTAACCAACACAACTAGGAAGGCTCCCACAGCAGGAAAGCCCCCACCATGCTTTCTACTATGAAAAGACAATGAATTTGATACTGAAAAGCAGACTTGGCTACCAATTTCATGTGGGACTTTTGATTTCCAAATAGACCATTTCCTCAATTTTTTTCTTCAAGTTGTTGAAATAATCATGTTCTAATTCTGTTCAGGTCTATGAACATAATTTAATATGGGACAGCAGCCCCATGGGATCATATCCCAGAGAATGCCCTGGCTGTCTTAGTGTGTGCCAGCATTCTCTACAGTGCCCATGCAACAAAATCTTCTACTAACACAGTTTCTAGACTGCGTGTTCTCTATTGTTAGGCAGCACGTGGCTATTCCTAGGAAAATACAAGCCATACGCCTTCTACTTCACCGAAGTGTCAAATGCCCCTGAACAATCACCCTCATTGGCAAGTTGGTGCGATTCAACTCACTATTTTTTTTTCTTTAATTGAGGTGGAATTTACGTAACATCAAATTTTCCATTTTAATATGAATGATTCAGCTAACTGACATCAAAAAGGGGCTCGATGCAATTTGGCCTCACTAAGCAGCTGGACCGATAATAAAGGAAACGAACAGCATTTAATCACTACCAGAGCACTCGAGGGAGGCTACATCAGGGTAATAAAAGAAATCTAGATAGTACTTAGTGCACTCGTAGCATTGTGCAACCGTCACTCTTGCCTAGTTCTGAAGCATTCCCACTGCCCCCCACTCCAGAAAGAAACCTGTAGCTTTTAAGCAGTGACTCCTGACTTCCTTCCAGACTTGTGTCTAAGTATTTGCTACTGCAGGCTGTTTCACAGGAAGAGAATCACGTGGCCTATGATACTCAGTTGTTGACTTCTTTTCAGCTTAAGTCTTTTTTGCATTTATCTATATTTTATATATATGTATGTATGTATATGTATGTATATGCATATATACATACACACATACACACACATTATCAGTGGTTCATTTTCTTTCTTTTCTTCCTTTTTCTTTCCTGTGAAATACTTCATTGTATAGGTGTACATTTCTTAACTTTCAAGGAATTGCTGGGTTCTTTTCCATATTGGCAGCCTCATGTTCTGTTCTTGGCAGCAACTTACCATTATTGAATTATGATAGCTATTCTGGTGAGCATGACTGGGCATCTTATTATGGTTTTGATTTTCATGTTGAGTAGCTTGCTGACCATTTTGTCTACCTTCTTTAAATGCTATCTATCACCCTCCTTTGACTACTTTTTAGTTGAACTGTCTGCAAATCACTCTAAAAAGTGACATTTGTTCACCAAACTGTTCATCGTTATTCATATGAAAAGTGTGTGTAGCTGGGCAGTGGTGGTGCACGCCTTTAATCCCAATTCTTGGGAGGCAGAGGCAGGCAGAGATGGATCTCTGAGAGTTTGAGGTCATCCTGGTCTATAGAGCAAGTTCTAGAACAGCCAAGGCTACATAGAGAAGAGACCCTCTCTCAGAAAAAAAGAAAAAGAAAGAAAGTATGTGTATGTGTCTGTACGTACACATTCATGGCAAGTGTGTTTGTGCTGTGGACAAAGGTGTCTTTCTCAATCCCTCACCACCTTAATTAGGTGCTCATTTGTTTAAGAAGTGCTGGGCTTTTTCCTACGCACGCCAGGCAAGTGGTCTACCAGTTAGTTACAGCCCTGTCTCCCACCACACTTTCTTCTTCTGCCTCCTATCAGAACCCTGCAACCTCACTTTCTTCTTCTGTGGTACCATCTTGACTATGACCCTATAACAAATGGTGGCAACATCCCTTTGGGCGTGGCTTCAGGTGGACAGAAGCGGAAAGAGGGAAGCATAAGGCGTGGTCTCTGTCTCGAAACTCTCTCTCTCTCCTGGGTCAGCCAATCAGATAGGAAGGGTAGAGAAGCCTCCACAGTTCTTTCTTATTATCTGTGTAAGTATTCCCCAATAAACACCCACTTATCATTTATCTTGGGTCTAGTGAAATCATTTTACCCTTGCCTTCAGCTTCAATTCTTCTACCTCCATAAATACACCTACACCTCACTCTCTTCTACCTCCTATCAGACCTCTAACACACACCTCACTTTTGGACACAGGGTCTCTCACTAAGTGGTGCTTATGGATTCAACTGGACTGGCTGGCTAGCCAGCAAGATTTCCAGCTCTTCTGGGCATTCTTTCCCATCACTGGGATTACAGCCACACATCACCACACCAGCCTCCTTCACGTGGATGTTGGCACTCGAACTCAGGTCCTCATGCCCATGGGGGAATTTCCTAACCACCTGAAGCATCTCCTGGTCCCTATTATTGGTGCTCTCTAATGGTGGTCACAAAGCCAGATTAGAATCCTGACTCATTCATTCTTCTTACTGACTCTATTACAACAGAAATGTTGAAGCCATTTTCTAACACAATTCTGATAAATAGAAGAATCATTGAGCTCTCACCATGTGTTTACTATGTCCTTAGGGCTTTAAATATTTTGTGTTAACTTATTGAATCTTGCTGACAACACAATGAAATCCATTTCATACAAAAGAAAAACTATCACCTGGCTCTAACTCCAAATCACAGCAAGAAGATGGGAGAACTGGCATTTCCCTACACCAGACTTGGCTAAACACTGGGAATTGTAAACTAGGGTTAGTATGAAGTAGTCCTAGGCTCAGGTTTGCTCTTGTTTGGTTTTAGCCTGGGTAATCAGCTCTAACAGGTGGTTTTCTGCTCTGCAAAGCTGTCCGGATGGAGGCAAAGCTGCTCTATGCAGAAATGAAATGTGTTCCAACCAGCCAGTCAACTGAGAGTGTTAAAAGATTACCCACAAACACGGAAAAGGAGTTGACAACAGCGTGACCCCCCTCAAAGGGAAATGGATAAGTTTCAACGAAACGCCATATGAGTTTCCACTCATGAATGGGGCTGATGATGGAAAAGGGGGCAGGCAGCTCTCCAAAGTGCTGAGGTCAAGATCTCCATGAAGCCATCACTGCAGTCTTCATCTCTTCATGCTGATGGCTCCTAGGCACACCACCAGATGCAAACATAATGAGAACCAGGTCACCAAAATACTCGCTAGGGGATTTTTTTTAATAGATAAAAGCTCAGTGGTCTAGTCTATATTTTAACACAAAAGAAGAAAAAGCCATTTCAAATGCACTGAGTAAAAGTCTTTTTTAAAAAATTGGACTCATTTAGTACAGGGTGTGTCTAAATTGCTCCTGAAAATATGCAAAGAAGCCTTTGATAATGTTATTGTTTCAAGAATAAACGTAACAATAAAGCAAAACCACGAACATGTTTGAAGATAGTTGGCTCTTGAACATGAGATACATCCCATCCTGCAGTCTTAGCTTTCTCTTGCTGCTTCTTTTCTGTGTGTGTGTGTGTGTGTGTGTGTGTGTGTCTGTGAGTGTGTGAGTGTGTGAGTGTCTGTGTGTGTGAGTGTGTGTGTCTGTGAGTCTGTGTGTGTGAGTGTGTGTGTGTCTGTGTGTGTGAGTGTGTGTCTGTGTGTCTGTATGTGAGTGTGTGTGTGTGTGTGTGTGTTTAATGCTTTCTTCTAGCCCCCCTTTCCCTTCTAAACTCCCTGTAACTTGATAGCTAGGATTAAGTACAGGAACTGGGCAGCTAAATGAGACAACAAAAACAAAAAATGGGGAGAAATTTAGAAAACAAGACTGATTTGGGGCAGAGAGCAAAATTGGCGACACATGGAGAGAATGCAAACAGCCCTGGGGTACAAGTTTGGTTCTGTGACCCATGTCTGATATTAAATAGTTCCTGTAAATAACCATCTATGCACAGACTTAAAAAAAAAAAAGTCTTCAGTAGACATGGAGGATGCAGTGTGTGGCCAACAGAAACACCAGGAACAGCTTTGAAATCCAGCTCTGTAAGGCAGAAGTTTTAATCAGACTTTCCACAACTATTTTTTCCCTATTATGTTTCCAGAAGGAAATTAAACGAGAATGTGTGACTTTATTAAACCTAAACATCTCTTCCTTGGTCCAGTCTCCCTTGAGAGAGCTCAGCAAGATGCTTTGTTTTGTTGCTTGGTTTTGCAAGGGGTATTCGCTAACTCACCAGATAGGATTGGGATGGTGCCTTCAAGGGTAAGGAAGTTTTTGGAGGACCCGACCTCAAATCCCCAGTATCAATGCAAAAAGCCAGGCACGGCCACGTGCCCTTGTAACCCTGGCACTGAGGAGGATCGGTGAGGCTTGCTAGCTGTTGACCCAGCTCCTGTGCCAAGGGATTGAGCAGGACACCCAGTGTTCTCTTCCAGCCTCCATGATACACACACAAGCACATACTGACACATACCATCCCCCCCCCACTTCATTTGTGCTTGCTCATACACAGAAAACAAACAAAACACCTAGCCATATATTGAGGATGATCTTGAACTTATGGTGTTTCTGCCTTTATCTCCCAAATGCTAGGATTATAGCCAGATGCAGCACTAGGAATGAATCAACTCAGTCCTTCATACAAGCAATTCAACCATTCTACTGACTGAGCTATAGGATTTTTTTTATGTTATTCTCTTCCTTATAAATGAGTGTTCTGTATTTTTGGTTGGTTTTTAGATAACATTTTATTTTATTGCTGAAATAAAGAACAAAGTCTATTGAACAGAAAGAAAATAAATAAAAGGAAGCAGAAATCAGGAAATTTTTTTCTTGAGCTTAACAAAATCGTTTGTCATCCCATTAGGAAAGTTATTGAATGATGTTCCCCTCAAGGGTGAGTAGGAATGATCATGGGAAAGATGCAGGAGGGAAGAGAGATTATGAGGCAACTAGGAGAGATATCCTCAATGACCAGAGTTTGGAACATATTCTGTGAGAAAGAGAGGGGGTCTTAGATGGGCAGGAAGGATGTGGGGGCTCCCAGTTATCATGGCAGCAGAAAACTGGCACCCCAAGGAACAAGAAGGAAGTCAAGAATATGTCTTCCTGGAAAAAAAAAAAAAAAAAAGAGGTGAGCAGAGCAAAAATACCACAAGTCCACCCTCCTACACACACACACACACACACACACACACACACACACACACACACACTTGCATATTGAATTTATTAATCTGTTTCCAAGTCTTGGGTACCTGTGTGTTGGGCTGTCACTGCAAGTGAGGCTGGCTGAATAATGACAATCGCTATCTATTTGTGATGTCACATGCTAGGTCATGCACTTCATCAATTTCTTATTCTATTCCAATGGCCTCCCTGTGAGTCAGGCATTTCCTAGTCTGTATTCTGACAGGAAAACTCACGCAGTTACACAATGCCGCCCCACTCTTCCAGCCCTTTGGAGAGATGAGCCAGAGTTCACCACACAGCTTTGCATACTTGAAGCCACGATGCCGTGAACCCAGAAGCATCTCGCCATGGAGAGCATTGAATGTTCGGGCCTTGTTTAGCTGATGTCACTCTGGCCTGCTCTCCGCCTCACATCTCTGCCTAAGTGAGGATGAAAAGCGGAGGCTCTGGGGTGAGCTGAGGGAGAGAGGCACAGAAATATCTGTCACTTTGGGTTTTATGAGGCGATAAAACAAAGCGACATTCAATCAGCCTGACGCTGGCCGTTTCTCTGCACCACACTACCGAATTTCTTCCATGACGTGTGAGTCACTGGGTGGGAGCTGCTTAGCTTTCATACAGAATAAAAAGCTCTGTTTCCCTGACAGCCCACCCTGGGGCACAGTATGGCTTCTACAGCATGCCCTCAGCAACCATTGAATAAATGTGGGCTGTTAGGATGATTGCCTCTTCTTTCTGTCTGTGTTATATGAGGCTGTACTGAACATTCATCCTTTTCTCTACAATTGGAATGTCTCCCAAGGCAGGGACTGTCTCATTCTTGAAACCCAGCTCCCGGGCAGTGCCCAACACTTGATAAGGGTTTGTTGAGTGACTATGTTATGAGAACTTTAGCTTCCAGTGCAGGGTTCTGATAGATTAGGAATTCTGATTGGTTCCTTTACTCAACACTCCTGTTCCTCAAGGAACAAGTCCGTCAAAGCCAGAATGTTGTAGAAACACTGCCTTCCAATGACTCTCAGCATGGTATTTGGACATAGGAAGAAAACTGTAGTATTTGGTGGAGGCAACTTGATGGAGATAGATACTTATCCTTGAGTTTACGCTTGGGGGAATGGTTATCTGGGCTTCTGGATTTATGTAGCACTTGGACTCAAACCCAAGGACTGTGATAGGCAAAGGCTTTACTTAGCATTGAGCTACAGACCCAGACTCTTCATTTCTTAACCCCCCCCCAAAAAATCAAAGTATAATAAATAATAAACATCTGAAATGTATCATGTATATTTATAATGGTAGGTTTTCAGTAAAATTAATTTAAATACAGTAAAGAAGAGAGGGTGAGGAGAAAAAAAGATGGGAGGTATATGCCTGACTGCTTGAATACAGTTTCCAAAATGTATGTGTTATTGGACACTTGATCTCAGAGCTGGAAACAGCAACAACAGCAAGAAGACCCAAGCTCACAATATATTCTTGTGTTAGGGAGTAGAGTTCTCCTGCTTTGCACTGATTTGCACAGTATTTCTGTAGTTCTTGGCTTACAAATCTCCCTGGAAAACAGTTCTGGTACGTTCATGATCTGAGGCATTGTTCATTCCCTTGTTTTCTCGCTGACCAAACCCACATCTTTCTCTAAAATGTGTCTAATTTTTATGTTCTAAAATCAGACCTATTGTGAGGATGGCATGTGGCACAAACCAGCAAATACCAGCTTCCAGATACCCATCCACAGGGCAAGCCCACGTGTGGTCCCTGAGGCTTCCCTCCCGACAGGGCTCTCCTGAAGTAGCTTTTTTAATGCTCTTTTAAAAACCGCCTACAATTAAAATCTACATTTAAAGATAGCATGGCCATTTGAACAAATAAGATAGGGGGAGAGAAAAATCCATCATTTAATTCTTATGAAGACCAGCATGTAAGAGCACAACTTTAATATTAAGATCCAATAAAGACATATGGGCATTTAATCTGAGCATGAAGGTGCGAAGGGGGCAGGAGAGATGGCCCAGCAGTCAAAAGCACTTGCTGCTCTTGCAGAGGACCGAAAGTTTGGTTCCCAGAATCCATATCAATTGGTTCACAACCACCTGTAACTACAGCTCCAGGAGATCTAAAGTCTTCTTCTGGCTTCCTCCCACATCTGTGAAACACACACACACACACACACACACACACACACACACACACACACACACACACACACAAGAATTTAAAAATATTTTCAAAAGTGAAGACAAGTAGAAAATTTAAGTCATTAGCAGGAGATTACCTCCATGTCTGAGAGGCAAGGGCATGCCCTTAATAAAGCTCCTTCTCTGACCTTGGATGATCAGGGGAGCCACAGGTGTCCAGGTCCCATCTGATCGCCATCAAGTCCTTCCCTCTCTCAGACCTACTAACTACTTTCTGAGTGACCCATACTATAAGTAGCCCTGAAACCCCAGCCATCTGCTAGGATCTGTCCTAGATATGACTGCCCCAGAATGTTTTCACTTCTGCCTGATAATGGAGGGAACTTCCTGCCGGGAGATGAGCCCGATGTGCTGTGATTTCCTCAGAATGATTACTGATGAGTCGATGCTACCAGACCGATGGTAGGAAAAACGTCCTTGTTGGTAGTATCCTGTGCTCCCTATCCCCCAGCCTCTGGCAGCTATCAAGTGCTTGTGGCTGACCCCACATTCCCCCTTGCCCCAGGGGCTCCCCATGGCAGATGTGTGCCCCTGTTATATCTCAGGCACACACCCCTTGGCACTGTAGCCTTTGGAAACGTTTTTTTGCACCTAGTAGCTCAGTGGGTGTTTGAAAATGTCAAGTGATCAAAAGAATTTTAAAACAACTGGTTTCTAAAAATAGCCCTATTAGTTAAAGCACACACGCACAAGGTTTTGTTGTTCTGTGCCTTCATATATACACCTGAAGAAGAGAAAAAATGGAAAACAGTTGCTTAAAAAACAAAAAGCCAGAAATATCACTTCCTTATTCACAAGAAAATTATCACCTAAGGTTACATGTAGGCATGTGTGCTAATAAATTTTGCATGGGTATACTCAAATGTATTTAAGTGTGTAGGATATATTTAGATACATATGTGTGTAAGTACATGTGTGTGCATGCATTTGGAAGCCAAGAGGGAACTTCCAGTGTCACTCATCAAGTGCTATGAGCATTTTAATTTATCATTTTTTTGGCACAATATTTCTCATTGACCTGGAACTCTTAGCATTGGGTAGCATGGCTAAACAGAGGGTCCCCAGGCCCCTGCTTATCTCCACATCCCCTGCATGGAAATCACAAGCTCCCACCACCACACCTGGCTTTTTAAATGTAGATTTCTGGAACATTTAGCTCAGGTCCTCATGCTTGCATGGTAAGAGCTTTGCTGACTGAGTTCCCTCTCAGGCCCTGTTAGCAGATTCCATATGCCACTATTGATTGGTGTGGTCGTGAACTCTTGAACTAGGACCAACCAAATAGAACTGTTTACACTGAGTCCCACAGCACAAAGCCAAAGGTAGGCTGTTTATCTGCCCTTTGAAGAATTCCTAAGTCGTTTATCTGAACCAATAACAGATAACTTCAGACAAGCCACGTGTGATAAGGAAAAAGGCCCTCTGCCTTAACAAGAAAGCCCGTGTGCTTTCCCATCTGTGTTTCTGTTAAGCTGGGCTTATGGGAACACTAGTTCTAGTCATTAGGGTAAGGTGTTGCCACAGTTCACAAATAAAAGGCAATTAAGACCTTTAGATTCATTGGAATATTTTCTTCTGGCAATATATAAGAAGTCTGAAAAGTTATCATTATGTATGATACCTATGCAAACTAATATTCTACAATAAAATTAATGGACGAGCAGTCTCCAAGTCATATATTAAAGTGATGCCTCCTTGTATTGGGTGCCGGATAAATTACAGCTTTCGGATCCAAGTTAATGGAGCGCTGGGAAGGAACATCTCTCCTCCCCATGCTTCCCACCCACTCTTTTCTCTTTGCCTAAAACATCTGGCGGTCCTTTGTAGTTCTGGATGATTTGATTTGGAATTCATTAGCAATAATTGATGTGCTTTCTGGAATTTGTTTAAACATTTAATCATGCAGTGGGTTGCTAAGCCAAAGGGATCGTTCAAAAGGAGCCTGCCAATCTGGTGGAACAGAGATGGGCAATTGCCGAGCTATGAGGCCGTAGGCCTGAGAGGCTACCACAACCCTGTGCCTCATCCACTCTGGGTGAAGGAGCTTGCATGATGGGGTGGGAGAGAACTCCTAGAAGTGGAGATACTAAAGTATAAGACTTCCCTCTCAACAGAGGAATGAGAGCATCTAGCCAACCATGTGTATATTCATGACTAAGGGGGGTGGCACACAGCTGTGCGGAGAACCACTGCCCGTGATAAGCTAAACTCTGAAGTCAGGAGGACCCCTGGAGGTGTTCTTAAGCAAGATGGGGAGGCTGCTCTGTAGCAGTGCTGGGGACAAGACTCTTCAGGGTTTTTGGATGGGCAATAATTTGATGAAAGCTATGGATGCATGTTGTCTGCAATGCTAGTTGGTATACAACGTTAAACACAGGCTCCTGGAACATATCTAAGAACTCAAATTAAGTAATTGTAGCACCAGCTGTGGTAACATGTATTTATTATCCAAGAATTCAGGAGGGAAAGGCCCCAGGGAGGCCAGGAGTTCAAGGCCAGTTTTGTCTACATAGCAAGTAAGAAGCAAGCCTGACTTACACGAGACCCTGTTGGAAAAGCTCATTCACAAACTAACTAAATGTACTGACTGGTTTTGGGTGTCACCTTGACACAAGCTAGAGTCATCAGAGAAAGGAGCCTTTGTTGGGGAAATGCCTCCATGGAATCCAGCTATAAGGCATTTTCTCAATTATCTATCAGTGGGGGAGGGCCCAGCCCATGGTTGGTGGTACCATCCCTGTGCTCTATAAGAAGGTAGGCTGAGCAAGTCAGGGAAACAAGCCATTAAGCAGCATCCCCCATGGTCTCTGCATCAGTTCCTGCCTCCAGCATCCCTCCCTGTTTGAGCTGTTTGAGTTCCTGTCCTGACTCCCTTCAGTGATGGACACCTATGCTGGAGTGTGAGCCAAATAAACTCTTTCCTCCCCAACTTGTTGTTCGTCTTGGTGTTTTGTTGCAGCAATAGAAACCCTGACTAAGACACTAAATACATACAAATGTATATTGAGAAAAGAAACCCTGTATGGGACTGACCTAGGCCCTTTGCATATATGCGACTGTTTCATAGCTTGGTCCTCTTGTGAGACTCCTAACAGTGGGAACAAGGGCTGTCTCTGACTCTTCTGATGGCTTTTGGAACTATTCCTCATACTGGGTCACCTTGCCCAGCTTTAACAACTTGATATGCCATGTTTTGTTGATATCCGTGGAGACACGCCTTTTCTGAATAGAACAGAGGGGTGGATGGGAGTGAGGCAGAGGGGATGTGGGGAGGAACTTGGAGGAAAGAAAGGAGGGAAAACTGTGGTCAGGATATAAAATAAATTAGTTAATGCATTAAGAAAAAGAAACAGAGAGGGTTTGAGGGTGTTGGGGTATAGCTTTTTGGTAGAGTGCTTGCCTATTGCGTGTGAAGCCTTGGGTTTGATCCTCAGAACTTTACACACACACACACATACACACACACACAAAGAGGGAGTTCTTACCCTCTTCATTACTGGGGAAGTCTCACTATGTAGCCCAGGTTGGCCTCAGCTTCCTGGATTTCCTGCCTAGCTTCTCAACTGCTAAAATTATAAGCATGTGTCACTATTTATGGTGAAAAGCACATTTCAACATTTTTAAAGTGTTCAGTAAACATAATAACCCTGCCAGATGCTATAAAAGTTTCTCAGGAGACCCCTTAGCTTCTGGCCTTTGCTTATTAAGGACAGTAGCTAACACTTCGCAGGGTATCGTGTCTTTGGGTAACCCTGCATCAGATTACAACCCTGGCTATTTACCCAAGAACTCATCTTCTATTATGTCTTAAATTCCGGTTTTCTCTGTTTACTAGCTGGACACTATCAATAACCCAGTACAGTGTTAGTAAAACAGTTAAGCTTTGTTCTTGATAGAATCATCTTTGTTTCTTCTTTTTACGTTCCAATTATAAACTACATTACCATCCTTTGTTGCTGTTGTATTCTGTAAATGGGATTTCATGCATTTCTACTTAACCAGTAGCTTTTATGATACTCTACCTTTTCCAAAAATGATTATTTAATTTCCTATACAGTTTGAGGGCTGTCAACATATATAGACCGCCAAATTCAGTGTACTGTGTCTTTGCAATGCCAGTGTAAGGGAGACTTGATCAATGAGAGAGAGTACTACCCATTCAATACTTTTTTTATACGATGTAACAGTTCTCCATCGCACCTTGAGCAGGCATATTAACATAAATGTAAATCTGCGTTAGTTGAAAAGAGGTGTAAGCTTTTTTACTTGTGGTTAAAATTGCACAGGACTGATACATCTCTGGAAAGCCATTGGGACTGTGACAGACATACATGGTGATACAGATTCTGGTAAAAACACACGCATGTTGTTCTATGCCATGTAGTAAAAAGTATACTTGTATGATGTGTTGTACTTGTGCTTCATGTTATTATAACAGTGACATTCAAAAAGAAAGGAAGGAAGTAAGGAATAAAGGAAGGGAGGAAGGAAAGAAAGAAGGAAGGAAAGAAAGGAGGGAGGGAGGGAGAGAGGGGGACATTCTGGATGCTGCTCTGGAGGAGAGATCAAAGCATTGCAGAAACTTAAGACCAGCAGAACGTGGGACTAAGGTTCAGAAAACCTGGATTCGCTTCCCAACTTTGTCATTAATATCTGTGACAGGCAGGTCGAGATGAAAGACACGCGTGTGCTTTGAAAAAGCAAACAGAGTGCCATTGTCTGTTCTTCCCAAGCTCCTACTTTCAAAGTGCAATTGAAGTTGCCTGACAAGAGCAAGAAATCTGTGAGCCCTCCCGCTGTTGTGCCAGGCACTGGGACCTCTCAGCCTGAGGACCTCTTTCCTAGGCTAAAAAGGCCCATTTATAGCAAGGATGCCTGAGGAATGTGTGTGCTACTGGGCATACCATGGAACCTGAGAACACAGAGACTGCGGAGCGCAGTTTAAAATCAAGATCAATGTTGTCATTCCAAAACCACTGTTCCATTTAGCTCCATGCCAAGGATTACTGCCATGTTGAGTGACATGTGCCATGGGTCCGGCCTGAAGCCATGGAAACGGAACCACAGATAGACACTCTTATCTCTAACTACATTCCTGAGCGAGCCAATGTTGATGTCTCTGATAAGGGCCCATCCCTATAACTCTGGCTGCAGTGAAGGAAGGGAACTCTTGCAAGCTGCCAGTTCGCTCCTTCCAAGTACCGTGCCTTCAATCAATCTCCCTTCTCATTTGTGGATGGGTGTTTCTAGCCAAAGCACACATAGAGCAGTGAAATAAACAAAACAGGACGCGTTCGCAGCAGTGACAATTGAGGGTTTAAGTAAGGCAGGGTCTCACAGTGTGGCCACCAATCTACTGCATCCACATCTCCTGATGTCTTGTTAGAAATGAAAGTTTTGGGACCTTCCCAAGATCTACTGAGTCAAGTTCCTGGGCTGGTGAGGGAAGAGAGAGCAAAAATCTATTTTAAAGTTTTTTCGTATTTTGATTTTTTTGGTTTTTTTGTTTTGTTTTGTTTTAGTTTTTGTTTGTTTGTTTGTTTTTGTTTGTTTTTTGGTTTTTTTGGTTTTTTGTTTTGTTTTGTTTGTTTTTGTTTGTTTGTTTTGTTTTGTTTTTTTTGTCTAGCATTCAAACCCAGGCCTTCAGACCCATTAGGCAAGCACTTCACCGCATCAGGCGTTTTATATTTTTAATTTTTCTCCAGTTGTCTTAGCTAGAGTTACTATAATGAAACCTGTGACCAAAGCAACTCGCAGAGGAGTTTATTTGTCTTACACCTCCACATTGCCTTTCATCATTGGAGGAAGTCAGGACAGGAACTCAAGCAGGAGCTGATGAAAAGGTCATGGAGGGGTGCTGCTTACTGGTTTTCTCTCCCTGGCTTGCCCAGCCTGCTTTCTTATAGAACCCAGAACCATGAGCGCAGGGGTAACCCCACCCACAATGAACTGAGCCCTCCCCCATCAATCACCAATTAAGAAAATGACCTACAGGTAGATCTCATGGAGGCATTTTCTCAATAGAGGTTTCCTCCTCTCAGATGACTTTACCTTGTGTCACGTTGACATAAAACTAGCCGGCACACCAGTCTATGGTTTGATATGACTTCCAGGCATTTCTGTTATGTGTTAAATGCATTTGTCTTTTATCACCACTGTAAGAAACCACCATGCCTTTACAGACTTAGAACAACATTGGTGCGTTACATCAGCAGTGCTCAGAAGGTCTCACAGAGCCAGATTCCTGCCTGGAAGCTCTAGGAGAATGTTTCCTTAGCTCTCCCAGCTCTCCCGGGGATCTCCATCCGCTGTTCTCTGCCATCCTAACAGTGTGCCCTGCAATTTCCCAGATGCCACATTTGTCCTCTTGTTGCTGGGTACTTGAAGAGAAAAGCTCCTGAGATGCCTGAATAAATTGCGTAGATTCTTTATTCATCACCAGCAGGGCTGTCTCAAGCAGCCAGTTTGTCTGGGTTTTTAATAACAAAAGCCACAGTTGGGGCATATTCAGAAAGGCGGCTATGGATATATCTGCAGCAAGCAATCATTTATAGAAGTAGAAAGATGGCAATTAAATAGTCAGGCAGTTAACCTTTAGGCAAGGGACACATTGTATAGGAATTTATGGCAAGTCTAAGTGATCAGAGACCAGTTTTACCCAAGATAATTTTAGCATTTAAAGTATTCTTAGGAACACTTTCATGAGATGACATGTGCCTACTAAACCTTTGTTTGAAGCTGCCAGACCTTTGTGTCAAGTCAGGAAGATAAGAAAGAAGCTGGCCATCTTGAAAATTAGCCACATTTATTACACAGCCACAGCCCCTCTCCCTCTCTGTCTGCCTTATAGGAAGCCTGTCTAACTCCTTTTCTCTCAGGACAAACCCAGGTGGATCCTAAGGACCCTTTGATCAGCCTTTGGCTGAAATGATGAGTTCTGGGTCCTTTAAGGGGTAGATAGTAATGGAGGGAGATTTCTGACATCAATCTTTGGCATCTACTTGCGTGCGCGTGCTGTGCTTCTACCGTCCTCACACCATAAGCCAGGAGAAATTAGAAAGGAAAGGAACAATCACCAATCACTGCTAAAATGCAGCTAAATGAACTCCAACTAGGCCTAGGACCTGGCCTTCCTGGCTCCAGCTAGGGCTTCAGGATTATCCTTCTCTCCATAAAAGGAATCTGAGCAGCCTTATCAGCCCACCCCACCCCCCAAGTTTGAAGGGATCTCTCACTTTGTGGTCACTCTGTCCTTTTCAATCTGGACTAGAAGCGTTTCTGCTGATATAAAAATCCTCTGGAATCCCACCCTTCTTCCTGGGAAGTCAGGGTTCAGTCCATTAGGCGAGCTCATTCTTCAAGGACTCCTAACATGCAGCCCCATGTCCGTCCTTTGCTTCTGCTGACATAGTGGATAGGGTTTATGAGCACACTGTTGCTGTCACCCCTGAAAATCATATACACGCATTCAGTCTATCCTGATTATATCCACCCTGATTCCCTCCTTCCAATTCCCTCCTCAGGCTCCCCCATCACCAAATCTCCCTCCCAACATAACCTCTCCCCTCCTCCCATAACATACTAAGTACAATTAGTGTTGTCCGTGTTTACTTAGACTCGGGGCCACCCAACGAGGCATGGGCCACCTACCAGCGTTCATCTCCCACAGAAAAGTGACTTTCCCTACAGCCATAAACTGCCATGGGGTAGGACCTCAGGAGCTCCCTCTCCATCCATTCTGGAACTTTTAACCCGTTTGCTCTCGTGCGGGGAACCACCGCTACTGTGGGTTCATGTGTGTAACAATCATGTCATGGGCAGCATTTCATAGCACCCTCCACATCCTCTAGATATATTCTTAGTATCTACGAGACTGTGAGTGTATGAGAGAGAGAGAGAGAGAGAGAGAGAGAGAGAGAGAGAGAGGAGAGAGAAGACTCATAAGAATAGTATTGTTACTATTAGATAAATAAAAAACTTTTTAAGTAAGTAAAACATATTAACATGATATTTTTATGACCTCTTCTTCAGAAATATCTAATTGATGGAACACATGTACCTAAAAGACATTGTGAACACAGAGAGATGCCATAACCAAAGGATTATGTTCAATTTTATTCTGTTTAAGTATGGAAAGGGTAAGCAGATACCAGTACCTACAGTGCAGAAACTTCACAGTTGGCAATATATACTATATAATAGTTTTTACTGTCTTGTTTCTCCTGAATTAGTCTTCCTATGCAGCTAGGGTTATAATTGTGTACCCCAATGCCCAGCTAAATTGTCTAAGTCTGTGAGAACAATTGCTGTGGGCTAATGTATCACCTGTTCTAAAGAGTCCTCCAGTTCTTGAAATGTAATGGCCTCAAATGTTCAGAATGGTAAGTTACTTACAAAAAGGAGGTGAACGCTAATGAAGACAGATAACTAAAGAGAAGGTGAGTGGAACTGGGGAGCCCGTCTATCCAGGCTAACTCCAGATGGTTCTACAGTGCGTGGCAGAAGCATTCCAAGCTACTGTACTCCAGAAAGGGGGAGGAGGGCTCAGGGTATTGCATTGTGTGCTGAGTCGCGCTTTCAGAAGACGGGAAGGCTTCTTTCTGCAAAATCCTCCATGAGCAAGTTCAGCTCCAAAGAAGTCTATATATTCGTTTGCCACAGCATGTATCGTTTAACTTCGTTGCTTCCTTTGTTTTTCCTACTGGGCTGCTTCTAGGCGTATGCTTGCGTGCATGCGTGCATGCACTTGTTGCAGGATAAACCTTTCAGGGTAGGCAAGCCACTGAATTTCAGTCCTACCCCATCGCCTTGTTTTCATTTTGTATTCGAGACAGGGTCTCACTGGGTCACTCGGTTGGACTTGAGCTCACACTGTAGTGTGGGTAGAGCTTGAACTCATGGCCTAACTGCTTCAGCCTCCAGAGGAGCTGGGATTCTGGGCCTCTTGGGATCTGAGCAGGTCTCCAGGAGGGAGAAGGAGGTCTTTATCTTCATTGCCTTAGATGTTTTTAGAAAGAGAAACCTTACTAAGATATGTTGTTCTATCCTGGTCCCTTATATAAAGACTGATTTTGAATGTTTTTACTTAGAGGATCTAAACAGTACAGGAAAACGAGGGATCCATAGATTTAATTTTACTACCAGAGTCTGAGGTTAGAAGGACACACAAGCCTGCCCCATCAGACTCTAGAAGGCCCTAAGCATTTGGCCTTCACCTGCCTATGTTCTCATTCTTGGTTAATTCATCCTCTGTGAGTCCCAGCTGCCCTGGGCTTGTTTGCATCTGTTGAATTTCAGCCTCTTCACCTCAGAGAACTTGCTGGAACTTGCTGCTTTCCTGCCTGCACACTGTTCCTCAGAATCCACGATGGCTTCTACAGTTCATCTGACAGCTCCATCTCCTCAGAGAGACTTCTCTTGCCCCAACAAGAGTGAGTCCCTTCCCATTACATCATCAGCCCCTTTTCATTACGGCCCCTGTCTTCGACTTCTCCTGTGCTCCAAGGTGTGGTGACATGTTCCTATGATCCCAGTACCAGGGAGGTGACAAGTGTAAGGCTGGCCTAGGCTGCATAGCAGAATCCTATCTCACAAAACAAAAAGTGTTAGGACAAAGGAAATGTTATTCTCGGTCCAAGTTTTAGCTGTGGCCGGTGTGGATTGGCTTGTTTCAGATAGCTCTGTGAGTGATGATGGGAAGTGGAGATGATTAATCACAGCTGTGCAATAAAAGCACTGGTGACATGAGAGTGTGAATGTGCTTTGTGAACTATAGACACAACATGGGGAAAGTATTAATGTTAACATTTGGCCCAACCGTGCATAAATGAGATGAAGAATTAAATAAGGGTTATACAATCCTATTATGCCCTATCAAACTCAGTATAATTATATTTCAGGACATATCTCACACATAAAGCAGTTATTCAACAAATTGTGTGGGCTCCTGGTACCTGTTCCTATGAACGTATTGTGTTCATCCATTTATGAAAAGATACAGAAGTGGCTAGATGGATCTGATGCTATGTGTGTTCATGTGTGTGCTCCTATGGCTACAGGTCCGTGTGTATGTGTGTTCTTATGTTTAGAAGTGAGAGGTCAAAACTCTTCTAAGTGCTCTGTGAGGGTGTCTCCAGCTTAGCTTAGGAAGGAAGACCCATCCTGAATGTCAGGCCCATGGACTGGGAACACTGGAACTGATCTCCCTCTGCTTCCTAACTTTGGATGAAAAGTAGCCAGCTGCATCAATGCTCCTGTCACACCTTCCTATCGGCTAAAACAATGGCTCTCAACCCCCGGGGCCAGAGCCCCCACAGGGATGACCTATCAGATATTTATATTATAATTCATAAAAAAAATCACAAAATTAAAGTCATGAAGTAGCAACAAAGTAATTTTATGGTTGGGGTCACCACAACATGAGGAACTGTATTAAAGGCTCGAAGCATTAGGAAGGTTGAGAATCGCTGCTCTAAACCCAGGAGCTCACAGTAAGTAGAGAAATAGCTGTGCCTTCTCCGGGTGTTTCTTCCTAACCTTCTGACCATTAGGAGCCTGTCTTTCTCACCGGCCTGCTTTTATTCTGACCATAACCTAGATGTTGCTGTCTCTAAGGTCCCCTGTTCAACTCACTGGTACTCTTACACAGCACACTTCCCCAGAGCAGTTGTAGCTGGCATTTTATTCATTCTTGTGGTTTTGATCACTACCTACATGACCCCAAGTATACACCCACATGCAGAACTTTCTCCTTGAGCCCTGGATTTGCACACCTCGATGCCTCTGAACTGCTCCGTTCCACAATTCACTTGCATTTCAACATCTCTGTGATCACATTGCAAACAGCAACTCACCAGCTTCCTTTCTGAAACAGTTCATTTGCCTACTTCTTAATCTCTTGGCTGGCAGCCTTCCTTTCCTTCAACCCCACAAATAGAACCCTGACAGATCCTAGGTGCCGCCCGGCCTTCTTTGCCCACCATGTCCAAGCGATCATTTGCACTTGCTAAGTTTACCTTCTATTTCTGGCCGTTATTCCTTCCTCAGCACATTAAGCCATGCCCTTATTTTCTCTTGCTCCTCTCGGACGCTGTGGTGTGGGGTGTGTCTCCTGATTACTTTCTTGCGTTTGGTCTTGGGCCCCTCAAGTTTATTCTCTTTTCTTACTGGCTGGATCCTTTGACGTGACACTGAATTTTCCCCCTGACATAGTGCTGTCATCGCCGTTTGCCCTGTCCTGTGTCAAGTGACTCTGCTGCGCTTTCTCTCCCTGACCCTGTTTGCTCTTCTGGAAAGCCTTGAGCACCGGCCCCTCTTGCCCAAACCAGCTCATGTAAAAGTTTTCACCTCCACCAAAAGAGCACCTTGGGTTCTTTTCCCATCTCATCCACATTCGCACTGGGTGACTCAGTCATTGTACTTAGAGTGTTAGAATTTTCTGGTTGCCTATTGGCCTTGACCATCCCACCAGCTTCATCTGTAGGATTTTGTCTGAATTATCTTTTGATCTGTAGCATCCGCTAGATTATATGACACGGTGGGTACACAAATAATATTGCTTGAAAAAGGAATGAAGAAGAAAGAGGGGACAAAGAAAGAATGTGGTGGAAAAAGCGAAATTTTTAAATACAATAGCCTAGCTAAATAAGGTGAAAAGAAAATATAAATATTTTGTTTGGGTTTGAATTAAAAGAAATTATAGAATTATAGGTCAGAGTTAATTAGGTTTTTTTTTCCCCCCGAGACAGGGTTTCTCTGTGTAGCCCTGGCTGTCCAGAAACTCACTCTGCAGACCAGGCCAGCCTCAAACTCAAAGAAATCTGCCTGCTTCTGCCTCCTGAGTGCCCAATTTTGATTTGCTATTGTGGGAGATACTCTTATAGTAGGTACTAATCCCCAACAGAGAGATGGGCAGGACAATGTTTCAGTGGAGTGGTCTCTGCCTCACAGAGAACGAGGGTTTCACTGAGAAGAAAGTGCCCTGTGTGTGTTAGGACCCTCTGGGACATGGGCCCTGCTGGGCTTTGGTAGGAAGATCCTATTTCCAGCATCCCTCAGTTTGTGTTTTCTTTATTGTCTCTGTTTCACTTTTTAGGTTTCAAGCTGTTAGAATTGTTCCCTTCGTCTGTTTATTATTTTTTTTTTCTTGGCTTTCCTTGCTTTCTTTAAGAGATTTGTTGATTTCTTGCATTTTTTCATTTGTCTTTTCTTCTATTTCTTCCAATTTTCTGTTTGTTTTTTTCCTTGCATTTCTTTAAGGGATTTTTTTCATTTCCTCTTTGAGGGTCTCTATCACCTTCATAAAGTTGTTTTTAAGGTTGTTCTCTTCTGCTTCGTCTGCATTGGGGTGTTCGGGTCTTGCTGGTGTAGAGACCCTAGACTCTGGTGATGTCGTGTCTTTCTGTTGTTGAGTGTGTCTTATACTATTGTCTTCCCATCCCTTCTTCCAGTGTGTACAGGTGGGTCTCTCCCTCTCCTGACGGGTCCAACGCTCTCTCTTCTCTCAGGGGATATGGATCCAAGATAGGAACGGCAGCAGATGCTGGATGCTTTGTTCTGCCTCCAGGTCTCTCTCAGAAGGTCCTAAAAGATACAACTTTTCTGGAATGGAACTTTCATCTCAGGGCATGCAGCACAGCAAATGCTTCTTTAATCTATAGGATGCAATTTGTTTTGGACACTGGAATTTGCTCACTTTAATTACAAATTAGCTGTTAATCTGACCCATCATTCTATAAATTGTGGGGAGGTATTCATTAGAGAAAACTATTCAAGCTCCTGGGTCTAGTTTTTCTCTGTGGCACTTGTGCAATACATAATTTAAAAAAAGTATGATGAAAAGTCTCACTGTTCTGAAAAAAAAAAAGTCTTTGTACAACTGCATCAACAGGTTCCTAAGATGGATGGATGAGACTGAGCCTCGGCTGGGACCAGCCTCTGTAATCTACTTAAGGAAGGAAGGAAGGAAGAAAGGAAGGAAGGAAGGAAGGAAGGAAGGAAGGAAGGGTTTTTAATGAAAGAAATAATGTATGTTATGTTATGTTATACTTTACCGTAGGTGGGGGGTGCTCCAAAGATAAACGGCCTTTTACTATTTCCTAAGCAAGAGGCTTGGGATGAAGGCAAGTGAACAGAGTAGGACCAGCTCAGGGCTTTGACTGGGCGTGGCACCGTGCTCCGGGGAGGATAATGTAGCAGTCCGCGAGCCAAGATGCTCTTAGGTGAGTATTTGAGAGTGAGAACCTCACCTAGAACACCCATCTGGTTAGAGTTAGCTGGAGTTGACGCGTGGCCAGTGTGACTGGGTGTACGCATGTGCAAGAATCTCAGGATGGGGGTGGGGTGCTAAAGCAGGAGGAGCCACGGCTTCCTAGTCCGGATCTCTGTAAAAGTTCTCACTTTGTGACCAGGAAGCGGAAGACAAGGGCCCGGAGACCCATGGTCCTCTTCAAGGGCATCCTCTCAATGACCTTATTACTCTGAGCCTGTTACTTCACTCATTGTTAAGTCAAAGCCTAACAGGAAGCAACTTGAGTGGGGAAGGTTGGCAGAGAAGGCATGAGGGCTGGAGGAAGGAAGTTGGTTATGTCCACAGCCAGGAAGCAGAGGGAGCAGAAAGAGGGTCCGGGCTGTAAAAACTTCTGGGCCCTCCCATAGTGATCCACTTCCCCCAGGAGAATTCTAGCTCCTATAGACGCCACAACTTTCCAGAACCGCACCACCAACCGGGGCAACAATGGTTCAAATATACAGACCTTGGAGAGGCGTTTCATTTTCAAACCATTCCCACCAGACCCTTTGATTATATATAATATACGTGTGTGTGTGCGCGCGCGCACATTTTCATGATGCTGGGGATTGAACCCATACCCTTGTGTAAGTTAGGCCCATACTTACTGTACCACTGAGACACACCCCATCTATCTACCTCTTGAGAGTTCTGTTGTCTTCCAGTGGCACCACAGAGGATAACACTGAGAAGACAGTTACTACAGCAGGTTGTCTTATGCCACAGATAAATCCCTGAAACAAAGCAGATGCATGTTGCAGAGGACAATTGAAGACAAGGTATGACGGTGGCTATAAGGAGACACAATAAATAGGACTTAGTGACTGTGGGTGTTCTGGGCGGGGGGAGTAGCAAGTGTGACTCCATCGATGTGTAGTTGGTGGTACCAGCCAAGAGACTAGGAACAAAGGAAGAGAAGCCTTGTGATGATGGGCTCCTCTGCTTTGGACACATGTGGTTTGTGGTGTCTATAGAATACCCAGGTGAACTGAAAATGAATACCATCCGTACCCCGCTGGTCTCTCCCCAACTTAGCCCTCCCAAAGGGCCCTAACCCCCACCCTTGAAACTCTCAAGGAGGATGAAAAAGAGAGAGTAGACACCTCAAAGGGGAGGAGCCCCTAGTCTATGATTACATGAGCCCAGCTAATAGGAGGGACCTACGGTAATGAAGCTTCATGCTGCTGGTAGCAGGTATTTACAAGTCTTATCATCCCTATTTCCATAATAAACCAGAGGTGTGAACATCTGCAGACCAATAAAATATTTTGAAGCCTTGAGGACTAGTGTAGCCTATGATTTTGGATGAACGCCATTCGGACAGCACTTCCTTTGTAAAGGTGTTATTACAGTGATGAGTGTTTCACACTTGGAGACGCCTATAATGCCAGGCATATTCAGCCGAATGGAAGAAAGTTAGAGGCTGACTCTGATGACTTCTCAGGGATGAGAGAATTTTAGTCGTGCTCATCTTTTTATTTATGTATGTATTTATTTATTCTCACCACCACTCCCAAGTGGAACGAGGAAACACTAAAAACAAAAATGGATAAGTTGATTGGATGGTGATAGTTCAGAAGTTCTTGATCATATATAGCAAGGCTTCCATGAGGCGCTCTGACCTCATGAAAGCAATAGCTGCTCTTCTCAATGCCGTGACAAAACGCTTGACAGAGGCAACGTAAGGGAGAGGGGGCCCACAGTGGGCCGCCGCCTCAGGTGCACCCCTCGCGGCAAGGGAGGCGGGCAGTGAGCCTGAGTTTGGCTGTGGCATCAGGACAGGAAGGCACAGGTCAGATGGCGTGTGCAAACATGAATGCTGCTACTCGACTCCCTCCCTTCTTTCCCCTTTACTCAACCTGTCCCCACCCCCATATTTAGGATAAATTTTCCCTCCGGAAGGCAAGCCCAGAGATGGCGTCTCTCAGATAATTCCAAATTCAGTAAACTCTACAATGACCATTAACCACCACATGTACATCATTGGACTTAGTTCATCAATTGACCTGTCCTAAAGGCACACTGGCGTGACGGTTCTTATGAGGAAATGACACTAAAGACAGAATCTTCTGAAAGATTCTGGACCCTCTTCCTAACATACAGCAGTCTCTCCTCCCACGTGTCTCCCTCTTAACCCTTTCCTAGGGAAAGCGCACTGAGTACTCCGGCATATGTTACACCAGCTAATACATTATTTCAACCCGTGTTTCCAAATCACACATCAGGACTTCTGTGTACAGGAAAATAAGAAACTGTTATACAGCGGCTCCTCGTGTATACAATGTCATTTCCCTCTGGAGGTTGTTAGGAATATTAAAGGACTTACTATTCATAAAGCCTTTTCCTGGTACCCCAAACGCACTGTGTGAGTACTTGAGGGAATGCATGAGTAGGATCTGCTGTAGATTCCTGTGTAGAGAACTGAGACTATCAGTGCATACGATCATAACTGGCCCGCAAATGCGGGGTGATAGGTCATTTTAGTGCATCTCTCTTTCCCACCATCTAGAAGTTCCATGGATGGAATAGGTTTGTAAGAACTAAATTCCTGTCACCAAGCTTTTCTCCTAAGGCCTGGGACCCAATGCCTTCTTAAGGAAGGAGAGCCGGCCTCCCCCTTAGGGCAGTACCACCTTCCAGCTCCCAGGGTCTTCCACATCTGAAATGCTGTCCCTGAGTTTTCAGGGACAACTTTCTAAGCCGGCTGAGCTGATTTCAGCTGCCCTGTCATTTGCAGATGGGCGGAGAACTTTCAAAGACTGCCACCAACTCTTTCCAACTGCTAATAACCGAGGGATGTTCGCACGCTCACTTCTGCCGAGGTCACAAGGTCACCGCATAATTTTTTTTCTTTTTTCCTTATAAGGAAATCTTTAAAACTCTCCTCTGACAGTGAACCAAAAATAGTGGCAAGGGGTTGCCAAGCGTGCCCCCAACACACACACACACACACACACACACACACACACACACTTTTCCTTCTTTTATAGTAAAACCTTAAATCTCTCAAAGCAGTTTTGCACGTTTCTCTTACTAGACACTGTTTATTTCAAGTGGTGATTCATGCTGCGTTTAGGGCATGGCTCTGCGGATATCTCCTTTTTAAACGCGCCGGTGGCTAGTGGTCTTTTCTGTTTTTCACTTCTATTCTCCTCTTTCTGACTCTGCCAGGCTTCACTGGGTTCTTATCGTCTCTGAGACAGGCAGCCGGGACAAAACACCAGTGACCCTGAATGCCGAAGGCAGAGCTCGGTTCTGAACCCAAGCTGATTTGGAGCCTTGGGAAAGCCATCAGCTCTCCCTAGATCTTCATTTAGGACACACAGATGACGATGCCCGTGTGTTCTCTTCCCTCCTCACTGAGATGCTGAGAAAGTCGAGTTGAATATTGATGGAGAAAATGGCCAAAGCTCTCAGTATGGTGGTACTGGCCAGTAATCCCATCATTCTAGAGTCTGGGGCAGGAGAGTTGTGAGTTCAAGACCAGGCTGGGCTACATAGCCAGATCCTGTGTCAAACCGCCTTTCTCTCCCCAGTAAGTTACACTTATGTTTTATGTACTTTCTCATTGGCATGTTGGAAGTTACAATAAAAAGGCTAAAAAAAAAATTGAACCTGAAAAAATATAATTACATGGTATTTATAAATAATTGAATATGCCTTATTGAAATGTTACCTAATTTAAAATATAAATATTTTAATATTTATAAATGCATATTCATATATACATAGTATATACTGTACAATATATTTATTGGCTAGAGTACTAGATACATCAATGCTCTAATTATTTTTATTCTGCTTTTTGAGACAAGATCTTCCTAGCTGTCCTCAAACTCACTTTGTAGACCAGGCTGGCCTTGAACTCACAGAGATCCGCCTGCCTCTGCCTCTCAAGTGCTAGGATTGAAGACATGCACCACTACGCCTAGCTTCATGCTCTACTTCTGATTTAGCATCTGTAATTTCAGAAATCAGTTTTCTACTAAGGATAACATTTTTTACATCTTTCACTCACATATACCATTTCTTTGATTTCTAAAGTTTGTTGAGGATAATTAACATGTACAGTCAACTTTAGGGCAGAGACTTGGTTTGGGAAGAAATCTATCGTCTCCTCTTTCACGTGAACTGACTTGTAGTTGGCATGCTGATTTTCAGCTATAGGGCACTTACCACTTTCCCTTAGAGCTAGTTGTAACTGTCTGTGTTCTAGGCATCTGTGTAAGTGGAAGAAATAGATGACAACAGAACCATGCCATCACTCTCAGTGATGATGGAGTCACGACACAAAAATGCTGGACCACCTAGCTGGGGATGCTGTATGTGTGAAAGAAAATTAAATTGCTATATTATTTACCTTTATTAGCTGCAATAAAAGAAGAATCCCCACAATTCATGATTAAACTAACTTTGCCTGAAGATTATGCATCTATGACTTACGGACATCATTAAAGGCAGGTCTGAATCTTGGAAAGCGAAGCCCAAAGAAAACATAATGCTTGTTATGGTTTGAACCTGTTGTGTCTTGAAGACTCTGATGTTGAAAGCTGGATCTCAGCTGAGGTGCTGCTGACAGATCAATGGATCAATCCTCGGTGGCTTCATAGTTGAAGGGCTGTTAGGGTTAGGGACAAGCTGGAAGCAGCAAGCCACTGGAGGTGGCCCTTAAGGAGTGCATCCCTCTTGCTTCCCTCTGACTGGCCTGAGGACAGCTGTCCTCACCACACCTTCCACCATGACGTCCTGCTTTGTTACAAACTTAAAAGCCATGGGGCCCACTGACCATGTCCTGAAACCTGTGAGTTGTTTCCTCTGATCTTTCATTGGAGCTACAGAAAGCTGACTAACAAACACATCATGTAATCAGCAAATGGCTGACGACTTGGGGGTAACTTGCTATAACTCCTGATTGTCAGTCTTCAGCATCTAATGTGACCTCTCCGTTTCATATCACGAGTAAGCGCTGTTCCAGTGGGGTAACCAAGACATTCCTTGCAGATCTGCTGAGAATCCAGGGGGAAACAGGATGAGGAGAGAGGAGCAGGTAGAGTTTCACAGGCCCATAATTTTATGTACAGCAAGGAGGAGACTTAATTCAAATGTGTCCAAACCCACATTTGCTGGGGAAACTAGATGCCCCTGCTGCATTGACTGAACATGGGAAACCGTCTATTTAAGAAGAAATGGATGTGTGAAGCCGCACTGTACTATCCAATGCCCCACAAACCAGGCTTCATGGAGCATCAGACTGCACAGGAAGCCACTTGTGAGGTCCCCTTCCTGAGGCCACACCTTTAGATTCTCTCCCCACCTAAGGTCGGTGATTTGGAGCCTGGTCTATGGAGGTCATGCTGACCACCACAGTCCTCAGGGCAAGTTCTCTGCTAACTCCTGCATAGTGTGCTCCTACCCAATGGGGGTCAAACACTTAACAAATTCTGAGGTGTGAGCCAGCACCTCTGAGGCATACAGTTGGTGCTTAATAAAGGCTGTGAGAGTATCATGTTCACTTAGCACTTAGTGTTTTAAGTCCATCAGTCAGGCAGTGCTTGCTTGTTTCCTAATACACTCAGCACCGAGGTTAACCCCCACCCCAGAGGAAGCCCCAGGGCAGCTCCAGGCACTGAGCTACATTTTGTGTGCTGGGAGAGAGCTAGAGAAGACCAGCAGATGCGTCCTTGGAAAGCGAAGACGCCTCCTTCCTGGAAGCAGCTGGACTGTACCTGCTCTAGAGGGGGAGGCCAGGTCAAGTGGGCAAGGGGCATAGTTCACACAAAGTGTCACCATCTCCTCCTAGGAACTCTTGCCAAGCAGATGTGGCAGCTGCTTTCTCTGTGCCACAGACAAACAGAACAAAACAGGCCAGCGCTTCCCCGGATGCAAAGACTCAAGGTGGGTCCAGAACCCAGCATCTGGCTCCTGATCTGGTCCCTTTGATATGGTGTCTGCCTGCCTCCCCAGAACACTGGTGACGGCCGCTGCTGCCCCACAGGACACCAGGTGTTTCTTATTTGCTCAGTTAAAATGAGTCAAGCAATGAAGCTTCTTTAATTTATTGTGTTTTTCCCCTTCCCATTGTTTTTTTTATAATTTTCATTTGTAAGGTCAAAGTTCCCTGTGATTTCCCTTCCCAGATCTTTCCTAAGGAAATGATCAAAGAGGCTGGTGTAGACTTATGTACAAACCCTTTCGTTGCAGAGCTACTTATGACAACCAGAAACAGTAAACAACCTAAACTTTCAATGAAAACAGACTGGTTGGCAGACCCCAATATCTTTCCCTATGTTTAAAATGATATTTGAAGAAATGCTTTCAGTTAACCCCACTAGGAAAAAGAAAGAGTAACAGATTTGTGCAGTCTACCTGTCTACGTCCTCTCAGAAAAAGACTCTACAAGGTGGTTACAGTGACCATCTTTGCTCTGTTTGTATTTTCTGCATTTCCTGTAGCAATTAAAATTGTTTAATGTGCACATATCTGAAAATATCACAACGAAACCCATTATTTATGCAAGTAACGTGCTAACAAAAGAAAAAATATCAGATAAAAAAACTAATCTTATACGGAAGTATTGTTTAATAAAGCAGGCATGGCGGGGCGTGTCTATAATCTCAGCAATTTGGAGATTGAGTGGGTAGGTCTATAAATTCCAGGCCGGCTTAACCTGGCCTCTGTCTCATAAACTAAACATTGAAGTTTAATCCAGAAGTCCTCAAGAGGGCGCTAGTCAAAGGCTGCATTCCTTTCTTACTCAGGTTCTGAGCTAAGGCTGCCTTATGCGTCCCTGTTTCCCAACCAAACTCTCAGAGGCCTGGGGAAAGCTTCCTTGGGAGGAAGGACAGATGTTCTGCGTGGCTGCTCACACTGACAAACAGAAAAGCAGCCAGCTGGCGGCAGTGACAGGGAGTGTGCAGATGATCCTAGACTCGCAAGGAGGTCGCATCCCGATAAACCCATCTATAAGTCAGAAGTGATATGTTCACATCTTTGGAAGTGAGTTTACCCCCTAGGTTAGCAAAATGAAGATGTGTGATCATATATCCACCATGGAAATGATAGCAATGGTCTTCTTCATACCCATCATCCACAGTTTGCTGATGCTAAGTGCCATGTCGCTGGCCCAACTATAAGTGGCTGTGATGCCCTTGGAAGAGGCCACAAACTTACAAAGACCTCGGAGCTCCCTGAGTCTGCTTCTCTGGAAGCTTATGGCACAAAAGGGAAAGAAATCCAGCATGTGTGCTATACACGAGTATTCATGGGCACACACACTGCTCATGGAAGCACCGTCTTCTCTTCCCCAGTGCCCAACAAAGGGAGAGATGTCAGCTGGCACTGGAGATGTGGCAGCTCCCAAGTCTACAGCCTTGGGATGTAAACACTGCACCAGCAATGTTTCCTGGGGAAACAAGAGGTAGGACCAGCCTACCCATCGCAGGTGTATGTGTCTCATTGGCACATCTCACACAGCTGAGTCAAGCGCTCCTCCTCTTAGACGTTCATCCAGCATGCCAGAATGGGTCTACGTCCAGAGGGCAGCAACAGACACCACAGGCCTGTAGTCATCACGATCTAGAAGCACTCACCGCTGGGGAAGACTGTAGATGACTTTTACACAGCAGCTTCAGGTCCAATGATAGTTAGACAGCGGGGGTGAAGCTCACAGGCCAGTATGAGCCCGATTCCTTCATGTTCTGTGACTCAAGTGTGTGGCATCTTAAGGCTTTGCCATCGGGTTCTGGAGGGTCCCTGAGAGAGTCTATGAGACCCCGCTGCACAACTGGGGCATTGGTTTCAACTGGTATGATTGAAAGGAATATCCCAAATGCTGCCATGCAACTTTTTATTTTTAGAAGGACTTTTCTGCAAATGCCACTGCTGTCACAAGGGTGTTTCCTAGTGTGACAACACGGGGATTAATTTCTGGCTATTTTTTTTCCTTGTGTTTTTTGTTGTTTGTTATTTTTTGTTTGTTTGTTTGTTTTTCATGACAACCCACCTCCTCCCTAGTTTTGAGGATCAAACTTCTGACTCTGTGCTTACTAAGCACGTGCGCCATCACTAAATAAATCCCCAGCCTATGAGTTTTTAAGAGAAATTTTAGTATTTTCAGGGTTAATGATTCCTGTGGATCAAATCTCCCAAATCAGCTTAACTCGTCATACAAATCTGTTTGTGCTAAGTATGAATTTTAATTTTCGACAGAATTTCCACGTTTTCTCTGGTAATTTGTTGTCATTGAAGAGGAATCTGACAGTGGTTCCATGCTGTTCATGTAAGACAGAGCACCTAGCAATGCTTTTTTAAAAATAATAATAATAATAATAACTTATTTAACCTTCATTTTATGTGCCTTGGGGTGAAGGTACCAGGTCTTCTGGACCTAGAGTTACCATGTGGGTATCAGGAATTGAACCCAGGTCCTCTGGAAGAACAGTCAGTGCTCTTAACCGCTGAGCCATCTCTCCAGCCCCCTAACTACATGTTTTGATCATCATGAAATACCATCCTTGTAGTAGGTGCTCCATCCAAAGCTTTGTGTGGAAGTAGACGGCTTTTGTTTTTTCTTTTTCCTTTATCAGATTTGACAACCGGAACTTAATTTCTGTTGCTAACCTTGTAGATATTTGCTTTACAACACTGCCATTTTCAGAGCCAGAAATCCTAAAAATCCCCTAATGTGCTTTATTGTGCCTGTGTCTGTGCTTCCATTTGTAATCATTCGCTCTGCTCCTAGGTCAGAGAGTTAATACGGGTGCAGATGCTATAAGGTACCCTGTTCCTGTCTTAACCCACACAGAGCCCTTTCCTCTCACAGGGCCAACTCCCTACCACCTTGCCAGTCTCCTCTTCCTCTTCTTCCTTCCCCCTTCCCTTCTTCCTTCTCCTTCTGATGCTGTTGTTGACAATGCTGTCACAAATCTGAGCCCAGAGCCCTGCCAGGCCATCACTTGGATTCCCTGGACATTCTCAGGTAAAGGATTAAACATTGGTCATCCAAGCCAGATGCTTGGTGTGAGGTGTTTCAGACGAGCTGAGTACCCCCTTAAGGGTTTTTAGCTATGGGTTAAGCACTATTAAGTACTGTCAGCAATGTTGATTCTGTGATAAGTCTTTGTTGCTGCTTTTCCTTTGGAATGAGCTATCATGGTCAACTTGCTCAGCTATCTGGTTGACAGAACGCTCACCTTTCCGCCCATGCCTGGCTGGCTGCCTTGAGTGGAAAATCACCACTTGTTTGGCAAATGGCCAGGACATCACAGAAAGTCCGTCTGCGTTGTACTCTCAGTGACCATGCTGAGGAACCTGCACTCCATCTATGAGGATTCGTGCAGCCACAGATTTACTTGGAGCCACAGCTCCTGCTTCAGACTTTGCTCCAGCTACAACCACCTCAGGCAGCTAGCACCGGCTTTGGATGACTCTATTCTGGGAGGCACAAGCCATAGTGAACTCTGGATGACCCTGAAGCTATTACCATGCGGGGTGAAGGGTGAGCACTTCTCCTAGCGACATAGCAAAAAGCTTATTGTGGACAGAAAGGAGCTGTACCTGTATGAAGCCTGTTACTAATGCATACATGAAGCCTATGATTGGCTCATATGTAAGGTGTGTGATTGATGGAGCATTCAAGGCCATGATTAGAGGAATTACAATGAATGCTTGAGTACACCACATCCTTCTTCTGGCTATAAAAATAAGCTACTTTCCCTTATTTTTCAGGTTAGTTGTCCATTATGTTATAATATTAAAGTTAAAGAAGACTTCTCCGAAATGGCCTATTTCTTACTTGTGGTCTCATGATTAGAGTAGGTGAACCGAGTTATAGAAAGAGCTAACAAAACCTGAGGCTTCCACAGTGCTAGAGACCAGCTATGGAACTATGACTTACTGGTCAGAGAGGTCTCTGAGATTTCCAAAACAATACAAACAATTGCCACTGCTATTCCTTGCATACCCGAATTAGACCATAAGACCCTATTGCCCAACATGTCATGTACCATGGTGGCAGAACATGGAGAAATCAAGTTGGAGCTGTACTAGAAGCTTCCTTCATACGTGCTAGCAGGCCCTCACAATGCTGACAGGTGCTGTGCAAGACAAGCCGCTATAGGACCTTTGTCATCAACAGTACTACTCAGCTGCAGACCCCTGCATGCAGCAGTATCAGCTAGCTGACCAAGCTGTGCATACTGCCCCAATAATGGCAAATGTATTATAGGGGAAACCAACCACTTTGTAGTCAGATTCTATGACTGCTTCATAGAAGAGAATTCATATCTGACACTGTAAACCCAGTTAAAAGCCCAATGATTGGGGCTGCTGTGGTTGGAGAGGTAGCACTTGGTCTTGGTGTGTCCTGGGCCAACTCTGGTACTTTCCCTTGTTGCTCTTGAGAAAGACCAGGGTTTGGTTCCCAGAATCTACATGGTGGCTCACAGCTCTCCATAACTCCAGTTCTAGAGGACCCAATGCCCTCCTCTGACCTCTACAAGTACACATGTGGTACATTGACTTATATAGGCAAAACCATTCATATGCATAAAAATAAAATAAACAAAGCTGGGAAAAGGTGGAGTTCTGTAGACAGGCCAGCAAGATGGCTCAGTGGGTAAAGGTGTTCAAAAGAAAGTTTAACACCAGCCACCATGCTTGAGAGCACAGATTCAACTTACCCCAAATGCCATGGAACAAAGAAAATCATAAATCGGGACACTTTTGAAATACAGTGGCATAGAGGCAGGTTATAGAAAGAAGGGAAGTATGCCATGGGCCTCAGATGCTATTTGATGACGTGGTTAGCCTTTGGGTTAGTGGAAGGAAGGGTTCTATTTGTCCATTCTAAAAAGATTTCCCTAATAGTCACACAGATGCTAGGTTACACACAGAGGTGGCTAACACATGATTATTTGGGAAGGGGGAGGGAGCTCAAGAGAAATTCAGCTCTGGACCTGCAGCATTCCAACTCCCTACAGTCATTGATGTTCTAACCAGTTGATCGTTCTCATTGAATGTTTAACGTGGGTGTGGCTTTTTCCTAAGAACTTCACAGGACAGAAGTATGGAGAGAATATTGAAAATTGAGGGACTGTGGGAAAACTGATAATGTGGAGGTCTGAGACAGTGAAAAGTTGAGGTGGGAACTGAGAAACACAAGGGCTAGAAGCTTCCATTTCTAGGAGAGTTTAAGAGCCTCCATGGTCGAAGGATCAAGACTGGAGCTGTCACTATTGGCTGTTGGCACTCTGGTCCCAGAACAATGAGTCTTTACCTTGAGTGACAAATCCCCAGCTTTCAAGTCTTAGACGTATAAGCCCCTGTGTTTGCAAGCCCAGACTGTAAGCCTCTGGAACTCAGGGCCACTAATGCTGAGAAAGCTGCCCCCGGCCGATGTGAATTTCCATTTGGATAAAGGCTTTTGTGACAGCTACACTCAGCACCCTCACGATTAGAAGCCTGAGCCCAGATATCCATGTCTACAATTGAGTGTGCCACCCCTGCACATATATGCCCCATTGTTCCATCAGACTTCACATGTAAACACAATTCCAAAGACAAAGCAGTTATGGTTTCAAGATTTGGGCTGCTGGGTAGGTGGCTCAGTAATTCATAGTGGTTACTACTCTTTGAGAGGAGCCATATTCTATGCCACATCCATATGGTGGCTCACAGCCATCTGTAACTCTAGTTCTGATCTGAGGATTATAACTCCAGGATCCGAGGGCTGTTCTGATCTGAGGGCGCCTGCATACATATGGTGTATGCTCGGGCACACACTCACACAAAGACACAAAATAAAATAATTATTATTTTTGAAAAAAAAAAGTGAGATTGCAATAGCATCCTGGCTGTAAAATGTGAGGAGATGAGCCCACAGGTTGCATGGCCTGAAGCCATCACTGCACTGAACACTGTTCTATTGATTGGACGCACCAGTGCCAGAGTTTGACGTAGAAGCCAGCTGTGGATCTCTGTGAGTCCAGTCTAGTCTACAAAGCAAATTCCATGACAGGCTCCAAAGCTACCCAGAGAAACTGCATTTTGAAAAACCAAACCCAGAGAGAGAGAGAGAGAGAGAGAGAGAGAAGGAATAAGCAGGAACACCTGTACTTAGAAGCCTCTCAAGCAGGTGCTAGAGCAGCTTCCAATACTGCAGCTAGAATGGTGGTTTAGAGACAACAACTTCTCAACTGGGCCAGCTGTCAATGACTCTGGAAGTTACTCCTGGAAACGTATCCTCGGGTCCAGTCTTTTAGGTGCTATGGGAATCCTAAGAACCATCTAATGTCTCCTGACATTAGAGCAAAACTCGCACTGATACAGTACTATTTGTCTTCTCCATATCATTGCTCAAGAGATTCAAACCGGTAGAAGACCACGATACCACAGAACTAGCCAAGAACAGGGCAAGATTCAGACTTGAAACCTTAGTCACCTGACCACTAATTCTCTACACAGCACCAGAGAACTCACGACACCAGCCTTGTCACTGTACCATGGACACACCATATTCACTGTTATCCTTACTGCATGGTTTCCACTGGGGAATGCCCCTGGTTACCCACTGAGTGCGAGTCGTGGGGCCAGGTAACCGGAGAAGCCCTTTTCCCTACACAGAGTGATGATCTAGTGGGGGACGCTTGCCCCTGGTGAGGTCATTCAGATCCAATTTGCAGGACTAACATGGGGAAGCGTCGTGTCTATGCAGATGGAGGTAAGAAGCCAGCACGGAAGGAAAACGGTGCTGGAACCCATCTGATTGAGTTCCCTCTCAGCCTATGTGTTCCCTATTAGCCATCCCCCAAGCCTAAATGAACCAATAAATTCTTCTTTTTTGCCTATGCTAGTTTGAATTGATTTTATGTTTCTAAACTACAAAGACACTTTATATAGCAGAGGGCTTCCAGAACCTTCTGCTTCTATACCTGCATGCGGAGACCTTCTGATGTGAACCAGGCAGCTCACCAGGGACCATCTCTCTCTCTTACCCACCCCACCCACAATTCAGACCCTTTCCTTTGCATGCACTGACTCTGCAAAAAGAGCACTTTTCAGTTTGAAGCTGTCTATACAATATCTGGCAGGATCAGAAACAGTGTGAAAGATTGCACATAGTGTGATTTGGTTTGGGAAATAAGGCTCGGTTAATATCAGTGTCTGGATTTTCTTGGGAAACACAAAGTAACACACACTAATAGGTACTATGGACATTCATTCCTTTCTTCAATGTCAGCCAAGTATGGGTGGCTCTCACTGCCTTGAAAGAAAGGATTTCACCGGGACATGGGCACGGTATTAAACGGCACTGAATCATAAGTGTGTCATCCTTTCCTGATCCTAATCAGAATAAAGCATCAGACACACAGGAATTTGGGGTCAGCCCTGTAAAAGTAACCAGCCTGCATTCTTCAAATCCTGTCAGCACCGAAGACAAAGAAAGCTGAGGGCCTGTCCTTAGTTAAGAAGATTGTCAAGACCATTAAATACAAAACAGGATCGGAAGTGGTTCTGTACCAGGAAGATACGCTGAACTACAGACTGCAGCCAGACCAGAGTATCACATACTACTAAGCTGGTGCGCAACTGTACTGCAGTCATAAAAGCAGTCATCTTTGTCCTTAGAGGATGCATACTGGGTGATAGGGGCATGGTATTGCAATGTGCTCGGTGGTTCCAAACCATGCTCAATATCTGTAAAACGAGAAAGCAAATGAAGGCCATGTGTAAAACTGGTAAATCTACTGATAGGTGTATGTGTTCACACAACCACTGTGGAAAGCAGTATGGGAACACCTCAAAGACTTAAACATAGATCTTCCAGCATCACCATTGGATACATAAGCACAGGAAGTTGAATCCATGTGATGGAGAGACATTTGTACTCCATCATTCACTGCTGAACTCACTGTTCACAATAGCCAAGTCACGGAATCCTTCCAGATGTCTGTCAACAGATCAATGGATACAGTAAATATGACACATACATAATCGGATACTACCCAGTCTTTAAAAGAAGCACCGAGATGGGATGTAGCTCAATATCAGAGCCTTTTCCTGTCTTGCATCTTCAATACTCCCAAAAAGGAAAAAAAAAAAAAAAAAAAAAAAAAGAGCGAAACATTGCCATCTGAAAAATCATGAATGAACCTGGATATTATGTTAGGTGAAATAATCTAGGCACATAATGAAAAATATTATATAATCTTGCTCATATGTAGAATGCAAAATTAAAAAAAATGTTTAATTCAAAGGAGTAGAGAATAATTTTGCTTACCAGGGACATGGAGGACTCAGGAACAAGTTGACCAAAGGATTTGAAATTTCAATTAAATAGAAGGATAAGTTCAAGAGATCTATTGTAAAATAATGATGTCTATACCAATGACAATGGTTATAGTTATAAAAACTGCTGTCAAGGTGTTCTCATCAGCCTCAGTAAATTGTAACTATGTGAGGTGATTACGTGTTGAATAATTCAATTTAGCCTCTATAACTGCATCATAGACATATTTCATTCTTTATGTGTGTGTAGGGGTGTGTATGTACACGATGGCCAACCTCAAGTGTTGTTCCTCAGTAGCTGCCCACCTTGTTTGTTAAGACAGGGACCACCAATTAGACTAGGCTGATTAGGCTGACTAGCCAGTGATCCTCAGGGGTCCTCCTCTTTCTACCTCCCAAGAGCCAGGTTCATAGCATCACACCAGCTTTTCACGTGGGTTCTGGGGTTCATGCTCAGATCCTCATGCTTATGTAGCAAGAGATTTATCAGCTGAGCATCTCAACTCCACAGTGTGTGTGTGTGTGTGTGTGTGTGTGTGTGTGTGTGTTAAAATAAAACCTTTCCTGATCTTTATTAATAAGGATTTCGAAAAGATATCCTGGACATTCTAACTAAATCTAAGCTGTATTTAAGGTTTAAAGTATTTGACATGGACAGTGGCTAATGGGTGAGCCCTCTTGGTCTAACACCAGGCATCCATGCCCTTGGCTCAGGACCACAAGCCATGGAGCTCTTGCTTCATGACTGTCTTTCTATCTCCATCCAGAAACTTGAGGCCAGCTGCTTCAAAATCTAGCACAGTGGCTTAATGTTTGGAGACAGAACCAAACCAAATCTATTAAGCCCAGGTTTAATATATATATCAATCAACTGGTGTTCTCTTATGCTATTTACATGACTTTTCTGTAAATTTGAGATAATTTCAAGGGCAAAGAAGTATTAAAAAAAAATAGAAGAAAAGGGAAAAATTAGCCAGGAAAAGAAGTCTTAGAGATTTCTTTTCAACTCTCAAAATTATGTTTGTGAAATTGTCTGTTTAGGGCTAATATATCTTTGACACTCTTCTAACATTGCTAGTGTCTCTTTTTATAAGTCTCACGCTCAGACTCTTTGTCAAGCAGCACTCATTAGCTAAAACTTAGTAACAGTTTCACTGTATTCGATTTTGCATCTAGTTTCTATGTATAGAAAGCACACACTTTAAAACAAATGTGTATAATGAAAGCACAATTAATGTAAAGAGAAATTTTACTATGCAAGTACAGGCAACATTTGGTGGGTGAGGCTAGAAGGTTTAACCACAACTGCCTGATACTTAGAGCTACCCTGATGGCATCATCTTAGAAGGTAAACCAGAACTCCCTGAGGAGTTTAAGAATGCATGGTGAGTAGTCATCCCCTTTTCCCGTGAGTCATATGACCATGAGTTTAGCCGATAGAAGACTGAAAATATTGAGAAAATAATTGCATCAGTTTCAGACATGGGCAGATGTTTTCTTGTCATCATGCTTTAAATGAGACAACATAAGAACAATTTACATATCATTTGCATTTTATTCACAGTTGTAAGCAATCTGGGGAGCAGTATAGAAGAGGATTCCAACAGTTATACACACATTTACATTATTTTACATAAAGGACCCTAATATCCATGGCTTTGGCTATCTGTGAAGATTCCAGATCCACTCTCTCATGGATAATAGATGCAAAGGCCAAGGAGGTTTCCTGACCCGTTGGGTGTTGTATAGAAGTGCATTGCTGATGACCCCCGACATGAAGACAACCTTACAACAGGAAGCACAGCTCAAAGTGAAAGAAATGGTTATTTTCATGCATCAAACACGCTTAAAAACTCATTATCTATTTAATCAGGCATCTGAACAAAAATCAAACCTTACAATTGGTCATTTCCCGTTTCTGTTTTCAAGTCCAGAGTGACTGACGGAACAGAGTGATTCATTTTTATATCATTTATGGGTACATTCCAAACATCCCTTTTTTGGAAAGCACCACTCTATCCCAGAGTCCTGAAAACATGAGGGAAGAGTGTTCTGATTTAAGAAAAGCAGCAGGAGAGAGAAGGGCACCATGTGGCAGGGTTCCAGCAGAGGTTGTCTTTTTCTTTCTTTCTTTTTAAATTAGGGAAATGGACCATAAAAAGGGAAAGGGGGAGGGAGGAGATTGATCTCTGAGGTCGGAAGATTACAACAAACAGCTCATTCCATCTTGTAAAGGGTTTCAGGTATGAGGGGATGAAGAGTCACAGTTGTACGTTCCTGCCCCTATAGAGTTGCCTGTTTACATGTCTTTTCTTCCATGATGGACTGTGCCTCTTCAAACTATGAGCCAGAGTAAACCCTCCCTCTCCTGAGCTGCTTCATATCAGGTGTTTGGTCCCAGCAACTAGAAAGTAGCTGATACAGAGGTGGTAGGAGACCTCAGAGATGCGCTCAGTGGCTCCTTGGGCAGAAAGTCAGAATCACTAAGTAGTTAAAAGAGTTTGACCAGGTCTTAGAGTGCCTAGAAAGAACCCAACTATTATTTACATGAGGCTTGTCAAACTCTTACTAAAACACTCCAATATTCATCTCTTGTGGGGCATGATTTTAGAGGAGCTGAGAAATCACAGGGAGGTGCTGCTCTTCCAAGAGTGCCTCAGAACAAATTCTGCAGTGTGGTCTAAGTTTTCAATTTATGTAACTCACTTGGGCCGCATGTAGCAATTCTAAGAATCTTGGCTATTCATCTTATCGTAGTGGGAGAATGAGAGAACACAGGGAGGAACTCTGGACAGGGACGACGTAGAAATGTGGAAAGGAGTCCTAAGAGTGAGGAGCTTTACAGTTTGCTTTCTAAGGAAGGCTCAGAAATGATTCGTACCCGACTGTTACCAAGGCTAGAGAACAATTCACAACAACTGGAAAATTCATCTGAGAATGTTCAAGGGGTAGTGCCCAGATTTCCAGATTCTGCCTGGAATTGGATGAGTGACTATCAGATGGTTATATATTGCAAAATATGTACAGATAGTGGGGAAAATATTCTCCCTGATAATGAGATTCTTATGCTCATTGGTGGGTGCCAAGTTATTATAGGTTTCTCAGACAAAAGTGACTAATCCAGCAAGATCCAGCAAGAACAACAGAACCAGTACCAAGACTGACCCTCTCCTTGGCCATTTTGCCCCCGTAAACCAGTAAGTCCTAAGGGAGTCACTCCCCGATTTCTATGTAGACGGGGTTGATAGATGGTGCCTGTCAGCTGCTGTTTTCTGTTTCAGCTCAGAGGTGAGTGAGGGTAGGGAAGTGGGAGGCTGAACAGTGTGTGTGTACATTTCACTTCTTTCCTCGCATTTTTGGTTACATTTAACAATGTGTTACCTCTTCATAGAGCGTTTATATCATTTGCAGGATGCCAAAAATGACATCAACATCTATTAAAGCCTAAGGTTTCACGTTCTCCACTGTAAACATTCACATTGCTTAGTTTCCAGATATAAACTCGAAGTCATCCTCAAGCTGGATAGTTTCTTTCCAAGAATGCTAGTGTTACTCTAATGAAATTTGCCTAATTAATCACCTTACAAAGAGAAAGAACTCAATGACCACTGTTATAAAGACCTCGGAGTCTTTGTAATCAGAGTATGGCAATCTTCAGATTCATCTTAGAAAGGAGCATGCATAACTTTCCAAATAAATCTTAGTAAAGCCACGCAGACCGGACACTTGAGCTGCTTCCTCACTTGGCTGGCTGGTTTTGCAGCCTTAGGTACCCCGTGTAAACTCCATTAGAGTTTCTGGGTATGTTTTTATTTTCCTGTGGCTTTGGACCCCAATGTCCAGGGTCACTGTTCTTGGCTCCAAGAACTTGCATGGAAACACACATGCCAGCAGACCATTGATTAAAACTCTTGGTCTGTCATCGTTCACAGATATGATCATTGTTCCCTTCCACGGCCATCATCAATGTGTACCTGGTCCTCAACACGTTCGCAATAGTTGTTTCTTTTAGAGGAACACAGATGTAACACCAGGGAGATAAGCAGAATATCTGCTCCCCCAAGTCAAGCATTACTAAAAGGAGCTAGAGAAGTCGTACCCAAGAGAATGTCCTTCTGAGAAGTACTCTTCAGTGAAGATGTGCAAGAATCCCTGGACTTCATCAGCCCTAGAAACAGGAGTACAGAGGGCACAAGGGGAGTCACTGGGGAAGGGTGGTGGCACTTTGGGAGGTTGTAGAGAAAGCCCAGGAATACAGCTGAAATCCTGTTTTCAAAACAGGAGCACCCAGTTGTCATGGAGACAATAGTACTCCGATCCTCAGCTCCATGCACAGAGCTGGGTCCTTTTAAACCCTTACCCACTCAGAACTTGACAGAACTAGGAAGGAGATTGGCTAGGCTTGCAGATGGAAAGTGGGGGAAGAGATCTCAAGTCAGATGACCATTCAGAGGTGGCCTTGAGTATGGGAAGTATGGGAAGGCCAGGAACCCGAGTAAAATCTCCAAGAACAGAATTCTCCCGTCACATCCCACCCTATCCACAGAAGAATGTTGTTGAAGATTTTGCTGTGATAACATTCTGGACTCATTTATCAGTGGAGTTCATGGCATGTGCTCTGCCGCCCCATGACTACTATGAGGTCTCTGAAATGCTGGCTCAAGTTCAGCTCAGTTACAGTTTCTGTTCTGATCGTTTGCATCCCTCACTGGGCTGTGGACTCTTTGAAAGAAGAGTAGATCAATTTCTGGAGCAATGCTGCCCCAGCATTGGCAAATAATTGATGAATGGATAGGATGACTAATGTACTTTCTCCTTTCCTTATAACACATCTTTACCTCCAGTGACTTTGGGCTTGTCCATGTGACCTCCTGGGTCAACAGGATACAAGTAGACAACTACTGAAATGCCACTGCTTGGCTTGACCCAGCCTCACCTTGTTCTTGCCACAAGGCTACATGCTTTGGATCACATGTGCTCCAGAACTAGGTTTGAGAGTACGTGAGGAGCAGAACCCATGAAGCTAAAGCCAACTCACTGTTCTCATATGTAAGACAGAAACAAAAGCATTGATTAGAAGCTAGTGAGATTCTAGGGTTGCCCATTGCCATAGCCCCTGGTGTAAAAGGAGATAGGGATCTTGTGCACAGCACCCCATATGCTAGCCTGACTTCCTCTCCTTCCTTCATTTTGCCAAAGTCCAGAGCAGATGGCTACCAGTGTAGCAAGCAGCTTTCTTTGCTGACTCCTTTCACAGAACACCCAGGAAGCATCCTCTGCCCCTAGACAAACTTAACGGGGAACTGTCAAGGCTCCTTGAAGTGAAAAGTGGCCTGACAGCAAGTTTACACATCATATTTTAAATATTTATGCCATTTTAAAATAAATACAAGCCTGAGCTGGCTTCAGTCAATCCCATCCCCTTACCTACCAGAGCACATTCTCTCTGGTTCTTCCAAAAGCCAGAGGTACAGGGTGAGGAAGAGAGTTGGCTATAATCTGCTGACCATCTGTTGGGATCTCAAGGTGTTCCAGTCCACGCCAGCTTTCCATTAATCTAGGGGAAACCCTCAAATACAAAATATGCAGTGGATTTTAGACTTGAGAAAAAGTTGATTAAAAAAAAATCAAATCCTGAAGTTGAGCATGGTGGCATATGCCTGTACTCCTAACATTCTGGAGCCTGGAACAGGAGGGTAGAGAGTTCCAGGCAAGCTTGGGCTATGGAATGGAATCCTATTTCAAAACCAAAAGACCTGGAAACACTATGTTCTTTGTCCATTTCTCAATGAGGCTGTCTAAATGATGTCAGAATTTTCCATGAAAAGTGAAAAATATGCAGGCTGCCATCAATTGTTTAAGATACTAAATAGCTAAACATTTGGACACGACTTACTTAAGGATGGGCACCCATGAGCCCCTTCCGTCTCCATGATTTATATGTCTCAATCGAAACCTGTAAAGACATCCACCCCCACAATTAGCCTTTACCACCCTCTGATGATTTCTAATTCTACATGTCCAACCTTGACTTTTTCCACAATGTGCAAAAGCTCATAGCCGTGAGGTTGCCCACGATCTGTCAGACTTGCTGCTGGAAATCAAGTGGAGAAGTTTTTGAGGACTGGACCATTTCCTTTACCAGTTAAGGACATTCATCCCTCTGTTGTCCAAGCCAGAAAGAAGTGTGGCTGGGTCCTTTCTTCTCCCTCTGTCTCTGTACTTACCTAGCTATCAAACCTAGCATTGCTACCCCCAAATTTTTTGTAGGATAAAACCAGGTATATATAATTTTCATATATGTCATTTTTATATATGCATAGATTCAGGCCATATTCATAGGATTTCCCTAGAAATCCCTCCATTCCACTCAGCATCCACTAGCCTAATTGTCCTGTGTCAGTTGACCACTGCACAAATCTTCCAGCTACTAGCTGCCTCTACTGGAGTTTAAAATGCCCCAGCAGGCTCACATGTTGGAACAGCTAATGGGGTTGTTCCAGTGGGTCCTGGAACATTAGGAGGGTGGAGCCTCCTGTGCTAGTGGGAATAGGTCCCTGGAGGTAAGCTTTGAGATATGATAGCTCCCCACCCACTTCCTGTCTGTCCTGGACACTCCAGGCTAGAGCATCATCTTTTCCCTCCATGATTGGCACAGCTAGACCACAGTGGCATTTCTGTTTATCTCCCCTGTCAGACTGGTGATACGAAAGGGACCTTCCTGAGCTAGCGTCATCCTCAGGACCAGGAAATGATGCACATATCCTAAATACATCCCAGGATAAATAGAACATGGAATGGTGAATGTCTATATAAACTCCGTAGACATAGTTTATGCATCCTTAAGTTGCTAAATGACTTAATGTGTTTATTTTCCTAATCAATAAAGTAGATTTTTGTTTGTTTAAGGCAGGTCTCATATATCCCAGCATAGCCCTAAACTCATTATGAAGCTGAAGATTAAGGTGAACTTCTGACCCTTCTCTCTGCACCACCCAAGTGCTGGGGTTAGAGGTATGAGCCACCACATCTGCTTCGCTCAGTACTTAGCTGAGCCAAGGACTCTGTGCATGCTAGACGAGCTCTCCGCGGACCGAGTTGCATCACCAGCCCCTAAGAAATGCTCTTCTAGACAGATAAAAGACCACACTGCCCCAGCCTGTCCCTGTGGGGGTGACGCCGTACACACTGGAAGTAGAATGTGAGGAAGCTGATGGAGAGCGCCAGAGGACCAGGGCCATCCCAGTCTGCAGAGGCCAATGTGGGAGGGGCCGATGTGGGAGGGGCCGATGTGAGAGGTCAATGTGGGAGGAGCCAACGTGTGAGGTCAATGCGGGTTGAAGGCACCTGGAATTATAATTTCATTGGTTGTGGTGAGAAAGCTTTCTTTGCAAACACTCCTGGACTTTTACGATGTATTTTCACACAGGCACAAAGAACATGGACTTCAGCGAGAACCGAGCTCTCCAGGCTTGAGTCTCAGCACTCACTAGCTCTGTGTCTTCAGTCAGACAACTTAGCTTCTCTGTTCCTCAAGGTTTGCGCCCTGAAATATCTGCATAATCAACCAAATGTTAGATTAAAGATCTTATTGAGTGGAATGAAAATGGGCGCTGAATCTGTAGAGAGGTGTTCTTGTCATTAGTGCCTAAACAATGAAGGATTAAAAATGCACGTGGCATTTGCTTCCTCATGGTGGGTATAATAAAGAACTACCATGTGAGTTCATGAAAATAAGAGATAATTTTCTACAAGGGCCTGTGTATCTACTTGGATGTGTTATTCGTGATGGTTCAAGAAACAGTCCTTTATGGCTACAGAAGGACAACTGTGCATTGAGTAGCCCTTACCTCCTATGTCATTGCAAGGATAAATACATGACCCAATGCCAGGGAAGAACATATCCGGAAGAGCATAAATGCTGCGTGGCATATGTTCTGCCTAAATACTAGGATGTGATTTCTAAATATCAGAGATGCTGACACCACTTTAAATGGTCTTCTTGCCTACCAGAGGAGTACCTTTGCATTTCTATGTCTACTCATTGTTAGCCCAACTTTACAAAAAAAAAAAAAAAAAAAAAAAAAAAATCGTGTGATTAGTGATTACCATAATAGTACATGGAAATTTAAGAGACATATTCATCTGACACCGTGCATCGCTTTCATTAGCAACCATCACCCCAATTTTGTTTAGGGAAGATAAGACTGAGTTCTCTTATGAAAGTCCAGAAGATACAAGGCATGCGCCTATGTCAATGCGCCATCTAGTGGACACTGTACGCAGCCTCCTGGAAGCCACAGGGCCTTAAAGGTCCTGTTTTTCAAAACAAGCCAGCTCTCTGGTGATCACAGATCACAGTGTCCTTGATTTGCACCTTCCACACTAACCAGCAATCCTGATGTGAGCCAAGAGTGGTGAGTCCAGACTGCCCATCCCTCAAGACAGCCACCTGGCCAAACCCGGCAGTGAAGAATGAAATGAAAACAGAGAAAGAGCATCTGACACTCACCAACGTTTGAAGAACTACATACCATAGTAGCTGCCTACCACGCCAGCCCGGTTCTCGGTAAGTAACTTTTTGACCCTGGTCTCTGGCTTCCATGCTTCTTGGCACAAAGAAGCCTGGGGCTGACAAGGGCCAAATTCTACTTTATTGAAGTGTTTTTAGAGGAAGCCAACCGTTCTTTTAGGTGATTAAAAGCTTATCCCCTGGAGGCAAGTAATCACACCACTGCCAATAACTCAGCTCTGGCGAGTGGGTAAGGGGGATCGAAGACTATAACAGGGAGAGGGTATCCACATAAAAACCCAATCAAAGGCGAGGCTTGCTTTGAGCTGTGCTTGGAGGACCATTACACACCTCGCCTTAGTTTTTCTACTCCGTGCTCCCAGCCACAGTGGCCAAGATTACACTTGAAACACACTGGTTTGGAACTGGCTCCCAAAATAACTCGCATGGGCCCTGGTCCAGCACATTCTGGCAGCTGAAATGGGTGAATTGAGCTGTCCCTCGCCCCAAAGGTGAGCTCATAGGATTACCTGCTGTCCTTAAATATTTATATGATTATTGTAGAATGAATAAAAAACCTCTCCAGCCACTTAACTCTTTCTGAAAACTAACTTTCAAATCTAGAAGATTCGAATGGGAAGGGTCAAAAGTTTCAAAAGAAAAGGGTCCCAAGTGAGAGTGTGTCCAGACATGCAGGCACAGCCTTCTTCTCCCTTCTTGTTACTTTCAGGATCAAAAATCTAGTGCAAGTTATTTTCAAAGGCTGACTGGAGGATACAAGCATTGTCCTTGTGACATTTACAAAAACCCTACAAAGGGACCAGTGGCTTGTAAACTGCACAGGTGTGCCTGAGGGGAAAGTGTCCTGCCACTTCTGATCGGTTACTAGCTGTGCTGTGGGTTATCAGTTGATGATCACTCAGATTGCAGCATTCTGAGGATACAAAGCCAAGAGACCAGAACTCCCCAGAGCATTCCCAACAATCTATGGGGACCTCGGGAGGTTAAAGTCACTCTGATCATATGACGTAACTGGGAGATCCGTTGGTAGGGTGCTTGCCCAGTGTGCACAGGACACTGGTCTCGTTCTCCAGCACTTCACAGATCCAGTGAGTTGCACATGTCTATTATCCCAGCAGTAGCTCATCCGTACACATTTTGAGCCCATGCTGTGGAATAATCCTTCTGTACACTGTGAAGAGGTGTTGTGCTCATTGTTAATAATAAAGAAAGCTCATTGGCTGATAGTTAGGCAGGATTTGGGGGCAGAGGGAAGAAAGGGGGCAGAGTCTGACGAGTCGAGAGCCAGATGCCAAAGGACCAACATGGAAGTTCATAGATTAGGTAAAAGGGCCTCGGGCAGCACGTAGGTTAATGGAAATGGGTTAATTTAAGTTGTAAGAGCTGGCTGGAGACAAGCTTGAGCTACCGCCTGAACACTTATAGTTAATGGTAAGTCTCTGTGTGGTTATTTGGGGAGCAGCCAGAGGAACAGAGCTGATCTCCAGTCTAGACAGAAACCTCTGCCTACACAAGGCCAGGCTAGGCTATCTAAGACACTGTGCCGAAAAAAAAAAATAATAAAATAAACAAGCTAAGTCTCATATTCTAAGTTCATGCTCATGGCTCTCCAACAGGGACATATTTGGGGAGAAATACGCTCAGCTCATTTATTCATTCAAGAAAATTTTTTTTTGTTTGTTTGTTTGTTTGTTTGTTTCAAGACAGGGTTTCTCTTTATGTGTCCCTTACTGTGCTGGAACTCTCTCTGTAGAGCAGGCTAACCCCAAACTCACAGAGTTCAACCTGCATTTTAGCGACAACAAAACATAATGGTACCACGGTAGACAAAATATAAATGCCCCAGTTGTTAGAGGATAGAATAGTGAGTTCCTGGGTGGGTTCCTGTGCTGTAAGCACATAACAGAAGTTTCCAAGTCAGCTTTGCAATCAGGGAAAAAAATTTCATAAAACCCCTGATGCAGAATCCCAAGTGCAGGGTTGAAGTTAATCAGAAAGAGGCAGGGAATGTTCTAAAAAAGCCTCTAAGCATGGCAGAAGACCATAACCAAGTGCCTATAGAATTCGGACCCAGCTGGAGCAGAGGCCATCGATTTATAATCGGTTTATGTGTGTGCATGCAGCATGGCAGGTGTGTACTGTGTTAGCAGAGAGGAGGGAATATTAACCGCAGAGACAAGGTACAGCGGGATCCTGAGTCTTAAGACCCATGCTACACATTGAAAGTAGTCTGGAGGCTATGGGCCTTCTACATCAAGGTGAGGCAGCATTTCTGTTCCTTGAACTGAAAAATAACACAGAGAGAGAGAGAGAGAGAGGTGTTGGTATCCAGGAAGCCAGCCCACTGTTGGGATGTGTAAATATAAACCCAGACTTGACGGTGTTTAATCTCTTGTATTCAGTTTCCAAGCCCTATCTCGTGTAAATGAGCTAAGGGGTGCACTGGTCCCCATAGTCAAATGACAAGTCTATGAACATTACACAGATGTGTCCTGAGCGGAACTGAGGAAACTTGCTGCCTAGTGGACAATATGGTGATGGTGAAGGCTGTGGACAGCCTTGGGTGACATGTTTTAAGGCACAGATCTCAATGAGCTCAGACTGGTGCCACCAGAGATGCAGAGGAGAATGGAGGACATAGGAAAGTAAGGGACATTCTCCAGGATGTTGGGGTCTCTATGGGAATGCCAAGTACTGCCCACTGACTCAGTAAACCGTAGTAGCACACAGGGCCCCACACTGTTGTCGCACGTTTATCTTGTTGCCTGACGATGCTCCAAGGCCTTGTGGACATTATCATTATCTCGACACTTGGTCAGGCTCACACCGAACCATACTTCAGTCACACACAAGATTCAGAGGAGTTAATTCTCCCAGGACAGAGAGACAATAGGGAGCCCTGGAAGGTTCCTGGAGAGCAATAGGATGACAACAGCACTGTGGACAGCTTAACAGGGACAGGCGATTCAAGGCCGCCCTAACCTGGAAGGGGCTGTTTGTCCCATACCAAGTGGTCACCGAGTGCAGAAGAGAGCCGCGACCAGAAAGGATGCTCAGCGCAGAGAGATGAAAGATCGTGTGAAAACCGACCAAGCTGAAACCAGAGAAGGTACACACTTGCATATACACACACCCTAGCCAAAGCTCCTATCTTCTATTAGATGGGGAGGGGGCGGGCAACACCTAAAAGGAACTATTCGAAGTTCCTGGATCTCTACTACTTGGGGAGGGGAAAACAAAACAAAACAAAACAACACAAAACACTGGCTGCACACAAGGCAGACATATTGGAGTCTATAGTCTGTGCTGAAGAATCAAGCTCAGCTAGCTTCCCTTGGACATGACCCCACCTCCAAGGCATACCTCCTATCAAGACCAGGGGTGTCAGACGCCCCGGCAACCCTCAGCCAAATTTCCCTCAAAACTGGTTGGGTATTAAGCCTGTAAGGAGAAATGAGGTATTCCTTGCTCCCAGCTCTGCCCATTCCAGCTCTCATGTGTCTGGTTTAAACTGTGTATCTGTGTTTAAGCAAATTACCCTATCACATCTTCCTTCCCTTAGCTAGCTTGAGGGCAACTGGCTTAGCAACCTAATTCCCCTTGACAGGCTTTCAGGCCAGTAGACGCTGGAGTAGGAGGAGCCAAAGTTCAGCCTCGGGGAAGGTGGTGGATGCGTTTGCTTTGATCCACACAAGCCCTGGTGTTGTTATGTAAGTTTGAATGTGGGTGCGTCCTGGCAGAGGCTTCCCCTCAGCCTGCCTCTGCCCTTCTACCGTGTATCAGATTACCGCAACACCAGCACCTCTCACCCATCTGGCATCACTGCCTTCCCTCTGTAATTATTTCAGTTTGAAGTCTTTGAAGAAGACTTGGTGTGCGGGAGTGGGGGCTCTGGGTGCCGTCAATCTGTGTGACCAGTTGTGTACCTTGATGAATGAGCCAACAGTGACTCGGGTAAAAAGAAAGAATTCTATCTAGAAGCCGACTCTGCTCTCGTTGCTTTTTGTTTGTTTCTTATTTTTATTTTTGTTTTGTCTCCTAGTAGTTCGGAAGCAAATGTATTTCGGGGGGGGGGGGGGTAGGCGAGGAGAAAAGCCTTTGGAAGCAGAGAAAACATGGCTCGTAAGCAAACAGAAAATGCAGCCAAGGTTCCCTGACATCTTGCTCAGGGACCATTTCAGAATTTGGAGGATAGGTGGGACGTGCATTGCCGTTGACGGCGGTTGGCAGAAACTAGAAGCTGATTGTGTTAAAATAGGGGCATGGGGGGTGCCTAGGGAACCCACCCAAAATCAGAAGAAGAGAAAATGGAGAAGCTACGTCAGGTTCATTCCTCCTTTGAATTTGAGGCAGGGTCTCTCTGTCACACTGAGCCTGGGGATCACCAGTTCTGCCAGCCAATGCTGACATTACAGGCATGCATCTCCACACCCATCTTTTATGTGGGTTCTTGTGCTTGCATAACAAACACTACACACTGAGCCATCTCCCCTGACCCTGAACGGTAGGTGTGTTTGTATTTTTGTTTTTCCTAGAGCCAATTCTGAGGTCTAATTAAAGGCTCCTAGATTTATTTATCAAGCAAGATGCTTCCATCCCTCTGACAAAAGTTTCCATGGCTTCTGAGGATTTCCAGTAGAAAAAAACCTTTCTTCCTCCCCTTCCTTTTCAGATCCTGTCCAGCCATCACCATGTCCCTTTTGAGGCTCAATTGTTCAGAGGACTCTTGGTAGGGGAAGGAAGTGTGGCATTATATGGGAAGAAAGAAGAAGAAGAAGAAGAGAAGGTTTTGGAGTTAGGCGTGAGATGTCAAGGGCAAATGCCCAAGCAAGACTATCCCTGGGCTGGTCTGCTGGGACAAGCTGGGGAGAGACCAGAGAACTTCTATTCCCATGCATCCAGGACAGAACAGATTGGCAGAGACACACAAGTAGACAGTGCCAGACTCTGCTCATGAAGGTGGTTCCTGAATGCAGAAACACGACTGTCCTGCATGGGCAGATGAAGAAGGAAAAACTCAAAACAGCCTATGATCAGCCAGCAGAAGGGGCTGAGAGAAGGTGCAAGGGGCTTAGAATTCACTGAGGAATATCTAAGTGAAGCCATTCACCCAGAGTATTCAGAACAAAGGAAGAAGGTGGCCATGGTATAGGGGAGGAAAAATGACTTCCTCCCTCACCTCCTGAGTCAGACTAGTGAAATGAAAGGCAGATTAACAAACACAGATTATTAATGAAAATAATGAAAGCTTTATAGCCCGTATCTTTCATATATACATAAGAAATCCCACGAAATTCTAAAGACTGCCTTAGAAATCGTGGCTTACATCATGAGGGCAGTATTTGTTGTTGTTATTTGTCTGGGTTTTGTTTGTTTTTTTGTTTTTTCTAAAGATGGTCTCTTTGTATGACAGTCCTGGCTGTCCTGGAACTCAGTTTTGTAGACCAGGCTGGCCTCAAACTCACAGAGATTCACCTGCCTCTGCCTTCCAAGTGGTGGGATTAAAGGAGCGTGCCACCGCCGCTCAGCAAGGACAACATTCTTTTAGAGAAATGACATTTAAAAGGAAAGGACTGTGCTTCTCTAGAGGTGGTAACTTCCTGGAAGACTAATAAATAGAGTTTTGTCACGTAGAAGCCTGTGGTGCGTTTCTAGGCTGACACTGATCTAAAATTTTATTCTTCATGGTAGAGAGGGGAGGAATGGGACATTTTAGCCCTGGTAAATTTGTGTCTGCTTTTGGGCAAATAAGGAAGGTGTCTTAGCCACTGATATTGCTGCAAAGAGACACCATAACCAAGACAACTCATACAAGAAAGTATTTCATTGGGGCTTGCTTAAAGTTTCAGAAGTTAGTCCACTATCATCATGGCAGGGAGCATGGAAACACTCAGGCAGGCATGTGTTGGAGAAGGAGCAGAGAATTCTACATCCTGATCCACAGACAGAAAGAGCCTAAGCTTGGCATGAGCATTTTCGACCTCAAAGCCCACCTCCAGTGATACACTTCCTCCAGCAAGGCCACACCCACTCCAACAAGGCCACACCTCTTGGTCCTTCTAAACCTTTAAAAATGCTGCCACTGGTGGTGACCAAGCATTCACATATATGAGCCTGCGGGGCCTTCTTATTCAAACCATCACAGAGAGATAGAGTTATTCTTGTGCCTGCTCCTAAAGGCTTTCAGCTGAAAAAAAAAAAATCCCTATGCTAAAGTGGTCTGTTTAGGGGTGATGCATTCTCTCCAATGACTGGCCTCACAGCTGGCCCAGACTCTTGAACAGGAAGGACCATGAGAGTCAGGCTGTCTCCAGAGTGATGAGTGCAGGAGAGGAAGCAAGCCAGGCTCACAGTCATACAACTAGACTCATGTACCAGCATGTTTCCTTCTTGGCTCTGGAACAGCAGCCACCTAGAATGTGTCATCATATGTACCGTGCTGGTATTGTATGTACTACAAAGAAAAAAAGCAATTATAACAATTACATTATAACAAAAGGCAGCCTCATCACTTCAGTTTTTAGTCACTTAGACACTTTTAGAAACTTGTACACCATGAAGACGGAAAGGGATCCATACGGGCTCAGGAACTCCAAGAACAAGTTCTCAGCGCAAAGAGGGTTATTTGCCCCAGGAGGACAAAGGACAGAAAATATGAGTCAAAGACAAGAGACAAGAGATAGAGGACAAGGGACAAGGGGAAGGGACCAAGGGAGGGGGATGGGGATTTATCCAGGAGGGGACAAAGGACTGCTTCTGGATAGAAAGGAGACAGGTGTGGCACACTGGGAAAGGGCAACCCTGTGGGTGAGGTGCTAAAGGGGCTTCTGATTGCTAGACTTCAATACTTTGATAACTAGACCTCGGTAGTCAGCTTCAGGAGGGGGAAGTGGCTGAATAAGGGAATAGACATTGGTGGCTAGCTTTGGGAATGAAATCTAAAAGTTTTTGAAAGGCAGAGGCCATTCGGGAGAAGGGCAGGGCCTGCCAGTGCCATGACTCCATGCTTGGGCTGGCTAGAGTCCCTTTGAAAAGAAAAAGATGGCAATGGTATTTCTCAGCGTCTGGTCCCTGTGAATCCCTTTTAGATTCAGAGACTCTGCTTTTTAAAACAATGTTGGTAATGTGGCATCTCTTCCTTCCTCCCTCCCTTCCTTCCTTTCTTCCTTCTCTTTTATTTTGGTTTTTTGAGACAAGGTTTCTCCTAGAACTCCACTCTATAGACGAGGCTGGTCTTGAACTCAGAGATCAGCCTGCCTCTACTTCCTGAGCACTGGGATTAAAGGCGTGTGCCACTGCCACCCAGCAGCATTTCTTACAAAATAATAAAATAGGAATTTGAAATTGAGCAGTATAGTTGACTATGTTAGCATAGCAATACTGAAGTTCTTGGATATAATAATTGTATATCCTACATAAAAAAAAAAAAAGAAAGAAAAAGAAAAAGTCTTGCTCCTTCTCAGTCTCTGTCATGTTGCAATTTTCTACCAAAAAGAAACCTCTAGCTCAGAGAGAAACTCATTAAGACACTGGATGTTCTAAAGCAACCCATGGGGGGGTCAAATGACCCTTTCACAGGAGTCACCCAAGACCACCAAAAAGCACAGATATTTACATTATAATTCATCACAGAAGCAAAATTACAGTTAAGAAGTAGCAACAAAAAATGTTATGGTTGGGGGTCAGCACAACACGAAAAAATGAGTTAAAGGGGCATAGCATTAGGAAGATTGAGAACCTCGCATCTAAAGGGAGGTGAAACACTCCATCCTGTAGGGAAGCTAGTTAATCTTAGGAAGCAGACAACTAAAAGGTGGTAGGGACTCCCTGAAACTGACCAGATTCACTAACCCCTCCATCCCCAAGAATATGTAAGCAGTCAAGACTGCGGGAGACAGGCTCTCCCCAGGGGAGCTGCCTAGAAGAAGAGCTCAAATGTGCTGAGCTACCCAGAACCCTTTCAGAGAAGCTGAGCTCTTTTGAAGAGGCCTAGACCGGCCTCACTGCCTAGATACTCTCCAGTCTATCAATCCTGCCTTCAAGTGTGCGGTTTTCCATCACCTATGAGATTGTCACCCGCGCTGGGGTAAGCTTTTAGTGATACAGCTGTCTTCAAGTGATTTCTGCTCCTGTAGGTAAATAACCCCTGCCCCCCCCCAAAGAATTTATTGCTTCACCAAGCTGAACTTTTGTCATTGGTTCACCATTTGGAACGACTATGCATGTGTCCATGTCTCCAGTAACACACCCGTGTGTGTGTGCGTGTGTGTGCGTGTGTGTGCGTATGTGTGTGTGTGTGCGCGTGTGCGTGTGTGTGCGTGCGTGTGCGTGTGTGTGCACGTGTGCGTGCGTGTGCATGTGTGCTGCGTGTGTGTGTGCATGTGTGTGCGTGCGTGTGTGTGCGTGCGTGCGTGTGTGCGTGTGTGTGTGCGTGTGTGTATGTGTGTGTGTGCGTGTGTGTGTGCGTGCGTGTGTGTGCGTGGTCTGAATGAGAATGGTCCCCATAGGCTCATATGTTTGAATGCTTGATCCCCAGTTAGAAGAACTATATATGAAAGATGTAATGTCACTGGGACAAATGTAGAGGAGGTTTCAAAAGACTCACACCATTCCCAGTGTGCCTCACTCTGCCCCTTTCTTGGACATCGGGATGTGAGCCTTTGCTACACCACCACGGACTCTAACCCTCTGAAACTGTAAGCCTAACTAAGTGCTTTCTTCGGTGTGTTCCAGTGATAAAATGTGGCTAAGACAATTGGTGATGGAGACCAAACAGTGTCATGTTCTGTGTGAACACTCTGTTCTTAAGACTCATGCTGGACTGAGTGTGAGCACAACCCTCCCGTGTGATCCAACCAACACACAGATAAACAAACACATTTTTAAAAGTAAAGGGTGCTAGGTGGGATTGTTCCTGCCTCTAATGCCAGCACTCAGAAAGCAGAGGCACATGTATCTCTGCGAATTCAAGGCCAGCCTGGTCTACATCATGAGTTCCAGGCCAGTTGTGAATCAGAGGGAGCCCTTGTCTCGAAACAACAACAAAACACAAACAACCAGAGAAACAAGGAGCATCATGGGAGAGGGACTAAAGAGAACGTAAGAGCTAGAGGAGGGAAAGCTCCATGAAATGCTGTATTCTGGATATGACATGGCTTCTGACCCATGAACTCACAGTAGCCATGAATACCTGTGCAAGCAAGAACCCATCAACAATCCATCGTAAGTCAGAGAGAGAGGCCCATGAGATCCCCACCACTCCCTGAGGAGCCATACGCTGTGAGTGGTTGCTGAAGGGGAAAAGTCATATCCCTCAGAGATGTAAACGCTGGTAGGTTGTACCTGTGCAAGTTAATAACTCCCAGTCCTGCCCATGAAGGCAAGCCTAAATAGATGTGGCAGGGCTGCAGACAAACAAACAAAAATATGTGGCCGGGGGAGGCTTCCTAAGGAATGCAGAAGGGAGAGAGTGAAAAGCAGCATGGTATGATCAATGTAAATTATATACACATCCGTGTACAAAACTGACGAAGAATCAATACACTTTTTAAAAAGGCATGGGGTTCATAGGGAACAGGTAAAATTTGTTTCAAAATGTTGTCAACAGAAACGGGGAGACAGGGAGGCGGGCCAAGTGATTACCACCGGCTGTGAGGACCTGAGTTTAAATTGCCAGGACACGTGTAAAACACTCACTCGTGATAGCACGTGTGCATGGTTCCAGCACTGGGAGAGTGGAGGCAGTCAGGTCCCTGGAGCCAGCCAGCCAGCCTAGGCCGGTCCGGTCCGTGTGCTTCAGCCTTGGTGAGGGACAGTCTTTAATAAGACGGAGAGAAAGACACCTGACGACACACACACACACACACACCAACAGGAAAAAGTTCTACAAGTTTCTATTAAATTTTTTTCTACAAGTTCAGAACTTCTTCACACTGCAACGATGAAGAAGAACAAGAAAGTTTCCAGTCCAAAATACTGATTTTTTCTCTGAGCTGCACTGCATGAGTCCCTTGCAGGGAGGTGGTAAAATTAGGAGCGTGTTCTAATCCCCTCATCGACACCTGGAAATGATAGTTCAGGAAATGCCACACAGGACTGTTGGGAAGAAGTCATGGGGCCTGCCCTCTTACAAAAACGGGAATTGCGATCCCCGCACATCAGGGAGACCTCTGCAGCGCTTAGTTCCAGGTTCCTAAGGTCCTTACTTTTATTGCCCCATTGGATTCACACAGCCTGTTCCTAATTATCGAAAGCCTAGCAACTCAACAGCACCACTGAGATTATAGCTCCCTTCCACTCCACCCTAAGCCAGCCTCACCTGATGAAAACTAACAAGCACATTCAGCCAGGAGCCCATGGCTGTGCTAGCAGGCAGCTGTCTCGCTGACAGAGCTGGCCCGGAGAGAGGCAAAACTCGGGTTATTGACACGAGTTCTCCCAGAGAGAGAAAATGTAAGTAAATGAGGGCAAACAGAAGTGGCTCGGCTGCTTCTGCGCTGAGACTTGGGAGGCACACACACACAAGCCCTTGCCCAGGGCGCTCTGCTCCTCAGAGGGGCATCTCCAGCCGCGGATGCCATGCGCACCCATCCGGTGTTGATCGCCTGTGCTTCACGTGGTGACCCTGCACACAACACCCGACAGCGGACAGAGGAGCTCAACTGTGGTTTATTAGTGACGTGTACTCACAGCCCCAAGGAAGGCTGCACCTGGAACAGAGCGATCTGGCAGCTACTGTGGGAGGCAGGCGCTGTAGCAGCGACAGGGTGTGGTGCCCGGTTCCCAGGGGAGGGGTGGGACGGGCATGTTTGTGTACTTGCGTGGGATGGTGGGACTTAAAGACCGATCCTTGGGGAGAAGCAAGAACTGTGCCTTACTGGTGGGTCTCACGAGCCTCTCCAAGCCGGACAGATGGGAAGGGTGCCGTGCAGCCAGGCCATTGGTGGGGGCCTCTGGCTTCCAAGTCAGCACCGAGCGCAATACAGGGTCTTAATTTTAGGCCCTTGACACCACTTATCGCACTGTGTTCCTTTTCTGCTCTGTGGGGATCTGGATCTCTCTTCCACCCTTTCTCCAGCCTGTGAGTGCGTCTGCGTGCCTTTCTATATGTGGGGGGGGGGGTGCAGTAGACAATGTACAGACAGACACCTGAAGTGGACAGTAGGTATCTTCCTCCAACACTATCCACCTGTTTTCTGAGACACGGTCCCTCGCCCAATCTGGAGCTTACCAGTTGGCTAGCCTGACTGGTGAGCGACCCTCAGGACCCACATCACTGCCTCCTCTGCCCTTGGCTTAGAGATGCCTAGGCCATTCGGGGGTTTATACATGGGTGCTGGGGACCCAAGCTCGGCCTTCGGGCCTGTGTGACAGGCACTGCACTAGCTGAACCGTCTCCCTAACCCCCAGCCCAGTCTTTGTACCGGATCGTTGTTCAGTGGCCCTTCTAGTTACTTCTGCGTAGCATGATCTATTGACTCAGCGCAAGTGTCTAAAAACAGAGTGGAGATTTTTATTCTAGGGGACACCAGGAGGAAAGTATCTTTAAAGCAGAAGTCTCATCATCCAGGCTGCTGTCATGGTGTCTGTCTGGGGTAACAGCATCTGTATGCCACTGACCAGAGTTACTTACAGCTTTACTCGTGAATATTGTGGAGAGTTCACACAGACACAAAACATCTGGTAAGAAAGACCAGCTCCCACTCTGCTCCATTATTGCACCTTGTCAATTACAGCAAATTATACACATACACACACACACACACACAAACACACACACGTGAACACAGACGTGCACGCACACTGAGAACCAATGATGTATATTGCAACATCAGTGACAGTGATCTTTGTGAACTCAAGTCATGAGACTTACTCTTCCTTTATAACTTATTTTTTAAATGATTGTAGATTTGAGAAGCTGCATAAATGGTTTGGTGTTCCACACCTACTTTCTCTCAGTAATAAACTGTCCTACAAAAATCATACCAGTTTTTTTTTTTCTTCCCTTCATTCCTTCGCAGGCCCCTCCCCTTCCTTCCTTTTTCTCCCTCCTTACGTCTCTGCTATCATGTATGTGACTTGAATAACAAGTAAACAGCCTTATGATACAAGGTATAACCATAGGGCAGGTGCCCCCGCCCCTCAGTAACACTTACATGAAGCTGGGTCCAGCTCTGGGACCTAGTGTTTTAACCCCGCCGTTTGTCCTGTGGGACCCTGGTGGTCTTGCTCTACCATTGCCCTGTGATGCTTCATTTTCCATCTTAGCTTACATTTGGCCACCAGTACCTGATGGGAGAGTCATTCTGTAAATATATTTCTCGTATTGGTTAATGAATAAAGCACTGTTGGAAAGCAAGATAGGAGGAGACAAGGAGGATTTGGGGAGAGGTAGGAAGAGTTTCAAGATGTAGGACCAACAGGGAAGAAGTCTGGGCCCTCTCTCCGGTAAGATAAGACCATGTGGAAATACTTAGATTAATAGAAATGGGTTAATATTCAAGACAGAGCTAGCCAATAAGTAATGCTAGTAACAGGCAACAGCATTATATCTAATACAGCGTCTCTGTGTGTTATTTGGTGCTGGTGTGGCTGTGGGACCAGACCGGCAGGAAAACAGCTCCTAACAAGTACCACTTGGCAGTGGCAAGCTACTGCTCCTGCTGCCCTATATGCTGAGATCCTGGCCCTGTGGTGGCCAGGACAGAGAGATGTGGCTCTCAACCCACAAACCCTTCAAAACCAGCTGGTCCCTAAATGTTTTCTGTGCAGCACATTCAACAGATGCCACATCAGTTCTCCGAGGGTCCAGAAGGTGTCGTGGCTCTGTGGACATCACTCTGAGCCTCCTGGCAGTGGGCCCCAGTGGTAGTCATCAAGTAATGACTCTTCATTTCCTCCTCTCTAGAGTCATTCTGGAGATTCCTGTGCAGTGTGAAACTCAGATCTCTTCATTTTTAATAATTTGTTTTGTTGGAATTAGGTATCCATGTGTGTTTGTGGACATGTAAGCACGTGACCTCAAGTCCTCAGATCTCCTGGAACTGGAGTTATAGGAAGCTATGAGCCATCTGACCTGGGTGCTGGAGAGATGGCTAAGAGGTTAAGAGTATTGACTGCTCTTCCAAAGGTCCTGTGTTCAATTCCCAGCAACCACACAGTGGCTCACAATCATCTGTAGGATCAGATGTTCTCTTTTGGCCTGCAGGTAAACATGCAGAGCACTCATGCATAATATACATATGTATATGATGTATATGTATATGTACACACACACACACATATATATACCACACGTGTGCAGGCACCTGAGCAAGCCAGAGAGGGCATCAGAGTCCCTAGAACTGGAGTTACACATGGTTGTGAGCTGTCCATGTGGATGCTCAGAAGCAACTCAGGTCTTCTGAAAGAAAGAACAGCAAGTGTTCTTAACCGGTAAGCCATTTCTCGAGGTGTGTGTGTGAGTGTGTGTTACTGTTTATTCCAGGCTGGCCTCTGAAGTGCTAGGTCTACAGGCATGAAACACCACACCTGGCTTTATTGGTGTATATTAGCAATACAAAACAAGGAGTTTCATTATGACATTTTCATACATGGATATATTGCAATTATCCTATTAGTTTCCATCTATTTCCTCACTCCCCTCCACTGTTCCCTTTTATTTCCCTAACAGTCCCGATACTAATTTTATTATTTTCAACTTCCCAATCAAGTGAAGTTTTTCATTTGCTTGAGACAGGATCTCCCTACACATGTGTTATGAAGTTTGTTTTATATGGCAAGACTAGCCATTTGGGCAAGATACTGCTCTTGTCTGGACTGTTTGACTTCACGATGTACAAAACAACTTTATTTTCGATCTTCACTGCTCCTTCTCTCCCCCTCTTCCTCTCCCTTTTCCTCTTTCTGTCTCCTTCACCTCCTCCCATACCCACTTACTTCCAATTACACACACAAACGAAATTGGCCACCATGGCCCACACCTGTAATGCCAGCTCATGGGAGGTGGAGGCAAGAAGATCAGAAGTTCAAGGCTGTCCTCATCTACATAGCAAGTTTAAGGCCAGCCTAAGACACTGCATCCTCCTGTCCCCCACATACAACCAAAAAAAAGAACATCAAAGATGCAAACACGCCCTTAGCTCTGCTCCTGTGGAAGCTCTGACCTGAGGAGCAGCGTGTCTACAGGGTATTTCTACTCTACTCCCTCAAGACAGTCTGTAACACACATGGTCCATCCAAGTGGTTGTACGTTTATGCATGTACATGTGAACACATGTATGAACATATTTTAAACAAAGAACAGGGCTGATTTCCATGTGTGGTTTGGCATAACTTAGAATACAGATCATAATTGGCAAGCCGGGTATGGTAGCACACACTTCTAATCCCAGGAGTTGGGCAGTAGAGGCAGGTGGGTGTCTGTGAGTCTGAGGCCAGCCTTGTCTACATAGCAAGTTCCAGGACAACCAAGAACACCACAGAGAGAGACCCTGTCAAAAATAGATAGATAGATAGATAGATAGATAGATAGATAGATAGATAGATGATAGACAGACAGACAGACAGATAGATGAGCAAACAACAACAAAACTAACAGATAGATGGCAAGACAATTTACACCATGGACCAGTCTGGGAGGGAGGGATGGAGCTTGAGCTAGGTGCCACCCAAAAGCAAACCATTCCATGGTTGTCCAGGGGATTTCCGCAGCTGTGAGGCAGGAAATCTGAAACATTCAGATCATATTCACAGAGGTCTTCAGAAATGGAGATGGAGAGTGACACTCCTTACCAACATAGACATATTAAGTCTCTAAAAAAAAAAAAACATTATTTTTCTTATAAATTCACAGGCTATGAAATGTTCTGAGTTAACACACTTCGAAGTAGAACATGATACAAGCTTGCTGGTGATTCCCATCATGACTTCAACTGTTTATACCTTCTCAAGTGAAGCAAGCACATAAACTAACCAAAACAAACAGTATAACTTAAAGAGGGGCAACGAGTAAGGATTGGTAGATGTGGATACTTTTACTGGCCTAGTTTGTGAGATAGAGTTTGAACTCAGATTCCTCCCATACCAGTCTCTGGAGTGCTGAGAATACAGGTGTATACCATCCAACCGCTGGAGTTCCATTCCACAGAAAGGCAAAAATACTTCTCAGTTGGGTCCATATGCTCCATGGCCTATGTTCTGTTTCTACCAGTAGCTCCCCCTTGTGGAGGGGGGTGGAAGAACAGAAAAGGAGAAGGGTCTTTGCAGTTGTTAACAGTAGACCATTGTCTGGAGTTTGACAGAGAATCAAGAGCCTTAAGATGCTACAAGATGACAGAAAATGCCTGAACTAAGAAAAACTAGCTATCTTCATCTAAATGCTGTCCTTGGCTATAGTTGCTAGGAAACAATAGCATAAAGAGTTTGTTACTGTGGTTAAAAACAAAAACGAAACACCTTACCCCTACCTCCATATGACTTACCCCATCTCTTCCTCATTTCAAATACAATACTATCTTGTTTTGAAACAGAGTCTCATGTAGACCAGGATGGTCCTGAACTCCTCCTTCACCCTCTTCCTCCACCTCCTGAGTGACCAGATAATGGATGGGCACCACAACATCCAGTTTGTGTGGTATTGGGGATGGGACCCAGGGTTACATGCAAGGCAAGCACTCCACCAACTGAGCTACGGCCCCAGCCCTTACAACATCTTCATTCCCTGAACTTGTTTTCAAAGTCCAAACACAACAGTCTTTTTTTTTTTTTTGCTTCTAAAGTCGCTTAATGAGTGTAAGTCTGTGTACAATTCAAAGGCCAAGTAAAAGAAATGTGAGTTGTGATTTATTTTTAAAACCCCAAACAATACATTCCCAGGGTTAGGGAGAAAGATCACTACCAACAAAGGAATCTGATGACCCTTGCTACCATGTTTCTCTAGCTGCATTTCTCTTACTCAACAGAGCGAATCTCCTCTGAATAACTGGTGGATTTCAAAATAACAAAGACCACAGCAAGAGCAGGGCACCCGACCCATCAGACCAGGTCCGGGTGCCTCAGAGGAGAGGAGACAACCACTTCCAGAGAGCATTGGGTCCTTTCTGTGTCTGTCTGTCTGTCTGTCTGTCTGTCTCTGTGACTCTCTGTGTCTCGCTCTTTCACTCTGTCTCTGACACACACACACACACACACACACACACACACACACGCCCTACCCCACCTCTCAGGAATCAAACAAAACCTGTGGAGTGTCAGAGATAGCTTGAGAGCTTAAAAAAAAACAAAAAACAAAAAAAAACTTTTTTTTTTTTTTTTAAGCCACATGAATAGGAGTGTAACTCAAGAGGGGCTGATTGGGCCACTTTCACTCCATTCCTGTAGGGCTGAGTGGGATTCAATTACCACGCTTGGTTTTGTGTCCTTCTAAACAGAAAGGATGTAATTTTCCCAGGATGAAAGAAGATTGGTGCCTGCTAATAACAAAGACCCCATCAGGCCACCCCGGCATGTCTGGGGCTTCCTGGGCCATCCTGAGGAGTTCGGATTAAGGGATCTGCCACGAAGGGGTTGTGCTGGAGCCTACTTGTGACAGCTATAAGCATTCCAGCACTCGCTTTGGCTAGACTGGCAGCTCTGATTTCTTAAATTGCCTAGCAGTCTATAATTTCACTTGCTTTGAAGTTTAATTAAAATGTTAACATATTCCCTTACATTAGTCATATTTATATTTCATAGATTTATTTCATTTTGTGGTGTGGTGGGGGGGTTGGATGTGTACCTGCGTAGGGGGTACATAGGACAGCCGTCGTAGCATAAACTCCAGGCCAATAAGAGACATAGCAAACAAGGGGCTTGCCTGTGCTCTGGCCTCTGGACACACACGCACACACACACACACACCAAACACACCACACACACACACCACACACACACCACATACACACACACGCACACACACAAAACATACACACACACCACACACACCAAACACACCACACACACACACACCAAACACACCACACACACACACACACACACACACACTCACCAGAGGCTGGAAAGGTGGCTCAGTGGCCAAGAGCACTAGCTGCTCTCACAGAATGTTTGGATCCAATTCCCAGCACCCACACTGTGGCTCACAACTATCTGTAAGTCCAGTTCCAGAGGATCCGATGCCCTTTTCAGACCTCTGCAGGAAGTAGGCACGTATGTGGTGCACAGACATACATTCAGGCATCTATAAAACAATTTTAATTTAAAAAAAAGGCACACAGATTGACAGTTAAGATTATAAATGTTATGTATCATAATAAAAATGTTTAAGTTGTCAGGTATAGTGGCATGTGCTGTAATCTTAGCACTTGGAAGGTAGACTGAGGAACCAAAAGTTTAAGATCACCCTCAGCTACATAGTGAGTTCAAGGCCAGCCTGGATTATATGAAACATTGTCTCAAAAAAAATTTTTAAAAGTTACAGAAACATGATTTATATTTGGGGAAGGAAGTTTTTGGAACTATTTCAAGTACATGTGCAAATGAATTCATAAAACAAGTTGTAAAATTATTTAATCTGCTAAAAATGTATTCCTATTAAATGAAACTGGCTATTCATGAGCCAGAGAGGGTGTTGTCCTGTTCTCCTATCTCCTCGGCTGTCATCAGAACAATACCCCATAAGCTGGGCCTTATGTTTGTCAGGCACATCAGAAACTACCAGCAGGCCAGGCCCCTGAGGCATCGCCTCGCAGAGACTTTGGTCACTTCTCATGTGCACAGCACTGAAGGTTTCGCTCAGGTTTCTGGGGTTAGCGGGGAAATGTAACGGGCTGTAGTTTCAGACAAAGACATGACATGAGCAAAACCCTCTGGATGAGTCCAAACACATCCTCCCGACACATACCTAGTTGGAGCCCATGTCAGCTTCTGTTCCAGGAACTGTAAATTGTGCCTGTGGCTGGGAAGGCGTTCATGATCTCTGTTTAGCTTAGTACGCCGGTGGGACCATCAGGTACTAATGCTGTGTCTATAGTTCTCTAAACAGATCCATCCATCAGGGTACAGGCTGTAAGCATTTTTGAAAACGCCATACATTAAGAGGCAAGGACTACTGGAGGGATCACAAATATTTATCGTAAAGCATGTCTTAGCTCAGTTCTGCTCAGTGCTGTCTGCTGACATCAGGTATTCAGCACTCAGAGAGCCCGTTCCAGGCGGGACCAATTCTTTATGTGTCCAAATGCAGAGAATAAGGCCCTCGTTGTTTCCAAGTAATTTCAGAAGAATCCAGATTTAAAAAAAAAAAAAACTGGAAATGCTAAGCATTTGGACCCATATGGTTGATTATATGAAACTAAAGGAGGTTTCTAAATGCTCTCTAAGACCAAGTGCCCTGAGGTGCTGACCCTCAGAAACAGTGTGAACTCTGTCGCCCTCAATCAGCCAAATGTCACCGCTGTATGTCGTTTCGTGTTCATGGAGTCCCATGTGTGCTGTGGTTTGATGGTATTGCCAACAGGACAGAACTGAGGGGTGGGCCCAGAAGAGGCCCTGAGAGCTCTCCCTCCCTTTTATTTATTTATTTATTTTTTTTGAGACATTTTGTATTACTATGTGGATTTGACTGTCCTAAAACTCACACAGATCCACCTGCCTCCATCTCTGGAGTGCGTGCCTCTCTTTTGTTTTGGGAGCAGTGTTCCTTATAGCCCAGGCCCGCCTCAGATTCACCACATGGTTTATGGCGAAGCTGAATTAGGAATCCTACTTCAGCCTAGCAGATGTTGGGACTACATATATGTGCCACATATATGTTCCTACTCTGCGAAGGGCTTTCGTCCTTCATGCAAGGAGTTGGTCCTCTGGCTTCCACCTGTCTTCTCTTGTGAACATCCTGTTCTCCTGAAACATCCTAAAGACGCTCTCATGGGCGCAAAGACAGATTCTCACCAGGTGCCCAGCCTGAACAAGAAGGTCATGGGAAATTATGTCAGATCTAACAGTACTGCAGTGCACAGACAGACCTGGCATTCAGGCACGCCTACCTACACATTGCTTGTACCAGCGCTCTTCAGCAACTCTAACTTCGGTAAGCTACCAGACTTGAGGCTCTTCGTCTATAAAGTGAGAAGACAACACTCGAGCTGTCAGTACAAGAGTTAGAAAAGGCATACACAAAGCAGTGATTTTCATTCCCTGCAGTTGCCACAGCACACGGACACAAGTGATGAGGAGGTCCAATTAAATGCTGGGGTTTTGTCCTCATAGCAGCAAACACCACAGTCTTAAACCACGGGTGAAGGTCCCTCCACAGGTGACAGGAAACACTCACTCCTTACCACTCCCAGCCTCTGGTGGTTCCAGGCCAGCCCTGGCCTCAGCACCTACCTCCTCTCCTGCATTCCTTTCTCTGTACAGTGTACACAGTTGTCGTTGGATTTAGGGACCATCCAATGATCCCGAGTGGTCTCATCTCTAGACCGTTAAGTTACTAGCACCCGAAGACACCTCTTTCCCCAATGTCACACTCATAAGTTCTAGGAGTCAAGTCAGAGATGCGTCTTTAGGAATGGCCGCCTCTCAGTCCATTCCAGGATCTAATATGGACCTGACACAGAACAGTGGCTTGGTACACAAAGCACTGATTAGCAATTAAGAACCTGGGGGATTGATGGCTTTTGAACATCTTCCACCCTCCCTCTCCCTTTCTGGCAAAGGCAGCTTTGCTTGAGTAGGACATCCAATCACTGCCATGGGAGTGGCCATTCTCTCTCAGAGCCAGTGTGTTTGTCTTGTAGCTGCTTCTATGAACAATCCAAATCCATCCCTAAAGGAAAACTACACACAGGCTGCTCCCTTTCCCATCTTTTGAGAGAAAATGATTTTGAAGGTCTGCCCTCCCAGCAATAGAGACTCAAGATAAGCCCCCTGGAAGTGGGGGGCGAGGGATGGGGTTATCGTCCATGGAGAGAGCTTGCCTAGGATACTGAAGGTTCTGGGTTCAGTCCCCAGGACTGCAGAAAGACAAGCCAAGAGGACCGTGAGAAGGCAGCGTCCCGAACAGTTATCCCACTGAGACGGTGAGTATAGGTGCGTCCCCATCTTTTACACTCCGCGTGCGCACTATTAGACGTCCCTTTGACTTTCAAGCAGACACAGATCCCCACACGTTCCAGCACCTGCCCTTTAAGGGTTCCTTGTCTTCCTAAACTCCCTCTCCATACCACAGGTGGCTGGGCTGCAGAGAACGCCAGGCCACTTGTCACATGAAAGGCGAGCTGGTCCTCCATAAGATCTCTGCTGGCGAGAAACGAGCAAAAGCAGCAGACTCTCTGGGAGAGAAGGCAAAACATATTTCCATGAACTAAGTGGGCATTTTATTGATTTCTTATTCCGTTGATTTTCTCCCGTCCTTCTGCCATTTGGCCAATGGCCTAGCATTCAATTTTGCCTTCAAGCTTTGTGCACAGTCTTCAGAAAAACATTACACCACACCTGAAGCCATGTGTGTTGGGCTGAAATCCTAGGGTCTAATGTGTGATCTTTGCTGGGTATTTTCTGGCAGCTGGTCCCAGATCTCTCTGTACATTCAGCTCTGTGCTAAGTAGCTGATTCTTGTGGAATTTATCGCCCAGGCTTCAATGCTGCAAACTTTCAACTGGATCTGGCTGGCTGGTGGGAGGCAGTGGCAGAAGGTAGAAAGAGTTGGGGATTTATCTGCTAAGTGATACACTATCTTCAGCAACACTCTTGGCTACGGCTCTCTTAAAGTGGCTGTCCCTCTACAGCACCGGTTGCCACTGGGTTCAGCTGATACTGCCTCTTCCTTTGACTCTTTGGCCAGGGAGCAGTAACACCTTTCTGTCAATTCTTCTCTGGATATGGCCAATCCTATATGCTTCTTTAATTCTGTCTATGAAGTCTTTTCATTTTAGTTGTTTCCTAATAGGGAACTTTACCAAACATGACCATGCCATCTTCTTTTCAAAACCGTTTTATTATATTTTATTATACCCCTGCCCACCCTGTGTGTGTGTGTGTGTGTGTGTGTGTGTGTGTGTGTGTGCGCGCGCGCGCGCGCGTGCTTGCTTGCTTGCTCACCACAGGAGGTCTTGCACTGAGTTTTTATTCTGGCAGAAACAACTGAGAGGGGAAGTGTGGAACTGGAAAGATAGAGTAAGTGTTTACTGCTCTTCCAGAGGAGCAGTGTTCCACTCCCAGCATCCACGTGGTGGTTCACAACCCCCGTAACTCCAGTTCCCTGTGGCTTCCACAGGTTCCTGCACAAACATAGTGCGCGCGCGTGCGTGTGCACACACACACACACACACACACTTTTGCATTTTTTAAATGTGCTTTTTTTTCTAGAAAGACAGGGTTTATTTATTTGTATAACAGCCCTGGCTGTCCTGGACTGGCCCTGAACTCACGGAGATCCCCCTGCCTCTGCCTCCTGAGCACTGTGATTAAAGGAGCGTGCCATCAATTCCCACGAACAAATCTTAAAATGGGAAATTGTGGTGATGGGGGAATACAGCTTCTGGAGAGAAACTAGAAATGCAGATGGTGTTTCCTTGAGAATATGGATCACACACAGATGAGCACAGGACCAGGAGGTCTCTATCTTAGGAAAATCGAAGCTCTTTTTTTTTATTGATTTTGCTTTAGAGATGAAATAAGAAGGGTCCTAATATTGGAATGAAAGGTTGGGGAAGGCAATCAGCTGTAGGGTGGAATGAGAAGGAGGGACCTGACCAGGAATTATACAGTTGGGTTGTTGTGAAGAATTCAGTAAGACACAAGATGAAAAGCATTTTGCGAAGTGTCCTATGCCTGAGGAGCATGTAAAAAGGAAACAGGACTTATGAAACAAACCTGGTAATGATCAAGTTGCCTCCAAAGAAGCATCTGCAGGAAAATATGTTAGCTAACCCTCGAGGCAGAGAATTAAAATCTGATCTTAATGAGGGAAAGAGGAGCATTCTAGCAATTACCTAATGAGCAATACTTACTACAGTTAGGAATAAATTGGCTGATGCCTTTTTCTGAATAAAGTTTTATTGGCACGCCTATTAATTGACATGTCACCTACAACAGTTTTCTTTCCCCAATGTCAGAGTTCAGTGACTGTGCTGAGACTGCATGGCTTGTCAAGACTACAGTACTTACTGTGTGGGCTTCAAAACAAGTAGACTGCCAATCTGTGACACAGAATTAGATAAAGAGTGATTGTAGACCTAAAAAAAAAAAACACATAAATTGAAAACAGGAATGATATCATTACAAAATTAATAATTAGAAACAGCAAGCAAGCTGGGCTGGAGGCTGGGCTGCTGGCCTAGAGCAATGCTAAAATAATCGACGACAAATGCATCCGGGGATGGAAAAGCCCACAGATTAAAGCAATCAGAAAGAAAATCGAAAATATTCACAAATTCCTTTTCTCCCCCTCCAGATATTTAGACCAGATGAAAATGGCCCCAAATAAGGGCAGTTTGTGTTCCTGGGAGTGGGGGGGGGGAGAGAGAGAGACTTAAAACCACAGAACAGAAAGAGTTAAAGATGTCATGGGTGCAAATGAAGAAAGGATTGAATCTGGGCCTTGCAATAGTCCTCTGTGTGCCCAGGGATTTTGCTCTGAGACCAGCCACAGCAAACCATTTCTGATTCAGCCACCGATCCCCTCGGGAGTGGAGGGGCTTCCATCCACATTTCCGGGCTAACAGCTGACCGCACCGGAAGACATGGAAACAGCATCGGTGGAGTTCTGGAGGAGACGACAAGGCTTGGGGAAGAAAAGGACTTATTTCAGTCTCAAACATTTTCCATAATTTCTCAACCTAAGAAGAGTGTTGCTCATACATAGCCACACACACACACATGATGCACACACACTCATGCCTGGGAACACCCCCATTTTCCCATCCTAAACGTTTCTCATAAGGTACAGGTCCTCAAGGTTGGGAATGTTGCCACTTACTCTGGAAGGAGTTTCCAAATCACAGACAACACTTACTAGTATCCACAGTGACTGCAGTAATAGAAGTCTGCCTCTAGGGGGCTGGAGAGATGACTCAGCAGTTAAGAGCATTTGTTGCTCTTGCCCAGGACCTGGAGGTCTGTCCCCAGCAGGCACACAAGGCTCACAACCATCTGTGACTTCATTTCCAGAGGATCCAATGCCCTCTTCTGACCCCTTAGGGCGCTACCCAGAAATGGTGCCTAGATACACATGGAGGCAAAACTTCCGTAAGAGTTAAAATGGGCGTGGCCTTTAGTCCCAGCACTCCAGAGGCAGAGGCAGGCAGGCGGATCTCTGTGAATTCGAGGCCAGCCTGGTCTACAGAGTGAGTGCTGGGACAGGCTCCAAAGCTACACAGAGAAGCCCTGTCTCTAAAAAAAACAAACAAACAAACAAACAAAGAAGACACTCAGACCATCATGATGAGTCCTTTGGTATGGTAAGCTGAAGATGTTTTAAAATTATTGTTCCCAAAGTTTATGTATATGAACATCAGACCCTAGGTGGATAGAGTCTCAGCTCATCTACTTTCTAACTAGAGACCCTCTCTATACTCTGCAAGTGTGGTGCTTTGAAGAGGAATGGCATTTGGATGCTTGGTCATTACAGAAGAGGTTAGGAGGTGTGGCCTTGTTGGGGTGAGTGTGTCACTCAGGGTGGCTATGGAGTGTGTCTGCCTGGTAGTAAAGGTCCCGAGGAGATGGGTGACCAAGGGTAGTGTGTTCATTTGCTCCATTGTGAAGTTCAGTGTTGGAAGAAGGTCCACTGTTGTCTCACAAGCAAAGGCAGGATTACCCATCCAGACTCCATCAGCAGGCCAGGACTAACTTTTCTCTTCATCTAGTTGAATATTTCTCTCACAATAGTTTCCAAACATGGAAAAAAAAAAAAAAAAAACCTTCATTGAAGCTTCCCGGCTTTAAATAAAAAATATTTTTCATTTCTATTTTATACACACTGTGGAGGTGCCAGCCCTTGGAGGGGGTTAGGTCCCCTGGACCTGGAGATACATGCAGGTGGTATGCATGCCAGACTGGGCCATATGGAAGACCATCGAGTATTCTTACCAGCTGAGCCATCTCTCCAGCTCCTGGTCCCTTCTAATGCCAGCAACACTTAATTTCCATTCATCTGTCCTCTTTGTTGTTTGGTTGATTTGAGACAGACTCAAAAACCCTCTTGCCTCAGCCTCCTGAATGATGGGGGGTGGGGGGGTTCAGATGTATGACATCATCCATGGATTCTTCTCGAGCCTTCCACAACAACTAGTGAGATCCATTGGGAAGATAAGTCTCAAGAGCATTTATCAACTTAGACCAAAAGACATATAAATGTTCGTAAAACTTCTAATGTCTAGTATGTGTATATCCACATAATTCAAATGATTTGGTTTGTTTTTGGTGGGGATATAGTTCAGTGAGCAGTAAACTTACCTGGTATGCTCAAAGATGTAGGTTCAGTCTCCAGTACCATTTTTTATTTAGAATGTAAAATCAGTCCATTTTAATAACAAAATATTCATTTTAAAGAAAAAAGTAAAATAAACCTGGTGTTGGTGGCGCACTCCTTTAGACCCAGCACTCGGGAGGCAGAGGCAGACGGATCTGTGTGAGTTCGAGCCCAGCCTGGTCTCCAGAACTAGTTCCAGAACAGGCTCCAAAGCCACAGAGAAACCCTGTCTCAAAAAAGCAATAAATAAATAAATAAAATAAAGTAAAAGATGAAATGCCATAATGCCATGTTTAACAAAATATGAATTAGTCCATATATAACATAAAATATTTATTTGCTATTTACATTTCCATTTGTATGTATATCATATCACATATCAAAAAAGAATGAAAGAAAGAAAAAGAAACATGGCGAATATGAACCATAGCCTGGGGGGGGGGAAGCGTGGAACAGGGCGGGGCCCTTAGCAGTCTCGGAGATCTCGTTTCTTGCTTCGCCTTGACTTCTTGTGTGTTTCCTGGCGGATGGTGTCATATTCCAGTATGGCCATTCTGGAAAGTCTCTGTAGAAACTGTGAGGGCGCCCCTGCGAAAGGGTCACTGAAGACAGAGCCTGTGAGGGAAAAAACCGGCTCTCACAACCCAATTCAGCATGCACTGAGACAGCGGCTGATGCATGCTCCCACTAATGCCCACAAACTACCACTGCATCTTTGCATACACACCTTGAACTTTCCAGAAAGGCCAATGCCTACTTCTGATACAACTTAAAAAATGGAAAACTTTTGATTATATGGCTCAAGACACTAACTTTGAGCAAAACTGCTCCAGGAAAATGTTAAGAGCTTATTTTATCAGTGAGAAACTGGGAATGTCTGGTTTAAAGGGTCAAAGGACAGACTTTCCCTCCAGACACGCTAGACATAGTCAGTGGTGCTTAGAATGAAACGGATTTAAGGGTCAGTGTGGGGCTCTAAACAATTGCAATATAGACAGTGTCTGCAGTGAAATGTGTTCAGTATATGGAATTCATTTTAACAAAAGAATGGAAAATAGGGATGGGGCTGGGGAGGTGGCTCAGCAGTTTCCAGCATTGGCTGGCTGCTCTTCCGTGTTGATTTCCAGCACATGGAAGCTCGCTTTCTGTAACTGCAGTTCCAGCGCGTCCTCCACTGCCCTCTCATGGATGCTTAATGTACTACACACACGGTGCATTGTACTGCTACACAGACACACATGCAAAGCAAAACACCACACATGAAATAATTGTTTCGTTTTGCTTTGCTTAAGATAAGGATAGAATGGAACTTTCTGGGAAGGTGGTGGAGGCTTCTGTGCTACGTTCGCATTTCAGTCGATGGTAAATGAGCAGATGTTCCTTAAATAGGGGAGTAGTGTGATTGGGCATCAGGGCTGCAAGCTTCTGTGGCACTGCTGAATGATTTTAAAGCTCCGAGATTTAACATTAGGTAGCCAGTTTGAAGCCTACGAAGAGGCTTTGCGTGAGCTGTGTTGGACACTGGCCTTGGTCCTGAGATGACAGAAGTGTGTGGGACAAACCTCGAACCCACTAAATTTACAGACGAAAGCAGAGCTTAAAGGAATTGTCAACAACCCAGGCACTTCACTGGGGAGCCTAGGGCAGGGGTTTCTGTGAGCACGAGGCCAGCCTTGGCTACATAGTGACCTTATTCAAAGAAGGAAAGGTGTGGGAAGAAACCAGTGGAATAAGGGAGTACCTTTTGACTTCTCCTGAAGTGCTGCCATGCTGCATGACTCTTTGGTCTTCTTAACCCTAAAGAGTACGGATGGTCATAAGGTGGCATACATCACCCCACAGCCTGTTGGCTTTGAAAGACACAAGAGGCAAACAAACGGCACAGTCTCAGTCACACTCGCTGGCTTCTCGAGTTTTGTGTTGCTCTGTTTGCTTCTCTGCCCTGGGGCAAGCCCCACACTCTTGCATCTGCTGAGGGTATTATGACGTGTCCTACCGAAACTCACCTTGTCAAATGGTATCACGTGGGGACAAAAGCCAATGGTACAGGAGAGAAACAACTCCACCATGATTAACTCCAACACAAGTGGGAATGACCCAACCCAAGGGTAGATTTCCTCTACATTTGTTTCACCAGTAGCTAGGCGCTGAGTAAAATTCCATGCAGGCATTTGTGGTATCTGCAAGTAGTCACCACACAAGTGATGCTGATGACACTAATGTGTCTGGACGTGTTAGATGCACGATGCCTGTGTCCCACAATTTTGCACTTTTCCTCTATCAGTTACCATGGCCTGAATTTTTGCTACAATTCTTGTCCCTAAAGGAATAGACCAGCACAACAAATTACTAGGGGGAATGGGTAATGAACCCTAAGAATTCCATATTCCATATAACTACAGCAAGCTTTGACCTTTACCTCTATGATGCTATTGCCGGGTATATTCCTTGTGTGCTGTGAGATTCACTGAAAATTTCTGATCTCCATTAAGAAAACTTGAGGAAAGATTAGACATTTACCAGAGTTTTAGAGTCAAATATTCACATATTGTGGGGCTAACAAGAAGATAAGAACAGTGCACAAAACAAACAAAGCGGGTAGTCCCCTGCTTTGCCAAGATGGCTCATTCACAGAACGATGTGCAACAGGCAGGGGGAATGAAATACTTAGGCAACTTGGTATGTTCTCACTGGCATGGCTGAAATGAAGGCACTTCAGTCGGTACATTTACAGTTGCCTACATATACATCACTCATATACATCACTTTCCACTTTACATAAGAAGAACTCTAGGCAGGATGTGACAAAACGTTTTCTGATGTATCCTTCAGCAAGACACAAATTCACAGTTGTCAGTGTAAAATGTCAGGAAGTGACTTCCCAAACAGCCAGATCACAAACCATTATGTACAAAAACCAGCTGAAGCTGGGAAGAGGACAAAGATGCAAACTGCAGAAGTAGGAGGCGGGCTCAGGGGCGGGCTCAGGGGCGGGCTCAGGGGCGGGCTCAGGGCGGGCTCAGGTCAGACTTGAAGTAGAAATCCTCCTGCCTTGGGCTCCTGGGTGCTGGGATTACAGATTTGAAGATAAAGCCAGAGTTTTGTTTTGTTTTGCTTTGCTTTGTTTCCAATGCCGGAGACAAAACCTGGGATCTAGACTGCTAGGCAAGCACCGTGCTACTGAGCCACATGCCCAGCTCTTAAGCCTGGGAAGGCTTCTAGTGGCAGTTTGCAAAGGTGGGTGACTGGCTGAAACGCTCTCTCTGATAGGACAAGGTTTTATCAGCCCCCAGTCTTCCAAACCCTGCAGCCATTGCAGGCTTCAAGTCCTAATACACCTCCATTCCCGTGCTCTTATGCATCGAACCAGGCTCAGACAATCAATCTACTTAAAACGGGTCCTCTAATCTTCTCTAACCCTAACCCTGATTTTTCAACTTGAATGAAATGGCTAACTTAGACGCAAAACAATAAATAAAATAAAAATCCAATCCTCTATGGATCAGATTCGCTAGCCCAGGGAACCCTCTACCTTCAGCATTGCTTACAAATGAACATTCAACAGAGGCAGTCAGGTGACAGTCACCTACCTGATGGGAGGGATGTCAGCCTCAGTGTGAAACAGGTGCTTATGGATCTCTAGTGGAGCTGAACTTAAGCTGTTCGGGCAACTTGACAATTCTGGTAAATATGGCATTTTGAGACAGTCTTTGGGCTCTTCTAGACCAAATGCTATATGTGTTGTGACAGAAAAAACAAAACAAAAACAAAAACATAACCATCTTGGTTAAATGCACACATCCTCCACCACATTCTAGAATGCACAGTGTGGTAAAGCAAATGGGTGGGGGGAGGAATACGGAGCTGCTGTCATTTGACCCCATGGCTCAGATGCTGCCTGACCGACCACAGGGAGGAGTAGGTTTGAAAGGTGGATAAGAATGGGAACAAGGAGAAAGTGCTTGTTGGCTCCTGCCTGCGATCCCAGCACCCAAGATGCTGAGGGAAGAGGATCATGAGTTCAAGGCCAGCGTGGGCAATTTAGTGACACTGGATCTGAAAATAAGAAGCATGGCTGGACAAGTGTGTGCAAGGCTCTAGGTTCCAGGCCTAGAATCCCACCTACCCATCCCCCATGACAGCAATATGAGCGGCAGCAGCAAAGGACAGGGGTCAGCGCTGGCTGCCAGTCTCCAGCAGACCCGCTGCCCCTTCTGTTTTAGTTAGAGCTCATACAATCATAGCACCACGTTGAGATAAACATCACTTTCAAGACTTCTGCATTGCCTGCTACTGAATATGTCCTGCTTCTTGGTGAATAATCACAAAGTGGGGATTACACCATCTGAAATCCTACCCTTGGCATGGACTTGAATTTTTCTCTCTACAAAATTCATACCAAACCTGTAAAAACCAATATTAAGTGTCCAGATTGTCAAGTCTTTTTGTTTGGGTTTGGATGGATGGATGGATGGATGGATGGATGGATGGATGGATGGATGGATGGTTGATTAGTTGGTTTGTTGGCTGGTAGATCGCTTAGTCAGTTGGCTGGTTGGTTGGTTGATTGGTTGGGGTTTTAATGGGGACAAAGTGTCTTGTCTCTATGTAGCTAAGGCTGGTTTTGAACTTGCAACAGTTTTTCTGCCTCCCAAGAGCTGGAATCACAAGTATGCTCCACTTTACTTGGCTGTAAGTTGTTTTCTTTTTTTCATGTGGGTGGGAATGTGGGGGCGTTTGCCTGTGTGGAGGCCCAAGGTTTAATTGAGTACATTCAACAATCCTCTTCACCCTCATGTATTAAGGCAGAACCCAGAACACTGGGCTGTGTAGGTAAGCGAGCTAGCTAGCCAGATTGTTCTGGTCATCACCTCTCTCTCCCTGTGGTGTGCTGGATTACAGAGAGGCTGCCATGCCTACCGACCTGTTCATGAGTTCTGGGGACCTGAACTTGCCTTCTCAGCTTTACCGGCTGAGTCCTTTCCTCATCCCCAAGGTAAGAAATCGAAACACAGGCTGGGACCTCATGGAACCTTCTCAAAAATGGATCACATATTCTGTAACAAAGCAAACCTCAACAGATACAAACAAAACAAAACAAAACAAAAAAGGAATAAACCCCTGTACCCTATCAGATCACCACAGCTTAAAGTTAGAATTCAACATTAATTTCAGAAAGCCCACCAACACATGGAAACTGAACAATGATCAACAACTGAACCACCACTGGGTCAATAAAGAAATGAAGAAAGAAATAAAAGACTTTCTAAAATTTAATGAAAATGACCACACAACATGCCCAAACTTATGGTGAGAGGAACATTCATAGCACTAAATGTCTACATAAAGCAGCTGGAAAAATCCCACACTAGAGAATTAACAGAATAACTGAGAGCACTAGAACAAAAAGAAGCAAACTCACCCAGAAGGAGTAGATGGCAGAAATAGTCAAATGGAGGCTGAAATCAGTAAGATAGAAACAAAGAAAAAAAATGATGCAAAGAACCAATGTGACAACAAAGAGTTGTTCTTTGAGAAATTCAACAAAATAGACAAGCGTTTATCCAAACTAACCAAAAGACAGAGAGAGAATATCCAAATTAACAAAGTCAGAAATGAAAAGGGGGACATAACAACAGACACCGAGGAAATCCAGAGAATCATCAGGTCATACTTCAAAAACCTGCACTCCACAAGACTGGAAAACTTTAAGGAGATGGACAATTTTCCACATAAATACCACATACTAAAATTAAGTCAAGAACAGATAATCCAATTAAAAATGGGGTGCAGATCTAAATAAAGAATTCTTAACAGAACAATCTCAAATGACAGAAAGACACTTAAGGAAATGCTCTAGTCATCAGGGAAATGCAAATAAAAATCACTCTGAGATTCCATCTTACACCAATGAGAATGGCTAAAATAAAAAACACCAATGACAGCTTATGCCGAAGAGGGTGTGGAGAAAGGGAAACACTCCTCCACTGCTGGTGGGAGTGCAAACTCCTATAGCTGCTGTGGAAATCAGTATGGCGATTTCTGAGAAAATTAGGGATCAACCTACCTCAAGACCCTGCAATTCCACTGTTGGGAATATACACGAAAGAGACACATTCACACCACAAGGACATTTGCTCAGCTATGTTCATAGCAACATTATTTATAATAGCCAGATCTTGAAAACAGCCTAGATGCCCCTCAATTGAACAATAGATAAAGAAAATGTGGTATATTTACACAATGGAGTACTACTAAGCAGTAAGAAACAATGACATCTTAAAATTCACAGACAAATGGACAGTTCTAGAAAAAACCATCCTGAGTGAGGCAACCCAAAACCAGAAAGACAAAAACAGTATGTACTCACTCATAAGTGGATAACAGACATAAAGCAAAAGATACTCAGTCTACATCCACACCCCCAGAGAAGCTAGACCCCTCTTCCAGAAACAGATGGAAGCAGATGCAGAAATCCACAACTAACCAATGGGCCAAGCTCCTGGAGTACAATCGAAGTGAGGGAGGAGCAAACATATGAACAAAGGAGTCAAGACCATGATGGAGAAACCACAGAATCAGCTGACCCGAGCTAGTGAGAGATCACTGACTCAGGTCTGACAGATGCGGAACCTGCATAAGACTGAACTAGACTCCCTAAATATAGGTGACAATGGTGTGACTGGGACAATTTATGAGGCCACTGGCAGTGTCCAAGATCTAACACTAATGCACAAACTGACTTAGTGGAGCCCATCCTATATGGAGAGACACCTTGCTCAGCCTAGACACGGGGTGTGGGGGTGGGGAGGTGCCTTGGTCCTGCTTCAATGAGATGATGGGACAGACTTAGTAGACTTCCTAGGGGAGGCCTTACCCTCTCTGTGGTGCAGATGGGAGGAGTTGGGAAGTGGAGGGAGTGGGAACTGGGATTGGAATGTAAATAATAAATTAATAAAAATAAATAAATAAATAAATAAATGAAAACCACAGGCTGGGGAGATGGCCCAAAGGATTAGAGCACTGGCTGCTCTTCCAGAGGACCAGGGTTCAGTTCTCAGCACCACATGGCAGCTCACAACTATCTGGAACTCCAGTTCCAGTGGGTCTCACACCTTTTTCTGGTCTCCATGGGCACCAAGTACCCCCTGGTACTCATACATAAACACATAAAGCATATACATATACATATATAACATAACATAAAATAAAAATAATAAACACATGTTAAAAAGAAATAAAAACAAAGAAATTAAGTGGAAAAGGTAAATTAAGAGGCTAAAAGCAGCCTGAAATCCTGGCATTTGGGAGGTGGAGGCAGGAAGATGCGGAATTGAAAGGCCAGCCTAGACTACAAGTGCAGTATTACTCTGGGATATGGAAAATGCTGTTAGAAAGAAAAATAGGAGGGAAAAAAGGTAATTGTTCAAAATTCAAAGCTAAACATTGTAGTGCACACATGCTTATACCACAGAACTTGAGAGGCAGAAGCGAGAGGATTTCAAAGGTTCAAGATGAGCCTGGGCTACATGGCAGGTTCAAGACCAGCCAGGACAACATGAGACCTTCTCAAAACAATTAAAAAATATAAGTAACACATAAAACAGTGTAAAACATAAGTAAATAAATGTGTTTTCATCACTCACGGACTATTAATCTTAACCTGCTCCCATTTCCCATAATATACTAGCCCAATATAAATGTCATAGGAGTTACATAACGCCTCTCGACTGCTTAGAGGGAAGTATCTGTAAATTCCAGTCACCCCTTCTGTTTCTCAAAGAGAATTACAACTGAAATGAAGTTACCTTTCCTCATCTTCTGTGTTTCCAAAACTGCTTTCCTCCAACTACTCTCAAACAGAAAACAGTTGTCCAAGGAGCTCCTGGTAGCTTTGGAAGCCTCCAATTTGATCTCAGGTGATAACACTGCCATCTTCTCTTCTTTCAATGCCCCAGATGAGAAGGAGACGCTGCTCAGGGCAGGCAGAGAAGGCAAGAACACAGGCGTTTCTTGTAAAAAACTTTTCTCGTATTACCATGAACACCAAATATTCACACTCATTTACTATAATGTGCAACTATGCATTCTTGGGGTTTTAGTTTGCTTTTTCAGTGTCTCACTATCTAGCGCTTTACTAGCCTGCTATGTTGGATCAGGCTGGTCTTGAACTCACAGAGATATGGTTGGCTACTTCTGCTTGGAAGTGCTAGGGTTAAAGGTATATGCCACAATGCCCAGCATAGGCTTGAGATTTCAGAGCTAGAGGGTTTTAAGAATAAAGTTCGCTGTGTTTTATGCATTTTAATGATTGTTGCCAGTTGGGTGGTGTTTTGAGACAGGGTCTCAATTAACCTAGGCTAAACAGAACTCTTCAAGGAAGGCCTTGAACTTCCCATCTTCCTGACTCCACCTCCCCAGAGCTGGGGTAACAGGAAGATGCCACCACTCCCGGTACTTTTAATCCTTGGAACCTCTTCAGTGCTTTAAATGTTTAGGATTTGGAGGGCAAACAGGATCTCTGTGGGTAACAACAATCATGAGAATTAATTACCTCAACTGAAATATGAAGTAATCGATAGTTTCCAAACTCTTAAAAGACATTTAGCCAGGTATGTCAGCACACACCTTTAACCCCAGCACTCAGGAGGGAGAGACAAGCCAATCTCTGTGAGTTTGAGACCAGCCTGGTCTATATAAGGACTTCCTAGACAGCTGGATTCACACAGTGAGACCCTGGCTTTAAAAAAAAAAGACTCTTAGAATCACAATTCCGACTCCATTCTAAGAACTTCATGTTTATCTATAGAAGTAGAGGTGCCTGGAGAACTTTGAGCTCCAAGCCAGCCTCCCGCTCCCACAGCCAGAGACTCAATCCTGCTTGCTGCTGATGGAAGACAGGAGACAGAGACCCTCAGATGGACTTCTGAACATCTCCAACTGGAAAAGCCTCCTTAAGGCATTTTATCCTGCTGGGTCAGAAGAAAATGCTGTTTTGTTTTTTGTTGTTTTGAGACAGGGTTTGTGTGTGGCTTTGGAGCCTGTCCTGGAACTTGCCCTGTAGACCAGGCTGGCCTCGGACTCACGGAGATCTGCCCGCCTCTGCTTCCCAAGTGCTGGGACTAAAAACGTGAGGCACCAATGCCCTGTTATAAGAAAATGTTATTAAAACTAGATTTTTCTAGAACATCCACACATGAAGACTCATTATATTATAAATTTTTATCTATGTTTGGCATTTTTTATGATAAAAGTTTGTTTGAAAGTCCACATTTGAGAGCCTGACATTGTGGTGAATAGCTTTAATCCCAGCACTCAGGATACAGAGGCAGGTGGATCTCTGTGAGTTTGAGGCCAGCTTGGTCTACAGAGCAAGTTCCAGGACAGGCTCCAGAGATATAGAGAAACCTTGCCTCAACTTCCCCCACCCCCAAAAAAGCCCACATTTGCAAGTACCTACAACTTCAAGAATGTATTGATATAATAAAAAAACAAAACACTAGTCCAGCAGTGATGGACACATGTTTAATCCCAGAACTTGGGAAGCAGAGAGAGGTGGCCCTCTGTAAATTCAAGGCCAGCTAGATCTATTTAGAGAGATCCTATCTCACACAAACAAACAAACAAACAACACAAACCCCTGCACATTCCACACCATACATGTGGAGGTCAGAAGAAAATCTGTGGGAATTGATTCTCCCCTTCCACTCTGTGGATCTCTGGTGTCAAATTCAGGTCATTAGGCACCTTTATGTGCTCAGCTGCCTCACTGGACCCAAACCAAATGCTTTTTCTGATGTTGCCCATAAATGCGATCTCTGCCAAGGCAGGCAGGCAGGCAGGCAGGCAGGCAGGCAGGCAGGCAGGCAGGCAGAGGGAATAGTTTAGTGCCCTAGGGTCGGCATTTGCTGTGGAGCTAGCACACGCCGCCTCCTGTAATAACACCAATTCCAGCACTACTTCTTCACACTATGCTGGCACACACCCCTTTCCAACAATACATCTAGCGACTCCAGAAGCCCCATTCCCCACCCACCTGCATCAGACTACGGGTACTCCCTTCTCTGAAGTTCTCAGATTTGGACCATTTTGCTCAAGTGTACTCCCAATGAATCTGGTGTGAAAATAGAAGGGCCGTTCGGACCCGAACTGGTTTGGGGTCCATGCGTAGGAAGGCAAAACCTGACTTCTAGTAACTTTGTAGGAAGGAGGCACTATTTTTACCATCATGCATAACTGGGTGTGCCTATGATTACAATCAGATGCATTATGAGAGAGGGTGTGTCCGATGAGAAGTCATTTCATAACCTGCCAATCAAAATAGATAACCAACAAGAAAAGCCCTTTAGTAACCAACTCTTCCTCTCCAGCTCCTTAAAAGGAAGCACAGAATAGTCAGGGCCCTGTCACTCATGCTGGCCCACACCACTGTTGACAGGGCCGACTCCCATAACCTGTCCTCTTGCTTTGCTCTTGTGAATGAAGTCATCTCACTTTTGAGAATATGTGTGGACGCTTGTGTTCAACTCTTGGATAAGAGGCCAAGAACCTGGACTCACCTGACCCAGGTTTAATATGATGGTCTTTATGTATCCATTTCCTGAAAATGACATCATTTCATTCTTCTGCATGTCTGAATAATATATGCCCTATTTTCTTTATGCATCTGGCCACTGCTAGGCTCCTAGGCTGATTCATTCATTATGGCTGAATGGACAGTGACATAAGCAGCATAGCCTTGCAGGTATCGTATCTCTGGTGTATGATGACTCTGACTCAGGTACACACCAGGTCCGGGTGGCTCTGGGGAGCAAAGGCAACCCCTGTATGAATGAGCATTCATGGCATGAGCACAGAGCACAGCCGTGGCGAGGACCCTGAATCCTCAGACCTGTGGAAATGGCAAGGGCTCCCCCAGGCTAGGCTCAGGGAGTGACAAGGCCTTCCCCTGATCCCTGTTTGGATGCTGACCTGGTACAGCAAGCTTCATCCTCCCAGACTGAAGCCTGAGACTACCTCCCTGCAGAGACGGCTCCCCAAGACAGGCTGATCTACTCAACCTTCGTAAATACTGGTACTGCTGCTTCGTCTCACACAGCCCACCCCACCCCAGCTTTTTTTGGATGTGCGCGAGCAGTGTCTGTCATTTCTACATTCACTGTTACCCCAGTAAGGTCAATCCCTAAGCCGTGGTAATAATATCAAAAGAACAACCATGCCAGTCCTGGCAGGTAGACATTACAGTTTATCCAAGTTCTGTTTTAAGTTTATCGAAGAATTCCTGGTAAACTTGTTGGATGTCTGTCAATTGTATCGCTTTTCTATCTTTCTTAATTATTTTTTTAAGATTTATTTTTATTTTATGTGCACTGGTGTCTCATCTGAATGTATGTTTGTGTGAGGGTGTCAAGTCCCCTGGAACTGGAGTGAGGACAGACAGTTGGGAGCCACCATGTGGATGCTGGGAATGGAGCTCAGCACTTCTGGAAGAGCAGTCAGTGTTCCTAACTCCTGGGCTATCTCGCCAGACCAAAGTTGATGGGGCATGTCCTTCCATATACATGTTTCTCTTCTTGGTTGATGAATGAAAACACTGATTGGCCAAGCAGAAAGATGGGTGGGACTAGGGGATGAGGAGAATGCTGGGAGACAGGCACAGCAGACACACCATGCTGCCGAAGAAGCAACATGCCAGATTACGGGTAAACCCCAGTCTCGTGGCAAGCATAGATTAACTGATATAGGTTGAAAACTTAGAGCGAGCTAGCCAATAGGAAGGCCAAGCTATTGGCCGACAGTTTCATAATTAATATAGCATATGTGTGTTTATTTGGGGCTAAGGTATCTTCGGGACCTGGCGGGACAAAGAAAACCTCCAGCAACACAAAGTCTATATCTTTAATTAGAGAAATAAAACCATTTACACTCAGGTTATGCTATAAAAGTGTGTCGTAGTTCCTATCATTTTTTTTTTTTTTTTTTTTTTTTTTTGTCTTTCTAATGTTTGATGCTTCCTAATTTTTTAATTGCTTATCTGTTTTTTCTAGTGGGGTTTATTCTTTCCTGTTCATTCATGGCTGCAGCTGTTTTCTTCTTCTGAACTGGAATTACAGGAATTTATGAACCACCCAGCAGAGGCTCTGGGATTTGAACTTGAATACTCTGGGAGAGCAGTCTCTCCAGTCTCTGTCTTTTTTACTTTGTGACAGGGTTAAGTTGCTCAGGCTGGTCTTGAACTCACTCCGTAGGCAGATAGCCTACGATGTTACCATTCCAGCTTCTCAATCGCTCCAGATTAAAGGCTTGTGTTTTCTTTTCCTTTGCTCCTGTTTGAATAGCTTAACTCATGAACCTTATCTTCAAACCCAGAAGTGTTTCTTTCTTGATTTCCTCTCTCGGGGAAGTTTTCCACTGAATTGTTTTAATTTTGACTTACTCAGTTTTTCATTTCTAAAACTGTTTTTTTCAAAAACCTATCTTTATTGAACTTCTTGTCCATATCCTATATTATCTTCCTAAATTAATTCAGTCCCCCCTTAGAAATCATTGATGTCTTAATTTTTTACATTTATTTGTGTGTGTGTGTGTGTGTGTGTGTGTGTGTGTGTGTCTATACATATGGAACATGTATGGATATCTTGTAGGATAGCATGTAGGATGACTTGGAGGGATCAATCCTCTCCTTCTGACTCCAAGAATCAAACGCTTCATCAGCCTTCATTGGTCTTTTTTTTTTTTTTTTTTTTTCATTCATTCATTCATTCACTCACTTGTTTACATCATTGAGTATATGGTGAAAGAGGGTATATGGATCAAGAGGAAGGGTCACTTGGTGACCATTGCCATTAAACAAAGTTCCAACATTTCAACACTGCAGACCACACTTGTTGGTCACCTTTTTACTTTCATTCCTAACAGTTCTCCACATCAATGCCTTTCCCTTTGAGAAATTTAGTGTGGGCTTTGCTAGAAGATATTAAAAAAAAAAAAAAAAAAGAGGATATAAAAGGCCCTCTAAACAAAATAATTCTTTGGGGAGAAAAAACCAAAACCTCGACACCAGGGGACCAGGAATTCCAGGAATTCCTAAGGACACTAAGAATAGGAATGTTAAGAGATTTACTAGAAAGGCCTACAATTCAGGTGCAGAGGAGCCCGAGGGAGCCTGAGCCCACGAAAGGCAGGAATTCAGTTAAATCAGAATGGTACCTTATCCAAGGGGAAGACTGAGAAGTCAGAACCTCACATTTTTGGCGAATCAGGAGAGGAACAGCAGTGTCATTAAGCTGAGCAGGCCCCTGCTTGCTCCCCAGAGGTTTATTCCCAACATCAGGCATTTGCATTAGGGCCTCGTTCCATTAATTTACGACTGGCATTGCCAGGCAGTGATGGTGCATGCCTTTAATCCTAGTCCTAGCCTCACTCACTCACTCACTCATTCACTCACTCACTCACTCACTCACTCACTCACCCATTCACTCACTCTCACTGGGGGTGGGGGTAGAGCCAGGTGTATCTTAGTGAGTTCAAGGCCAGCCTGGTCAAACACATCATTAGTTTTTTTAAAAGTCATTATTTTGAGCTTTTTTTTTCATCCAGCATTTCATCCACTTCAATAACTTTGGAGCCAGTTTCTGGGGAGTTAAAATTTTCAGAGGAGTTGTCTTGTCCGTTTTTTCTGTTTCTTATTTTTTCCATGCTGGATGGATATATTTCCATTTTTAGGGAAGAGATTCCCCTTGGTGAGATAGTCTACGGTATGAGAATGTTGAATTGGTGAATATACTTCCTAATGGATTTAGTAGTATAATTTCCCTGCTTGTGTCTTTGTTAAGGATCAGTGCTTTGTTTTGGTTTTTTGTTTGTTTGTTTTTGTTATGTGATGCAGGCTTTCTCTGTGTACCAGCCCTGGCTGTTCTGTAACCCACTCTGTAGACCAGGCTGGCCTTGAACTCACAGACATTAGCTGCCTCGAAGATGCTGGGACTAAGGGTGTGTGCCACCACTGCCCTGTTTAGGATTAGTTCTTTTCAAACAGGGCATACTATTTAGAAAGCTGGCGGTCCTGCTTTCTCTAAGTCTCCTGGGAGTGGCTCCAGAAGATGTACACACTGGAATAGATGGGCTCCTCCTCCTTAGTCACTACTCCATCTTGGTGAGAATGTGTGTTCTGAAGGATGTTGGCTCAGCCTATGTTGTGCCTCTTACAGGAGCAGGGGCCAGGTCCATAGACTTTTCAGCTTTTCTCTGCTACTGCCGACTCCTGCTGAGGAGCTGCACAGCCGTGATGGCTAAAAACCCCTCCGTTTTACACTAGGCATCCACCTTGGTAGCCACTAGCTGTTTGCCTCTGACTCCAGTGCCTGGAAGACAAATTCCCAGTAACTCTGACTTCTTTGACCATCCACTGGCTATGTTGTGACTAACTGCTTCTTAGCTTCTGCAGACGGTCACGGTCAGGTTACCCAATCTCAGCAGAGCAAACAGCTCCTGGTTTGCCTGTGCAGATACACAAAACTCCACTCTTTGTGGATTTTGCCTTTAAAAATCTTCCCCATCCACTTCTCATGGCAATCTCCAATCTACCTGAGACACTGTTGTCCTGCTAGTGGTAATCAGTGAGTCCTTTAACTATAAGTGAATTGAATCTATGGTATTTTCTCAGGGGTCAGGAACTCAATAACACACACACACACACACACACACACACACACACACACACACACACACATTCCAGCTATCACTCTCTGCCAGTCTGCACTTCCTCCCACCTCTTCTGGGACTTTGAGCTCCTTGGAAAGAGGTGTGTTGGGGGACAGATGCCCTTTTCATTTTCAGCAGTGTTTGCTGGGACCTTCTCAAGATGGTTCCCATTGCACTGCCCCCCCCCCCCCCACTCTGGTGCTTTAGGAAGCCTTGTACTTCTCCAGTCCCAGCACACCAGGCAGCTCTCAGAGCAGCTGCAAGACATCATTCCCTTATGACGACCCCTTTGGGCCTCTGGTGCTACTCTTGGGTGTTGCTGGGTCCTGAGGGGCCATTTGCTTTGTCTCCTGACTGGTCAACTTCCTTCCATCACTTGTAACCCTCAAGTGTGACTTGGACAGAGTGCTGCCTCCAAGAGTCAAGGGTTGCTCAAGCAAGGGATACTTGGCCAAAACAGAGAAGCTTCCCATTGTTGTCTGCCTGGCCTGGTGTTTCAGAGTTACAGGTCTCTATTGGAGCAGTGTGGATTCAGCTCCAGGGCTCAGCTGGTGAAGCTCGGAAGCTCGACCCTTTAGCAGCACGCTCTTTCTTATCATCGCTGGGATAGACGGCAAGCCTCCTAGTAGCTTTCCCAGGTCAATGGCAGTTTGCAATTTGTCTTCTTGTGGCTCTTATGAAACACTCTTTTGTTGACGGTGGATGTGCTGGGACAAATTTAGTGTCTCGTGTGTGTGCTTTTTTTGTGCTTCCTTCCTGTGTGACCCCGTGTTCTGTGATGAGACTGGTGCACCTTTCCCTGGATTTAACTTCCTTGGGCCATTAAATATATACAAATAGACAAATAATAGATAATAATAAATAAATGATAAAGCAAAGGGAAGCCAATGTGACTTCCCAGATTAAGTCATAAAAATAGAATACAATTTCCACCTGGATCTCCGAGGAAACTCTGTTGAAACTGCTTGTCTGCTCCCTGTTTACATAAGTCTGAAATGGTAATGAAAGCAGAGCTCCGGTTCTTCTAAAAATGGGAAGAAAGCCACCTGTTGATAAATACACCTTCCTGGGGATTATTACAGTGTGTGCAAGAACAATTCATATATACAAAAGTAGCTAACATATTGCGATCTGTATGTTACTATAGCTGGCAAATTGCTAGAAATAAATGATTTTCTTTTCCTTTTAATACAAGCTCTGTCTTACTATGTAGCCCAGGATGGCCGTAAACTCACAAAGCCCCTACCCAGCCTCTTTGCGCTGGGATTACAGGTGTGTGTTGCCACACCCTGCCGAGAGGCTATTAAAATGGTGCATTGAGAATGAGATTGTAAGATTGACAGGTATATCCAGGTTCTGCCAAGGAAGAGGGCTGTGGCTATTAACGGGGCATGAGAACCTGAGCTCCAAGAGACTGAGAGTGAAGATCGGCAGGAGCTGAGAAACACTTCACAAAAATAAACAAATACAGCAGGACATCCAGTGGACATCCACAACCCCGCAACCAAGCAGCAGAAACTGGGGGGTAACTGGTTTGGAGACAAGAAGTCAAGAACTGTCTATTTACAGATGAGAAGTAAGGCCAGAATCTTTACTAAAGCTGGCAAAGGAGGTTTGAGAAAGAGAAAGAAGCCGTTATGCCTTTAAGATATGTTCGGGGTATGAAGGTGGAGAAAAGGCAAACGGGAATGGTGCCTGGAGAGACAGATAACCCAGAGCACTGCGGAGGCAAAGGACCGATCGGCATGTACAAGAGTTAGTGGAGGAAGACGTCACTACTTACTGCTCACACTACCCACGGAAATGATGCCAGCCGATGACTGAGCAAGGCTTTACAGCCTACAAAACCACAGCACTGGCGTCAAGCGAACCTGGATTTAGTCGTCATACTCAGAGGGTCATGCCTGACTCTCATAAGTGGACAGAGACTGCATTTCTAAAACACTTTTTGTTGTTGCTTTGTTTTTGGTTTTTGTTTGCTTTTGTTTTGTTTTTTTGAAACGGTTTCTCTGTGTAGCCCTGGCGGTCCTGGAACTCTCTCTGAAAACAAGACTGCCCTTGAACTCACACACCACCACTGCCCGGCTTTTTAAAAACATTTTTGAGTGTCCAGTAGTAACAGGTAATAAGCACTCTGCAAACAGAAATAAATACAATTTATTTATAAAGAATAATAAACATTTCTTCCTCACCACAGCCTGCCAATGCAAAGGTAAATCAATCCTTGCATGATGGCACACTTATAATTGGGAGGTAAGGGGAAGAGGGCCAGTTCAAGCTACATAGTGAGTTCAAGTCTCTCTCTCTCACACCCACATACCCCAAAAGAAAATGCAAATCAACACAAACTTTTGTAAAAACAAAATTCTGTCAAAATGTTTAATGTACATACATCTGATCCAGTAGTCCCGTTTTTGTTTTGTTTTCTTTTTTTTTTTTTTTTCTTTCTGTATGGGGGGCAGAGGTCGCATAGCCACACCCTGTGGAGTGGAGAGGACAGCCCTGTGGACCCGTGGAGTTGCTTCTCTTTCCTCCTCTGGGTTGTGCTGCAAAGGCCTTTTCGAATGCTGAGCCATTTTCCACCCCAGCAGCTCTGTGTCAAGGGATTTAGTCTACAGAAGTGTTTCCTTGTGTAAGAATGCTCCTTATTGGGTTGTTTGCAAAAGGGAAACGCTGGGACTGTTCTCAATGGGCACTGCATAGGTTATACCCTCTGTGGCCAAAATCAAAGGGAAAAATGGTGAAAATCAGAAAACATGCAATGTATTAAAAAATAAAGGAAGTGGTAGAAAATAAGGAATGTCCTTGGGTCCTACCCACATGTGTCTGTGCTGAGTCAGGGGAGCCCTAATATGCCATGATGTAATTTCAAAAACACAAAGAACCTTTTTAAACGGTAACGGCAAAAGTTATATGAAAAAGTATTCTAACATTTAATTAACACGGATTACATATGCACGAGTGTAGTGAGGTAGTCCGATCCTTATTTACCACAATACATGAGTGCATATAATCCAAGACCGTTTGTTTGCAAACTTGTTTGCATTTGTCCCTATGGTTTCCCTGACGTTTATAACTCCAAACAGGCTAGACAACCTGTACAGGTTGACCGGTACTCAAAACAATCTTACCTGCCCAGCACAATTATTTTCTAGCGTTTTTAGACTCCAGTGAAAATTTTAAAAATGCACCCGCAAATATGAGCACATCAGAAATTATACAAGACAGATTTGGCAATGTAGGGAGTTCTAGTTGAGCCTATGCGGGAGCCGGGGACACATAGAAGCCAAAGGAAGTAAACACATCTCTGCTCCCAACCTAAGCTCTGGGAGAGGTGGAGTGCAAAACCTGTAAGGGTGTGTCCAGTAAACATTGGGCTGCTTTGTTGTCAGAACCTAAGAGGTGTATAGAGAATATTCAGGGTTTCAAACTCGTTCCCCGCCATTTGACCCCACAAGCGGAGCAGGTTTGGTCAGGTCCCATGCCCAAGCCATCCGGACGAAGTGCCTCGAGATCAGCTTTGGATGACCACGTGGCTCTCCAGACGTTCAAGCTGCCCTTCCTGCCGCTAGGCAGGAGCCCCGACTCCCTGAACTCACCGTCCCCGCAGCTGCACCGAGGAGATGGGCTTCTTCAGGTGCCGGACCCACGGCACCAAGCAGGGCGGCTCGGCCAGCGGGGGCAGCGGACAGCGTGGGAGCCAGCGGCGACCTGGCGCCGACCCGAGCCCTCGGCCCAGGCCGGCGGAGGTGTCGCGGGGCTGTCCCCCGCGGCGGGGCGGAGCGGCCGGCAGCCTGCTCGCACTGGCAGCACTCTCAGGGCGAGCATGCTCGGCGGCCGGCAGCCCGGCGACGCTCGGAGCGCAGCCGCCGCTCAGCACGGCCCGGTCCTGCCGGGGCCAGCGAGCGCTTGCAGCTGTGGCCCCGCCTGCCCGGAGCGCCGTTGGTTGCTAGGCGCCCGTAGCCTGGGGCCGCTCCACTGAGCTCGGCCGGTACAGCAGGGCCAGGGCGGATGCTGGATGGCTTGGAGAGCAAGCAAGGGATCCACAAGCCAGGGTGGATGTCCGGATGGTTGGACAGCTTACACTCTTGATGCCTCTGGGTCTCTGCTGAGAGAGAGGCGAGCTATGCAGGAACAAGACTAGTTGACAGCAGTCAGCTCTGACACTTCCACCGGTGGGAGAGAAAGGACAGTTGGACAAGGGGTGTGTGTGTGTGTGTGTGTGTGTGTGTGTGTGTGTGTGTGTGTGTGTGTGTGTGTCGGGGGGACATGGGCTTTCTAGGCCGCTAGCAACTAAGATGACATCGGTCTCATTTTTCACTAGACCCTTTCAAGTATTTTGTAAAAGTGTGTTCCCTTTGAAGTCTAGCATCGGCACCTACTCAGTAAGATTTCAACATCAGCATGCCTCACTGCTCAACACACAGGATACCAGCCCCCAGGTCCCTCTGGTTAAGAAAGCCAACTAGAATTAGACCCGGGCTGTAATCCCAGGGTAGTAGAGGAAGCTACGCCCTTCATCTGAAGCTAGGGTCAATTTAGACCTTTGGGGATCCATTCCCAGCTCCTACCAGGTCCTGGCTTTGGTGCTTGGTGCCCTGGTGGTGTATTTCCCTGTAATCCCAAACTGTGGTGACGGCAGGAGGGTCAGTTCAGGGTCATCAGAGTTCAAGGCCAGTCTAGGACACATGAGACCCTGTGTCCAATAAATGTGTGCACATGAGTTCAAGGCCAGTCTGGATGTACACAGCCTGTCTTTCCCCTTCCCTCCCTCCCTTTTTCTTTCTCTTTCTCTCCTCTTCCTCCTTTTTTTTTTTTTTTTTTTTTTTTTTTTCTCTCTCACAAGTTAGAGATGGTGAGACAGCTCTCTAGATAGAAATACTTTCCAGGGCCTGATGACTTGGGTTCCCATACATCTGTGATCCCACACGATAGCAGAAAAGAAATCCCAGGTTTCCTCTGAGCTCCACGGACACAGTGTGGCATGAGGAAAACAAACATGTACCCAAGGTGTATAAATACAATACTTTAAGAGTAAATTAGGGGCCAGCAAGGGCGTGAGGGTGCTTCTGATGCAGATTTGATGATCTGAGCCAGAGAAGCAACTCCACAAGATTGTCCTTTCCCCAGACACATCCGTGTGTGTGTGTGTGTGTGTGTGTATACGCCTGCACGAGTGCATGCATTTGCACACACACATCCAGGGTGAATGTGCACATGCACGCATTTCAAAATAATTTAAATTTTAGAGACTTAACTGGTTCAATGGAAAACACTACCTAAGCAGTCCAGAATTATTCACCCCAAGTCTTGGAGACATTATTGAAATCTGTATCTCCAGCTTCCTTTATAAAGTTCTCTAGTTTCTATAGTATGAATTGTGTTCCTGTAACACGTTCTATTATGTTCCACTGCTCCTATATAACTCTGTCCTACCGCTACACACTCACATGTACACACAGATCCACACCTGACGGCCCATCTCTTTTTACCTTCCACCAGGAATATGCAATAGTCACCATGTGTCAGGTCTCGGGAGGCCTGGAATATCAAATGCTTTTTTCTCAAGCTGACTCGCTGGACTTTCAGCAAGCACTGGGCACTCAGCAGTGCTCGAGAAGGCTGGCCCAAAGCCGGCAACCTGTCCAGGAGGTGCGTTTGAGGGAGACCTGATGATAGCATTCAAGACTGTGGACACAGACGTCTAATTGGGGAGAATATGAGCTGAGGGTTAGGTGATAAGACTGGAGCTTCAGTGGTGGGTATTGAACTAGAAATGGGTTTCCTGGGCTGACATTGGAACTGACGACTACTTCATCCTGTCAGCTTCACGAAGTTTTTTAGAGAAGTCTTCACTTGAAGGCAGGAGACTTGGAATCCTTCCATAAAGCTGTCTGAATTTCATGTATTAACAGTGTCAAACCAAACCAGAAATGTTCATTGTGTGTGTGTGCACCTGCATGGCGGTAAGAGGACAATTTCAGGACTTGGTTGGTCCTCTTCACCCACTGTGGGCTCTGGGGTGCACTCAGGCCAGGCAACGTGAGACTTTACCTGCTGAGCCACTTTCCTGGCCCAGCAAAGGGGCTATTGCTGTCTTAATCTCAACAATGTAAAAAGGAAACTATGGGGTGTTGGAATTTTTTTCTCTCCTAATAACCTCATGTAATCGGACCAAGTAAGACTTTGTCAAGTTGAATTACGGGAGGATTTGAACTTTCCCAAGAGTGGTCAAACGCCTTGCTCTGTTTTAGAGTATAGCAGCATCAATTTAAAAAACAACCCTCCCCCCCCCAAAAAAAAACACCTAATATGTGCTTGGACAAAGGTGGCAGGCAGCATGGGATGGAAAAGTGGGTGCAAAGTGCTTAGGAAGTACCGCAGCCACATGAACTGAATGCATACAAAAAGCCTCGCGAGCGTGTGTATTGGTTGGTTTCTAGAAACCAATGAAGAGTACTTAAGCTTTCTTTTGCATCTGAAGTGTACTGTCTTGGTGTTTCATAGGCACCATGAACTAAAGCAACACGGGGAGGAAACAGGTTTGTTTCAGGCAGGAACCATTTGCTCCACCTTTTAGATATAAAAACCACCCAAGACCAAGTGCCCCAGGGGTGGGACTGTCTGCAAAAACCTGGGCCTCCTGTACCAAGAAAGTGCATCACAGGCCTCTGTGGGAGTGGGGTTTGTAAAAGTACAAGACCCTTATTCTCCAGTCCAGTTGACACACTAGCCAGGTCAGCTTTTCCTTTTTGACTTAAAACAACTCCCGTAATTGACAGCCACCCTATGAAAATAAGAACCTCAAGTCAGTTAATGGATTTACAGAAACTTGAATGCTACTCTAATGCTAGTTTATGGTGGTTAATCAATCAAACCTTATACTGAGTGGCTAGAAAAGCAACAAAGTTTCAGATATTCCAAATGCTTCAAAATGTTAGGCTTCCCAGGGGTAGGGGTGGGGGCTACCCAGTACTCCAGACTCAAGATTACAGCTGAAAAGGTCATTTGGACATCCCTCTGTGAAATTCCCATGATCCAAATCCCGGAGCCTAGGAACCCTGTACAGAACAAGACTGCGGATGTCACAAGGCTTTAAAGTAGGGTCCAGTGAAATAAATGGCTCAGTAAGTAAAGGCGCTGGACTCCAACCCTGATGACCCAAGTTCAATTACTGGTACCTCTCTTTACGAACAAGAAAGTGCAGCCAACTCTAATTGGGGTGGTTTGCACGCTTTGTACCCTCTGAGGCCTCAAGGATAGTTACAGATGGGCATTGAACTAGGGTCCTCTGATCTTAACCAGAGTCATCTCTCATCACATTTATTTTATAAATGAGGAAGATGTTTTCATTTTAAAGGCAGCAATTTTTCTTCAGAAGGATAAATGGGTCTGCTGACAACTCGATTTGACCTAGTGAAACATTCTGGGCTTCCTATCTCCAGACCGGTTTGTCTTTGTTGGATGGATGTATAAGCAGAAGCTATTTTCAATGTCGTGCTGGATAAGCTATGTGTTCAAGCCACACTACCAAGTAACTTTTTAAATAACCTATAAAGTTTATGAAGCTGTATGCAAGTATTTTCTCCTTTTCCTTTACATCAAGTTTGAGCACAAACTTCCCAACGGCACCTGTGGAACCTCAGGTGTCAACCCTCACCTCCGGCTGGGCTTGAGGGTACCCTATCCGCCTGGGTTGCATACTCTGCAGGCAACATCCATAAGCTGCATCTTGCTGTATAGTGCTGAGATTATGTACCCATTACATACCCGGTCTCCTGACATTAAGTTGTCTGGCTAGTGTTGTGCCCTGAGTTGTTCACCCCCGAGCGACCTCCCAGGTCCAACTTCAGCACAAATCAGTGTGGAGATGGGGCATGAACCCATGAAGTCTCATCCTAAAACTTAGCTACATCCACAAATGACCCTTTAAAAGCTGGGCAGTGGTGGCACATGCCTTTGATCCCAGCACTGAGGCAGAAGGAGGATCTCTACAGAGGTCCCAGACAGCCAGTTTACAGAGAAACCCTATCTCAAAAAAAAAAAAAAAAAAAATCCCAAACTAGAAAACTGATCCTTAGCAGTGTTTTCCTCTCAGCCTTAGTTACAACCCTGTATTTTCCCGCAGTTTGCTTCATATTTATTCTTTCTCACAGACTCACGGAGTGTCTGGTTACTACATGCAACCCTACTCCTAACACACAAGGACACCAAGTCTGGACAACAAATCAGTCATTCTCCTGTGTCTACTTTGCTCCGGGCATTCCTGCTTGTCTAACCTGCTTAGGGATTTCCTAATTTTGGTGATAATGTAGGCTCAGACTCTTAAGAGCACAGTTTCTGAGAACATGTAACTTCTCTAAAAATACCCTGCAGTGACAGCACTCAGAAAATTCCGGTTAAAGCAGCCTGGGCTACACATGCTCCAGGAAAGGCCATCTGCTGTTAGAAATTAGCCCTAACACTTTGACAAAGACCACCACACCATAGTTATTGCATCCTTGACCCTGATCTGAGACCATTTACCACCCTCACTATTTCCTATAAACCTGGAAACCAAGGAGGCACCAACAGCTGAACTGTGCTCACTTTTCAAGGTGGCGGACATGCAAAGGCAGACTATACACTCTGACTGGGCCTGCTAAGACAGACAGAGCAGATGGCTAGAGATAGGAGACAAAAGCCATCTTGCAGAGGACCCAGGAGGACTCCATTCTCAGTGTCCCCACACCATGCTGCTCATAAGAGCCTTTACTGCCACTCACAAGCATAGGTGAGCATGTATGTTTTTTCTTCTCCTTTGAGACCAGGTCCATGCAGCCCTAGCTGGCGTGGAATTCAGATTCACCTGCCTCTGAAGTGCTGTGATTAAAGGTGCGTAGTACCACATCTATTGAAAGTAACTGCATTTCTCTCCAAACTCAATTCAGAGAAATTCTCCTCCAGGACCACCACCAATATCTCAACACGTGATAAGAACTTTTCACCTGGGCTGGAGAGATGGCTTAACAGTTAAGAACTTTCATCTACTTTAAACCAATAATTTCTCCAAGTGTCCCCCAAATTTAAGTCATCTACTTGATAATATACTCAAGACGTTTTGTACAACTAATTTAGACCAAAGCCATTTACCATGTCACATTCCGAGGTAGGCAGTTAATAGTTGCTAGCGGAGGGGCGTCCCATCCCTTATTGGTCCAGCCACTGGTAAACTAGCTTTGATGAGGGCAGGTAGCTGCATCCTATGCTCAGGCAGGCAACCGAATTAAATGCAGTGGGCACCACACAAGACATGAAATTACAAGGACTTGTGGAAGGGATCAGTGGGGGGGGGGGGCAGGGTTTGCCCACCAATCTCACTGCCCCTACTTAAGATGCTCTAAACTTACCTATGTATTTAAAATATATACCAAGTAGTATTTGTAAGTCATCTACTTAAGACCAAATGCTAAAAATATCAAGATGGAAGGGCTGGCCATGGCTCAGCAGGTAAAAGCAGTGGATGCTTTTCCAGGGTTGGTTATCTTAGCTCACACCCATGAGCAACACAGACATGCAGGCCAACTATCCAGGCACACAGAAGAATTAAAGCAGGACGGGACACAAAAGGAAAAATAAATTTAGGTGTGGATTGCTGGGGGGGGGGGGGGAAATCAAAGCTTGGGACGTGGAACTTCGGCAGTACATGTCTAGCACACCAAACTTACCACTTTCCTAGAAATCACAAGCCCTTGAAGTTTGACTCATTCAGCATAATTGAAAAGTTACAAAACCGACTGTTTTCAGAGAAACACCTTCAACAAATGGGTTTTCACAAGATATAAACTGTTAAATTTTCATATTCTAAGATTTAACACTATTGGTAGGCAGCAGCCAAAGGCAGGCCAACAAAGACTCCAACGCAATTCAGTTTGCCAAGCTGTGACTGTTTATTAACTGACCAGATTACAAAAATACCACAGGCACCTGAAAGGGAAAAAAAAAAAAAAAAACATACACAAGTTAGAGACTATGGTCCAAGCTACAACTCAACATCAGCTGTAAAGGAGCATACATCCTTACAGGCAGGCAGACCCCCTCCACACCTTAAAACTCAATGACACACCCAGTCAACATTTAACACGTATCATTCAAGATTACACATCCTCCCTTAAAACTCTTCCCTGCTAGCCAGGCACACCCTCAATGAACTCAAGCCATCAAGTCTACACAGTAAGTTCCAGAACAGCCAGAAATGTCTCAAACAAAAAGTCCTGTCAGGATACAATCTCTCACCTTAGTTCATCCGTCTAATAAGCCTGTTTATCTGGTCTTCCCTGTTGCCAGCATCGCCACCTTCCACAAAGTGAGTGGTCTTTTTCTTCATCCCGCCCCGTGGAGAAGACAGTTTGAAGGGCCACAGGAAGTTGTTGGCTTCCTTGAAGCGTTTACCCACTGTGTAGATCTCATGGATCAGATCCTCCATGCAGATAATGCCGTATTTACCTGAGGAAAACTGAGTCTAAGTTCACCAAAATTTAAAAAGTCCTCAATGGTCACAATTATAGGCAGAACCACCAAGGAAGGGACAAGGCATGGTAACACACCTTCAGTCCCATCAGCTGGAAGACGGAGGCAGGCAAACCTGAGTTCCAGGCCAGCCAGAGATGCAGGGAAATTTAATTTCCTTAAACCATCAAGGATTTGGGGACCATGTAAAGATTAGTCACAGAGGCCAGCCAGGGGAGATGGCGCAGGAGCATGGTGGCCTGCCTGTCACCATCCCAGCACAAGAAGAGACAGGGGATAGATAGCAAGGTCAGAATGCAATTGATTCTAGTGTCAGTGAGACCTAACACCATCGAGAATATCATCAACTTGAACCCTCTACCACATGTATACAACAAAATAAAGTGTGCCCAGAAAACATGACAATCTAGCAGCAACTCCTATCCCCCAAAAGAGCAACCTACCAAGAGATCGAGCAATCAAGGAATTGTCTGTCAAGGCAATTCTCTTCTTATTGATTTTGCCATAGCCACGCTTGTAGATGAGCTCGTTTACTGACTTCAGGTTGGGGTACCTAAAGTAGGAAACCCAGGGGAAATGATCAGTAAGGACAGTCACCCAAGTATCAAGTATCTAGATTCATCTTGTCACACGACCAATGAACTCGACAGAAAACTCACCCCCATGCAATGTATGGTTCCACGATCCTCAGCATGTTAATCGAAGCCTTGTTGAGCTTAACAAAAGTGCCATTGAAGATCTGACGAAGACGGAGCAGCTGCAACACCTTGCGGACCTTTGGGCTCACACCATTGATACTGCCACAGAAAGAGACCAAAAGTGTCCTTCCAGGTTCCACCATAACTCCAAACAATAACAGACTTGCCTGCTCCCCTTGTACTCCCATAACCTTGTTATAAAGCCTGAACAATCTATCTTTGTAGATGTGTGCGACACTACAGTGCACTGTAAATTCTTAGGACAACAGTACAAGACCCCGAACTACCTGGCTGTAGGAGTGGATGGCTTAGACACAGGTCTTATGAAGAGTAAGACCCTCAACAAACCCCTCGCCCCCCTTCAAGCCTGTCCACGCTTCAGCACCACCTGCTCCCAGAAACGCGACCCAAGGCGAACTTACCCTCGGATTCGGATGACGAATGCCAGCTTGGGTTCTGCAGGCACGTAGAAGTTTCCGGCTTTCCTTGCCATCCTAGCCATGCGAATCTCTGTCCGGTACATCTGCCTGTATTCCTTGTGATAATGCTTTGCCTTTTCATAGATGAGCTTCCTCCGTGCCTTCCGGAGCTGCAAACCAGTAATTCACAGTTTAGTTCCCAAACTCAGACAGCAGGATCAGTTCTAGAAAAGTCTTACCACAGTATGGGGCAGCTTAAGAGACAGATGATCAGAGGCTGACCCACCAGAAGCTCCTTAGCAACTGTTTGTTACAATAACAAACAACGAGACAGCTACAACCAAGGGACCGGACCCCAAAGTTTACTTACCGTCTTCAGTGCAAACTTTTTCCGGAAGCGCTTCACCTTCAGCTCCGCGAAATTCCTTCGCTTTTTCTTAAGGGTCTCTGGCACAGCAGGTACCTTCTTTTTCTTCTCCCTGTCGTCAGCAAACAACATCTAAGTCAAAAACCCGGCGCCCTCACCAAACTCACCAGGTACTCGGCACCGTGCGGTTGGGACACCGTCACCCACTGTGACCACGGGCATCTCCGCTTTTTAAGATTCGGAGCTTAGACCTCCTCCACGCCCGCCCCACGCCCTTTAAAAATACAGGCAAACGCATGGCGCTCAAAGACTCCTGCCTACCCCCGGCCGACAGAGCGCTGGGACGCCATTGACCGCCAGGCACAGGGTGCAGCACGCTACGGCAGCGCTGCCGGTTCGGGCCTCACGTCGGCCCGTGAGAGACGTGTGTAACCCCGGGACGCTTCCGCTTCGAACCGCACCGTCCCGCCGGTGAGACGCATGCACCTCCGCACGGGCGGCGGGCCGCGCGCACCGCACACCCCGAGGCCTCGGCGCCCAGGCCTCCCGCACCCCGGTGCTGGCGTCATACGGCGTCACAAACGCCCAGACGGGCACGCAGCGGTGCCGGCCACAGCCAGACGCTGGGGAACGGGAGCGGCGCGCCTCCAGTCCCCGGGATGGACGAGGATGCAGGAGGAGCGGGGACGGCTACTTACGGCGCGGCCTCCATGGCTCCTTCCAGTCAGGGGGGGAAAAAAAAGGAGAGAGGAAGCTGGCGCATGCGCAGTCGCCCTTAAAGGTCCGCGAGCGCGCAAGGCCCCAGGACTTATAGTCGTCCTAACATAAGCCGGACAGAAAAGAATCTCGAATTGCGAGCTCGCTTTGCAGGCGCAAAACTATAAACAGCAGTCTGACAGTCACTACCAATCAATTTCAGGGTAAAGCTCGTGGGAGAACGAGTGCACTGAGTGCATTTTTAACATTTATTTATTTAATAAGTACAATGATGACACCTTGTCAGTTTGGGGCTTGAGTACATTTTGCTGAATTTACTTATTTAGTAAGCACAACGATGACACCTTGTCAGTTTGGGGCTTGAGTACATATTCTTTTATTTATTTAATAAGCACAACGCTGACACCTTGTCAGTTTGGGGCTTAATTCCTACCCCCCCCCCCGTCCCGGACCCGAAAGCCACGTCCGAGGATGTGAACTACAAGTCCCAGCATGCATCATTCCCCGGCCCGCAGGGCTGGAGGGCAACGCGACCCCCGAATCCCGGGCAACCTTCGCGGCGCTGACTCCCGTTAGGCTCTCTGGAGCCCAGGGGTTCCCGTCCCCAGAGACTGGCCGAGATAGGAAGTCACTGTCGGCCCCCGGTCCCAGTACCCACGCAGCCCCGCTCCTCCCCCCGCCCCCGACTCGGCAGCGCCGCCGAGGGGTCCTCGTCCCGCCCGCCCGCGGGGCTGTCTTCCGCAGCGCCTGATCGCAGGGCCGCGGGGTCGGCGCTCGCTCGCTCTGCTGGCCCAAGTGGCGTCGAGACCGGGACGAGCCATGGCCGGACGGTCCGGATCCGGGCAGGACTGGGGGTGCCCGGGCTCCGGCGGGGCCAGGCAGGAGCCGGCCGCGGTGACCCACGGCAGGGGGCGCGAGCCGCGCGCTGAGGCGCGAGCAGGGCGGGAGGCTCCAGCGGCGGCCGCGATCGCGGGAGAGGGGCTGCCCGGGCCCGGCGGGGCTGCGGGCGGGCGGGCGGAGGGGGGCGGGGGCGGGGTGCGCCCGGGGGCGGAGGGAGGGAGGGAGGGAGGGCCGATGCCACTGCGGCGGCCGGCGCTTCCCGGCGCCCGGTTATATAGCGCCGTGCGCGCGGCGATCTCCGAGCCGGCCGGCCGGGAGCGCTCCGACACTCGCGGGCGTCAGCCGCCGCGCCGCGCCGCGGAGCCCGGAGCCCGAGTGACAGCGGCGCGAGTGCAGGGCAGGGACCCGCTCCGCCCCGCTCCGCCCCGCGCCGCGCCGGCAGCCCGAGCGGTTGGCAGCCCGAGCGCGCGCCCTCTCCCCGCAAGCCGTCCCTCCCCGGCGCCGCCCGCACGCACGCAGCCCGCCCGCACCTCCCTCCCTCCCTCCCTCCCTCCCGCAACTTGAGCCAAGTTGACAACTCCCGCCACCCGCACGGCGCGGCCCCTGCCCTGGGAGGAGAGGGAGCCGCGGCGGCGGCGCGGGGGGACGTCGGTTCGGGGGGCGGCTTGGCCATGAGGCCGGCGCGCGACGCCTGACCCGCGGCTGTCACCGCCGCTGCAGCGGGGACCGGACGGCTGGGCGCTGCGGGACGAGCCGGGGAGAAGGGAGAGGGGGACGCGCGCAGCCAGCAGGAGGTGCCGAGCCCCGGAGGGACTGGCTGGCCCCGGGCACTCGGGGTCCCCCGCGGCGTCTCGGGGGCGGACTCGGGGCGTCCCGATCGCGGTGACAAGCGCTCCCGGGGGCCAGGAGCTGGGCTGCCTGGCGCGGGGAGGGTGAGGACACGGTGCAGCAGGGCTCGCGCGGGACCCCGGGGCGTCGCGATGAACATCGTGGTGGAGTTCTTCGTGGTCACTTTTAAAGTGCTGTGGGCGTTCGTGCTGGCCGCGGCGCGCTGGCTCGTGCGGCCCAAGGAGAAGAGCGTGGCCGGCCAGGTGTGCCTCATCACCGGCGCGGGCAGCGGCCTGGGCCGCCTCTTCGCCCTGGAGTTTGCCCGGCGCCGGGCGCTGCTGGTTCTCTGGGACATCAACACGCAGAGCAACGAGGAGACCGCAGGCATGGTTCGTCACATCTACCGGGACCTGGAGGCGGCCGATGCCGCTGCTCTGCAAGGTAATCTGCCCGTGCATTGTTAGGTCAAATCTCTCCACGCCCGGGAGGGTCCCCACACACACCCCACGGCCATGGGCACAGCCTCGCTCTCCAGGAAAAGAACACCTACTGATCTTCTGGAAGGCGGGTGGAATTTGCCCCTTGATAAGAGAGCATGATTTTCTGTCTTAGGAAGGACTGAAAGTGCGCTAGACCCTGCCGCTTCGGCACCAGCACCGGCACCACGCTGGTGTTTCCTAAACTCTGCCAGTAGTGAAAGGTAGCGGGGAACCTTGCTGTTACTACAGGTTTAGATCCAAAAAACAGTTTTCTCAGTCTGACTTGCATGCGGCATGATGGGAAGCTGAAGTGTCTTTGGGAAGTTGTTCCCACAATGGACTGAGGCAGTTACGTGTTTCTGTGAAGTCTCAGCCGCTTAGGCTTGAGCTGGATGGATAGAAGGGTTTCACTATGTAACTTTAGCTCCGGGAAATAATTACATTGTTTCCCCATCCTTAAGTAAATGCTTTAGTTACCAACCCAGAGTAGCTGAGAGTGATTGAGAAAGTGCTTCAATGATTTCAGACCTTTTGTAAACTTCTTCCATGGTTTTGCGGTACTCCAATCTGCATCTTACTTGCTGAACAACTAGTTTGTATCAGAAAGACAAAAACATAAGCCTAAATGGATGGAGATCACGATCAGCTAGCTGTAGATACTGGTCTAGGAAATTTGATGGTGGCTACATTGACTTGGGCTCCCCTCGGGGTTTCCCTATCTATGGCTGTCATTTGTTACCAAATTTACCAGAACCCGTGTTTTTTTTTGTTGCTGTTGTTGTTTGTTTGTTTGTTTTGTTTTGTTTCTAATGTGTGGTTCAAAATGTTACCTTTTCAAAGCTAGTGTGGAGACGCAACAAATTTGAACATTCGTGCTCCCTGCCCAAACCTAAGAGGAGGCAACACTCATTTTTAAGGGAGGGATTTTGTTTTCATGCTGTTTGAACTCCAATGTAGTAAGCTTGCATATCAACTTCCAAACACTCCATCTGTGAGATTAATTCTGGGGGAATCCGTTTAAAGACAAGCAGTGACCTCCATGCTTCCATTAGAAACTTCTTCCTATCTTGCCTTTGAATGACTTCAGGTTGTTGCTTGCAGTTTGGATTTGTGAACCCTGGAATGGATTTCTGTTTTGAGGGTAGAGCTCTCTAGCCACGGGCTTCCTCCCCATCCCCATCTGAAAACAGGAATGTGTAATGTGTGTTAGTCTCTGGGCTGAGATCAGTTCTTTGCAGGTGTCTAGCTCCAGCAAGTTGATCCCATGTGGTCTACTTGTATAGGACTTGCCACAATTACATGACTTTCCCCTAAGCAAGCTTGTCCAGTAAATTGCTGTAATTCCCAAAGACTTTGGGAGGGGGAGTGGAGAGGGGGGAGGCAGGCAGCTGTAAGCTGAGTTATTGGCAAGCATTACAGTGTTAGAAATTTGAAGCGAACCATAGTATTTTTTGCTGTGTATGATGTTTGTCCTACTGACTGCCATGTGGCTCACTTTCTGTACCCTTCTCTCTCTTCCCTTCTCCCCTCATCTGGGCTCCCGAGGACAGCTGGGAATGGCGAGGAGGAAACCCTGCCCCCATGTAACTTGCAGGTTTTTACCTACACTTGTGACGTGGGAAAGAGGGAGAATGTCTACCTGACGGCCGAAAGGGTCCGCAAGGAGGTCGGTGAGGTCTCTGTCCTGGTCAACAATGCTGGTGTGGTTTCTGGACATCACCTTCTGGAATGTCCTGATGAACTCATTGAGAGAACCATGATGGTCAACTGCCACGCACACTTCTGGGTAAATATACATGTCATTGTCTTTATTTCTGGATCCTCAGTGAGCAGGATGGGAAAGAGAGTCTCATGAGCTATCTGAAAGCCACCTGACTCCTTCCTCCACCCCGAATGAGCCGTTTCCCCCAGTATCTGGTTATTTTGAACAGCTCCCCTTCACTATGCCTTAAGAAGGTAGAAATTGATGATGGGGAGCTACTTTGAAAGATTGCTGTAAAAATAACAAGAGAGAGTATAAGCCCTGCCTTTGTTTATTTAGCTTTCTGTTGAGTTTATAAAACCCTGGTTCTTATGAATTCGTAAAGTCAGGGGTTAGGCTTCCAAACTACTGCTCAGCCACAAGTTAGAAAGTGCCAGGAATTCTGAGCTCAGCATCTGTGGTTCATTGGGAGTGGCCAGGCCACCCTGGCAGCTACTTAACATCCATTGGCCGTGCACATTGTTCAGATGGTGAGCATCTCAGGAGTCTTCAAATGAGCAGTCATCTTGAAAGGACCACAGAGAAGAGAAGGGGATGGTGAGGCCTGGTGTGTCAGGGATTCCAACAGTCCTGCAGCATCCGGAGACATCGAGGGGTCTTCTTTTCCCAGAGGACCCCTAACCCCAACTTTTTAGCTGAATTGTCAATAAGGGTAGATGCAACACTTTTCCCTCTAATTCCGTGCATGCCATGTTGACCCATCTTACACTTTTTTTCTGTGTGTTGTCCGTATGTAGACAGGAATAGTCCAGTGAAAGAGAGATGAGGAGAACTGAGGGTTAGCTCAGGTTAGCTCAGTGTAGCGTGCTAATGGATGTGTGCGCAAGGCCCTGGGTCACCCTTGACTGGGGGAAACGGAAGAAAGGGTAAAGAGACAGGATTTTACCTCCATAGGCAGACTTGGCTTCTAGTAGGACCCAACAAAGAGCTGTTTCTCCTAAACGGGTCATAGTAAACCTCACTAATCTTTTAGAAACTGCTTAAAACTTAATCTGGCTTCTTCGATGTTCAGATATTGCTTGTCCAGTGTCAGGCTCTTCTCGGATCCTAGATGAAGCGTATCCTAATGTTTTATTTGGAAACATAAGCTTTATATAATTTATTTCTGAGCATCTAGAGATGAACATGAGTAAGTTGAACTCACTCAACAAACATGGCATTTTAAATGAGTGAAGAGAGCAATGTGTATAGCTTGTACATGATCCCCCTGTGTACAGTTTGGGAGAAGGACCACACACTTGTATATGTACATATACATAGGTATGCAGATAAGGCCTTTGCTGCTGCAGGAACAGACACTAAGTGTCAGAGCACTGACGTGGATAAGTGAAGGCCCACTGAATGGACTTGGCAGGTTAACTTGTCAAGAATTGTATTTATAATTCTGGGTAAGAAAAAAAAAAATTCCCCAAGCCAGACATAGTGGCAAATACTTTTAACCTCAGAACTCAGTAGACAGAGGTAGATGGATCTCTATGAGTTCAAGGTAAGCCTGGTCTAAAAACATCGTGAGGCCATCTAGTGCTAAGTAGCAAGACCCCATCTCCAAAACAAACAAACAAAACCAGGGTCAGCATTTGAAATAAAAAACAAACTGATGGCAGAACGTAATTTCCATATTTGAGCTGCCACAGAAATTCCAGGTGATTTCAGTTGACTTAGGAAACCTGCATATCCATTGGAAGATTAATATTAACCAGAGACTGATGCAAGATTTCCTAACTGTCAACTTTAACCCTCACCAAGGCCCCTCAGGTTTCCCCTTTTTGATCATTTTGCTGGCTTATGAAATTTTAAATATGCCCAGGTTCTTAAAGAAATTGCACAGCCTTCAGTTCAGTGTGCGCCACAGAAGGCATAAAATAAGCTCCGATTCAGAGTGTTGAGAAAGACAATCCCCAGCCTCCTGGGCAAGAGTGTAGACTGATGCTAGTGCAGTGTCCGGCTACTTTCTGACGTGAGGATGAAACCGCATCAGCTCTTACCCTGGATCCAAATTCGTGTCCCATGGGTGCACTGCACCTTCCTACCCTCCTCGCTGAGCTCTGGGAAGTTGCTTAACCACACAGTTTAGGGAGTTTTTGGAAGCCTGGTTGGTAATGACATCACTTTGTATTAAACTATGGGAGGCTCCTGAATTCTCCAGCTGTTTTTCTCCTAAGCATCTAAACTTAAGAATTTATTTTCAATATTGAGTCAGAAAATTCATTTTAGTGTTGAAATTTCTGACTTCTTGCCAAGACTTCACAAACCTTTGGAGAAGTTGAGTTAGCTGAAACATAAACGGAGGCTGCGTTCAATGGTGGTTGCTGTGGGGTTTAAATAGTATTGCTCAGGATGATTTGAATTCAGCTTCCCTCAGTTGAATTCTTCTCAGTTGAAAATGGTAGTGGGTTTCCAAAGGTGTGTTACCTTGGCTTCTACAATTCTTGTTTCAGAAGAGAATAACCAGTGTGCCTTTTGACTATGTCCGGGCGGGAAAAGTTGCCCCAGGCAGTTAAAAACATAGATCCTCTGAGCAAAGAGTATATTCAGCCGTTTTGGACCCATCATCTTGAGCCAGACTTTTAGGATGCAGTCAGTGTCTGTTTTCACAGAATAACAAGGTGTGTGTTAACCCAGAGTTCCAGTCATATTCCTGTAGGGTGCACGAGGCTGGCCTGTGATTTGCGTCTTGGAGGTGCCCCGCGAGCTCCAGCTGCTACTCTTATGTTCCGAGGTCTCTCTTCCTCCACTCCTCCTCTGAGATCTATTTCAAGATGCTGATGTAAGCTTCCCTCCCAACCCTTGCCTTTACTGGTGTCTTGGATTTGGAAGCTTTAAGGAGCCTTAGACTGTCTCTTTGAACACCCCGATCTCTGGGCCCTGCACATACTAGGTGAGCACTTCACCCCCGAGCTACACTCCAGCCTGATCCCTTCTTTCCCAGTGAAGCTTCCGTCAAATGAGTTATGTAAAACCTTGTTTGTTTTTCTCCTTTTCTGCTAACTTTTTTTTTGTGGCATATATTGCCATTTTGATGCACAGTAAGTGCTTTTTGAAATGACTTTGTCTACATTGTGCCTCACATAACAAAGTTGATGACAGATTGGTGGCAGTTTTTATGCCGTCCCACCCCACCCCTCCCCCAACACACCTGGAACTTTACGCTAACTTAATGAATATTTGATCATATGTAACAGGCTTCTGCTTCAATATTTAGAAGGAAAGCTGTTCAGAGAGCTCACATGGGTCCACGCTGTGGATTGTGAAAGGGGAAAAACATCACACTGGACTGATATGTGCTGTTGACTTCAAATCAGGGTTGCCTTCCATTCAGGGTCTGGATCTCCTTCTGTTTCCTACCCACAGTTTTCCTCGCTCCACCTGTGTTCTCTCTCTCTCTCTTTTCTTTTTTCCCTCAGTGTACTAAGCCTACCTCTGGGTGTAAGGCTTTTAAGAAGACTGCCGTTGCAATCATTGTGAATCAAAGGCACATTGAATGCATGGCAGCCATTGGTCATTTTCCCTGTGACTCAGGCCTCAAGAAGAGCCTGTGTTACTTCCGGACTGCAGAGGCTTTTCCATTAGCTCTCATATCTGACAGGGTCCTCCAGTCAGCTATGACACTAACCTTCATAGTTGTTCTGTTGCGAGCAAGAGCTTCCAGGAATGACATGGGATGGGTTTAGCCAGCCTGGTGTGCTGTAGAACAAGGCCACTGAGAACAAGTGTATATGAGCATCCAAGGCACTCACACCTCTCCTCTGTCCCACCAAGTGACATACAAGCTCTGTACAGTGACTGCAGTCTCATTGCCTCGAAATAATTAACTTAGCTCCACGTACTATTTATTTTTCTGGAGAGGGAATAGAATCTCAGTTTGTTTCTGAGCCAGAGTTTATCTCTAGGTCCTTTTAAACCGAGGAGCTGTGTTTGGCCTTTTTCAAAATGGCAAACTGATCCCTGATTACCCAAAAGAGGAAGGAAAGCAAAAGCATTCAACCTCAGGCCTTTTATGTGCAGAAGAAATCTTCCATGGCAAAGGACTAAATCTGTCAGCTAGCTAGTGAGTAATTTACTTCTATTGATATGGTAGTCAGACAAGATAATTGGTAGTTAATTAATAGACCACTTAACTTAAAAGGTTTCACAGTTTTAAAATACTAATTACTGAATTCAGCATTTATCTATATCCAAACGTCTAAAGTCTATTTAGTTAAAATCCATCCGAGGAAAGTGAAAGCCCACCAGCGAGATCAGAGTGAGGCAGCACTTAAAGACATTAGCACGCCACATTGTACCTAATGTCTCAAGGGTGGTCCCGCGTCATTAACGTTTGAGTTCTTATGCGATTTACTGGTTTTTAATCTTATATACTGTATTCCCCTATCCTCTAGTTTGGCTTAAGCTCTCTTAGGCCTAGAATTTAAAAGTTCCCCCCTCCCCCCAAGATACTCATAAAAATTATTTGTCAAATGCTTTATCTTTCGCACTATAATATTATAAAACCAAATCTTTTATAGACTATCACTTCCCTGTTTTAGGGTAGCTGATGAAAGTGTGGAATTTGTAAGCTACTTATAAGTAAGCCAGAACTGGGTTACACTGTGAGAAGGACAGGAGTAAAGAAGGTGTCTGAGCCGAGGTCCACATTGGCATATGTTGTCAGCTTCCTGTCGTAGTTGAAAACTGGTGAAACATCCCATTAGGTTGTCAATTGCTTGGAGGCGTGTGCATCTGTGCTGTGTACACAGCCTGAGGTTGATCACATGCCTATTGAATTTTGAATTTCTGCATTTGATATATTTTATGCTGGGCCCAAACCTGTTGCTCCTAAAGGTCAAATTTTACAACATGATAAAATGTACTTTGCAGGGAGCAAGATGCTGTGGTCACTCCATCTTTAATCTTTAATACAGTGTGAGCTGTGCCTGGATAGGAAGCACTGCTGGGTAGGCAGGCAGTTAGCAGAAGGAAGCCTGTGTACTCACAGAGTGCGGACACACACACACAGATACACAGACACACACACACAAGGACTTGATCACTTCCTTGAAATGCAAGGGCTGTAGTCACCTTCTCCCCTTTCCTCCGCCTCAGCCCTCTACCTTCAGAACATTGGCTCCTTAATGTGGTGTGCTCACACTGGTTCTCTGTGCCTCTATCTAAGTGGGTGATCTGTTTCTGTTGCCTAACTGATTTCTCGGCCATTAGCATATTCCTGCTACCCTCCTGGCTGTTCCCTGCTGCCCTGAGCCCTGAGAATCTAAGCTAAGTCCCTCTTCACTCCTTCACCCTGGCTGAGTCACCCAGCTTGACCGCAGCTGTCTCTCTGTGCTCGCTCATTCATTGGGCACCAAGTCCTCCCCAAACCTCCACTTGATCTGGCATGCCTCCATCACCTCTCACCGGGACTCTAAAGAACCTCCCGACTTCCTTCCCTGTGCCTGTTCTCCGCTGCCCAACCCAGGGTTTTATAAACAGTGTTGAGTTTGACGTATGCCCACTCGAACCCTTGTGTGACCATATGTGTGCTCACAGTGGGAAGTTGAAGGCCATTAGCATGGTGTCTTGAACGTTCCAAAACTGATTTTCATCCATCTTTCTAGTTGAGCACCTATTATGTCCCCTGATATGCTCTCAACCTCACCTGGAGCAGACAGCTCACTGTCCTGAGAGAGCCGTGCATAACTGAGGTTCACAGGTCTTCTGGCACTTGAGAAGAATTTGTTTTATTGGGAGACAGCAGAAGTTAAATAGCTTTTTTTTCAAAAAATGTCAAATATACTTGTCTATGCCTCTAAACCCAAATTTTAGGAGGCCAAGGATGATTGTCATGATTTAGATGCCAGTCTGCACTGCGGAGTGACTCCTTGTCTCTGAGGGACAAAACAGATAGATGCACGTCACACTTATGAAAGAGAAGCAGAATCCAAGTGTGTCCACTTGGGCCAAATAATGTCTGTATCTATAAGATGGGCAGTCCCCAAATTCTTGGTTCAAGGAATGACCCTCCCCCCTTTTTGGGGGAGTTTGAGACAGGGTTTCTCTGTATTGCTTTGGAGCCTGTCCTGGAACTCACTCTGTAGACCAGGCCGGCCTCAAACTCACAGAGATCCACCTGCCTCTTCCTCCCGAGGCCACCAATGCCTGGCAGAATGACCCCTTGTTTGATCACAAGTGATTTGTGTATTTATCTCCATTTCTTGAAGCAAAGCTGGTATTTGTTCTCTGTGCCTGGAAGTTTCTATACCCAGGCTTTTACTCATTATCTCCCCGAATAGAAATTAATCTAAAAGACATACCAGAGTAGAACATTCTCTAACCCAGTCATTGCAGGACTGGTCACTGGGGTAGGGGGAAGAGCTACAAATGCTGTAGTTAAATACACAGCCGCCCACATGCCTGTCAGTTTATTCTTTTCCCTCACATTCAGTTTTGCTCCAATTGCTTGTGAGCCATTCAAGATCTTTGGCAAATTCCAGTGGATTGAGTCTGTGACCTTCGTGAATTAATTTAGTGACAGTCAGAAAATTACTGGAAGCGCTTCAATAATCCCACTTGAGAACTGTAAGAATTTTAGATAGGAATGCCTTTATGTGAGGCGCCTCTCGGGATAAGGGACACAAATAATAGAGTCACCTAAACTTTGGCTTCAGTTCTTTCCAAAACTAAAATGAAGCCTCCTGAGCGGAGGCAGCCAGCCAGCTTGCCTCCCCTCAGGCTCCCGCTCTGTGGGTGAGTTTGCAGAGGACAGGCTTCATTTATTTACTTGCTTATTTTGCTCTGTTCAGTGATAAATAGTAGGCAAGTGACTGTGGCACACATGGCCACTGGCCTTGACAAAGTCCAATTCAACCGGAAGTCCTGAGAACCATAATGCCCCTTGATTAGAAACATGAAAGTTCCTTACTAACCATGTGATAAGGTCAAAACATAAGCAAAATATTTGTATAAAATTACCTTTAGGCTCTGTGTGTGTGTGTGTGTGTTTGTTTGTTAAGTATATATGAGAAACATAAATAAATTTTGTGTTTAGGTTTGACCTCATCCCCAAGACCCATCATTGTGCATATGCAAATATGGTGAAATTCTAAACCCTTCTGGTTCCAGGCATTTTGGATTAGGAAAACAACCTGGACCTAAAATGTTTTTGGACCCCCCCCAAACTGTACTTTGCTAAAGTTCCACTAGGGGGTGTCATGGCAGGGTAGATTTATATCTTTTTTCCTACAAACATAAAACATATTTGATTTTCCCTAGGAGAAAGGACCCTTTGTTATTAATCTTTAGAGTATGTTAAAAAAAAAAAAAGTCTAACAGTCAGGAATAGGGAATTTACCTCCTGCCTCGCTTGAGTGGGTTAAATCCAGTGTTTGAGCCTATAATTCCCAAACTCAGACTACAATGTGTTAATCAGACAAGATGGGTTAATTAGTGATTCCTTATCTCAGAGGGTAATGTAGTTGTTAGCTATCTAGAGAGTCTTGCCTTCTAACATCTGTCCTGGAAGCTCCTTTCAGGCTGGAACCCCCCCCCCCAAAAAAAAGCATAATTAGTAAATAACTCAAGGGCTGAGAGCTTTGGTTTTTTTCTCGATGAACATATAAAGTAGGGGGGTAGCATCAGAAAATGTCCCTGTATTGTGACTTAACCCTGGCTGGCATGGCCTCAGGGTTGTCACACTTCCCGTGACATACCTGGGCGACCAGTTTCAGTCTCTTGGATCTCTGGTTTATACAGAAGAATTTCACCCACAGGAATGCTGGCATGGTTTGCTCGATGAGCATCCCAAGTGTGGCCTGTTCTTGAATTCCCTTTTTCCTTTTTTTCATTGTATTTATCAGTTCTCTTAAAACTCAAGTTCACACCTGTCAGGGGCTATTCTCCTAAATGCTTAGAAAGTAGGATTAAGTGAACAGGAAGAACGGGAATCTCCTTTGGTAATCACAAAAGTGTCAACAAATGCTGCTAGAATGTTTAACAAGTAAGGGCAATTACTGGGAACCCTGAGTGCCTCTGCCATCGCCACCAGCCCCTTCCAATGACAAGGCACTTAGAACGAATTCACGTTTGAAGACAAAACATTACTTGGTCTGTGAAGCTTTCCAAGATCACACAAATGCTTTTGCTGCTTGCCTAAAATGTGAATTTGTTGCTTTTCCTTCGGCTACTTTAGTACTGGAGATTTTGAATATTAACAAGGTTTGGTTTCTTAGTGTTATTCTAAGCAATGAGGCTCAAAATAACACTTCCCAAATCAGTGTAAGTGGGAAAATATTTGTAGTGTAAGTTACGTAAACACATGGGTATTTTGAGGACAAGTGAAACTTAAAATTCAAAGCTTCAATTTTCCCACCTGCAAATTGTAATTAGCATACTGCCCCCTACTGATTTCTCAAGGGCTTTTTAATGGGTCTCTTCTAAGGTCTCCTGGGAAAGAAACTCAGAGGGTAATTTGTGTAATCAGTTATTTTAAATACTTCTGCACAGACTTGTAGTAAAGTATTTTTAACCTGCATTCAAGTATTTTGGTTCATATTTGAAGCAGTTGTTTTCAGCTCTCATTCCAAAAGGACTGAAGAAAAGAGTTAGAAGAGAGGTGTTATGTGAAGTGTTTCTTCTGTTTCCCAGCATTCTCTGGGACTCTGGGAGAAAGGGACATGTTGAGCAACTGTTCTTGAGCCACAGTCTTCCTCTGGTACTTACATCCGGGCTTTTAACCCGGAGGGTAGGGAGGGCTGGAAGCTATTCAATAGTAAGAACCAGGAACTAACTGCAGGCAGAGCTTGAAGCAAGAAACAAGAAGCAACCCAGCCAAAAATAGACAGCAGTCCTCGAAAACAGCCCACAGATATGTCCTTAACAAGCCTCCATCCATTCACTGTACTGTTTATATGGCATTTAAACTGGCAGAGTCTTCATATGCATTCACCTTTCATTTGAGCCTTGTATCAAGTTTGAGTGAAGTAGCGCCATTATCGTTGGTGGCTAGAGCCTCGATCTCCAGGAGACTTCTACAAGGAGGGCAGGTGGGCGGTAGGACCCAGACCCTCAGCTGAAAGCTCCAAGTTAGAACGTGCAAAGTGTTACTAAATGTTCAAAGCTTTTGTACAGTAGCTTTTCCTGTGAGTCACACACAGTTTTTGCCCTCTGGTATAATGTAAGGATCTTCAAATGTGATTTTTTTTTTTTTATTAGCATGGTAAGTTTAGCAACAACTTATTAACCCTAGCTAATATCCCCAGAAAGTTTGCTCTGTAAATTAGACATGCATGTAAAATTCTAGCTTGAAGAATCAATGTCACACTAGAATTTTACTACCAGAGTCCAGCCTCCGGGCTTTTCTTGTCCTTTGTGTTATTTCCCGTGGTCTATATTGGCGGTGGTCACATCCCTGGTCACCCAGTTTCCTTCCTTCACTTGCCTGGGTTATGTCAGCGTCGCTGACTGGATCCAAAAGGACAGCACAGGAGAAGGCCTCTTCTACAAGGACAGGTGAGCAAGGCCCTTACTGTAAGCACTTGGCGCAGAATTGCAGTCACCCTGAGTTCATTTCATTTGCTTAGCTCCTGGGAAACGCAAAAATCTTTGTTCTGTTCCATAAGCATCTTATGGGATCAGAATTCCAGATCACTGTGTAAGGCTTCTTGTGAAAAATCTTAATCATGGATTTTCAAAATCCTGCAGTTTCTACCAGCTGATGCTGGTACAGAGCTGATCTTTCCCCTCTTGGGCTCATGAGGGCCTGGAAGCTGGAGTTGAATTGCTCCAAGAAAAGCTAGGAAGTACAAGGTGCACCGAGCTTCTCAGGTCCACACCATCAAGACAGCCACCCCTGCAGAGCGTCTCTGGATTTTGAAGTCTGCTGGGTCTTTGAGACATTGTTCTAGTGGAAACAGGGATAGCTACTGCAGAAAATGATCCAAGGCAAATAGACATGCCATGGGCCAACCCCTCAATCATTTCTCTATACAAGGCACTAGGGCCCTTCACCTGATAAAAGCTGGCAGCTGGGGGGCTGCCAGAACAATGCTGGACAGAGCAGGTGGCCCTGCTTTGCTGGGTAACTGGGAGGAGGAGACCCAGTCATTTTAGTCCACCTTGGCTGGTAGTGCAAAGAGCACTCGGGGCAGAAGGGCAGCCCCAGCCTCCCTCTGAGAAGCTGCTTCTCACGCACAGGCAGTTGTACTCATCTGTGGCTGGAGAGGAACAGCTCCTCATTCTAACCTCCTGCTTTCTTAACCCCTTCTTCAGCCTGTTAAACTAGACAAATGTCCACACTGTGGATGGAGCCTACATAAAGCCAGCCTCTCTTTCTCTCTCTGTGTGTGTGTTCATGTGTTGGGGTGAGTGTAGATTCGCACATTCCACAACACACCAGTGTTGCTGTGGACACAGGACGACCATGAGCATCTGTCCTTGCCTTTCTTCCACGCTGTGTGAGACAGGCTCTCTTGTTCACCGTTGGGTGTGTCCTGCTGGCTGGCCTATGAGCTGAGGCTGCCTCAGTCTCCAGCCCATCTTGCCACAGGAGCTCGGGAAGTACAGACACACACCACTGTGCCCAGTTTTCCCGCATCTGACGATTCTAACTAGCATCTTCCCACGTACACAGCAGTTTACCCACTGACACCACCCACCCAAGAGTCATGTATTACATATTTTTCCAATAAAGTGTTTCTATATGGCCTGGGTTGGCCTGGAATTGTCTTCCAGCCTTAGCCTTTCAGTGCTGGGATTCCAGCAAAACACCACCACAGCCAGCTAGGTTTATTCTTTTCATTTAGGTTCAGATCTAGGGTTTGAAAGAGCAAGTCCTTGTTTGTTCCCTTTCTTTTGTCTTCTGTTGTAAGCTAAGTGGCAGAAGAGCTGGCCGGGCAGCGGTGGTGCACACCTTTAATCCCAGCACTCAGGAGGCAGAGGCAGGTGATCTCTGTGAGTTTGAGGCCAGCCTGGTCTATAGAGCAAGTTCCAGGACAGCCTCCAAAGCAGCAGAGAAACCCTGTCCCGAAAAACCAAAAAAAGAAAGAAGACAGACAGAGAAAGAGAAAGAAAGGAAGGAAGGAAGGAAAAGAGCTGTGTTCTTCCTGCCTGGAACGGAAGTGAGCTCTGGCCATGGTTTGCTGGGTGGAGGGCAGGGCTGTTACCTGAGGGCCGTCACCTGTGCTGCTCTGCTGGAGCCCCAGCCTGCAACCCAAGAACGCAGGGCCCTGTCACTTTGAGGCCATTTGGAATTGCTTAATGATCGAGGGCTGGGAGGTAGGGGTGTCTCTCATTAACTTGCTGTGCTTAAAAGGACACTTTGTTGTTTGGAGCATCTGGGGTGGGCTAGTTGGCACTGACTAGTGTGATCTCTGCAGATCCCTTGTTACCTTTCCCTGTTGTTCTTTGTTGAGGGACACAACTCAGTAGGGAAGCACTTACCTAGTGTTGCATGGCATTGGACTCCAGCATGAGTGTGTGCGTGCACACACACAAAACCCTTTAATGTTGTTCGATTTCCAGATGTATCTTCACTTCAGCATTATTGTCCTTCCCAATGAGATTTTGTAGTTGTAAAGTTGTAGTGTGTAAAGCTATAGAAACCAAACATGGAATAATGAGCACAAATTTATAGCTTTTTTTTTTTTTCTTTCTTCTTTCTAGGACAGAGTATATTTCTAACCTTAAGAGAAAAGCATTCTGGTTGTATATGGGACATGCTTTACTGATGGCCATGGTCCTTGGAGGATGGGTTTTAAGAGGCAGCTTTGCCTTGGTGGGGCATGGGCAAGCTTTGGAAACGTTTTTCCTGTCGGCTTGGTGGAGTTGGCATTGAGCGAACAAGAGAGGCAGGCTGAGTCAGCATCCCCAGGTGCCCCCAAGATACCAAAATCCTGGTGGTCCTGAGTCTGAGATGCTCTGCTCTAGCACCAGACCCCATGTTGGTACTTAGTGCAGTCACCTGGAAGATATGCCTTGCCTGGTTTCCCCCTTAGGGATTCTGGGTGGTCTATGACCTGGACAGCAGCAGGAGAACTTCCCAGATGGTCCTGGTGTACAGCAGGATTTGAGAACCACTGTTTATAGGAAAAAGGCGATTTCTGTAATTCTGAAAGTTCTTCAGAAGAGCCCCAAGCATTTTGTTTTTGTGGTGTTAGCTGTTCCTAACTCAGCACAGGTTCCATAGGCTTCCAGGAGCTGACCCCTTGATTCCACTTACCCCGTGTTAAATAAGGGGGTCTTCTTAAAGCCTTGTGAGCACATTAGAAAGCAGTGAAGAATCTGAACCCTTCCCACTGATGAATTCCAGGGCTGATGGTCAAGGGGCCCTTGGAACAGGGGCAAAGACATCTGCCACTTGCAGCGGCCTGAGCCGCGGCTAGGCTGGCGAGCGTGTGCTTATACCTTCTGATGTGGTCCCTGGTCACTGGTCCAGAACCACAGTCTTCATTATGGTTTCTGGGAAAGGCTACACGTGTGAGACAAGGGGTTTGGCAACAGTCTGCCACTCATCAGGCGATATGGCTGCAATTTTCTGAGTTGTTTTCATTATTCCATAAGAGTTATTAATAATAGGCAAGGGGCCCAAGCTTGAGAGCTCTTGGACCTCTCCTTTGATCGTCTGGGGATGGGTGGGGAGCAGGGAACAGAGGAAACAGCATTTCAAAATCCATGCACACACTGAACTGTCACAGGCTCAAGAAAGACAGGGAAAAATGACTGGTTCTCACAGACAGTTTGTAAGTTTTAGCAGATAAAAGGTGTGAATGCATGTTAAGCTGTGTGAAAAGGTACAGCCACAACAACAAATAAATATTTAATGAGTAATGTTTTACTGATCACCAGATGCTGGCAGCTGCAGTCATAGAGTTGATTCCTTGTTGAGTCATTTACGAGAGGGAGGCTTAGGCAAGGAGTGCTGAGTTGAGCACTGGGTGCTGAGGGACAAATGACGGGATACGTGAACGGAAAGCATAAACCCTTTTTATCATGAATGAGTTCTATCAAGCCACAGGGAGAAAGGTGAAGAGTCGGCACTCAGGACTTGTGGGTTCTGGATTCCGGAGAGCAGTGTGCTCTCCCACGGGAGAGAGTGCTGTCACTTCCTTCCTGATCTTTCTGTGTAGCAGGCCCTACAGTGTAAGGGAATGTTGGCATCACAGCTTCTGCCCTGGGCTACATTCATCCCATCTTTAGCAGTGGGAAGACAAGTTAATGAAGCATTTATTTTTGCTGAATAACTAATAGTGTCATCATCTTGGTGTGCATTTGAAAAGCTGAGCTTTTATTAGCTTCTTGGTTGCAGGGCAACTGTAGGTGTCTTCTTGTGCATGTGTGTCAAGAATTAACTGCTGATGCTGTTCAATTTTAAACCATTGCCTGTAGCTTCACAATCAGAAATGCCTTGAAAGCTAAGAGATGCAACACTGGTACAAATGTGACTCTCATGACATTCTTTAGCTCCTCTCCTTCTGTATTTAACACAGATGTTGGTTCTCAGTGTAATGGACATTAAGATGTACCTTGTGTTAAGGCTCGATGTCCTCGGCTCCAGTGCACAGGTATTGAGAGACTTTCTGCAAACTGCAGTGCCCAATGGGACACAGAGCACAGGCTCTCACGCAGCTACATGACAGCAGAGTCAGTCAACTGCATCTCAAAGAATTACCCAGTACACTCCTAGCAACTGTAGACGTTATTATAATAAATATTGCTTTTATTAAGTAGCACTTGTCTATGGCCAAAGTTCTAATCAGATCAGATACCTTCAGATATGTAAACTTCAAAGTATTTAACCATTTATTCCTTATATAGGGTGTAGCGTGTCATCATTTGTATTCTTTGAACATATTAGTGATTAGTCTATTAATCTTCCTAACACGATCAGCTGTATTTCTAGTGTCTTAAAACATCCTCATCAGGAGCTGGGAACATGGGCTCAGTTGGTAAAGTGCTTTTAATGACCCAAATTTAACGCCCACGGTGCAATAAAAAGGCCAGGTGTGGTGTACATTTGTAATCCCAGCACTGGAAGATCCCTGAAGCTCACTGCCTGGCCAGTGTAGCCTTATCCCCGAGTCCTAGGACCCAGTGAGGGACCTTGTCTGAAAAAAGCAGTAGATGGCTCCTCAGGAGTGGCACATGAGGTTATCTCTGGCATTCACGAGAGAGAGAGAGAGAGAGAGAGAGAGAGAGAGAGAGAGAGAGAGAGAGAGAGGAGAGAGAGCGCACACACACATACACACACACACACACACACACACACACAGATATGCATATACAGAAAGCTTTCACTATTGAATTATAGTTTCCCAGAAGCAGTGACCGAGGCCTCACAGAGGAACACCACCAGATTCCATGATGGTCTTGTAAATAAACAGAATACTCCTTTGTGAGCCTGATAAAGACTCTGGGAGTGTGGCACAGGTAGGGTGAGCACACACAAGGAAAGGTATTTGCCCCTGGGGGACATAGCCTTCCATGTGTGAAATCTTTGCTCTGTGGTACTCCTCCTCTTCCTCTGAAGTTTTTCCTTCCCTAAACTCTATTATCATGCTGTCATTTGGAGACCTGAAAACCCTTAACTGTGTATGTCAGAGCTATTAATCCATTTCTCACTGTAATATAATTCATGACCAGTTGGAAATGAGTTTGTACTTGTCCTTGAGTATTCAGCTGAGAGACAAATACTTTTGAAATATCTTTTTTTTTTTTTTTTTAAGATAGCTTTTCTAAAATTGTTCATAGAATGGTCTGGCAAATGCATAAAAATGTAGTGTAAATCTTTTTCTATTGAGAGAAATTAATTTTCCCCTCGGTGTCTGTGGACTGAAATAGCTCAGCTATGTGAAACCCATTCTCTGGTCTCACCTGTATCCCACAGTGAGATGCCTCTCCCGACCTCAGAAGTCAGACTTGCACGTCCCGCGTTTCTTCTCCACATCCCTCTGTTGAACCTAATTCGTTCGGACACTGCAGGTGCAGGCTCCTGCTGCCCAGTCTGGCATCAAGAGCGCCAAGAGCGATCTGGGCAGTGCACTGTTGGAAGTTAATTTGGTGTAAACGTAGCTTTCAGAGGTCCCACATGCTACAGTGTGTGGTGTCCCTGTGCAGTCAGTCACTGGCTGCTCTGTTAGGAAGGCCACGCTCAGGGCGTAAATGTGACCTGTACAGTTCCTTCCAGAGTGCCCAGAGCTTTGAAGCCGTGCAGATAGTGAGATGGAATGCCAGTGTTCGTCCAATGGCCTTCCTCCTTTTTTTCCTCTCTTCCTTTCTGATCTCATCACTGTCCATTAGCTGCCAGCAGATTGTGGTGCTGGAGACTTGTGATACAATTAATCCCAGATATTGAAGTTCTGTCTTCACACTTTACAGCCTGAGTCAATTATTAAAAGTTTTCACTTTTACAAATGGTGGACACAGACACTAAACAGTCCTGGGTCTTTTCCATCTGTAAATAGACCGAATCCTCTTGTTTCAAATCAGAGTTGTTGGCATTGTGGCCAATTGTGGCTTTTCTGGTGAAAACACTAGATCTCTTCCTCTGTGTTTTGGACGCGTGAACAGGAAGCTGAAGCAGAGTACAGTTGTGTGCATTTAAGTCAGGATATAGGAAACCTTACCAGTCATCGTGGGCGACAGCCAGCTACCCAGACTAAATATCCCATCCAGATCCTCTGTCTCTGCGGCTGGCTTGGCACAGGCCTGATGGTCAGTGGGCTTTCTGTGTTGCCCCTTTGGGATGACACATGGAGCGCATGCTCAGGCTCACACCTGAAGTCACTCAGACTTGCCCTGTGCGTTCCTTCCTCGAATGACTCTTGGAGACAGAGGTAAAGATCATGAACCCCAGCTTGAACTGACTGGTGTCATGGCAACTAGCACTTCACCTTTTGCTGGCCCCCACCTCACACGTGCTACAATATTTGTGCACATTAATAATTCATTGCCAAGTGCCAGATTTCTTTGTGCTGTCAAGCTGTGTCAAGGACGGAATACACTGTGCTATCTCAGATGTCACCTAGCAGACTGTTGCGGGCAAGAGGAATTAGAAAGGAAAACCAGTCAGCTTACTGGAAATGCCATGTTTTCTAGTGTTTTTCTTACAAAGTAAGAGTCAAAGTTTATTTAATAATGTACTTCGTACCTCAGCCAAGTTTGCGTGTGGCAAGCCATGATTGCCCATATCCATTCAGGCAGCACAGCGGTGGCCATGAGCCCCAGTGCGAAGTCACGTGGAGATCATCAGGGTCAGGAGCACAGACTTAGGGACACGGGAGTGACCCTGCTGTGGGCACTGATAACTCAGGCTTGTCTCCACAGAGCAAAGGGGAACCTGCAGGCTGACTGTGTGGCCTCAGATGACTTCACCTCTTAATGTCAACAGCAAATTGTAATGGGCGTCACCAGGAGTGTAATGATTTGTAGCTTCACTTACAATTGGATACTTTGTAAATAACAGATGGGTGCCTTCACCCTAAAATGTAATATATACAAAGGCACATTCTGTTTCCTTCATACAGACATTTGCGCCTATTAGGTGAAGAAGTCATGTGCTTTAAATTGAACAATGACCAGTGGCACTTTAAAAATTCAGACTAGTACAGGTCTGTGTCAGAACAAAACACTCCTCCCCATATCTCACTACTGGACACTCAGTTCTCTTCAACAGTGTTTGTACTGCACACATAAAGACTAATTATATAGCCGTGTTTGAATCATTGTATTTCTGCCCCTTCCCTTAAACACAAAGTAGCTTCACTTTTGCAGACAACATTGCAGGTGGGTGGGATGGACCAAGGACACTAGAACAAATTGAGACCCAAATCATATTGTTTTTACACTTGTGTACCGACCGTCTCATGTGCTGGAGGAATGGGACCAGGTCCTGTCGCACTAATTGCTGCTCAGCCCGGTCATTGCATAATACCTGCAAATAATGGACGGTGAGGGGATGTCTGTCAAGTGGATAAATTGATATCACCAGACTCCTTCCTGGAGGGAGGAGGGGACATTAATCAGTTTCAGAGCTTTGCAACAAATTGCAGTTGAAGCCTAGTTGGGAACTTGTCACCTGCTTGTGCTCTGTACCCTGTGCTCTGCGCTGGGGATCTGGGCAGCTGCTCAATATCTGTAGACAGGACGTTAGCACATAAAGCCCGGCCTTCATCAGGGCCTCACCTACTCTGCTGTGCGGGTTTGCAGTCGGCCATTTGCAGAGCACAGCCACCTAAGCAAGAAGACCAAGATCTTACTGGCATGGTAGACTATGTGCGCTTTCTTAACATTGAATCTCAAGTCCTTGTACTTATCTACGTTAACAACTTTTAAAACAAAAAAAGTTGAAGCACTAAATTTATCCCTGTCTTTCAACACTAGGCAAACTTAATATAGACAATTCCTCCAACTCAGAAGGGTTTGACTTAGGCTCCTTTGACTTGTGATGATGTGAAATGGTGATGTGTTCAGAAGGAAGTGTGACTTGAATTTTGATGTTTCCCCAGGCTAGCGTTAGATGCTGCAGACCTCTGCACTTGTGTCCAGATGTAGGTTTACCCAGGTGCTATGAGCACATTTGAGATGGGCCAGGATAAGCCTGAGTGTCCAGTAGACTTGGTGTAGTACAGGCCCTTTCCACTGATAATGAGTTTATGGTCAGCTTATAGGTCCCTAGACACGACCTCAGATGAACCTGGAGCTGGGGAGATGGCTCCCTTCATAAGACGCTGCTGGACAAGCATAAGAAGTCGACTGGGATCGCCAGCAGCCACGTGAAGGCTAGGCTTGGTGGTGTGAATCTAACTCTGCTGCCACTAGCAGGGGACACAGGTGCATGCCTGGCATTCACCACTCAGCCTGTCTTGTCTTGCCAATCCAGTCGGTGGGCTCCAGGTTCAGTGAGAGACTGACCCTGTCTCAAAATCTATGGTGGAAAAGCAATGGAGGAAGATGCTTGATATTGTCCTCTGCATGCATGCACACATGTGCACCTTAACTCCACACACATGTGTACAGAAAACAGGCACACATACATACTTTTTAAATGGGCAAAGCTAAAATACAAGCTTTTGGCTTTTGAGTTCATCTGCAAACATTAATCTTAACTAGACATTTCAAAGCTATAGATACTCTTAAGACTTCATACTTAAGGATATATTTCCACTGTAGTTTGGAATGTATATGCTCCTCTGAAAATCGCTCTATTTCAGCTTTGTGATATAACAACCACCTGTGAGTTACGGCGCCTGAAGTCGAGCCTTTAAATGACCCAGAGTACCAGCTCTTTTGTGGTTTCAGGCTCCTGTTTACTGCTACAGAGAAACACAGTGAAACCAAAGCATTGGTGTTCCTGATAGCAACAGTGTGCTGGTCCCATGTGCTATGAGGGGGACTCTGTCCCAGTATTTGTAAAACTGGTTGATCAATGTCTCTGAGCTTGTCTGGGACAGCCAGATAAGAATAAAGCAAGCAGAATCAAAACTCTGTACAATACATAGTGACATGTGAGGGTGAATGATACACACTATACAAGTCTAAGAAGTGCAGGTGAAGTCAAGCCGGTCTAGAATAATATTAAACAGTATGGCGTGGATCTGTATTTGAATGGTGTTCATGCTATACAATGCTCTGGTTCAATCTCTGATATCACATACACAAGCACCAAAATACCTTCAATAAAGAATTACAGGGATTTTAAGTATTACCAGAGATATTATTGGAGATTCCAATGATATAGAGCATTTGAAAATAATTTAAAAACTAAGTAAATGAGCAATTAGTATTACACTTCGGCTTATATAGGACAGGGATGGGGGCAGATGAGAAAGAGCTTGGCATGGGTTCCAAAGGAGAACCAAACAAATGGGGTGGGGTCCTCTGTGACAATCCAGGAGACACTTGACAAAGACTCCTCTGGCAACGGTTCCATGAAGCGGAGCATGGGAAGCTTCAGAATTAATGGGACCACTGTTTTTGATCCTGCACACACGAGTTATCCAAACACTAGAAAATCATGCTCAGACTGACACCTTAGCAGGAGAGCGTTGGAAATGGAACGCAGCTCTTCTCCAAGGAGGCTGTGCAGTGTTTTGTGTTAAGTTCATAAATCATGGGGACCAGTGCTGGCAGTAGACCATAACTCAACAGTAGACAGATTGCTGTTCGCTGCTTTCTTTAAGAAGCAGGTTATAAAACCGCTGGGAGCCTGGTGGGATGGTTTACAGGTCATCTTAAGCAATTCAAAGGGTCTTTTTGTTTAAATACTGCCTTGTGTCTTGGAGACAGGAGATGGTAGTTTAGTAAGGAGTCCGTGTCATCTCTGATATCGCCACCTTGTTGTGGTCCTGCCCCGTCATCTGCTACCCTAAGTGGGAGAGACCCTGAAGGTACCCCACAAAGACTGCGATCCTTTGGAATGCTACAGGTTCCCAGCACGATTTGTCACTAAAATGGTTCTGTGTTTTATCTGTTTATGTTCTAAAATACCTCACCTCCTGCTAGTCTACTTTGACTGTAAACCTTGGGTGCTGTCACAGAGGGCTAGGGTGGCTCTTCATTCACGGGTCTGTCGCCATGGAAACATTGTCATGAGGAAAACAACAGTATAGGGCACCTGCTGGTGGGGAGTCTGGCAGTGGTTCATAGACCGGAACACAGCTGACCCACAAGGCATGGGCGGAAGGCCTCTGACCCAGGAGTGGTTCAGATTAGCAGAGCGCTATCACTTGAAAGGTGATAGCGAGCCTTCTCCTAATGACTTTCTTTTCATCCCTGGACCTCAGCTCCCAGAGCTCTTGGGTCCCAGCTTTGTTGGTCTAGGCCTAGCACAGCTATGCTATGGTGCTGTTAGCCGGACACAGACGGGAGATATTTTCAGGTGAACTGGGAAGTGTAATTTTTACAGCTCCGATATGTGGTGCGTCAGTTCTAAAGCTTGCATCTTGCTTCTTTCAGACCACTAAGGCCTTTCTTCCGACGATGCTAGAGATTAATCACGGCCACATTGTGACTGTCGCGAGCTCCCTGGGATTGTTCAGCACGGCTGGAGTTGAGGTTTGTCAGTTCCAAACTGTTTTCTTCACACACACAGTTGGGCTTGCAGTGAACACAGCATAAGAGACCAGGTGCTCCACCCCTTTTGGTCAGCAGTGTCTCCCTCTAACACAGGACCCGCTGTGGAGGAGGGGTCCTCCCCCGCTGCCCTAAAACTATTGGCACCGATTTACCAACTTGTCACAGTAGAGAGGAGGGCAGGCTCACGGAGCCCATTTTCATTAGCAACCTTGCTGGACGGTAGAAGGCTCAGGGTCAAGAATGGACCCGTGGAGTGACAAGCGGTATGAGGAGAGCAGCTAAGTGAGGTCAAAGGCTCACATTGTGTCTTGGTCAACCTTCCAAAAGTGAGGTGCCCGTTGCTAAGCTGACCAGATGAGGCTCTTACAGCCGGGGGTGGGCGCTGTATAATTGTGTAGAACTGGGCTGCTTGACCTATTCTCTACTGTGTTCAAATGATAAAACACGCGTACATTGTCCTGGAAGACTTGCTTTACAGATGCCTAGAAAATTGAAAACACCACTTCTTGCAAATATGTAAATATTCCTATACCATATGCCCCTCAGTTCTAGTTGAAGTTCAGAGGGTGTGGTGGCTCTTGCTATTTTAACATCACATCATTACAGCAAGTCCGAGTTAACTCGTCTTTGTTCTCCTGGTATTAATGTAAACAAACAGGTCTTTCAGTCTCCTCCGCTAAACAAGAGATCATCTGTAAAGTTTCCAGGCACTTCAAAGGGAAGCTCTCAAAGTTTTTCACTCCAGCCTTTTAGCCTTCATAGAACCCTTTGCAGTGATGTCCCCAGAGTAACATGATACTTGGTTGATGTGGCCAAAAGTGTTCTTCTGTTTCTTTCTGTTGTTGCCTGGAAAATGTTTGGACCACATCACATGTATGTCCTTTAAGACAGCTTCCTTCTCTTTGCTTGTTACCTGTAGCCTTTTGTTCTAAACCTCTAAACCCAAGCAGGACCAGGGCGCTGCACATAGATGGGAACGTGCACAAAGTCTCAGCCTTTTTGCTCTCTCTCTCTCTCTCTCTCAGGATTACTGTGCCAGTAAATTTGGAGTTGTGGGTTTTCATGAATCTCTGAGCCATGAGCTAAAGGCTGCTGAAAAGGATGGAATTAAAACAACTTTGGTGTGCCCTTACCTTGTCGACACGGGCATGTTCAGAGGCTGCCGAATCAGGTCGGTGGGAACCCATCTTCTTAATAGGGTAACCTTAGGAAGGTGTGTGGACTTGATCGGCCCTCAGCCAGTCTTGCACTTACCTGTCAGTAGACAATCAGCCTTAGCTGAGTGTGGTGGCAACATCTCTAGGGGCAGGGGCAGGGGCATTGTCACAAGTTGGAAGCCAGACTAGTCTACATAGTGAATTCCAGGCCAGCCAAGGCTGCAATGTAGTTCTCCAGTTACCGTCTGTGACACGGATGTGTGAGTGATAACTGATACTAACTTATGGGGATTAATTAGGAGTATCAGAAAGGAATGGGCGTCTCTTCATTCTTTATTTCTCTGCTGTTAGTATCAGCAGATAGATGGCTCCGGGAGAAAAGTCCTTAATGTTACTTTAACCTGGATATGAAACAATGTCACTGTCACAAAGGACTGGCGTGCCCTTTTCCCTAAAAAGACTAAATGTCACACTGCAGATTTGAGAGTTTTTCTCTGGCGAATGTGTATAGCTAGACTCAGCCCAATAAGATGAAGTCACTTAGAGTTACTGACAATGAAACCAAGTCCCCTCACACTTGGGAAGGGGGCACATGGTAATATAAATATCTAGACATCGGGTTTTGCTTGATGTGCTCTCCACACAATAAACACAACTGAATCAGCAGGGTTACTTGCTGGTGTGGAGATCTTTCCGTGGGTTAATATGTGAGGCAAAGGATGATGGTCAAGTCCCCGTTTGTTGGCGACTGTTCCGTAGACTTAATGACCCCAGCAAGTGACGGAGAGCGATTTGAGTCATTCCAGTCTCCAGCTGGCACTGAGTCTAGACTGAGAAGTTAGCTCTAGGGCCTGGGACGTGGTTCAGTGTTGGAGCATGTGCTTAGCCTGTGGAAGGCCTGGGTTTGGTTCCCAGCTCGAAAAGGAAAACGAGAGAGAGAAGAGAAATTAAATTCTAGGTCTGCCCCTTGTCCTTTGCATATACCTGTGTTGTACTGTGTGCCTGTGGTGTGTTAGTTTGGTTCTGCCTAGGAACCAGTCTGTTGCCCAGGGTCCCGTTTTCCACTTAGTATAGTGGTGGGTGCAGTGGTCCAAAGCTGTGATAAGACAAGGAGAGATTTAGTAAATTAGAATGAAGGTAGGCCCTCTACCTCAGGGACTCGTTAGAATATAGCTCAGCACCCCTTTGCCAGCACTGAGAAGTGTGGCTCTGGCAATCTCATACTGGAGAAGCCTGCACAGCTGCCTATGCACCATTTTGGCTATGTGAGACAAAACAAAAATACCGTGAAGGAAACAAATGTTCCGAAAATCTTGTTCCTCGGTTAACATCACAGTATTTTGGTGTTTTGTTTCCAGTCTTCCATGTTGTGTTAATTCTGAATTTCATTTTTCAATATAAATTTCCAGAAAAGAAATTGAGCCCTTCTTGCCCCCTCTGAAGCCTGATTACTGCGTGAAGCAGGCCATGAAGGCCATCCTCACCGACCAGCCCATGATCTGCACCCCGCGCCTCATGTACATCGTGACCTTCATGAAAAGGTAACTGGGGGCCCGCCCTGCCCGCCCCGCCCGCCCTGCATGCACTGCGGCCTGCATTTGCTAACTGTGCCCTTTCCTTTGCAGCATCCTTCCCTTCGAAGCAGTTGTGTGCATGTACCGATTTCTAGGAGCCGACAAGTGTATGTATCCCTTCATTGCGCAAAGAAAACAAGCCACAAACAATAATGAAGCAAAAAATGGAATCTAAGAGTGCTTTGTACAGAGTGCCCTGTCTGTCAGGAGAGTACTGACAGTCTCTGGGTTCTAACCCCACGGCAACTCTTTTTTTTTCTAATCAACTTTTTAAAAAATAATAAAATGTAAATTAACTGACTACAGTGCTTGAAACATGTGAGCTCGGGTTTTTGCCAATGGGGCCTTTTTTAGGCAGGGCCCTAAAAGTGAGCCCAGTATTTAGACAAGCACCATGTGCCATCATTGCTTTTTTTAATGAACAGACGGTCTAGAAATGATGACTATAGTATGTTTCATGTGTATGATTCTTCTGGATTCATTCATTCACTCATTGTGAGAGTCTAGCCAGCTGGCACCCTTGTGCATTCAGGGACTGCCAGTGCCATGTTTTGTCGTGTAGTTTGGGTTCTACTCACGCAAGTGTGGGTGGCTTGCTCACAGTGTCTGTGGGTTTAGCTCTTGTAAAGAGGGATGTTTGGTGTCCTTTTCAGACCAGTGCAGTCTGGACATCACAGAAGGCCAAAGGGCCTCTTTCTTATACTTACAATGACTAAAAAATTAGGTGATTTTTAAATTCCATCTCTGAAGCACTAAACTGAATGTTTAGAGGCCTGGTTAATCAAAACGATTATACATTTTGTACGTGTGCAGTTGGCTGCATACAGACAGTACCCTTTCCTCGGAGCTGCAGAGTCGTGTTGGGGGGAGGGGACCTTGTCTACAGAGCATAGAAGCTCTGCAAAGACAGTTTCTGCAAACGGGAATTTCTGCATTAAAAAGTCCCCACATCTGTGCCAACCCTGACTAGTGTGGGGAGCAAGTCTTGTGTGAAGTATCGTGGAAGGGTGTAAAGATTTCTTTGAAAGGTCTATTCACATTGTAGAACAGCAAATGACATTTTTACAGTATTTTTTTGTAAAGCAAACTATTTTGTGCCTTGAATTTGGTATGTGTGAATTAGTGAAACATTGTAAAAGTGAATCTCTACCTCTGTATCTACATGTGTACCATCCTCGTAAATGACTATGAACCATTATGTGATTGCTTTCGTTTGTTTGTGTTAGGATGTCTCGTTTAAACCATGACCAATGTTTAAGGCTGTTAAAATAAGCCTACTTTTACTAATCGGGAGGTTTTTCTAGAGGACTAATTAAATACTTACATAATTGACTGTGTGGTTATTAGTTCTCGGCAACATTATAAAGAAAAGTATTGTGGTTCTGTTTTTCTGTTTTTCTGTTTTTTTTTTTTTTTTTTTTTTTTTTTTAACCTCCTACCCTGTTCTGAGTTACTTAAAGAAAAATGTCCTGCCAGCCCCAAAGAAACACACAGGCTCTGTTAGTTACTAAACTGTTGGCCCATGGCTAGGGCTTCATTATTAAGCCATGTCTATAAATGTATGTATTTCCACGCTGTCTCACCTTACTGGAGAAGGATCTGAGCTGCTACTCCTTTGTGATCTACATGGCGACTATGTCTGCCTACCTTTCACAGAATTCTCGTCTCCTCACCCCACCTGTCTTCCTGCCTCATTGGCCAAACAGTGTTATATCCATCAACCAATAAGAGAAACATATACAGAAGGACATCCCCCATCAGATGGGGTCACCCTTAGGTTGGGTTTCATGTAGTCCAATCTCCAGTGTCGCATCTACATATAGTAGGTATTTCTTCAAGAACTTGCTTACAAATGTTCAAAGAAAACCCTATTGCCTGTATTAGTGTGGATGTGTCACTGTTCAGGGTCCCACATTCTGGAAAGGTCCTGGCTTGTACATTTGAATGGTAACTTTTTTTTTTTTTTTGGTATTCTAAGACAGTGTTTATCTGTGTAGCCAGAGACCAGGCTGGCCTAGAACTCACAGAGACCCACCTGCCTCTTGCCTCCCAAGTACTGGGATTAAAGATGTGAGTCACCACGCCAGGCTGGACTCTCTTTATAAATGACAGCCAGCCAGCCACGCCTTGAGGCATTGTAACAGTAAATGTACTGGCTGCTGCTTAATTTTCAATTATGGATTTAAATAAGCACTTTGAAGTGGTGTTCTAACAGTGTTGGGTGGAACAGCTATTTTCAAGTTCTTAAGGTCTTTCCACAGCTAGCCTAGGGTATACAAAGCCATCCTGGGGGAATTTCTGCTAATTTGATAGCCTGTTCATCAGCCTTAAAGCCAAAAACAATCCTTGTCACGTTTAATTTTGTTCTCACGTATTGGGATCTAATTCCAGTTTTCTTTGGTTTTCCCTTATAAAGTAGTCCATCTCCAAGTTCAATAATAAACCTAATTCATTTGACTTTTTTGTCTCTCATTCCCATGTCCCATCCCAGTGTAATGACTCCTGGGCCAACTGGAATTGCCCGCCAGTCTGTCCTGTGGTTGTGGATGTGGTTGATGGCAGATTGAGAACCGCAGATTCCTGCATGCTCTCTGCCTTCCCCTAGCACCATATTCAGTGTGGATGTTTGCACCTGTACATCTGTGTTGGTCTTCCTCAACTCCAGCTCCCGTTGGTCACATTTGTGATTGCAAGGCCTTTTCTCTGGCTGGCTGGCCATCTGTACCGAGGCCCCACCCCACCCCTATCCCCTTTGCCTCCCCTCCCCCACTGGCACCTTGACAGTAACGCTGCCTCTTGAGTTCTCTTTTCTGCCCTTTCATGTGAGTGCTCAGGCCACACGGCTGAAGGCAAGCCTCTGGGGAGCCCTGGCCCTGTCTTCTCTAACTTTCAACTGGTTTGAGGATAATCATATTGAGTAGGACTCAGAATCAAAAGTTTCAAAGCTGACAAAGATAAATTCCAGCTATTGTCACCCTCTTGATCTACTGGGTCTACAGCTCTGTCACATAAGATTAGCTTGACAGGATTGAACTACATAAAGCCAAAGCCAGCCTCTCTCTCTCTCTCTCTCTCTCTCTCTCTCTCTCTCTCTCTGTGTGTGTGTGTTAGTACCCTGTTTCTTTGAAAGGCTATACCTTTCTAATTAAACAAAAAAAGTGAGGTAACCCTTCCTTCCCTCCCTCCCTCTTTCCTTCCTGTCTGTTTTTGTTATGAGACAAGGTTTCTCTATATAGTCCTGGCTGTCCTGGAACTCACTCTGTAAACCAAGCTGGCCTCAAACTCAGATCTGCTTGTCTCTGTCCCCCAAATGCTGGGATTAAAGGCATGATGTTCCACCACCTAGTAAAAATATTTTTGGGGGTAGTTGTTTTTGTTTTTCAAGACAGAGTTTCTCTGTGTAGCCCTGGCTGTCCTGGAACTTGTTCTGTAGACCAGGCTGGGCTCAAATTCATGGAGATCCACCTGCCTCTGCCTCCCGAGTGCTGGGATTAAAGGCTTGAGCCACCACCACCACCCAGCTGTGAAGTACATTTTTCAGAGGTTATTTTCCAACTAGCAGAAATCATTCTAAGTTGCTGCTGACCTAGATCTTGGGGATTGGTTTTGCTTCCAGCAAAATCTAAAACCAGCAAGGATTGGGGGAGGTGGTTAAACCCTTTCTGTGCCAAATGCCTTGCACCTGCTGACAGAGATGAGTGGGGAAAATCAAAGCTATAAGGGCCAGAAGTGGCCAGGTCGTGGGGCCTGGGAACACAGAGGCCAGGTGTATCCACAGATAGCAGGCATGCGAGGTATCTCCACCAGGGACTGTTTGCAGTTAATTCCAATGCCAGTGCCTTTGTTTACTCATGGCATGCACGAAGCCTCAGACAGTAGTGAGGTCCCAGCAAAGTGGGAAGGGAAGTCGTGGAGCTGACATAGGGTTGTTAGTGTTCCAGGGAAGCCCCAGAAGTTATTCATTGTGGCTAAAACAGAACATGGGAGAAAAGCACCCCCCCCACACACTCAAAGAAGGTTCCGTCTGGGGAATAGCCATCATTCGGGATGGGAATCAACCTGTTTTGGTAAGGGAAGAAAATGAAATATTCAAACTGACGGAATCCACCAGGCTCCTGTGGATTCTGGAGACACCAAAAGTGAGAAGACACTGCAGTAGCCAGGTTGATGGCGAACGGCGGGGGTCGTGGGTTCAGCTACACAGATTTAGCCTGCCAGCTCTTGCTCTCGGGACTGAGAGCAGCCACGCTAGCCACGCTAGCCATGCTAGCCACAGGGACTCGGGTTGTTCTCAGTGGGAAGAGCGGGCTCCACACAGCTTTAGACACAGTGTGAGCCTATCGTCCGAGGAGGCTGGTGCAAGAGGGACAAAAAGTCCTAGACCTGGTGTGCTGCAGAGTGAGTTCAAGGCCTTCCTGTGCAGCTTAGTCACATTACGTCTCAGTAGAAAATGGTTGAGACCCCAGTACTGGGAGGAGGGGAAGGAGTTATGTTTGGGATGTAGGGTGATCGTCACTGGCCTGTAGCTAGACATGGACCCCTGCGCTTAGGCAGGAGACTGGTGCTGGGATTCTGGAGTCGTCGAAGCCATGAAATAGACAAATCTAGGTGGGGGACATGAGAGAGTAAGAAGTGATCTAGGGACCCAACCTGGCAGCAGGCCCTACAAGCTGACAGACACCCTCTCCTAAAGAGAAACCCCCTAGAAATGATGTCCTCCTGCATCTCTAGCCTGAGTGACAGACACTTCACAAACCTCAGTCTGTCCCAAGAAAAAGGGTGTGTGTGGCCAGCCCCGGGGCAGGGGCCCACAAGGTGAAGAACGGTGTTAGCAGGTTGCACGCGGTGTCTTTAACCTTCCACTTGGGCTTCTAGTGATGGAACCCATTGTTAAAACACCAGAGGAAATTTCCTTGCTCAGTGAAACCCGGAGGCTGTCTTCTGGCAGTCTTGCTAGCTTGGCTCCAGAAGCGGGGACTGTTTCAGTGTGCAGGCAATTTTTTCACGAGAACCCTGGGGCAAAGCAAAATACATTTCAAGATTCACCAAATGGATACTCAGTGGATTAAACTCATTCTCTATGCGGCAGTACATAAAATGGGAGCAGTCAAGTACCAGCAACGAGTTCCTATCTGGTCCCTGGAGCATTATCCTCGTTGGGAGCCAGGACCTGCCAGAGGCAGTGCCCAGATCCAGATGTACGTGCCAGCCCTCCAGAGAATGCCAAGGCAGTTTGAGGCCTCAGTTCAGCTCCTACGTTCTCTCATCTCTTCCTTAGTTTACAGTTACTTAGGGGGTGGCAGAGCACTCAGACATTTCAGGACCCATCTCTCGGAGGATGCTGAAGGACACATAGCCCCTCCTTCCAGCAAGTTCTGTGTCTCATGGATTATTTCTCGTTTACCTTGCTATGTTTCCATAGAAAACTTAACATAATGCCTTCCAGGAGCTCCGACCAACCCTTCTAGCTGTGGCTGTTGAAATCTTTGTTACTATGAGCCAAAAGCAAGAGTCTTGATTAGCAAGAAAAACAAAGCATCCTCAGCCCAGATTCGAAGCTTGAGGTTTTGCTGTCAGGGTGATTGAAACCATGCTGCAGGGAGAGATGTGTGTACCTAGCAGCCAAGAAAAATGCCCCCTTCCCTTGCCCATACAGCCTGGGTGGTCCACTGCAGGCCTCCCCTCCCCCTAGAGAAGAGCCTGGAACCTGGCTCCTTAATCCCGGCCACACACACACACACACACACACCTGCCCAGTCTTCAGCCAGCCCATCTCATACAGACCCTGAATGGTCTGGTGCTTGCTGGACAGGTGGTCACCCTAGGCCCAACATGGACATGTGTGTGTCAGCAGCACAGCATCCTGTAGTCGCCATGCAGAAAGACTGAAACGTGTCCTCCAAGAAGATGCAATGAACTCCTGGAATCGTACCCAGATGTGGAAATAGGATATCTGCAGATGGAGCCAAGATGAGACCATATTGGATCAGAGTGGCCCTAAATCCAGTCATTAGTGCCCTTACCAAAGAGACTTGCAGGGGCGAGGTATGTAGTCCAATGGGTAGAGTACTTGCCTAATAAACAAAAGCCGTGGGTACCATCACCAGCCCAGCATAGACGCAGGCATGGCATATACCTGTAATTTTGGGTGGAGGCAGGAGGACCAGAACCGTTACATAGTTGAAGGCCAACCTGGGATATACGAATCCCTGCCTGAAAAGGGATAGAAAGGGGTTGGGGGTTGGAGGTACAGGGAGAAGTGAGAACAGGCAGAGGCTAGAAACACCAAGGGTGTATACCAAGTACCAGGGGCGAGGGGAAAGGTCTAGAAGATTCTCCCTTAGCATAAGAACCCAACCCTGCTGAAACTTTGATTCCCGATGGCCAGCCTCCAGGATTGTAAAAGAGCAGATCTCTGTTAGTCCCGTTTTACAGTGCTGGGACTCGAACTCAGGGTATGTGGAGGAGGCAGGCGCTCTATCACTGAGCTAATCCCCAGCCTGGTGCCTGCCATTTCAAGCCACTCAGATTGAAATGCTTTTCCCACAGGCTCAGCAACCTCAGCGTCTACTGTCAGTTTGAACTCATCCTGCGTTGCCTGTCCATAACCAGGGGGTCAGGCCTGTCTTGGCATCCTTACGTCTCAGTTCCTTCATGCACAAACTGGAAATAATAGCAGACCCTCTATCAAGAGAGTGGTTAGGGTAGGAGAGGGGGTGCAAAACTGACTTGAACAGGGCCTCCCACACCTTGTGCTCTTTCTTTGTTCATCATCTATCTATCATCCATCCATCTATTGAGACCAGGTTTCTCTGTGTAGCCATGTCTGTCCTAGAACTCACTATAGATCCATCTGCCTCTGCCTCCCAAGTGTTAGGATTAAACGTGTGTGGCAGCTCGGTCCGGCATACAGTTTACTCTTTTTTTCTTGTTTTGTTTGGAGACAGGGTCTCACTGTGTAGACCAGGCTGACCTCAAGCTCACAGGGATCCCAGTGTCCTCCTGCCTCTGGATCCTGAGTGCTGGGACTAAAGGTGTCCGACACCACCTTGGCCTTCCTTGTGTGCTAGGCTGAAACATGAAGATACCCTTACTCATCTTTGTAACTATAAAGGAGCAACTTTGCATGTTCACCTTAACAGCAAGCAGGCGGGGCAGGGGCAGGAGTCACCCCCAGTCCATTCCTAGCATCGTTTTGTTTCTGATGGCATATGACTACTCTCTGGTATTGTCCGGGTGCCACACAGCTCAGTCCAGCTTCTGATCTCCCCCACAATGAACAGAGTCGCCACGGTGAGTGGTTCACTTCCACAGCACTGCCCCTATTTCAGAATGCCAGCAGCCAAAGTGGTCTGCAGGCTACTCGTCTAGTTGATGACGAATTCAGAAGCTCCTAGAACCCCACTCAGGACCACTAATTCCCTAGACTGGTACAGAATTCAGGAAAACCCTGTAGTATTTCTGGTTTGTCATGAGAAAATGCAGATGAACGGCTGTGGGAAGGGCATAGGGTGTGGGAAGGGGTGTTAAGTCCACACCCTCCCCAGGAACCCAGTGTGCTCAACAACAACAACAATTCTCCACCTTATTATATATAATATATTATATATTATTATATATAGTTCAAGGGGTTTCTTTTGGCTTTTGGTATTCATTTGTTCTACTCTGTGTTGCCTTGCTTGCTTTAAGACAGGTATAGTAGTATTACTCTTGTAGTCTAAAGCTGGCCTGGAACTTGCTATATAGCCAAGGCTGGCCCTGAACTTCCGATCCTCAAGCCTTCATCTCCAGAGTACTAGGACTGCATGCCTTCATCATCACATCCAGAGAGCAGTTCAAGAGGTTGTTGTTATTTGTTTACAGGTGAGTGGAGAGGTATACTTCTTGTTTGTTTACAGGTGGGTGGAGAGGTACACTTCTTTTCTCCCTAGCAGCCAGGAAGCACAGGCAGGTGGATCTTTTTTTAGTTTGAGGCCAGCCTGGTCTACAGAGTGACTTCCAGGATAGCCAGGGCTACATAGGGACTCTGTATTAAATTAATTAATTAATTAATTAATTAATTAATTAAAGTAAAGCTGCTTTATCCAGGCCTTTATTATGGAGGTGTGGGTAATCAAACCATTGGCCACTGCAGGATGGACTCCCCAGAGCAGAGTAGTGGTTAAAATTCCCTTCACCCTCTAAGAGAAAACTTGAAACCCTGCAAGCACTCATACTCCATTAGCATAAACGCAGATTTGACTGAAAGAGGTGCCTTATGTGTAAAAATAAAAACCCCTTACCTTCTTAGAAACTGAGTTTTAGGAGCTCTACTCTAGGAACTGAAGACAAAGATCAGGTACATTCAGGGTTGCATTTAATTTGTGTGTGTGTGTGCGCGTGTGTGTGTACACAGCATGGTACACATGTTCAAATATGTCTTATTATACTCTAGCTGTTGTGCTGGAATTAAATTACTGTACACCTAAGGACATGACCTCTCTTATTTATCTCAGAGGGCTTGGACCTAACACTGCACAAAACCAAATACACAGTAGATGTTCAATAAACTCTGGCCTGGGCTCCCCAGCACTCTTTGGATACCTATATGACCTGGAAATAGGATCATGTCCACATCTGCCTTAAAGGGACTTCCCACATCGTCTGCATATGAGCACACTTGTTTTCCCAGCTTGCTGCTTCCAAGGAGCTGCTGGAAGAAAGAAATCTGTGACACAAAGGCTCTGGGGACCTTGGCTCTTACCAGTTTCTCCTGGCTGCAGAGTTAGCAAAAGCCAGAGAAGTTGGTGAGATCTGGCCAAGGCCAGTCAGATCAAACAGGGAGCGAGCCTTTGCAAGCCCTCATGCTACCTGGCATTTCAGAGACTGAAACAGACTTTAGGCAGGGTTTTAAAGGGGCTGTCGGAGAGGAACCTGTAAGCCACTCAGCTGCAAGCTTGTCCCCGAGGAAAGATGGAAAGGAAGTCTGGTGTCTGTGGCTTCATTTCCGCCCTGCGTCCTCTGCCTTCAGTGCCGGCTGGGCATTGTCAGGTTTTCTGAGCCGGAAGGAAGCATGTTGAGGGTCTTGGAAAAGCCCCCACAACCGCACCTGAGGTGCTTTCCCCCTGAGGGCTCTGGAGCCCAAGTCACTGCCCTCACATTCCTGGAGGCCTGAGAGCCAGGAAACACACACCGAGGCCGGGGCGTGAAGAAATGAATATGGCTGTCATGGAAAGGGCTGGAGGCAGCGAAAGCTGCAGCCCAGGGGAGATTCTCTAAGCACAGTTCCTCTCCAGCTGCTCAACTTCCTATGCTCCACCCCCTGGATTGTGTCTCCAGAGACCTTCCCCTGGCCAGCTGAAAAGCCAGGAACCATGGTCCTTACCTGTGGTGCAAACTGCAGTGAATGCAGGAGAGTAGGGGCCGCAAAGCCCCAGAACAGAACTCTGGGGAAGGAGTTTCATCCACGCCTCAGACAGTTTATTTCAGTGAGCCAGAGGGGGAAGTTTGTGAGAGTGAGACGTTTCGGTTTATCCTCCGCAAGGAGTGTCAGCTTGACTTACTGGAGAAAGGAAGAGGTGTTTGGTGGACAGATGGGACACTAAGGGACTTTGAAGATAAGAGAGATATCAGCTAGAAAGGAAAGGATGAGGTTTGGGACAGAACCTGCCTGTTGGCCTCCTAAGTGCTCTTCAGCTGCATGGGTTTACAAGCCCAGGTAGATCTGCCTTCATGCTTCTAGCATTTTCTCTTTGTTTCACACCTCTAGAATCCCCTCCTGGGAGGCAAGAAGTAAGAGAGAGGGAGGGGAGAAGGAGGAAGTGGTCTACATTTTCTGCTCCAAATGAAACCTATTCAGAGAGCACACTTAAAACAGCTTTGGAAGCAGCCTTAAAACAGCTGTGGAAAAGACTAGAATGCCCCACCCCTTTAGCAGGAACATAGGAGTGAGCTAGCCCTTGAAAACTTACAAACGAGCCAGGTGTGGTGGTGCATGTCTAAAATCCCAGCATCTAGGGCATAGAAGCAAAACGCTCTTGAGATCAAGACCAGCCTGGACCATATAGGGAGACGTGGTCTCAACCACACAAAGTAAAATAAAATATAACCAGAAGCTGCTTGTGAGCCAGCAATTCTGCTTCTGTGTGTATGCCCCTCCCCTCCCCTCACAACCGAAAATGAGCACTCATTTTTGCAGCAGACTCCATACAGTAGCTGAAAGGCTAAAACAACCTGAGCAAAACACAACAGACTCAGGGATGTTTTTCAACCTGAATGCGAAGAAGAAACGAGGGCTGGAGAGGTGGCTCAATGGGCACAGTTTATCACAAGACCATGAAGACCCAAGTTTGTGTGCCCAGCGCCCATCTAAAAGGCCGGTCTGGGACCCAGGGACCCAGACCCTGCAGCCTCCGCCTCCAATCCCAGTGCTGGCTGGTGGTGGCCAGCTGCTCTTGCCAGAAGGAAGTCAGTCAGGCGAGCATAGTGTATGTAGATCTATGGCCCCATCTATTTAGGAGACTGAGGCAGGAGGATCCCTTGAGTTCCACAGTCTGAAGTTATGCAGCCTGGGCAGCATAACGGACCCATGTCTTACAATCCTCCTCATCATGATCATGACACATACTCTAGCATGGATGAACCTGGAGGACCCTTGTGCACTGCGTGAAACAACCCAGTCACTAAGTCAAGATTCCATTTATGTGAAAAGCCTAGATTTTTGTAACCATTGAGAAAGAATAAGGATGTGTGAGAGCTGGCTGAGGGAGAGCAATATTGTCTAATAGATACACTGTAATATTATCTAATAGATACAATGTTCCAATGTGGAAGATGGGAAGTAACTGGACATTGGTTCCATCAACAAGTATTTTAAGTTGTTAAGATGATAAACGTTACCAAGATGGAAAAAAATGTGAATTTTGCTACATCACTGTTTTAGATTCATAGGGATTGAAATGCAGGGCTTTCTGCATATTTATTTTATGTTCTAGCATCGTTCTTCCTGCCAAATAGTGTTTTTATTAAGAGACAAGGATCTCTGTGTTGCCTAGAATGGCTCTACACTCCATATACCTGTGATCCTTCTGCCTCAACAAAAACTATAGACAGCCACCACTACACTTGGCCAGCCCAGTGACATCAAGTTCTTGTGGATATAGCCACAGACTTGTGTAAAATCCTAGACTGGCTGGCTTGTTTAGGACATTTAAGTGGTCACAGCTCGTGTTCTCCAAAGTCACTGTCACCCTCACTGTGCATGACAAGAAAGGAAAAAGCTCAGGACAAACACATAGTTTTAGTTTTTTGTTTTTTTTTTTTTTTTTTTTTTTTTTGTTTTTTTGAGACAGGGTTTCTCTGTATTGCCCTGGAACTCTGGAACTTGCTTTGTAGACCAGGCTGGCCTTGAACTCACAGAGATCTGCCTGCCTCTGCCTCCCAAATGGTAGGACTAAAAGCGTGTACCACCAACACCCAGCTCAAACACATAGTTCTTAAGCCAATGCCCATTGGCCAAGAGCACATCGGTGTCCTCAGGCTTTGGAAGATTCTTCACAACAGGAAAGCGCTGGGTTGGCCTCTGGTAGATGGAAATGGAGAATTATTCCCCCAAATTGTCCTGATTTTCCCCTCCCATAGCAGATGGCCTGAGGTATGATGAGACACCACAAGGCCGGGATTCTGGCAGACACCTGAGAGCTTGGAGGCTGCCTACAGAACCAGTGTGGCTCCTGAACAGCCAGGCAGTAACCCTAGAACAGGAACTGAGGCCACACCTAGTCACAGACCCCATTCCAGTATGGAATTTGATGCAGATGATCCCTGGAAGGAGGCAGGACGCTGTGGACTCTATTCTCAGTAACTCCTATAGGCCTGAGCAACAGTGCAGACACAGAGAAGAACGTCTCATGCTGCTTCTATGCATTCTCATTGCCTCTGAGGGGAGCATCAGTTGGAATCCTACACATTGCTTCTGGGAATACACAAGGGTGCAGCTGTTCTGACAATGGAAGTCCGTGGTTGTTACTAACAATCATGGGGTGGAAACTCCTATAACTATAGGACGTTTTCACATTATACTTTTACCTTGTGTGTTTTTAAATGTTGTTTCATTTTTTTTTTTATAGTGCTGGCTAGGCAAGTGTCCTTCCTACCACTGAGCTACCTACTTAGCCTACCTTGTCAATTGTGTGTGTGTGCGCACGCGCATGTTCATGTTCGCGTGGGAGAGGCATGTGTTAGTGTGTACAGGTGCATATATGTGCGTGTACTTGTACCTGTAGAGGCCATGTCATCCCTAGTGTTGTTCACTGACCCTGGGCTCACTTATTTGGCTGTGCTGGCTGGGCAGCAAGGCCCAGGGATGTGTGCATCCCCACCTCCTTCGCAGCGGGGTTCTGAGCATCTGCCCCTGGCGTGGTCCAAGTCCTTACGCTTCAATAGCAAGCACCTTAGCAACTGAGCCCAACCCTGTTGGTTTTTAATTATATATCTCCCCCTTCATTCTTCACCCCCACTTGCATGCCTTCCCCCACTCTTAGGACCTACACGCAGGGGCTTCCCAGGGACCCCTGGATGCTGGCCCGTTCGTACCATTTCCCCAATGCCAGTCGTGGCTCCCGAGTTCACTCAGCTCAGGTTTTGCCCCCTCCACAAGGCCCCAGGATTATCTGGCTAAAAATGCTACCTCAGGACTGTTGGCTCTGATTCTCAGAGGGAGGACTCCCTGGTCACGTGGCAGCTAACAGGAGTTTTTCTTTTTTCTTCGTCTTTTTTTTTTTTTTTTCCTTGAGATAGGGTTTCTCTGTGTAACAGCTCTGGCTGTCCTGGAACTCAGATAGCCACCTGCTTCTGCCTCCCAAGTGTTGGGATTAAAGATGTGTGCCACCACTGCCTAACTAGCTACCAGGAATCTTAGCTGGTTGACCAGCTCCCCTCCCCAGAGGAGAGTGCCAGAGCCCAGTAACTTGCAAATAATTTGTGCTGGGGAAATATCAATTTAAAGGATACAGGTTTTCATCCCCCAAATGCTAAACAACCCAGTTAGAACAAGGAGAGGAGAATTGAAGAGGTACATAAATGCCCAAAGAGCCATTTTCATGACGTCAACATCTTACTCATCAGAGAAATGTACCTCAAAACCACAACAAGGCATCATTGTGTGCCTTCTGGGATGGCTGTGATAATACTTTTATCCTCTCCCACTATCATCTCTAGTCCCCCCAAACACACAATGGTTTTAACAGAAAATAAGTACTGATGAGAACATGGAGGCCCTGGAACATTCTCCCTTGCTTCTGTAGGTTGATTGGTGTGAAAGGTCCGGAAGAGACAAATTCACAGGACAGAAAGGAGATGGATTGCTATAATTCCTGTAGATAGCATTTGGAAATCCCAAAAAAAAAAAAAAAAAAAAAAAAAAAAAAATTAAACACAGAATCACCACATGAACTAGGAATTCCTCTCCTAGGTAAGTATATACTCTAAAGAATTAAAAATAATTAGACCTGGGTATGCAATATCAGCATAATAAGAACCTATCTCAAAGTAAATAAACAAAAACTGAAGATAAAGAAAACAGGTATTCAAACAAAAACATATACATGAATGCTTATAGACAACCTGTTCCAGATGTTTAAGAAGTAAAGACAATCCAAATGGACATCAAAGGTTGAATGGATAAACACATGTGGTATGGTATAGCCATACAAAGGAATACTATTTGGCCACTAAAAAGGAATGAAGCATTGTACATGATATAACAAGATAAGCTTTGAAAACATTGTGTGAAGTTGAAGAAGCCAGTCATAACATACCAGATATATGACTTCACTTTATGAAATAACCAGTAGAGGCGAATGCATATAGGCACAGAGAGATCAGGAGTTGCTTAAGACTGAGGTGTCTGTGGAGGGGTAGGAGTGGTGGTTAAAGGGGACCGAGTCTGTCTTCGGGGTGATGAAATGACCTGAAACCGATCGCAGTGGTGGGTGTACATAACTCCAGATGCTGAAAATCATCAAAACCCAAATTTCAAGATGGTAAATTGTATAATGTGTAAAATGATATTCCAGTAGAGCTCTGTAAGTAAGGAGAATACATGAAAAATAATAAGTGAACATTTATAATGAACTTTTAAAAAGACATTGATATTGTGTGTGTGTGTGTGTGTGTGTGTGTGTGCACGCGCACGCGCACATGCGTGCGCGCCTTCATGCCACATCTCTGGTACGGAGCCTGGAGTTGGTTTTGTATTCCCATCACATGGTCCTGGGGATTGAATTCAGGTCATTAGGCTTGGTGGCAAGTGCCTTTACCAGCTGAGCCATCTTGCCTGCCCTTAATAAACTTTTAATGGTCAAATGTTACATTAATGGGTGGGAATGCTCATATAATATCCCAAGAGTTATGATGTGCCACTATTTAAGATTTGCAAAGATTTAACTTCAAGCCTACAAACCTAGAGGCTGGGCATGCCTGAGGGGTCCCCGAGTGCCTTCTTTGCAGGTGGCTTGAGTGTTAATGGCTGCAATAAATGATGATAAAACTGTTGATGCTATTTTCTTTGTGAAAACAAGTGAAAGAGGCATAAAGTTAAGGTATCACAGATTGAATGCTGTCTACACCGGTAGAGTACAGCAGAAGCTTCCGCGTTTTCCTGGGCACTTGTGAGGGAGGAGGTGATCGAGCATCAAAAGGGCAGAACATTCCGATACGTAGCACTTAGTTTGCAAAGGACCAAGCAGCTGGTACAAACAAAACATGGGGGCAGGAAGAATACCCATGCAGCTACCAAGCCTTTGGGGATTTGACCATTATTTGTGGGCAGTTAAAGAAAGGATTCTTAGCCTGGCATCGTGGTGCACCCCTTTAATCCCAGCACTTGGGAGGCAGAGGCAGATGAATCTCTGCGTTCGAGGTCAGCCTGGTCTACGGAGTGAGTTCCAAGACAGGCTCCAAAGCTACACAGAGAGACCCTGCCTTGAGAAACAAAACAGAAAGGACAGTTGCTGGTAGGGCAGTGGCAGGGTGTAGGAGGAAGGTGACAGGCAACACAAAGAGAAAGACCATCCTGCAGCCACAGGCAGCTCCAGAACAGGAAGAGGCATTATGGGAGCTGGGGCCCGGAGCTCAGTCATGGAGTGCTTACCTAGCCTGCACAAGGCCCTGGGTTTGATCCCTAGGTCCTCAGGATGAAAAGTGAACAAATATTCTTCATAGGGCTATCGAAGCTATCCATCCCCTTTAAACACAACCAGACTAGCTCTGCTCAGGAGGGCAGGGGATGGAAGCCACAGCTTAGAGAATCCTGCAGAGAAGGGCCAGTGAACGAATGTTCAGCCTTACTGACAATCAGACAAATGCAATTTGAAACCCCAGAGCAAGAGATCATTTCGTGTCCATCAAAGTATGACAGTTGGAATGGTTCTCTGGGGTGTGGAGGGAAAGGCATTCCCATCATTGCTGGTGGGAGTATCCGACCTCCCACTCTGCAAAGATGCATGCATGTGTTATGTTATCCAGCCACCCACCCACTCCTACAAAGAATGCCCCTAGAGGATGTGGCAAGACAGTCTCTCTAGCATGCCTGTATAGAAAAGAATGGAAGCAACCTTTCCATCGAGAGGAGAATGGACCCATTGTGGCATGTTCATTCAAAGCACTGAGAAAGAAGGAACGACCCGTTTGTATATAAACCGACATACTGCTGAGTACCAAAAGCCAATGGCCGAGGGCTACATTATATGATGCCATTCATCTACAATCCAGAGACAGGGCTGCTTTGTTGGCAGTCGATGCATTTGCGTGTGCTGAGTGTTCACACTCAGAGGAAAGTCTGATGAGGGCTGAGTGTGGAAGGGCTTTGGCTTAAAATGCCTTACTTTCTATTCAGTTATTTATTTTGTTTTTGAGATAGGGTTTCTCTGTGTAGCTCTGGCAGTCCTGGAATTTGCTCTGTAGGACAGACTGGCCCTCAACTCAGAGATCTGCCTGGCCAAATGCCTTAATTTTAAACACACAGGCAAACACAGTAAAAGACACTATCGGGTATTTTTTGTTGTTGTTTTTTTATTTGTGTGTTTGATACAGGGTTTCTCTATGTAGCCCTTGCTGTCCTGAAACTCACTTTAGCCCAGGCTGGCCTCGAACTCACAGAGACCCACCTGCCTCTGACTCCTGAGGGCTGAGATTAAAGGTATGACCCACCAGCACCCACAATCGGGTGTTCTTTATACTATCTGTCTTTGCTTGACTGGAATACTCCATCGTTCTCTACAGGAAAAAAGGTAGGAGAAGCAAGAAGGGATGTAGGAAGAAGCGGGGGGTGGGGGGAAGGATGGAAGGAAGGAAGGATAGAGCAGTTCAGGCATGGTTTCATATCTCTGTAATCCCAGCATAAGCAAGGCTGAGGCCACCTAAGCTCCTGCCTTATCTCAAAGAAACAAAACAAAATAAATAAAAGACCAAACACAGAGGGGTCGGGGAGAGATGTGAAGATCTGGTGTGTTTGCCTGCTAAAACTCTTTAAGAGGTGGGAAAAGAGGGAGGCCTCCCCAACTCCACACTGGCACAACAGGAAAATCTTTCCAGACCATAGGAACACAGGGAAAGAGGCCCTGCCCTTGCCTTGCCAAGACAGCTTCTCAGGACCGGAGTGTAGCAGAGACCCATGCCAGAGGCATGGCTTGTGTCTGTGCCCTCAGCATGGCAAGGAGGGGAGGCAGTCTGTGAGTTCTGGCCTCCAGGTCAACCTCCGCCAGGGCTTTTGTGTTCCCAATGCGAAGCTAAAGAGTCATGGATTCCACCTAGGTGCCGTTCAACAGCTAAGAGGTGGCCCTACAGCAGGAAGGGGGGATATGAGGAGCAGACCCTGACCAGGATTAGGCAGTAAATAAACACACCAAAGGGGGGAAGAGAGAGAGAGAGAGAGAGAGAGAGAGAGAGAGAGAGAGAGAGAGAGAGTGAGAGAGTCACAACAGAGGGGACACAGACTGTGGAACATGTTCAGCCCTAGGGATTCCAGCCCCTCCAGCAACATGGAGTCTCTGCTACAGTGTTCCTCTTGCTGGGGTTGACCTAATTGTTTCCTCTGTGCCCGTGTCTGTTAACCTTGGGCAGGGTTCAGATGGAGTGGGAACACTTTTCAGTGTGCTTTAGCAGCCATCTGTATACATAGGGCATTTTCAGTATCCACAATGTTTAAACGGAGTCAGTATTGAAGAATTTAATATATGAGCCTCACGATTCCAGTTTAAAACGTGTAATTGAGTAATTGTTTAGGTTTGCGATTTTACTGGATTTGTAAACAATGTTGGAATGTTTATGAGCACTTGAGATGCACTGTGCTCTAACGTGTAATTTATTATCCTTGTTAGAATTGTTTAAGTGTTGGAGAATGTTCTGATAGTTAAGCATTTGAAGTCCTTATACGTAAACTCAAATATGCTACATTTATAAATTCACCTTAAATATATAAGGGGATTTAATTAAGTGCAACATAAAATGCCCCTCAAAGCAATAGTTAAGATTTAGGTTCATAAAGAAAATGAAAGCTGTTAATTGAAGTTTAGAGAAAATGAAGACTTCTTTGCCCCAGTATATTAATTAAGTACATTCAATACAACTTTTATGTGTGCAAATGTGCACATTTCTGCGTGGCTGTTTATGCACGAGTGTGGAGATGTCAGGGGTCTTCGTCTGTTGCTCTATACTTGTTTTCCTTTCTTTCTTTTTTTCTTTTCTTCTTTCTTTTTTTTTCTTTTTGGTACGGATCTCATTGGGAACTGAGGCTTAACAATTTTGGTTAGATTGACTAGCCATAGAGCGCCAAGGTTCCAGCAGGCTCCCCCTCCCTAGCACTGGGATCGTAACCTACCACACCTGATAACTGAACTCGGGTCCTTGCCCTTGCAGGAACAGCCATTTGCCTACCGAGCCACCTTCCCGGCCCTAAACATGATTTCTGAAATCTGCCTTCAACTAGAAGTTTTTCTTCTACATACAGAGCTCCTCTCAGGGAATGTTTTTAAAAACCAGCTCATGCCAGCATAGCACCTTCTAGGTATGGCAGAGGGGTCTCCCAGGGTCCCCTGGTTGAGAAGCAAAGGATACCAAACTGCCAACGCCCCTCATGGCATCAGCACAGGAAAAAGCTCCATGGAATTCCTCCCCTCCCTCCCTTCTTCTCTCCCTCCCTCCTTTCCTCCTTCTCTCCCTCCCTTTGTCCCTCACTTTAAAAGTTGGTTTTCACTGTTGCTCAGACTAGTCTCCAATTCCTGAGCTCTAGTAATCCTCCTGCCTCAGCCTCTTGAGTAGGCACACACCAAGATACCTAGCAGTCTGTAGAAAAGCTTTTACATCTTTTAATTATGAAACTTTTCTAACACCCCCCCCCAATTTAAAAACAAAACAAAACAAGACTGGAGAGGTGGCTGACAGGACAATAGTGCATGCTGCTTGCTGCTCTTCAGAGAACCCAAGTTTGGCTGCCAGTAGCCAAGATGGCGGCTTGCACCTGCCTTTAGCTCCAGCTTCAGGGATATCTGATGCCCTCTTCTGGCCTCTGAGGGTGTTGCACTCACATTCACAAACACACACTAAAACATCATTTGGGAGGGGGCTGTTGAGACGGGGTTTCTCTGTGTAGCTCTGTAGACCAGGCTGGCCTCAAACTCACAGAGATCCACCTGCCTCTGCCTCGCGAGTGCTGGGATGAGAGGGGTGTGCCGCCACCGCCTGGCATAATTTTTGTTTTTAAAGACAAAAGCATATAACACCACGAACGCCACCTCACTCCTGCGGCTGCCAACTGACCGTTGTACTGGCTTTACTTCTTTAATTGCATCAACACTACCTCCTCATCTCCTATTCTCATGTTTTTCCCCCTTACTCAGTCTTTCAGAGAAATGTGCTCCATCATTGAAGCCCCCAGAAATACTTTTCCAACACACCGTTTCACAGCCGGTGTTAGCAATTTTCTGACGTCATTTGTATCAAACACCACACTGCAGTGCATCAGACCACAGGTTTTTGCTCTTCTAAGTTTGGTTTTCAGATATAAGGCTCGGGCGTAGCTCAGCCGAAGAGTACTTGCTCAAGCTGTAGAAGGCTCTGGGTTCTGTCCTGAAGTAAACAAAAGGCAGTTTGATAGCATGTGTACTTAGTAAAACAACAATGGTGGTTGCCCCCTCCCCCTAGAGTCTGTGATCTCTGGATCCGTGGCGTCCTAAGAGGCAAGCCTCAAGTCGGGTCACAACGCTGTTGCACCCGTGAGCACACCCTTCCCGGCAGATCAGTGTTATAGCAATCATAACACGGAGACTTATAACTGGTAAAAAATGCTACGAATCAGTAAGAGCTGAATACTTAACCCCAAGTGAGGTACCTATATTTTCCCCTTCACCAAGGCTCGGGGGTCATGGTGTGGAAGGGAGGTGGGAGGTCTGTGAGAGCCAGAGGGTGGGAAGGCATGTGGACACGCATGGCTGTTGGACCAGCAACCCACCGCAGCTATGGTTACCTGCACATGATCAAGCCAACAAAACCAGCCAGCATTCCAACAGGCAACTAAATGAACTCAGTGAATTACAAGAACGAGAGAGAGAGAGAGAAAGGACACAAAGGTAGTAGGGCTATGTGGGAGGCAGTAATGATCAAGATACATTGTACACATGTATGAAATTGTTAAAGAACAAGTAACAGTTATTCTTTCCAAGGGGCGGTGCTGGACAGATGGCTCAGCAGTAGGGGCTGCTCCTCTGAGGCACTTTGAGGGGCAGTCCCTAAAGCTCCCAGTCCTGAGCCAAATGAAGTCAGATAGATATGCAGCACAGGGAATCCACGATCAGGTATGCAGGTATGTGTGTAGACACATTCTTTTGCTATGGTCAAGAGACACATGCATGAGCTAACCTGTCCAAACGGTCTGCTCAGGGCTGGATTACAGAATATGGGTAGGGAACACAAACAAACGAGAAACATTGCTCAAGAGCTAGAATTTGGTCAAGGAGTAAGTGAAGCAAGACCAAACAGTAGAGCAAAGGAGATGCACACCGATTTGTAGGAGATGCACACGGATTTGTAGTTGGGCCCAACTGTACATACAGGATCTGGGCCTCCATCCCCCGAGGCCTGAAGGGCTCTCTGTCGAGTGCCCACCCTGGCCAGTCAGTGTGCTTCAATTTAGTCTGCAGCCTCTTATCATTAGCGATCCTAGTCCACAGCCTGAGGTAGTGGGAGAGGGAAGAGGAGGGGAAGGAGGGGAGGGAAAGAGAAAGCAAAAAGGAGAAGAAATGCAGGGAGAAGGGGGGGGGGATGAGGAGGCTGAGAAAACGCCCACGGGAAGCAGAAACATGAATCTCCTAGGATGACACCAGTGAGTGGGCCCTTGCTGAGGGTGGAGTTGCCCCACACTGTGACAAGGTCTGGTGATCCAAAGCTGGAAAGACCTGGGCTTTCCTGCCTTGCAGACTCACAGCCCACAGGAGCCGAGCTGGAAGGATGGGCATGTTGAAAGTGCTCTGGAGTGCCTTCCAGTAGAGCAGGGAGTTTGAGCCTGCAGGACGAGTGAGTGTCCAGGAATCCTCCCTGCCCTGGATGAGGGTGCTGCATTCTGGATTTCCACCCAAATCTATTGAATGGGGAGCATGGGAACATCTGCTTCAAGACTCGTGGAGTCAATCAGAGCTGGCCAGACACCATGCTGACCTCAGACAAAGCCACCAGACCCACCATGCAAATGAAGGTCAGCAACAAGAATGCTCCAGGTTTGGAGCTGGAGGGATGGCTCAGCAGTTAAGTGCACTTAATGCTCTTCTAGAGGACCTGAGTTTAATTCCCAGCATCCACGTGACAGCTCAAAACTGTCTGTAACTCCAGTGCCGGGGGACCCAACACCCTCACACAGACATACATGCAGGCAAAACATCAGTCAATGTACATCAAATAGAAATAAATACATTTGTAAAAATTGTCACCGTAGGGGCAGTGCCCCTGATTTGAGCCTGGTTCTCCTCTGCTGCTGGCTGAAAGGGGTCCTTGGGTGGCTGTCCTCCCCCACTGTGAGCCAGGGTGTTACCCTGAGTGTCCCTCCCCCACCCCCCCCCAACAGTCCATTCAGTACCTGGCTTCTTTGCTACAAGAATGATTTCCATCTTGAGCCTTCATTTTTCTCCCTGTACCTGCCTCTCTGATGTGTATGTACACTAGTGTACGTTAAACTTGTCCTGGTTTGCGGCTTTCTTTGTTCTGTAAAACTATAACAAAACAAAACAAAACTTCATGAAACTGTTCCCACCTTGGAACATGGAATTTGGAGTAGCCTAAACCTATGTCCCCAGGCCATGGTTATTACTCCAGAATAAATTACCTCTTACCCCTCTACAAAGCACAGATTGGTTTCCGGTGGGCCGTGCAGGTGGTAGCAGTAGCTTCTACAGCACCAGGGAGGCCCGAGTTCAATCCCGGCATTGCAAAGAAACAAAGAAAGAAATAGTTCCCATGACCTAAAGTGGTTTTGGTTCACTGTAGCTGGGGCAGGGATGGGAGTTGGGAGGGGGGTTAAAGGGGTTCTTCAAGTTAAAATTCAAAGGGATGTTCTTCACCCAGGTTAAGCGCTTCTCTGTGTAAATTGTTGCAGACCACGAGTGAGAACATGATGAAATCCCAGGTTGGATAGAGGAAGCCACGGTTAAGGTGGCTTCTGGAATGTTCCGTCGTGCTAGTCCGGCTGCCTGCCACAGGGTCTCGGTATGTTCAGAGATGGAGGGGGTGGGCTGGGGAGGGGAGATGGTCCCCTCTGTGTTGCTCTGGCAGCTGTGGCACAGTGAAGGGTGCTGGCCTGACTAATCCCACTTCTGCCATCAGTGTTCCCTCCCGGCCCCTCAATAGCTTTCACCAAAGTCTTGCTCAGACACAAGCGGGCCATCACATCAAGACACACTTTTTTTTTTTTTTTTTTTTTAATTTTTTTTTTTTTATTTTTTTTTTTTTTTTTTGCTTTGAGGACCTGCATGGACAACAGAGAGGAGAGTCCTTATGAAGTTCAAGTGGAGATAGTTCATAAAGGCCTCCAAGGAGATTGAGAGCAGGGCGGAAGAACACACAGGAAGCTGCGATACAGCACGCCCAGCCAGGCCTTACCCAGTGATGGCTTCAGGTATTAGCTCATCTCATCTAATGGCTCTGTGCCGCAATCACTCTTATTAAAGTCAGCTCCAGACAAGAAGCCAAGTCAGAGCCCCCGATGGCTGCAACCCAAGGACACAGCTGAATGTAAACCCAGAACCTGGTTTCAAAGTCCTCACTGCCAACTATTCCCCTGTGTAATGCACCTTCAGTCTGAGCCAGGGGCCACCAATCCTGTTTGACACCGGGCAGTGGCCACACCTAGAGGTCAAGCAGGAGCCAGGCAGGCCACCCTGCATCCTGGCTATGAAGGGCAAGGTGAAAGGAAGCTTGCATCCTCTAAAGACATTTCCCAGTGTTGTGCAAGGCCATTAAACCCAAATCTGCCTGGGATTCAACGACTCAGTGTTCGGGAAGAAGCTAACTCATTAGGGAAATGCAAATCGAGACCAAAGTGAGATAGTACAGTGTGTGTGCCAGAGTTCCCTAGAGGTACCAGACCCATGGGAAATTAAATATGTTTATGGAATTTATACGGTTGGAACCTGAGTCATCCAGCAATAGCTGTCTGAACACTTCAGCCCAGGTAGCCGAAGCCTCACAAAAAGGACAGCAATGGTGCAATCCCAGTCTGAGGCTGCAGGTCCAGGGCCCCCACCCCTGCTGGTACCCACGCTGGGAAAGACTGAGGACTCTGGAGCGGAGGTGGCAGCTGCAGCCTTCGGTGCTCCCACCCAGGGAGCTCTCACCCTCTGGCTGTCCCTCCCTCCTCTTCCCTCTGCGACCCCAGCCTATTGGGTATTGCTGCCCACACCAAGCGTGGGTCTCCCATCCTCAGGGGCTCTCCTACCTGTCAGGCATCTCTGGGAACTGCTGCACAGACACACCCAGAGATATGCTTTACTCTGGGCATCTCTCAATCCACTCATGTTGACAATAAGACTGTCACGGCTATGCGCAAACCCCAACTAACAAAAACTCCAGAAAATAAGGATCACCTGAGTGTGGAGAGACTAGAACTCTCCATCTTGCTGGTGGAAATGTAAAATGCAGCAGTCTCTAGTTGGGCATTGGTGGAGCATGACTTTAATCCCAGCACTTGGGAGGCCGAGGCAGGCGGATCTCTGTGAGTTTGAGACCAGCCTGGTCTACAGAGCTAGTTCCAGGACAGCCTCAAAATCCACAGAGAAACCCTGTCTCGAAAAACCAAAAAAAAAAAAAAAAAAAAAAAAGCAGCCTCAGTTGGGAGCAGGCAAGTTTTCATAGGACCCAGAAATTACTAACATACCCTAAAGAATCTGAGGCGTGATATTAAAGTAAAAACAGTCGCCTTCCATTGTCTGAATTGTAACTCTCTGTGATTTCAAGTACCCAACATCAATCTTGTTGGGAAACACTGAATGAAAAATTCCAGAAATAAACAATTGAGATGTTTTAAATTTTTGTCCTGTTCAGCCTGGCTGGGGACAGGAATCTTCCCTTGGACCAGCATATACATGCAATGCATACTCCTCTCCCTTCAGTTGCTAGATGGGTTCTCAAGGCATGGGGTGCCCGTATTCAGCAGTCCCTATGTACCAGCCTCAAACTAAGGAACACTGCTGCCATCAGTCACCTCATCTCACGCCAAAGGCACGAGTTAACCTCTCATCTGCTTTGGGAGGGGAGTGGGTAAGTCAGTACAAAAAAAATTATTTCAAGGGACAAAGAAATATGACACATAGCTTTTATTACTATTTTTTTCTAGTTTGCTTCTCTGACACTATGACAGAACACTGACTAAAAGCAGCTTGGGAGGATTTATTTGGCTTACAACATCAAGCAGAGCCAAGACCAGAAGTCAAGGAAGGAATCTAGAGGCAGTGATTGTAACAGAGCCATGGAGGAAGGCTGCTGGCTTCCTCTCAGGCTCATGTTCAGTGACTGTTTTTATACAGCCCAGGCCCCTCCTGCCTAAGGGTGGTAATGCCCGCAGTGAGCTGGGTCCTCCTACGTCAATTAGCAGCTAAGAAAATGTCCCATGGACACACGCATAGGCAAAGCTGATGGATGCAAGTCCTCAATTAGTATTCCCTCTTCTGAGGTGTGTCAGCTGACAACTGAACTGTGGTACTGCTCTATTTTATCGTTAATTGTTATTGTTAATCTCTAATTGTAACTAACTCACAATTAGAGAGAGAAAAAAAAAAAAACAGTACAAACAGAGTTTGTGGAATATGTTCTCTGCAGCTAAGGGGAAAGACCATGTTCATTTTCACAGAAGAATTCCAGAGATCATCAAAGGTGACAACCCAAACACCTACCAACGGCCGAATGGGTGGCTATCAGTTGGAGGTGTGTACATTGGAATACTATTTGGCCAGAAAAGGAATGAAGCACTTACTATTGGTACAGTGCAAACAAGTCTCAAAAATATGCTGAGTGGCCAGGTGTGGTGCATACTCCTTTAATCCCAGCCCTGGGAAGGCAGAGTCAAGAGGAGCAGCCTCAGCTGCATAGGAGGTTCGAGGCCAGCTTGGGTAGCATGAGGCCCTGTCTCAAAAAGGAACACATGTTAAGGCCAAGTCCATCACAGACTGTCACACTCCATGCAAGTCTGTGGTGGGAGACATCCAGAGTCAGGTTAGAGACAAAAAATGGACAGGTGCTTTCCGGGGATTAGCGGGAGAGGAACATGCATGGGGCCCACGCAAGCTGCACGCACATTGCCAGCAGCGTCTCAAGAGAGCAGGGGATGCCTGGAAGAAATGGGTGACAGTGAGGATGCTGGTCCAAGGTCCCACCCATCCTCCCCAGACTGGGTGCTGCCATGATAGATGGTCCTTTCTACCAATGGAGGCACAGACGGCTTTCCAGTATCATAAGGAGTCAGAGACCTGAAATTTAGACTCAGACGATCCCAGGCCAGAGCTAAGGTATCTGTCCTCACTTTTCTTCCATAACAAATCTTCAAAGGTTTCTTTCTGCTAAGCCCAATTGCTTGTGGCCAGGTCCCGTGGCTGCCTGGTACCCATCGCTTCCCTCTTCCTCACACCCAGTGCCCTCTGACCTTTATATTCTCTTACTCACTAACCAGGAATGCAAGTGTGGCCTGATGGGCCCTGCCTTCGGGGAGCTTACTGTCTGCTGGGCAGACAGATGAGTAGCAGGTGATATACAGTGAGTGAGTCTGTGAGAAAGAATGATTCCAAGAAATGGTGATGGACAGCTAGATAACCTCAGGAAGTCAGGGAGGGCCTCCTGGGGGAGATGAGGTCTGGCCTGAGACCTGTACACAGAAAGAAGACCCCTGGGCCTTAGCTGTCCACTTAGTTAACTTACAAAGGTGTGAGGTTCCAGTGCAGGGTCAGGCCAGCCTGACACTCTGAGGGCTCCCGGGCAGCCACTGCAGGGAGCATGGTGAAGCAGAAGAAGGCAGGATGGGAGAGGGCAGGAGCCCTAATGGTCTTAGGGCTTCACGTGAGCTCTATGTCCTCCGTCTTGTCATAGCGCTTCCCCACGGACCACGTCTTCAATCCGTGAGCCCCCAGGAGACTGTGGAGACTGCTGGGTTTGTATTTCCCCCAACCTGGGATCCCAACCCCCTTCCCAACAATGTGAGAGGTCGTGGGCCAGCTATTGAGCCTCACTAGTAGGCTTGGGGATGTACCACGGTCAGCAATGGCGACCTTCAGAGTGGCTCTCAGAATCACTGCTGCCCGCTCACATTTTTTCCATAGAAAGCCTCTGCTCTGCCCTCACTACCACCCCCTCTGGCAGGAGCCATGTGGCACAGGTGACTCTCCAGCTAGATGCAGCTGCCAGGAGCAGTGGTCGTAGGTCACTGTGTTCAATGCTCAGGACTCAGCATGAGAGCTTGTGGAGGTCCTGACTCCAGGAAATCTCAGCTGCATCTGAGAGAAAGGAGGGAGCCATCGTGGATGCAAGACTAGGCAGCCCACAGAGATCTCATCCAGAAAGAGTGGGTGAGACAGGAAGGAGAAAATGTACATTGAAAACAAGCCAACCCTGTTGTATAAGGTCTTTTCTTTAAACTGGAGTCATTTTGTTTCTCAGAAAAAGAAAAAAAATCTCCCACAATGTGAAATGGCTTGATAGGTAAAGGTGCTTGCTGCCAAGGTTGGTGACTGAGTTTGATGGGAAGACAGAATTAACTCCTATGAGTTCTTCTATGACTTTCACATGCATGCACCATGGTGCACGCACACTCACATGCACACACACACATTCACACATGCACACACACACGTGTGCATACATGCACTCACACTCACACACGCACACTCACATATACTCACACATGTGCATACACACACACATGTGCACACACACATATTCACACGCTCATATACTCACACAGAAACGCTCAAATGAATAAATAAAAACAAAATAAAAATTGTCAGATGATGGTGCACATCTTCAATGTCAGTGTTTGGGGGCAGAGCCAGGAAGAACTCTGAGTTTGAGTCCAGCATGGTCTACATTGTATATTCCTGGTAAGCCAGGGCTCCATAGTGCTTCCTGAGTGCTGGGACTAAAGGCGTGTGCAGCCACTGCCCAGCTACAAATACGCTAAATTCACTATACAGTAACATTAGACATGAAGAAGGTGAACCCCAAAGTTTCTGGAGGTTGAGCTGGTACAGAGGACCTGAGTTCAGTTCCCAACACCTCATCAGGTCCCTTCATGCCCACCTGTAACTCCAGTCAGAGGTCCAGACGCCCTCTGCTGGCCGCCGTGGGTAATGCATGCACATGCATAAACCCACACATTACTATATGGCTACTTTTAAAAATTAGAAAATTAATTTAAAAAGAAAAACACAAAACTAAAACAAAACAAATATCTCAAGAGTAGTAAAGACAAAAAAGAATGTATATGGGGCTGGAGAGTTCAATTCTCAGCATCCACATGGCAGCTCATAACCATCTGTAACTACAGTTCCAGGGGATCCAATGCCCTTTTCTGGGATCCTTGAACACAAGGCATGCACATGGGGTACAGACATATATACAAGCAAAACACCCACGTGCATAGGATAAAAAAATTACAATAAAAACGTGTATGTCCGCTGACATTTTTCATATTTTTAAATGGGTTGAGAATTTCACATCATGCACCCCAATCCCACCTATTCCCTAGTCCTTCCCTATCTTCCCTCCACCCTTGAACCTCCTTCCAAAAGAAAAATTAAATTAAAAATAAAAATAAAAGCAAACAAGAAGCTACAGTGCGTCACGCAGTATGTACTTTTGTCCAAGTGGCTTTACTTGCAAATGTTCGTTGCAATGGGTCAGGTCTGATTCAAGGCCTCTGGCTTCCAACACACCATCCATACCAGACCCTCACCGAGACTCCTCTTGGATTTCCTTCTGTCGCCCCAAGTCATGGAGATAGAGCAGCTATGGTTCTGCGGGGCCAGTAGATATTGGGGTGGGCTACTTCAAGGCCCTGGGTGGTAGCTGGGTTGGTCAGCTCACTCTCTCAGCTCTTCTCTGCCCACTCCACTGGGACAAGGTTTCCTGTACCCTCCGGCACCAAGGTGAGGTGGCCAGTGAGGGGTGGGGCCAGCTCAGCACTTCACTAGGATATCAACACATCCTTAGACTGCAGCCCTGACTACAGACATCCCAGACCCCAGCTGCTGTGGGGCCACAGACCCAGATAAGGCTCTTGGCAGCAGCATGGGCCTCGGCATCACTGCGGCCTCAGGTGGCGATGAAGGCCTCTTACGTTAGGCTGTCGAGTCTCCAGTGATGCCTGTCTTCAGCGTGCACGAAGCTCCCAGCTTCTCTTTCTCTTCCCTCTCTCTACCACATATTTGCTCATCATAGTGACACCCATCCAGGACCCGCCTGTGTCCCCTGGCACCTGTGTTGGGACCATGGACCAGGCCTCATCAACACTTTTTTATTCCTTAGAGGGATTCTCTATGTAGCCCTGGCTGTCCTGGGACTTGCTTTGTCCTGAGCCTCGAACTCTGGAAGCCACCTGTCTCTGCCTCCTGAATGCTGGGATTAAAGTTATGCAGCACCACACCCAGCTTGCATTGAGACTTTCTGTCCTTTGCTGGAAAGATGTAAATTGACCCAGTATGACAACATTAACATCCTTTAATTCTGTGCTCAAGGAAATTCTTTTTAGAAATTGTCAAACAAACGAGATTATCCACAGAAGCATTTATAATAGCACTGCCTATAATAATTACAGGTAACAGCTAACAACTCAGTGTGCCAAGGAATAAACAGGACGCAATCAGATAAATTGTGGCAAATCCATACACAGGAAGATTATGTAGTTTATCCTAGTTAGGATTCTATTGCTGTGAAGAGACACCATGACCACAGCAACTCTTACAAAGGAAAACATCTAATTGTGGTGGCTCCCTTACAGTTCAGAGCCTCTGTCCATTATCATTATGGTGGTATGTGGCTGAGGGCAGGTAGACATGGCGCTGGAGAAGCAGATGAGAGAGTCTTATATCTTGCAGGTAACAGGAAGTGGTCTGAGACGCTGAGCAGTAGCTTGAGCATATATGAGACCTCGAAGGCCACCTCAATAGTGACATACTTCCTCCAACAAGACCACACCTACTCTAACAAAGCCACACCTCCTAACAGTGCCACTCACTGAGATTATGGGGAACAATTACACTCAAACTACCACATAGTCGCAAAAAAAAAAAAAAAAAAAAAAAAAAAAAAGTGAGATAAATCAGCATTCCTAAGGACTGAATGGCAGTCCTGGTATGGTAAAGATGTATGTGTGTGTGTGTGGGGGGGCAGATATCAGGTATAAAATGGTGCCTTTCTGTCTTTGTATTTGCTGTAGACTGAACACTCATATCTCTCACCTCCAAGTGCATATGCTGAACCCCTCAGTGCACTGTGGCAATGGTAGGAGGCGGGCCTCTGGGAGATGCTTAGTGAGGGTAGAAGCCTCTTGGATGTCCCTCAGACTCCCATGTGTCAAACCCTCAGTTTCCAGGCTGCGACACTATTGGGCGATGGAGGATGTTTTAGAAGCTAAGTCCTAGTAGGATGAAGAGGATGTCATTACATCAGGCCCTTGAAGGGGATGCTGGGACCTCGGACCCACCCATTCGATTTTGTTTCCTAGCTACCGCTACCCTGAGATAACCATTTCCTCTTTATTGCCTCTTGTGGTGCCCTGTGCCCCACAGTTACAAATGTCAAGGAGCTAAGTAACCCTGGTCTGAACCCTGAACCCATGAGCTAAATAAAGCGAAACTTTCCTCTTCATAAGTTGTTTCTCTTAAGTATTTTGTCACAGGGGTGGAGAGCTGGTGAACACACCGTCTATGAGGAAGTAGCTTCTCACAGACACAGAATCTGCTTCTGATTCGTTGTGGGATTCCCAAGCCTTTCACAGAGTTGCAAAAACGATTTCTTTTGTTCATAAACTATCTGCACCATAATCCTTTTGTTACCGTAGCCCAAAAATAGACTTAAATGTATGTCATCCATAGGTGCAGAGAATTTTATGGTACTCATTTCTGCGACAAAATAAGACACGTGCTGTGTTCCATGTAGGCTGTGGCTGGTAACCTGGCAGCTACCTGGTGAATCAGGTAACTGCTCCCCTCTGTGGCACCTGGCTGTCCTGCCTGCAACCTGAGACGCTGCTCCCTATCTTCATCAGGGTATGACTCTAAGGTCTACTGCAGAGACAGTCTTCCCATCCCAGGGATGGTCAGACAAGGCAGCGGAGACAGCAGAACAGTGTAAATCTGTTCCTCAGAGGAAGGAGCTGTCCCCATCAGCTGAGCTCTGGTGTTGGAGTCCCACACTCAAAATGGTACTGGGCCAGTATGGGTGCAGCGTTCCTCTTTACCTCTGAGGACGAGTATCCTGCAAACACAGGCTCCTATCCTGCTATGTCTGAGCTCACAGTGTCACCTTGGTTATTACTTGATATCAGTCAGCCCCCTGACTTTCTGTAGGAGCAGAAAGTCCCAGGGACGTGAGCTCCAGGCACCCGGCAATGTGAAGGACAGCCCGGCTAGCTAGCGGAATGCCAAGCGCCACGGGGAAGCATAGGGAACCCAACAGGATGGAGTTTGCAGGAAAGTCAGGAGGGCCCCTAAGGACAGTCTCACTTCCACGCCAGATGTGCATCTTAGAGACAAATCTTAAATACCATGCAGAGCTGCCGTGTTGGAGGCGTGGTCTCCGCCCTGTGGCACTATGGGAAAATCACTATTGGGAGTCCAGGCCTTCTCCTGCAGATCTCCTGCCTCACAGATCTGACCGAAGCCCCTCCTGGAGTCTCCCTCCCTTCCGGGTGCTGAGGCTGACAGACCAAGATGCCCTTTTCCCCTTGCCCTCAGGGGTCCGAAGCAGCCTGACTGTGGTCGCACATTAACTAACTCATTCCTCTATCTAGTGCCTCTGTGACTTCTGTCACGCAATGCAGATCACATATTAACCATGCCAGCTGCCTCATGGCGTTAGGCTTCCCTCCCCACTCAGAAACCTTTAAAGGCAGTTCCTTGCTCTTCCTGTGTAACTGCAGCCACTTTTCTCCAGAAGTCCCCTCACCACAGGCACCTTGCTCCTATAGTGTTGATAATGTCTCCTAACCCAGCTCTTAAAACTTAGCAGCCTTGGGGTCATGCTCTTGAGGGGGCCATTGGGACACCAGCCCTTTCCTCTGCCATGAGTTCCTTCATGATAGTCTGCACGGCCCAAAGCATTATGACCAACCAATCCTTGTAACCACGAGTTACATCTGAATCGTGAGTCAAAACAGACCTTCCTTTGCCTTATGGTGATTGTCTCAAGTGCCTTGTCAGCAACAGAAATCCAACTAGCACGCCCTCTGTGCCCACCACAACTTTTCTTCTGTTAGGCTGACCATGCCCAACAAGAGGACGGCCAATCTCGCGTCTCCTTATCCCAATCCTTCCCTGACAGTCCTGGCTCCTTGAGTATGAAGTCGTTCCTTCTGTGCACAGTGGAGAAGAGCTCACTGTGTGCCAGGCATAGCCGTGGGCTCTGGGGAGTCTGCTGTGAGCAGAGCTCACCAAACATAGTCTAGGAGATGAACACAGGCACTATACAAGAGGACAAGAGAAGCAAACAGAAGCCCCTGTTGCTGCATTAGGTGAGAGCACATCGCAGATACAGACAGGCGGTGGCTCCGCTGGTCCCTCCTGATCGCCTCACTGCGCTCAGTTTAATGCTAACATATTTCTCATCAAGCCTTGCCCTCCAGGAAGAACCATGTGTTCAGCGAAAGAAACGGTAACATGTCCCGACCCAGAGAAACATGATTCTGCCAGATTTGCCAAATGATGGCGGTACCTTGGTTTTTAAAGTGGATTCCCTGGGGTGGGGGGAGGAGTTCAAGGGTTATGCTGAGTGTACAAGACTTCCTCCATTCTCCATGGGAACTTCAGAAATTTGGACTTGCTTGCGTGCCATGCTGTCCATTAGCTCAGTCTATGGCATTCATTAATCCAAAACCACGTGTGATGAAGTCCATACCATGTTCAGGCAAATGCTCTGTGTCCTATAAATCCAAGCAGAAGAGCTCTCAAAGAGTGCTCAGTATCTGCAACATTGAATACCTATAAAGGATTTTTCAGTGCTGTCTAGCAAAGTTTATTCGGGTGGGGGGGGAGATGGGAGATGTGGTGTGAGGTTGCTTGCTATTTTAACTTGGGGTCCTATAGAAAAATACCACACATTGGTGGCATAAACAATAGACATTTGTTTCTGAGTTCTGAGGTCTGAAAAATCCAGGATGCAGTATGCTGGCTAGTTACATGTCAACTTGATACTCGCTAGAGTCATTTGGGAAGAGGGACTCTCTTATAGTTGTGGTTGTGAGCCTAGCTTTTAACAGCCGAGTCATCTCTGCGATCCAGAAAGGGGACTCCCAATTAAGAAAATGTGTCCATAAGATCTGGCTGAGGTAAGCTTATAGGGTTTCTTCTTTCTTTCTTTCTTTCTTTCTTTCTTTCTTTCTTTCTTTCTTTCTTTCCTTCCTTCCTTCCTTCCTTAATTGGTTGATGATTGATCTGGGAGAGCCCAGCTCTCTGTGGGTGAGCAAGAAAGGTCAATAAGCGGCATCCCTCCATGGTCTCTGCTTCAGTCTCTGCCTCCAGTGCCTGCCTTGTCTTCCCTTGCTGATGAACTATGGTATGGACATGTAAGATGAACTGAACCCTCTCTTCTCCGAGTTGCTTTCGGTAGTGTTTTATCAAACAATAGAAGCCCCAACTAGGAGGTGCAGGAACTAAAGAGTGTGGTTCTTGGAGAATCTTCTTCTTCCTGGTGTGTAAACACTTTCTCCCATGCTGCTCCACCTATGTGAAACGGGTTCATCTCCCTTTTTATTGCTCCTCAGCTTGGGGAAGGGGCTCAGAGAAACCATCTAGCCCCCCCCATTGCTACAGAGTGAGCAGCTACACTTGCAACATGTAGCCACCATTGCTGGTCTTAAAAAGAAGTCTCTGGTCTCAGTGTGTGTTTTCCATGACCCCTAACTGCCCATGTGAGAGCCATGTCCCCATCCTCCTGTGACGCACAGTAACACCGGAGTGTAAGGAAAACACTTGTGAGGAACCCTGGCCCCTATGGGACCTGGCATGTGCCGGCCTCACCTGCCCACAGGCTCCCTCTTCATCCTGGCTCATGTGTGTTCCTGTGTCACTCCGAGGTGACTCATACAGGGCTCCCTTGGCTGAGAGAGAGCCCTTGTTTGCCCACCTGAGAGGCCCGTTGCAATCTTCCCAGCCTCCCCCACCCCCACCCCCCGCCCAGCCCCAGGCAGAACCATGATCAATTCTGCCTGAAAGCAATCCTCTTTAAACTGGAGACCCTGGCCAGTCTCTTTCCCATGCCCACTCTGCCCTCCTCAATGGACGCTCCTGGGGACAAAGTCAGTCACCCCATCATCTCTAGGAGCCCCTCCCCACAGTGAACACAACTTAAGTACTCAGTCCACTGTTGAAGAGACAAGCAGGGACATCCAGAGAAGAAGGTCGGTGTGGGACTCTAGGGTTCCTATTTCTGCTGTAACCACTGTGGAGTTGGGAGACTGCAATGCTTTGAAGCCAGCAAGCACTGAACGTGCAAATCTGAAATCCCTCCTCAATTAAGGCTGAGTCTTTAGTCTTTCCGAAGCTGCCAGGATCTATTAAGCCCTTTAATGCAAACTCCCTCACTTCAGGATTGCTCCCAGGGGCCTTTTTCTCAGGCCTGGACCATCAGAGCACAAATGACTTAAGTGGTGAGCTTCCCCACCCCTTCCCCCCCACTCCCCCAAAGCCATCCCATAGCACCAGACCTTAATGGATCTGATGCACAAATGGTGGGGGTGGGGACACTCCAGCTCCCACCCACTGTCACCCTCAGCTGGTCTGAGGCTTTTGGCCAGGACTGACCATTATGGGTAACTCAACCAGGAAACTACCCTCTGTGGAGTGAGTGATTAGACTGGTCTCAGGAAAGGCTCCAGACCTAAAGGATGTGCCTCAGTAGTTCATAACCCTGCCTAAAAGACAAACAAACGAAGAAACAAACCCTCCATTCATCCCTTAAGTATTTATTAAGGATCTAGCAGGTGCCAGCAATTGGGGAATTTCAGGGGAATTCTCACAGGTTTGTGATTTCAAGCTGACTTGGGTTTTATACTGAGCTCAAAACCAAATTTCTAGCTGGGCATAGTAGCATGCCTGTGATTTCAGCACTGGGTAGCCCCGAGAGCACCCTGGACTATACACCAAGACACCCCCCACCACACACACACACCCTGAAACTCAACACACACCAAACAAACAAATAAGAGCAAATAGTTCCCTGAAGGGAGCCCACAGCATTCTCCATCCTTCCCAAGGACACCTCCAACAAGAAGAAAGCTGCAGAGCTGACAGTAGATGGGAGACATAGTGGTGCACAGCTTGTAACCCCAGAACTGGGGAGGCTGAGGCAGGAGGCTGTGAGCTCAAAACAAGCCCAGGCAGTATAGTAAGACTCTAAGTCAAAATGAAACACAGCCAAAAGGTAAGGACTGGAAAGCAAGAGCCTGGGCTTGTGGGAAGGGGGTGGACGCAGCGTAAGCTCCTGTTTGGATGAATATACTTTGACCTCGGCCAACTCTATGCTTCAACAATGACTACAATACAACAGCCACAGCTGTCAGTTATCAAGTACCTACCAGGTGCCAGCATTGTGCCATATGCTGGGCACAGTCATATTTTTCACACTCATATCAAAGGCACTGCTTTTTGAGATACCGAGGCTTAGAGAGTTATTTGCTCCAGGACATAAATTGGTCAACAGATGGGGTGGGATTAGATGAAATCCAAGCACACGCATCTTCGGAACCTATGTTCTACACAGCTAGGCTTTGCATACTCTGCATGCATTCTGTACCTTCTTTGTACTTGGGGTAACTGAGGGGTCCCATCTGCTACGGTGTGACTGTTTATGTCATTCTAAAATTCCTACAGAAACTTGATTCCCAATGGCACAGTAGTCCAGGGTGGGGCCTTTGTGAGAGTCTTCTAAAAGAGATGTCTACAGCATTCTGAGGGCTGAGGCAAGAGGGTCATGTGTTCCAAGCCAGCTAGGACCTGTCTCAAGCACACACATGCACATATGTATACATACACATATACATACACATACATACTCATATAAATATACACACACAAACACAGGCACACATGTACCTACAGAAACACACATACATGCGTGCACACACACACACACACACACACACACACACACGCCTCTTTTTGCCATTCTAAACCGTGAAAACCCAGACAGAAAAGGAAACAGAGAGCATCCCTCATCTGACAAGGGAAGAGTCAGTGCACTGACCTTGAACTTCCCAGCACCCAGGACCGTGAGAAACAAACTCTATTGTGAATTATCTGGTCTGTGGTGCTTTGTTAAAATGGCACAAATAGACTAAGAACCAGAACTTGGGGAATAGATTGGTAAAAGTGTAACAGAATTTCCCTACAGAAGCAGACTGTCTCAACTGCAACCTGATTGATGGTGGTGTGAGCAAGGAAGATGGACGCTCAGGCTGTCAGCCTGGGTACCACAGAGGTGAAATGGAGCTGCAGTGGTCCATCACCCATCTCTGCTACTACGAAGCAAGTCAGGTGCAGGTCATAGGGCAGTTTTCCTGCTGGCAGAGACAGGTGCAATGGGAATGTTCACAGCACGATGACATCAGCCACCACTGTGGTCTAGAATCTTCTCTTTTATGGGTGTGGTCCTCCCACATCAGGCTGCTCAGTAGCCATGGATATCTACCAGATCCTTGGTGGCTGTAGCTCAGCGTCAGTTAATGAAGTGGGATTGTGAGCATCTGTGCCCTGTGAACTCAGGGCCTGGCTTCTAGACACACCATTGACAGGCAGTCTGTCGTCTGCTGTGTGGCAGTCTGTGTGGTAGTCCGGTCTCTCTCACCAGAGGCTGCTTCCAGGCTTTGCTTACATGACCTCAGGCTTTGCCAATCCTCCTCCCATTCTAGGAATCCAGGGCTTTTGAGCTGCTTCCGGGCAGCCTGCATTCTTCATGATAACAGAGGCATGGCTTGTTACCATAGGGCTGGAGGCCAGAGAGGGTGGGGCTGTTCTCATTCTCTGCAGACTTTGTAAAAATTATTATTATTATTATTAGATAGGGTCACTATAATCCAGGCTATCCTAGAACTATATTAGCCAGGCAGCTTTCAAACTCACAGTTATCCCCCTGCCTCAACTCCCAAGTGCTGGTATTTCAGGTGGAAGCCACTGTTCTCTGCTCTGGGTATTGACTGCTTAGAACTGTATCCACCTGGTTTCCTTTCTCCTGAGCACCGTGGCTGTGAACTGCAAAAGCATTTAAAGCAAATAAATACCTGCGTATACACTCTCTATTAGTCATAGTTCTCCAGAGGAACAAAGCAGTGTGTGTGTGTGTGTGTGTGTGTGTGTGTGTGTGTGTTCTGTTAATACAGCTTATATTAAAATGCTAACAAGTTGTCTCACACCTGGGAATCTGAGAAGTGGGTAGCTGCTCAGTCCACAAGGCTGAGTACCTCAGCAGTTCCAATCTAGGACCAAAACCCTCGACAGGTCCTGGGCCCCTCTGGTCTGTGGAGTCTATCCTGGAAACACTGGTTCTGAACGCAGCGGAGGATTCAGCAACAGCAGCAGCAGCAACAGCAGCAGCAGGGCAAACTGACTTGGAGTCCAGGGGGATGGCAGAGCAGGTAAGAGGAGAGATCCAGTGAGCAAAAGCTGAGGTGTAATCTTCCTCTTGCCATGACCTCGTTCACCTGGGCTACCGCCAAGAAGGTGCTGCCCATACTTGGGGCGCTTTGTCTTGTTTCAGTGAAAGCAGTCAGGAAAATTCCTCCATTGGACTCCCCACTCAAGGGACTCTAATTTGTGTCAAGTTGATATTAAAACCAACCACCATAGCTGGGAAGTGGTGGCGCACGCCTTTAGTCCCAGCACTCAGGAGGCAGAGGCAGAGGCAGAGGCAGAGGCAGAGGCAGAGGCAGAGGCAGAGGCAGAGGCAGAGGCAGAGGCAGAGGCAGAGGCAGAGGCAGAGGCAGAGGCAGAGGCAGAGGCAGAGGCAGAGGCAGAGGCAGAGGCAGAGGCAGAGGCAGAGGCAGAGGCAGAGGCAGAGGCAGAGGCAGAGGCAGAGGCAGAGGCAGAGGCAGAGGCAGAGGCAGAGGCAGAGGCAGAGGCAGAGGCAGAGGCAGAGGCAGAGGCAGAGGCAGAGGCAGAGGCAGAGGCAGAGGCAGAGGCAGAGGCAGAGGCAGAGGCAGAGGCAGAGGCAGAGGCAGAGGCAGAGGCAGAGGCAGAGGCAGAGGCAGAGGCAGAGGCAGAGGCAGAGGCAGAGGCAGAGGCAGAGGCAGAGGCAGAGGCAGAGGCAGAGGCAGAGGCAGAGGCAGAGGCAGAGGCAGAGGCAGAGGCAGAGGCAGAGGCAGAGGCAGAGGCAGAGGCAGAGGCAGAGGCAGAGGCAGAGGCAGAGGCAGAGGCAGAGGCAGAGGCAGAGGCAGAGGCAGAGGCAGAGGCAGAGGCAGAGGCAGAGGCAGAGGCAGAGGCAGAGGCAGAGGCAGAGGCAGAGGCAGAGGCAGAGGCAGAGGCAGAGGCAGAGGCAGAGGCAGAGGCAGAGGCAGAGGCAGAGGCAGAGGCAGAGGCAGAGGCAGAGGCAGAGGCAGAGGCAGAGGCAGAGGCAGAGGCAGAGGCAGAGGCAGAGGCAGAGGCAGAGGCAGAGGCAGAGGCAGAGGCAGAGGCAGAGGCAGAGGCAGAGGCAGAGGCAGAGGCAGAGGCAGAGGCAGAGGCAGAGGCAGAGGCAGAGGCAGAGGCAGAGGCAGAGGCAGAGGCAGAGGCAGAGGCAGAGGCAGAGGCAGAGGCAGAGGCAGAGGCAGAGGCAGAGGCAGAGGCAGAGGCAGAGGCAGAGGCAGAGGCAGAGGCAGAGGCAGAGGCAGAGGCAGAGGCAGAGGCAGAGGCAGAGGCAGAGGCAGAGGCAGAGGCAGAGGCAGAGGCAGAGGCAGAGGCAGAGGCAGAGGCAGAGGCAGAGGCAGAGGCAGAGGCAGAGGCAGAGGCAGAGGCAGAGGCAGAGGCAGAGGCAGAGGCAGAGGCAGAGGCAGAGGCAGAGGCAGAGGCAGAGGCAGAGGCAGAGGCAGAGGCGAGGCAGAGGCAGAGGCAGAGGCAGAGGCAGAGGCAGAGGCAGAGGCAGAGGCAGAGGCAGAGGCAGAGGCAGAGGCAGAGGCAGAGGCAGAGGCAGAGGCAGAGGCAGAGGCAGAGGCAGAGGCAGAGGCAGAGGCAGAGGCAGAGGCAGAGGCAGAGGCAGAGGCAGAGGCAGAGGCAGAGGCAGAGGCAGAGGCAGAGGCAGAGGCAGAGGCAGAGGCAGAGGCAGAGGCAGAGGCAGAGGCAGAGGCAGAGGCAGAGGCAGAGGCAGAGGCAGAGGCAGAGGCAGAGGCAGAGGCAGAGGCAGAGGCAGAGGCAGAGGCAGAGGCAGAGGCAGAGGCAGAGGCAGAGGCAGAGGCAGAGGCAGAGGCAGAGGCAGAGGCAGAGGCAGAGGCAGAGGCAGAGGCAGAGGCAGAGGCAGAGGCAGAGGCAGAGGCAGAGGCAGAGGCAGAGGCAGAGGCAGAGGCAGAGGCAGAGGCAGAGGCAGAGGCAGAGGCAGAGGCAGAGGCAGAGGCAGAGGCAGAGGCAGAGGCAGAGGCAGAGGCAGAGGCAGAGGCAGAGGCAGAGGCAGAGGCAGAGGCAGAGGCAGAGGCAGAGGCAGAGGCAGAGGCAGAGGCAGAGGCAGAGGCAGAGGCAGAGGCAGAGGCAGAGGCAGAGGCAGAGGCAGAGGCAGAGGCAGAGGCAGAGGCAGAGGCAGAGGCAGAGGCAGAGGCAGAGGCAGAGGCAGAGGCAGAGGCAGAGGCAGAGGCAGAGGCAGAGGCAGAGGCAGAGGCAGAGGCAGAGGCAGAGGCAGAGGCAGAGGCAGAGGCAGAGGCAGAGGCAGAGGCAGAGGCAGAGGCAGAGGCAGAGGCAGAGGCAGAGGCAGAGGCAGAGGCAGAGGCAGAGGCAGAGGCAGAGGCAGAGGCAGAGGCAGAGGCAGAGGCAGAGGCAGAGGCAGAGGCAGAGGCAGAGGCAGAGGCAGAGGCAGAGGCAGAGGCAGAGGCAGAGGCAGAGGCAGAGGCAGAGGCAGAGGCAGAGGCAGAGGCAGAGGCAGAGGCAGAGGCAGAGGCAGAGGCAGAGGCAGAGGCAGAGGCAGAGGCAGAGGCAGAGGCAGAGGCAGAGGCAGAGGCAGAGGCAGAGGCAGAGGCAGAGGCAGAGGCAGAGGCAGAGGCAGAGGCAGAGGCAGAGGCAGAGGCAGAGGCAGAGGCAGAGGCAGAGGCAGAGGCAGAGGCAGAGGCAGAGGCAGAGGCAGAGGCAGAGGCAGAGGCAGAGGCAGAGGCAGAGGCAGAGGCAGAGGCAGAGGCAGAGGCAGAGGCAGAGGCAGAGGCAGAGGCAGAGGCAGAGGCAGAGGCAGAGGCAGAGGCAGAGGCAGAGGCAGAGGCAGAGGCAGAGGCAGAGGCAGAGGCAGAGGCAGAGGCAGAGGCAGAGGCAGAGGCAGAGGCAGAGGCAGAGGCAGAGGCAGAGGCAGAGGCAGAGGCAGAGGCAGAGGCAGAGGCAGAGGCAGAGGCAGAGGCAGAGGCAGAGGCAGAGGCAGAGGCAGAGGCAGAGGCAGAGGCAGAGGCAGAGGCAGAGGCAGAGGCAGAGGCAGAGGCAGAGGCAGAGGCAGAGGCAGAGGCAGAGGCAGAGGCAGAGGCAGAGGCAGAGGCAGAGGCAGAGGCAGAGGCAGAGGCAGAGGCAGAGGCAGAGGCAGAGGCAGAGGCAGAGGCAGAGGCAGAGGCAGAGGCAGAGGCAGAGGCAGAGGCAGAGGCAGAGGCAGAGGCAGAGGCAGAGGCAGAGGCAGAGGCAGAGGCAGAGGCAGAGGCAGAGGCAGAGGCAGAGGCAGAGGCAGAGGCAGAGGCAGAGGCAGAGGCAGAGGCAGAGGCAGAGGCAGAGGCAGAGGCAGAGGCAGAGGCAGAGGCAGAGGCAGAGGCAGAGGCAGAGGCAGAGGCAGAGGCAGAGGCAGAGGCAGAGGCAGAGGCAGAGGCAGAGGCAGAGGCAGAGGCAGAGGCAGAGGCAGAGGCAGAGGCAGAGGCAGAGGCAGAGGCAGAGGCAGAGGCAGAGGCAGAGGCAGAGGCAGAGGCAGAGGCAGAGGCAGAGGCAGAGGCAGAGGCAGAGGCAGAGGCAGAGGCAGAGGCAGAGGCAGAGGCAGAGGCAGAGGCAGAGGCAGAGGCAGAGGCAGAGGCAGAGGCAGAGGCAGAGGCAGAGGCAGAGGCAGAGGCAGAGGCAGAGGCAGAGGCAGAGGCAGAGGCAGAGGCAGAGGCAGAGGCAGAGGCAGATACATTTCTGTGAGTTTGAGGCCAGCCTGGTCTACAGAGTGAGTTACAGGACAGCCAGGGCTGTTACACAGAGAAATCTTGTATTGAAACACACACACACACACACACACACACACACACACACACACACACAACAAACAAAAACAAACAAACAAAAAACTAACCATCATACAATTCTAGCGGATAAATGTATGTAGGTGCATGTGTCCTCATGAATGCTAGGCAAGTGCTTTATCAATGAGTTACACTCTAGCTCATTGAGCCCATTTTCAAAAACATAACTATAACACCATTATCATCTCCAACAAAACAAGCAATAAAATCTTAATATGCTCTAACAGCCAGTGCGAATATTCAGGATTTTCAGATTGTTACAGTCGTCTCTTCATGTAACTGGTTGCCAGGGAAACAAACGCTGTGTGCACCTAGCTGTTTCATCTACTGTAGTCTAAAGTGAGGCTCCTTGAGCTCTTGACACTTATACCTATTTTGCCTCAGACATTCTTATGCGGCAGGCACCAGGAATTTAGATATGTAGAACAGATGCACAATGCAAACATTTACTGATTAAAAATTTACAAAAGAACAACTCATTAGTAGATATGCAAGTTGACCGTTTACTAAAGACGGAAGAAGGTGTGCATACTGACGAAGATGGGCGTGCTTATTCACTTTTAGCTAAAGAATTAAATCTTTTAAAGAGATTTATTAGCATGTATTAATCATACATAATAATGTGCTTCGTTATGACGTTCTCATACGTGTATACTGTGGTAATATATTATTTACGATTTATTAGAGCTTGCCTGAGGATTCAGAAAGCAAAGTCAGTCTCAAGCTATAGAGCTCAGGCTGTGGTGGTACACACCTTTAAATCCGATTAAATCAGGATTAAGAGGTAGACGGATCTCTGTTAGTTCAAGGCCACACTGACTACATGAAATATATCCAGTGAGAAACAGCTCACACAAAGATGATCTCAGCATCTGGGATCACACGCCTTTGACCCCAGTACTAAAGGGTATAAAAGATAGGAGCAGGGTCTCAAGCATTCATTCTCCAGCCACACTGGGGACAGGGAGGCAATGGAGACTTGGGATTCTCCCTCCAGCCAGCTGAGGAGAGGTTACAGCCCGAGGTGTGGTGGAGCCAGGATCACCTTTCAGTCTGAGGTAGAGTGAGAGCTAGTGATACTCTGCTTTGCTTTTCTGATCTTCAGCCTGGAGCCCAATATCAGTCTCTGGGTCTTTTTTTTTTTTTTTTTTGGAACAGTATATAATGTATTTGATCATTATTATGAGCACTTTCCCATCAGCCTGGTCCCAGAGCCGTGTCAGCCCCAAATAACATGCAGAGACAGTATATTAATTATAAAACTGTTGGCCAGTTACTAGCATTTCTTATTGGCTAGCTCTGTCTTAAATATTTACCCATTTCTATCAATCTAAGTGTTTCCACGTGATCTTATCTTACCAGAGAGAGGGTCTGGACCTCTTCTCTCATGTCCTACATCTTGACTTTTCTCTACTACCTCTCCCAGAATCCTCCTTGTCTCCTAGTCCCACCTATCTTGCTTTCCTATTGGCCAACAGGGCTTTATTCACTACCAATGAGAGAAACATGTATACAGAATGGCATCTCCCAACAGATCATAGTCACTATTACCCTCTCATGCTTCTTCTGCCTTGGCTGTACCTCTTCCTCACTAGCCTCTCTCTCTCTCTCTCTCTCTCTCTCTCTCTCTCTCTCTCTCTCTCTCTCTCTCTGTGTGTGTGTGTGTGTGTGTTGTCTGTGAGTAAAGGTACCTTCAGAGTCCAGAAGAAGGCATTGGATCCCATGGATCTGGATTACAGAAGGCTATGAGTCCCACCATAGATCCAATACAAGGACCTTAACTACTGAGTTATCTCTTTAACTCTGAAATTACTTCCAGTGCTATGTTTAATTTAATGTAAATTCTATCAGTTAAAAATGTGACTGGAATAAAAATTTTAAACAAGCCAAGTGGTGGTGGCGCATGACTTTGATCTCAGCACTCAGAAAGACAGAGGCAAGTGGATTCTTGTGAGTTTGAGGCCAGCTTGGTCTACTGTGCAAGTTCCAGGACAGCCAAGGCTATACAGAGAAACCCTGTCTCAAAAAAAAAAAAAAAAAAAAAAAAAAAAAAAAAAAAAAAGCAAATCAAAACTATAGACAAAATATCTTTTGTTCCTTTTTACATTCATTCTCCAAAATCAGATGTGCATTAGCTTTCAAAGTGTTACCCAATGAAAATATCCCATTTCCAGTGTTTGAGGGACACCACAGCTATCATTGAATAGCACAGTGCTGGAGATACGGTCTAGCAGTTACTCTCTATTGCACCACGCAGCTTGTAGAAGGAACAGTTTATTTGGGCTTTCAGTTTCAGAAGAAGAGTCCATAAGGGTGAGGAAGCGTGGTAGCAGAAAGGGGAGCGATCACATCTCCCACTATAAATACGTAGCAGAAAGTCAACTGTAAGTGGGGGGTTGCTGTAGACTCTCAAAGCCTACCCCACCCCCTCCCCATAATATGTTTCTTCCAGAAACACTGCACCACGTCCCCTAGGAGCACCACTCACTGTGGGGCTGGGAGATCAAGTGTCCAAAGTCCTGAGCCTATGGGAAACGTTTTTCATTCAAACCATCACACACAAATTCCATTAAAACTTTATTATTATCACTAGCATGCATGCATGTGTGTGTATGGGGGGAGGGTCACATGCCGCATGTGGAGGACAGGGAACAACCTTCAGGCATTGATTTTCTCCTTCCACCGTGGATGCTTGGGATCGAACTCAGGTCATCAGACTTGCCTGCTGACCCATCTCACTGCCTCTGTTTAAAACACTTTATACAGAAAAAACAAGCCACTGTCGTTGCTAAGGTTCCTCACAACCTCCACCTCACTCTTTGAAAGGCACAGCATGTCACCACACTGTCCAGGCTAGGCCTGAACTCTGGGAATCAGAGACCCTCTTCTCCCAGCCTCCTGATGGCTGGGGTACAAGCAAACAGTTGTGCACTTGGCTGACGCTGCTACCCACAGTTCTGTAAAGTGGGACCACCTGGTCCCACTCTAAAGTGGGAACCATGGTCCACACCTGGAATTCTAGCTGCTCAGGGGGAGAAAGCTCAGGACCAGCCCAGACACTGTACGGATACATTGTTTCAAACACAATCAAAACAAAACCAGCTGCAGAAGACAATGTTTCCTGTCTCCGCTTCCCACCTTAAGGAGCCCTTCTCCAAATAGCAACCACTGACAATCTCTTCAACACTTTAGTTTTCTAGTTCCTGGATCCTCCTGCATTTGCTAGAGCACATTTATGATTTTTAGACAGGACTTCACTATTGCATCTAGGCCAGGTCTTGAACTCAAAATTTTCCCGAATCAGCCTCCAGAATGTTGCCATTACAGGCGTGTACTTCCCTGCCCAGCATAAAGGTGAACTCCATCTTATCAACAATTTGGTTATTCTGAAATATAGTTCACCCAGGATGGTGGGATATATGTTCATTCTTTCCTGTCAATTTTCAGAGAAAGATGTTCTCATCCCAACAACCAATGACAATAACCAACATTTACCCTCCCCCCTCTCCCCCAGTGTAGTATCATGTATGTAGGGAGGGGAAGAGGCATGCTACAGACAACCTCCATCACCCGGAGTCCCAGGATCAAATCCAGGGCACTAAGTGCCTTACTTGCTGAGACATCAGGCCCACTGAATTTTTGGTTGTTACAATGCTGAGAATCCAACTGAGAGCCTCAAACATACTAGGCAAACACTCTACCACTGAGCTACACCCCAGGCCCTCTAGGTACCTCAGAGAACTACCCAAAGAATGGGACTTAGGAGGAGAAAGGAGTTCTTTGGATAAAGATTTTTTTTTGGGGGGGGGGGGAGACTACAGGCTGGGAGTGGCTGGAATATTTCAGAGGAACTTCCACAGTCTACCTGCCTCCCTGTCCCACTCCCAACTCATAATGAGAACTGTGATGGCACCAGGGGCAGGTGAAATTTCAACTCACGCTTCACCTCCTTTGGGAAGAGCCCAGCGCCTTTGGGCAAAGCAACATCTATTCCCACCCAGCCCTTCCTGCCTTCCTGAGCCAACTCCCTGGTGTCTCCCAGAGAACACAGTTGGCCTTGGACGATGACATCAGGGAAACTCTTATTTCCAGCAGTTTCTCCTTCAGCTGCAAAAATGTGCGGCGGTAGAGCGGGCGTGGGCTTTTGAAGTCTCCGCAGGAAGTGAGTTGTTTTCTCAGCAGCACATCTGAGAGCATCTTCCGAGGGAGGCCGACCGCGTGAGATCTCACTGCAGGAAGTCAACTGCAACAGGCCTTCTTGTGGCCCAACACTGTCCTCCTCTGTGTGGCATCAGCTGGGGAGGGTTGGACCCCACACCATGCGGGAGCTGTTAAGGCACACTGGACCCAGAACAAAGGCAGGTGAGGCTTGTGGAGCTTAAGTGTGGTCATGGGTCCAGAATGGCTGCTTCAAACTTTAGAAATGCTATTTTTGGCCAAGAGCATCTCTCTTGTCCAGAGACTGTCTTGTCCAGAAGACAATGAGAGAAGAGACCTTTTTGTTTGTTTGTTTTTTGTTTTGTTTCGTTTTGTACCAAGAGGCCTGGTGACCCTGGTACAGGGCTAAAACACTGAGCATCAGCCAGCTCCTACTGTGTGCTTGGGGTGGGGGTGGGGAGGCTTGGCCATATCTTTTGTTTGATCTTCGCAATGCTTCTGCAGTTAGATGGTGCTGTCTCTACTGTATAGTTGAAGACTCTGGGATCTCTGTTGGCTAAGGCATTGGGCTTCGATCACATGGCTGTCAAGAAGCAGAGCCCAGACCTGACCTGGGTCACATATGACTGTCCTTTACCTCAGACTGCATGAAAAAAGGCTCCCTCCCCATCCAGTAAATCCCTGAATTGGGGCCAATGTATCTGTCATGTAGGATTTCCTTTTCCTTTTAGAAACAAGAATTTGATAAATGCTGCTTTTTATGGTATTAACGCTGCTTTCCACAGCTTCTATTTCGGACACAGAGAAATAGATGTCAGCTTTGTGACATGGCTGACTTCAACCAGGCAGAACAGAAGCTCAGGTAGCATGCACCCTCCACACAAGGACACTCAGATGGCTTCTCCTCTCAGAGGGTTAGCTCGTAAGGTCCTTCAAAAGCAGTGTGTCAGGGCAGGGGGGCAGTGCAGGTACACCAGGCCGTCCTGGAACCCACTGTAGCCATGTCCGCCTCCGTGTGGCCCCCTGACTCCACAGCCACATGCTTGCCCCAGGCCCTTTGCATATGCCCTGTTAGTACAGGTGTGAAGTGGAGGCAGGCTTCCAGCCCAGGGTCCAGATTGCTGGGGTCCACCCCTTCACCATGGCACCATACTGCCTTTGCCCATTCTAAACGACTTATCATGTTAGACTTCTCCTTTGTTCTTCAGGAGACATGCCTAAAAATTCACCTTTGTTTCTAGCCCCTAAGTTGCTTGCTGGTTCCATTGTGAGGTGTAGGGGCCCAGGACACCAGGCAAAGGACACCGCTACTTCTCCGATGAGCTCACGATGACCTCAAGAGGGCCCCTGATGGATCCACAGTGGAGTTTCATTTTTCAGAGACCTTGCTTGACTCTCCCATCCCTGGAAGCCTCTTTCTGTTGAGTTTCTATTTCACTTTCCTCCAGGAACACATGAGTCTTTCCTGCCTGAAGTTGGGTGATTGTCACATTTGCAATTCCCCTGACGGCCATACTGGCCTCACTGGGGTCTGCAATTTCTCTCCCAACCAGACACCTTTCATATTGTACCTCATTTAATCTTTGTTCCAATTTAGAAAGTGGCTCTCAGATTTCTTTAGAAGTATGCCCCTCCCCCCCCACCAAAAAAAAAAAAAAAAAAAAAAAAACAAAAAAAAAAAAAAAAAAACCAAGGAGGCAATTGTCACTCACAAGGCTACCTAGATCTGTATCTGAGCCCATTTGTTTTCCATTCAGTTGCTCTATCTTTCAAGTGAAGAAGACACAACTTCTCCATCCTTCCCAATACGCAGTTTCTGGACCCGTGGTATACGAAATGCAGAGGCAAGAGGAAGGATCTCAGCCCATGTTAGCGTCAGACAGCTCCCCTATGGAGGTTTGAGTCTGGGACCTCATGTGGTGCAGTGTTTGGCAGTGTGCCACTGTTCTGGGCTCCAGAGCACTTTAGGTGATGGCAACAATTTAGAATTTAATATGCACTAAAGATACAATTAGCATGCCAAATCCATTATATCGATGAGAATGAAACTACAGCAGCTAAAATTTCAGTTAAACATTGTAAGAAATCAGTTGTGGAAGTGGTTCTCAGAATATTTGACGAAATTCAAAGACCAGTGACAAGTGTGGGAATCTGTACAGTCCGTTGTACAGATGGTCTTATTCTCTTGTATACCTGCGTAGTGCAGGGACTTTCCAGAGAAGGGAAGAGAACGTTGGTAAAATGCCATTGGGTTTTGCTGAGAACTATAGACTGCCTCCTTATGTCATGAACAAAGAAATAGGCTCTCGGTTTCCTTCTCTCTGGAATATTAAGTATCTATGACTGTGAAATACACAACATCTTTTCATGTAGACACTCGGTGAGATTTACCAAAACCCTGCTTCCGTGATGCAAGAGCTTATGGGAAATGGTTAGCCACCCTGAGAGGAGACAGTAAGTGGAGTGAGGGTTTTCCAGGAAGTGATCTGTCAGGAAGAAGCAGGAGCGAGTGACTAGAGTGGGTTTTTTGGCAGGCAGAGGCCATTGAGAGCTGTGAGGAGGGAAGAGCTCATCTTGCTGGTTATCTCCGTGGGAGGCAGGGAGGGAGTCCACCTTCTCTGGGGATTTCCTCTGACATTACAGAAAACCACGCAGGAGAGCCTCCCGTTCCCCGGAATGGCAGGCCAGAGGCCACCTGGGTGGTTTCTGTGGGGTCAAGATTCTCCCTCTCGGTGATCTTCCTGATGCTGGCTCAGACCTTCTGTGAAATGATTCACTGGCTAACCCTGCATTCGGGGAGGGGGGGCAGCCTGGAGCTGAACTTGTAAGGCTCGGCCTGGGAGGGATGTGGTCCTCTTCTCTCCCTTCCTAAGTACAAACCGTGGGAATAAAACACCACACTCTGTGAAATCGTTCACATGCTGCTGGCACCAATACTCAAAGGAAAAAATAAAACATGAAGACGACGTACCATCCGGGGGGAGGCAACCTCAGGCTATGGGAACACATTGGGTTTGGGGTATATGATACCCTGCAGGTGCCTTAAACCTATGTTATCTTCTAAGGGAGATGTCCAGTATATTTAAATGGAACCTATAGTCCACAGAGTTATGTATTGTGTGAAATCCATCATTAAGCAGTATATCTAGAATTGTGTTTTGATGTCCACAGAAGGTCTGGGAGAAAGCTTGCCTTGAGAGAAGGGGAAATCAGATTTTTTTTTTTTTTATGAAGTTGACTAGGAGGTAGGTGAGAGACAACGATGCCTACTCTTCTTGGGGATGAGGAGACACAGCCTTGAACTTTACCAGTGATTAGCCATCGCCCAAGGAGGTGGTCAAGTTCACAGCTTCCAAGAGCCAGGTGGCTGGTGGTGAAACTGAATAAGGCATGCCCCACCCTTGTCCCCGTTCCGGACCAGAACTGTTTTCTTCTTGCTTCCCTGGTGCTGCATTTGAATTCTCTAGACCACTGTCCTCCATGCCTTCCACCCCTGTCCACACCCAACCCTAGTTCTCAAGGATGAAGATGGCAAACAGATCCCTCTGTCTGCCAGGCAGCACATTTGCATTTTTAACTGAAATTTTTTCTGGGAATAGAGTTATGGATCAATTCTGGGAATGACCTCAAGTCCTCCTGAAAGGAGATAACCTGCGGAGTTAGACTACCAGCAAGGAGACCAACCAGTGCCAAAGATGTTTCTTAGGGTGTGAGTTTTCTCAGTAGAAGCAGGACACACCCAGAGGTGTCACATGTGCTTTAGGAGGAAGGTGGCTTCTTGGGAATTGTTAGGAATGGGAGAAAGAGCCTTGGACTTAGGGACAGAGGAGCTGGATTCCGACTCTCTTTTCCTCAGTTTCATCACATGTAAAACAGACCTAAAGACAGTGCCCTCATGCTTACCTGTGCTGGATAGCTCTATGTCAACTTGACACAAACGTAAGCCATTTGAGAGAAGGGAACCTCAATTAAGAAAATGCCTGTAAACCATTTTCTTTGTTAGTGATTGATGGGGGAGGGCCCAGCCATCCGTGGGCTGGTGCTCCTGGGTTCTATAAGAAAGCAGGTTGAACGAGCCATGAGGAGCCGGTCAGTAAACAGTTCCTGCATCAGCTCCTGCCTCCAGGTTCCTGCCCTACTTCAGTTCCTGTCCTGACCTCCTTTGATGATGAACCGTGATGTGGGAAGTGTTAGCTGAATAAACTCTTCCCTCCCAACTTGCTTTTTGGTCACAGCAATAGAAACCCTAACTAACACATTATCTTTGGAAGTCTTAACACACTTAACATGCTTCCCTTATGTGCTGAGACATTCCAGGTGTACATCATTACAGTATACACTGCTTCTTCCTAGAGTGTGGCCTTATAGCCAGGGCCATAACACAGTACTGGTCAGATGCACAGGCTGAGCCCAGCCGAGGTCCAAGTCTATGACCTTCGGTGGGTTATTTAACTGCCCAGGACTCTAGCTTTCTTGCGGCAGACAGGGGAGGGTTCCTCCTTATCCTCTTCGTGGGGAGTGAGGCCCGTCTTGATTTTGGATGCATGGTCTCCAGAGCTGTGAAGAGTGCAGCTATGTGCTGTGTCGCTGTGTTTCAGTCACAGATAGCATGTAGCATTATATTACACATAGCTTGTGTAAAAACACGATGCTGTTTACCAACAGTGCCTTTTTTTACATGTATCATCAACCCACACATGAATGTAAGCTTGACCTAAGGCATCCAGTCTGTGCAAAGTTGTTACTGGTGGCCATGATTTTAACCTATGTGTCACCCAACAAGGAATGCTCATTCAAAGGGGAATCTTTCGTTTTACAGTTGAATCTTCCAAGTGATAACTGATTCAGGGGGAGAATGCAGAAAGATGGTTCTAGAAGGAGAAGCTGATGTGGAGTTCTGTGCCTGGAAGACTCACTCTGGGTCTTGTTCCAGATCACTTGCCAGATGGGAATGAAAGGGAGACGAGCAAATGAGGTCACCCGTGGGCGTGCACCATGTCAGTCCACAGGGCTGGCTGAGCCCCAAGGGTGCTGGACAGCACCAAGTTGCAGCACAGAGGCAATAGAAATGAAACCAAGGCAAGACTCTTGGATTGCAACCTCAAGTTGAGCCAGTGTTGGCCAGAGGTGACCCAGCTACTGTTTACCTGGGCATGGGAACCAGCAAGCTTCTGATTCTGCTTGGGTGATAAGCTAAAAGCTGGTAATTTCCCATCGGTCATGGGCACAAGCATGTGTACAAACATCCTGACCCCGTACTTGGTGGGCTAAAGGCAGTCAACGCCATCATTCAGGCATCATCACCACCTCATGTGAATACCGTGGCCTTGTGATGGGCCTGACGGGCTGCAGGTGCTTGGGCTGCTAAGGAAGCACGGGGTGGGGTAGGGAAAACTCACACACACATTCACTCCAAGGTTTTGGCCAAGTTTACCCCCCTACTATAGTCTTGGACAACACAGTTCTCAAACTTGTCCACATGAAAAGTAATCTAGACAACCATTATCATAACTCACACATCAGACATGCTGTTTTATGATTTTATGTGAATGGCTGGCTAGTAACTTGTGTGTCTCAGCTCTATGAGCCCTACAGTTAGCTATTTCTAAGAATACGGAGCAGGAAAAGCCAGGGCATCTATTTGGGTTCTTTTGTTGTCATCTGCGTAACCATGCGAACCCCAGTAGCTTTTAGCTTGGTCCAGTCCCGAGGGCCTCTCGGCCTGTAAACATTGTGACCCTGTGGCTCGTCTGGCATTTGTTGATACAGTTAAGAGAACGTAAGGATGGAGGCAGAAGAAATTGTACATCGTGCCTTTAACACATCACAGCTAAAGAGTCCGGAGTTTGAGGCTGGAGAGATGGCTCAGCACTTGTGTTCTTACAAAAGACCTGAGTTCAGTTCTCGGTACCCGACATCAGGTGGCTCCTGGCTTCCTGCTAGAAGCTCTCTTCTAGTCTAAATGGGCACCTTTACTCGCATGCACATACTTAAACACAGATAACATACATAATTAAAAGTATAGTTAAAAACCTTTAAAGGTGCCGAGAGTTTATCCCTCCCCACTTTTCAAAGACTCGGTCTCATATAGCCCCCAGGCTGGTCTCAAGCGCACTAGGTAGTTTAGGGTGACATTGAACTTCCAATCTTCCCAATTCTACCTTGAGTGCTAGGATCTAGGGTTACATTTCTTTGCTATTTGTCCACCATTTGTGGTAGTCCTTCCCTGTCTCACACCACCCCTCTCATCCCAGGAAAGCCTGTTAGGGAAATCCCTGATGATTCTGGGGGCGGCTAATGGCTACTCATTCTTAAGGGTTCTGTGAGTTCTGCAGACAGCCTGCCTGAACTCCATATCCTAAGCTGTGGGGTCTCGGACATGTAGCCTCTCTGAGCTTTTATTTTCTAGTCAGCAGCACGTATCAGAGCTGATAACAAGGATAAAGGAACTCGCTGTGTGTAAGATGGCGAGTCACAGTCCTGCACAGCCTCTGGGGGATTCTCAAGCCACCTTTCTCCCTGAGCATCTGCCTGGTTTCGAAAATGAAGGGCTCTGAAGAGGTCCAGGTGCTGGATAGCAAGCAGGCCTCCTGGGCTGAGTGCTGGGACATCACTATCCCTTAGTGATGCCGCTTCTGCAGCCAAGCTAGAGCCATCAACAGCAAATGAAGGAGTCAAACATATTCACTGCCTCACTAACAGAGAGGAAGCTTTCTAAGTTGACATGTTTTTATTGCAAAGAATCACTTGGCAATAGCTTGCAATGCTTTAACAACTTTGTCTTCTGTTAAATTCCCCCCAAATTAAAATCTTAACTTAGAAAGCCTGTGCTTTGAATGAGCTCCTTGTTGTAAGATTCCTCTAGGTGGCTGTGCATTTAAAGATACATATACATACATACATACATACATACATACATATATATGCCTGCATTGCTTACACAAGGTAATAGTTTAATTAAGATGTCTGCTGATACTCAAATGAGGCAAAATCCATACAAATAGGAAGAGGGTAGAGGAGATCAGTGGATGTAGACAGAGAATTAAAGAATTGCTATTTAATAGGGGCAATCCCTGTTTGGGACAAAGGAAAATGTTCTGATGGCTACACAACACGGTGAGTGACTTCACAATGCTGGACTGGACTCTTGAAAATGCTGGAAACTGCAAATGTTGGCCCAGACTCACCTCAGAACCCAAGCATGTGAGGCAGGGAAATGTAGGCTTTTGAAGATAGCATGGAGTACATAGTGAAACCCCATCTGTTTGGTTGCAGCCCAGAGCACACTGACAGAGAATGGCACAGGAGCCCGTAGGGGCTGGCTTGCTTAGCTCAGTACTTGTGCAAAATAAAGCACGACAGGAAGAGGTGGGTATGAGGACCCAGGGGACAGAGAGCAGCTGGGACCCTTGAAGAACAGAGAAGACGAACTTGGAGGAAATCTTCCCTTTACCCCTGGGCATCCAGCAGGCAGATTGGGGGGTCCCCCCCCTTTGCAAATCTGGGCAGGAACGCTGAACCTTGCTTGTAACTGCTCCTGGTGCACTTTGCTCTGTATCCTTGAATTCAGTTGAATGTCCCAGTGGTCCAGAGACAAAGTTCAAGATTTCGTCTGTTTGTCTGGCCTCAAGCCCATCATCTTCCAAAGAAGCCCAATCCACACACAATATTCTCTCTCTCTCTCTCCCTTCCTCCCCCTCCCTATTTCCCTCTCTGTCCCTCCCTCCCTCTCTCTTTCTCTCTCTCTCTCCCTCTTCCCCCTCTCTTTCCTCCCTCTCTCTCTTTTTCTTCCTCCCTCTTTCCCTCCTTCCCTCCCTTCCCCTCCCTCTCCCCCCCCCCTCTGAGGCAAATGGATCAGGTAACCATGAGCTGGAGACAGGAATCCAGGCCCTACCTCTGGCCTGTCAATCCAAGCCCCTTGGAGTCTTTGCGTTTCTGTTGTATACCATTGTCATGGTGATGACTGGAGACAACACCTGGCCAAGCTGAAGCATGCCAAAAGCCCACTATAGCAACAGTGGAGGATGGAGAGGGTATTTCCTGAACTGTCAACAGAGCAATTTAGAGACAAGGCCCAGATCTTAGCCAGCAGGCCCCAGCAGCATAAAACCACAAAGGTGAAAATATAATTTTAAAAAATTCAACAGAGTTGCTTTGGTAACTTCTCTTAATAACTGTCAAAGGATGTGTAAGTCAATGTCCTGACCCTTTATTCTGAGGCATGATGACCGCTAAGAGTGTTGACATCTGGTCCTCTTATAATTGGAGCAGATCTACAGAGAACCCCTGTCACCCTGCCCTGGCCAGGCGGACACCAGCTGTCCCCACAGACCATGGCGAGAGCAAAGTCTGGGACAGTAAACGCAGACTCTTGCTGGCCGAAGCGGCTTCCTGTGTGTTTTCCGCTGCCCCGCTCCTCCCTTCTTAAAAAAACAAAAACAAAAACAAAAAAACAAAACAAAACAAAACAAACAAACAAACAAAAAAAACCCCACAGTTTTTAAATTTCACATCATTCTGTGATCTAACTTCCCATTTCCCACTCACAAACAAATGACATCTGGCCACTCTCAACAATAAACTTGGAAAGATGAGATATTTCCTGTTAGTTCTCTCTGTAACCTCTGCTTAAACTTTCAAATTCCTGCAAGAATTGCCTGAAAAATAAATGGATCATTAGAAAGGGAGGGAAGGGGAGGGGAGGGGAGGGCGCAGGAACCTGCTATGTATGAGAGCCTTTTGACAGCTAATGCCGATAAATTTTTACTAATATTCTGACATTTCTTTTTCAAAATCATGTTTTAGCCCTGAAAGGTTATAGCAGACTTGGTATCCTGAACAACTGCTTTCTTCTTCCTCTTTTCCCTTCTTCTCCCAACCCCTCCCCCTGCTCTCCCCCTCCCCCTCCCCTGCACTCCCCCTCCCCCTGCTCTCCCCCTCCCCTCCCCCTGCTCTCCCCCTCCCCCTGCTCTCCCCCTCCCCCTCCTCCTGCTCTCCCCCTCCCCCCTCTTCTTCCCTCTCCTCTTCCCTCTTTTCCTCCACTCTCTCCTCCACCCTCTCCTTCTCCTCCTCCACCCTCTCCTCCTCCTCCCTCTCCTCCTCCACCCTCTCTTCCTTCTCTTTTTATCCTCCCCTTTCCCTTTCTGAGACAGTGTCTTGCCATATAGCTCACCTTGGTTGCTAACTTCACTGCACAGTACAGGCTGACCTCAAACTCGGAACCCTCCCATCTCAGTCTCTCGAGCGTGAGGGTTACCCATGCTCTCCCAGCTCTGAACTTTCTTCTTCGTCATCATCTGCTAGCTCAACATTTCTGAGACCCTGAACTCATCCACCATTTAGCAGCACTAAGGCTAGTTACTCCTCACATAAAGCATGCCTCCCCCAACCTCTCCTTTCAGTCCAGTTCATATTTCATTGTCCTCATCCCCCAGAAATTCTCTCTACACTCTATTCCCTTGGCAGTGATGTCAACCTCATCTGGCTTTTATATGTTTATTTTTCTAATAAACCTCCTTTTACTACCTGAGTCTCGTCCTCCCAATCAGTAAACATCTGGGTTCGGGCCATACCTCAGGTGTCAGCATCACTGCGGTAATGCCTTGATAGAGGCCAGAGTTGATAACCAACAGATCAGCTATTTCCTCTGCTGTCTTTAGTTGGAGTGTCGCAATGTCTCCTCTCCGCTTTCACAGATGAATAACAGGCACCATTGTGCTAAAACTGACTCGCGTGAAGTGTACAAAGCTGGGGATCATCACTGAGCACCCCTGTATATTAACCCAACTCTTAGCAAATGCCTACTTTGTGCCAAGCACCGTTCCACTTTAAGAAACAGAGAGGAGACTAGTAGAGAGAGTACTTTACCGGCAAGTGACCTACAGCCACAGAACCTCGGCCCACAGTTACATCTTCAACCTCAACAACAGTGTGACCACATACAAGCTACTTGGTCTCTCTGTGCTATGGTTTGTCCGTATAAAAAATGGGATGCAGGCATCGAAAGCTCAGACAAAATAGAAATAAATTTGTCCAGAGCAGCATCAGAGGGAGGCCCAAGGTTCAAGTCCAGAGGAGCATCAGGAGAAGGCCCAAACCCCAGCCCAGAAGCACCATCAGAGGGAGCCATGAGCCTCGGACCTGGGAGCAGTGTGAGAGGGAGGCCAGGCCTCAGGCCCAGGAGCAAGGAGCGGCCACTGGGTGAGCAATGGTCTCCAGCAGTGGCTTCCAGGAACTATCACAAGAGGTTGCTCTGGGAAACAACACCTGTGTCACAGCCAGCATCCACTGCCATTTCTTGGTTGTAGATACCCTGCTGCTACATGGACCACTGGACCCTTGGCCCCACCTACACCTAGAGGAGCAATCACCAGAGCACTGGTCCCACCTCCAACAGGAGGATTGTCCACTGGAGTTGTGGCCCCACCTGCACCTCACGGAGTGAGCATCTGAGCCTTGGGCCCACTACCACCAGGAGGAGCCATCACTGGAAGCTCTGCTCTACTTGTGCCGAGGAGCTGTCAATGGAGCTACAGCCCCCAGATATACCGATTGGAGAAAGAGCGAACCCCTGAAGCTCTATCTCCACCTATACCGATTGCAGGAGAGATACATAGGCAACAAGAACACACTCAACAATATAAAGAGGAATACAGCACCACTAGAGACTCGTGAACATCCCAACACAGATGAAGCAGAAGAAAATATCCTAAAAATAACTGAGAGGCCCTGAAAGAGGAAATGAAAATTCCCCTTAAAGAAATGGAGGAAAAGAAAAAAAAATCTGCAAATCCCCTAAAGAAAACCAAGGAAAAGCAATTAAACACAGTGAAGGAAACGTTTCAAGACTTGAAATCTGAAATAGATGCAATAAAGAAAACACAAACCGAGGGGATTCTGGAAATGAGAAATCTGGGTAAATGACCAGGAACCACAGATGCAATGTAAACAACAGAGTACAAGAGATGGAAGAGAGAAGTTCAGGCTTTGGAGATAAGATAGAGGAAATAGATTCATCAATCAAAGAAAAGTTTAAATCCAAGAAATTCTTTACACAAAACATGCAGGGAATGTGGGACATCATGAAAACACCAAACCTAAGAATAATAGGGATAGAAGAAGTCCAACTCAAAGGCACAGAAAATATATTCAACAAAATCACGGAAGAAAACTTTACCTAAGGAAGGACATTCCCATGAAAGCACATGAGGCTTACAGAACAGCAAATAGACTGCAACAACAACAAAAAGTCCCCTCACCACATAATAATCAAAGTAATAAACATGCAGAATAAAGAATATTAATAGCCACAAAGGAAAAACTGGAAAGTAGGACATACAGAACAAAGGAAAGGTAGAAAGCCCTGAGGCAAAACGTAGATGAAGAGAAACGGGCTAGAATAAGTTACAAGAGGTAGTGGGGCAAGCCTGAGCTAAGGTCGAGCATTCATAACTAATAATAAGTCTTCGTGTCGTGATGTGGGGGCTGGTGGTCCAAGAGAGTCCGCTACATCTCACCTTGGAGGGCTGAAAGCAGAATTCAAGATGTTTGACCAGATACGTGACTAGCCGTACGCATTCCAAGTAGCCCCGAATGGAAGCCGTTCAAATGTTTGCCCACGAGTGAGTAAGCAAAATGTAGCATATAAATGGAGTAGACCCTTAGTCGGTGTTAAGAAAAATAACAAAAACTATATGTGCTATATATGTGCTATAATATAAATGAAACCCACACTCAATGAAGCAAGGCAGGAGTAAAAAGGGAATATTGTACGGTTCTATTTATATGAGGCCCTAGAATAGCATTGAATTACACACCTAAAGTACTAGAATGCTATGCTATGTGTAGTTTGGTACAATAAAGAAACCACAGACATGTTTACGTCACGGGACTGTTTTAGGTGTGAAGTGCGCGAGATGAACCCGTGTCTGTGAACGCCTAGGGTAACTCAAAGTTGGTTTAAATACATCACAGTCAGGGTAAAAACAGCCATTATAAACCGTCGTATTATCTCCCCAAGACAAACCATCTACACACCTACAACAAAACCTATTGACTTAATTCTACTCCCATCGGCTCCTCTGCCCCTGGACATCTTACACAACTAGCACCTCTGCCCTGTTAATTCAGCTCTGCCTGTGTGTCTTTCCGGAACCAGGCAGGGGGCAGGAAGGTGAGATGAGAACCCTCAACCCCTGGTCTTCCCAGGGCTTGATTATTCATTCATATGTAGTGACAACAGCTCTTCTTCCGTTCACTCAAGCATGAGAGAAAATGCATTTATTTTCCCATAGCTGATCAGGGCTTCAGCCCCAAGCCTCCATATGCCCAGGAAGGACATACAGTCTCTCAGCTCAGGGTTTGTCTTCCACCCCGAGCTGGAGCTCACATCTGAAAGCTGGAGGCCAGGGAAGGTAGAGGCAGGCCAGCCGTGTCTCAGAACCCCCGCAGCCTGGTCCTCTGTGGCTGCTGCTCACTTCTGTCACACTTGGCCGCCTCTACTTTCTAACCTTGCCCTCCTGGTTTTCAATCTCAAAGCTCCTTTGTGTTCGCTGGCTCTGTGCTGTGGCTAGGCCCTCAGAGGCAGCCTGACACCACTGGCTACCACATTGGGCTCATGGAAGCCAGCACCACTCCTTAGGTACTTTGGAGTCTTGGCCCCTGCCTTCTCTTGAATTCAACCAGAGCTAGGACTCGGGTCCTGTCTGTCTCCTCAGACACATGTGGGCTCTGCTGTCCTCTCCACCTGAGATGTGGCATAATGATGGAGGAGAGCGAGTTAGGGACATTCTCTCCTCAGTCTCTGCTTAACCCTCATTAACTCTTTACAACTCTATGGGACTCAGTTCAAGTCCACAGTTTCTGTCCTATGGTCTCTCACAAGGCCATGAGCTCCCCTCCACGGCCTATCCCAGCTGGGAAGAGCAGTGTGGAATAGAAAGAAAAGTTGGGGAGAGCGCCAGTTAACGTTTAACAAATATTAACTGAGCCCGTCTTGCTTGTGACAGTCACAGGATCAGCCACAGAAGCAAAATGCTGTGCTCTATGACCTTGGGGGTGCAGGGCAGAGCAGAAGCAGCCATGGTCCCTCCTGCAATGGAAATCCTGTGGCCTGCGCAGATGCTGGAGGGACAAACCACCGGACTGAACGGACAGACATCTAGGTGAGTTTGAGGCTGGCAGATCACTTGGAGTTCAAGGCCAGCCTGGTCTACACAGCAGGTTTCAAGCCAACTGGGTCTGCATAGTGAGACCCCCATCTCAAAAAAAAAAAAAAAAAAAAAAAAAAAAAAAAAGCCCACACTTGGGTGTGTACAACTGTCTCTTGCCCCGCCCCCAGACTTAAATCTATATTAAACATCTTTGCTTCGTGAAAAGTAAATAGATAAAGACTCATCCTGCCGAGGATGAAAGCATTGTGGAGACCACTCTTATGACGTAGTAACACACGCCCCTTTCTCTAAGCAGTGGTGGTCTTCTTAAATCCCTTGTGTGGCTTGAGTGTGTTAGAAACTTCATCCCCAGCCGTGCAGCCGACTAAGGAGCTGGAATCCGATGGGAGGTATTGAGGCGAGGAGGGGTCCACACTGTGAGTGGATTAACAGCCTCTACAGAGGCTCTGAGGCTGCGGATTGGGGCTCCTCTCTCTCAGGATGAGGCATCTTGATGTGATAGTTCTCAGTGTCCAGATTCATGAGAACGAATGAGCTTCCTTTATTACCCAGGGAGGCACTCTGCTTTAGCCGCACAGCATGGCCCAGGCAATACCCCTTCAGCAGTGTTCCCAGCACTTAAAGATACTGAAAAAAAATGTGAATGCTGCTTCCCCTGTGCCCTTCTCAAGCATGCGGCAAGGGCAGGGGTCCAGAGGCCTGTCACAGGCCTGCTGGCAGCCAGGGAATCGAGAGGGTCAACCCGAGTGGAGACCAAGGCTGAGGCACAGAGGAGGGAGGAAAGCCCTGGGGTCCCAATAAGGGAGGGCAGCCACACACGTGTGTGTGTGTGTGTGTGTGTGTGTGTGTGTGTGTGTGTGTGTGTGTGTCGGCCCCATTTTGAGAAGAGGGGGAGAGAGAAGTAGGAAATTCTCCAAAGACCAGAAACAATAGAGGTGGTTTTGCTTTCCTAGTGCCTCGGAACTGTATCCACATAACTCTCATCTTTTATTCAGATTTATTTGTAACTGCAAAGGAACAGCTGGCTGATGTCTGGTTTTCTGCCAAAGTAGCGGGGTTTTGACGGCGGATTCTTTTTAAGACAATACATCGTTTACTGTTACTCATAAGGATTTTTTTCTAATTTTTATTTTAAAAAAATCAACAATTTTGCATTTTTCCTGAATTCTAACCAGCTCAAGCCAGAGCCGTGCTTCAGAGAAGAGAATGATGCTCTCACCCTGATCGGCATTTACTGAATTCCCACAAGCACCTGACCATGGTATGTATGTATTGAGGATAATGGTACATAGGATGAAGTTGTGCCTTCCAGGAGCCTATGGTAGGACTAAAACGCTTGAAGAAAAAGAAGGTGTTTGCCCAGGAGGAAGACAGGGCTAGATTCCTAGAATAGCTTCCATAGTTCAACCTGCTCAAACATGCCAAGCCACACTTGCTCTGAGAAAAAGCTAACTCCTTTCGAGGACCTAGAGGCCTGCTCCCCCTGCCTCTCTCCTGTCCTGTTAGGTCCTCACTCCCATCCCCACCCTCCCCCTGCTGAAGAGACCCCTCCCTTCCTCAGCCAGCCACTCTGGTCTGCTGTCAGTCAGCCTTGACCCTGCTGGCCCTGTGCAGTACCTGCCCCCTTCCCCCAGGCCTTGCTTTGACTGCCACCGCTCTTGAGGCTTATCTCCCACCAGATTCCCCACACAGAACACTCTACTGCTCTTCCCTGCATTGCAAACCTCCCCCTGCATGCAAACATGTGGGGATACCTCACAGGTCTAGGGACCCCAGTTTGAATACTACTGAATTAGAACTCCCTGAGAGCTCATGAAGATCCAATCCCACAGCCCGCCACAAATGAGGCCACAACAGCCTCTTAGAGGTGAATTTGTAGCATGGATTCCTCACTTGGGCTCTTGAGCCAAGAGCACAACGAAAGCCTGGCATCTCTGCCTTCATTCTGTGTGTCTCCTTACTTCGGATCAGACTCCTGCTTGAGTCTGAAGAATTATGTTGATTAACTAAAGAGTGACTATCTACCTGACCCTCTCATCCTGTCTTAGTGTTTCTACTGCTGTGAAAAGACATCATGGCGGGTAGGGCAGCATGCAAGCAGGCATGGTGCTGGAGAAGGAGCTGAGAGCTTTACATCTGGACATGCAGGCAACAGGAAGTAGTCTGTCTCAAGGGGTGTGGCTTGAGCATATATGAGACCTCAAAGCCCGCCTCCACAGTGAGGCACTTCCTCCAATACGGCCACACCTCCTACTAGTGACACTCCTTGGGGGGGGGGCATTTTCTTTCAAAGCACCACACATCATCCCCCTTCAAGACAGCACAAAGATGAGTCACTTCCTAAAGCTACAGTCACCCTCTATCCCAAGGAACAGTAAACAGGGACACTCCCCAGACTGGAACAGAAGGCTACAGCAGGAATAATTGTCTTATGGGAACCGGATCGATCATCTCAGGCAATGACAGAGATGATACCCCGCTAACCACTCACAGGGCGAGAATAAAGCCAATGATCAAACAAACCACACCGTGACCCGGACCTGCCTCTGTTACCTCAGCCCTGGGGCTCACATGAGCAGCCTGAAAATGGATTTGGAGTCACTGGCCCCTTTATGGCTTCCTCTTCCCAGTGCCCATTGACAAAAACCTCCTTTCCCTTCTCTTCACTTGTCTCTGTAATCAGCACAGCAATGGGGGTGAGGACTGGAATCTACTTTGCTGGAGCTGTTGGCCTAACCCAGCCATTGGCCCTGAAACTCCAGTAGTGATGGCAGTTTCATGATTCAGAAGAGGAGCCCAGAATTGCGGGTTGAAGAAGGCAGCTCCTGCCTTTCTAACAGTGTGATCCAGAGTCCCTATGTGCAAGAGTAAGAAGAAGCTGTTGAAAGACTTTGAGTGAAAAGCGACAGAATCCAGGGCTGCAGGTGCAGCTCATTGGTGGAAGACTTACCTCACTGGGATTCCAACTCTAGCACAGAGGTAAAAAGAGAGAGTCACAGCAGGGATTCAAGGAATCCCAGCGTCCAAAGCCCCAACACCAGAGAGAGCACAGGCTACATCAGAGGCCCGCTAATCACATCTGGAGAGTGAGATTATGTCTCCTGCAGGTTTTGTGCAGAAAGCTTTGTTGGAATATCACCATGGCCCTCCCATCTCTACTTTTTGGGTACTGCTGATGGAAGGTGTGCTAGACAGGCACCCCAGGCTGAGATGCAACCCAGCCCCAGACTCATTCCTTTATGGAACTGTCAGTAGTCCCACTGTAGAGTTAAGGACAGACAGCCTATGTATGTCCATGCATTCACAGACTTATCTAACCCTGTTCAAAATATGTTTGGGAAAAACAACAATGACATCTGTAGTGAACGTGATCGGACTTCTTTTCCCTAAACAAAGCAGTCTAACAACCATTTACAAAGCACTTACTTTGCTTTGGTATTATAAATTAACCTAGAGGTGGTTTAAAGTATACAGTTCGGTGCAAATACCAAACCATCTTGTGTAAGGGGAATTGAATATCCATCTGGTTTTGCTTGATATGAGGTTGGGGTGGCCGGGGCTCCTGGAGCCAATCTGTTACAAGCAGCTTTCCTGCCAGCCTGGTCTCACATCTGAATCAGCCCCCAAATAACACACAGAGACGCTGTATTAGATGCTGGCCTGTTACTAGCGTTTCTTATTGGTTAGCTCTGTCTTAAATATTAACCCATTTCTATTAATCTAAGTATTTCCACGTGGTCTTATCTTACCGGAGAGAGGGTCCAGACCCCTTGCTCTCTCAAGTCTCCACATCTTAAATCTCTACTACATCTCCCAGAATCCTCCTTGTCTCCTAGTCCCACCTATCTTGCCTTCCTATTTGCCAACAGCGTTCTATTCATTAACAAATAAAGAGAAATATAATTACAGAATGACATCTCCCATCACTAGTCTCTTTAACTTGTGATAGAAATGGTGTGACTGGCAAAATAACACCACCACCACCACCGATAACAACAACAACAACACACACACACACACACACACACACACTTGCACACACCATGAGATACTTCAAGAGAAAGCTTCCCTGCCTGTGGTATAAAGCAAGAACCAGAAGGCAGGGACAATATTAAAGTGTAGATAGGGTAAGATGGGAGAGAGGAGCTGAGACCCACGCTTGAAGGAGTGTAAGGTGGACACTCCCGCAAGGCTGAGACAAGAATTCCCCATATTCTCCAGACTTGAAAGCCGTCCCCTGAGGTAGTCTGTATGTTAGCATTCAGACAGCCTGGCCCGCCTCTTGGAGACCTGGCACAGTGCCTTTGTGTGCAGGCAGTACCCAGGCCTGCTGTGCACATGCGCTAAGCCCCTCCCTTTAAAAAAGGTGGAAACACCTGCTCTTCCTCTCCTCTCTCCACCAGTTCCACTAGCTCTCTGCCTCTCTGCACTACACTCGCCCTCTTCCCATGAGGCCGCTCTGCGCTCCCTCTCTTACCTCCCCCCCAATAAAACTCTCCATGTAAGCCCTGTGTGCGTGTCTGTGTCTCACCCGCCATGGCCATGGGGCCTCTTGGCTCCCATCCGCCAAGATCCCTCTTGCAAGTATCATAACGCTGCGGACTGGTATTCCCTCTGAGATGAACCGTTTGTTATGGTTTCAACATAGGACGTCCCCCATGGGCTCCTGTTTGAATACTTAGTCCCCAGCTGGTAGCGATACTTTTTGGGAGGTTGTGGAAGCTTCAGGAGATGGGGTCTTGCTGGGGACACGGGTTTCTGGAGTTCATCCCTGCTTCCTGTTCTGCCAAGGAGTTTCTACTCCATGCTGTCGTGACTTCTCCGCCACCATGGACTGTGCGGTCTTGTACTGTGAGCTGAAATAAAGCCTCTCTCCCTAGAGTTGCTCTTCTCAGGTGTTCTGCCAAAGCAATGAGGAATAGAACGGACACTCGGTTACAGCAGAGCCAGAAATCAAGGCAAGAGGTGCTGTCTCATTTACCCTCACCATCCAATGAGAACCTCACCATGCAATGGCCCAACCGTTCACCCAGGGACCTGTGGATCTGGCAGACCCAAGTCCCAGCAGTGCCTTTTGAAGATGTGAAGTGGATGGTGAGCTTCGCCTGACCGCTCCCAGTTACAGGTAACAGAATGTCTGGTGTTTGGGTGTTTCTAGCAGTTTCTATTTCTCCTCTGCTTCCTCTTTCAGAGTCCCTAATCCATAACAAAACATGGCTGCTAATCCCATCTGTGGTAACGGAATATTTTCCTTGTCAGATGCCCTGGCACCTGGCCAAGGCTTTTGATAGACTAAGTGAAATCAGCCACATCTGTAAGGAATTTCTTCACACTGACGGATACTGTCCAGAGCCTGAGGAGGAGACCAGGGCCTAGAGCAAGTGAATGCTCTGCAGTCAAGGCTCAGGTCACAGAGCCTTCCCCCATGGTCTGAGAGGAGACTAAATCCTCCTCAAGGCTGCAAAAGCTCCTCTGAGTTTTAGCAGACTCTGCTATCATCAACTCAAGGTTGAGACTGTTTGGCAGCAAAGAGGAAGAGGGAGAGGAACACCGGTACTGGAGGCTCCCCCCACCACCTCCTACCCCCGCCCCCCCCTCAGCTAAGACACATCTCAGCATCACAAAATGCTTCTAGGCAGAAATGAGAACTGTTTGGGATCTTTTGCAAGGCAGTGTAGTCTAGTCTGAGATTATTTTCTTGTAAAAATTGAGATTAAAAAGGGAAGGGGGATAGTAAAATATTTCTTAATTCTAGAAGAGAGCCTCTTCCAAATATGTTTGTCTTCAAACCTTCACTAGCACCCAGCTCTCCCCTCAGCTCTTCCCCGCCTAGCTTCTCGGGATGAGTAAAATCATGTCCTCCCAGCATGCCATGGGTGATCCTCAATGGTCTGCACACGGGCTTCTGCAGGTTTCTCAAGGTCACACCCTTTCTACGTCAAGCCATCACCCTCAGGCCTCTGTCTGGAGCACCCCACTGCTTGTCAAGTTCCAGGTCAGGGGGTGGCTTCAGGTTTACTCCGGAGATGCCGTCCAGGAATGCCCGATCTTCAGTTTTCTCATCCCAAACACAGCTAGCTGCTCTTCTTATGGGTGAGTTCCATTTTCCACATACACAACCAACTGCAGATTGAAAATTATTTGATCTAACGAAGAGCTGCATCTGAGTGAACACATACAGATTTTTAGGTCATTATTCCTTAACAGTGTCTTTTAATAACAATCTGCATAGTACTCACATTGCCTTAGGTATTGTACATAGTTCAGAGGTGATTTAAAGTGTGTGTGGATGAACGTTCGTGTCTTAGTCATAAGAGGCATCCAAAACTTATCTTTTGAATGACTGGAGAGGGTGGCAGTCAAGAGTGCTTCTTGCTCTTGCAGAGGACCCAAGTTCAGTTCCCGGTACCCATATCAGGCAGCTCACAACCACATGTAACTCCAGCCCCAAGCCATCTGATATCTTCTGGCCTCTGTGAGCACTGACATACCAGTGCATATGACCACACACAGATATAATACATGAAACCAAAAAAGACACATACATAAAATCAAAATCAAAATTTAAAAAGCCAACCTCTTGCAAAAACAAAAGCAAACAAACAAAACACAAATGATGTGTCTTTTCCCCTTCTGTTTCTTGATATACAGTCTCTGCCTCATTGTTTTACATGTAAAAATTTATAAAATTACGTTTATTCACCTGTTGTGTACATATGTAGTCGTGCACAGGCAGAGGCAAGTGTGGAGATCTGAGGACAACTAGTAGAAATTGCTTCTTCCCTTTTACTACTGGGCTCCAGGGACCAAATACTGCCGGGGTCACACTGCCAAGCTTGGCTACAAGTTCCTCCACCTGGTGGCTGAGCAATCTTGTTGGCCCCTCTTTGCAGGCTTTCATAGCAATCCTTCCTAGTGGATGTGTGGTGCCAGTTTGTGCGAATGAAGCGGAAACACCATTTCAGAGCAGCTGGCAGAGCAGAAGGAAACATGAAATAGGGCCAGCAACGTGGCGCCCAACGTGAGGGACTCCAACGCTGGCTCTGGATAGCCGTGGATCTGGTTCCCCACAAAGAGCACCCTTCCGCAGCAACTCTGGTTTCTCGTCCCACACCTTTGCACTCACGTTTGATTTGATCTCCTTTTTTACAAATCTTTGACAACGCCTGTGTGAAAGTTCCCAAAAGTAATCGGTGAGTTTAAAATAATTTCAACCAAAATCTTAACATGATTTTCCTTGGCACTTGACAAGCTGATTGCAAAACTCACAAAGAACATGTTTAAGAATAACCAAGATAATTGTCCCAAAGGGAGATGGAACAGGCAAGATTTCTCCCACCCGAGAAGGGGATGTATCAGAAACTTAAGGTAGTTAAGAGGGCATGGCGTTGACTCGGGGACAGATTTTTTAAAAAATAGCTTGGTGTGTAGACATGGAGTTTCAGGGCAAAGTAGAACTGGCATTTCCAATAAGTGGGGGAAGGAAAGCTTATTAAATGAATGGAACTGGGAAATATGAGAAACAGACAGATGGACAGACAGAAAGGTGCTCTCTGATAGCTTATAACACAAATGTAAAAAAAAAAATCATACAAATTAGAAGAAAATGTAGAAATTACCATATCAATTTACAGTAGAGAAGGTTCATAAACCTACAGTTTAAAAAGGTATAGAAGAAAAAATGATGAGTACGACATAAAAATAAAGTCTCCTATACAATAAAACACTGTTAATGTTAAACTTTTAGCAATACGGAGAACTAAAAAAATTTTTTTTCACATTTTATGTAGCAAAAGATTAGTTAAAACATGGAAGGAGTGGTTATGAATTAGTAAGAGTTAAGCGTTCTGATTTAAAAATGGTCAGAGCTTATACCTAGCTTGTTTTTTTTTTTAAAAGAAGTCCTTTAAGTAAACAAGGAACATGAGATGTTTTAGTCTCAGCCAGGCATGGTGATAACCCCAGTACTAGGGAGGCTGGGCCAATAGGATCACAAATTTAAAAGCAGCCTGAGCTGTATGGACTACCTCAAAAAAAAAAAAAAAAAAAAAAAAAAAGAAAGAAAGAAAGAAAGAAAGTACCCAATTTTTTAGTAAAAAGGGAAATACAAGTTAAAGAACAAGATCAGGCTGACAGTGCTCCCTCGCCAAAAACATTTAATAAAACCCTAATATTAGACATAAGTAGCCCTCTTTTGAGACCTCCAAATCACACAGGCTATTGCTTCTGCCTTTGGTTGTCCCCAAAGATGGAAGGTAAATCGCTATGGCTGAAGACATCGTGCTCTTCAGAGTCAGGGCCCAGAGCCCCCCCCCCCCAAGCTGGAGCTGAGGATTAGCTTTCATGGTACCAGAAGGCACCGTGCAAGTCTCCAAAGGAGGGAGCCAACCAAGAGTCCTATCCAGCTATGACCCAGTGAGCCACACTGATAACCAGCATCATAATAATCCGGGCCAACCCGGCCCTGCCCCTTGGGAACCTGGCACCATGCCTCTGCTCATGTCAACCTTGGCTCTGTACACAGGAGAGAAAAAGCCCTCTCCTTTCTCCCCCCCCTCTCTCTGTCCCTCTCTCCTCCACCTCTCTCTTCTTCCTCTCTTCTCTCGCCTTCCCTTACTCCACCATACTCGTAAGTTCTGTGGGTCTGTTTCTCACCTGCCTCTCACCCACCATGGGACTCACCACCATGGGACCCGCTGTGGTCCCACCTTCGTGCCATACTATCACAAGCATGGCACGGAACCCTCAAAGTGCAGTCGTGACATGCGTAAGTTGGCAATAACCAACATTTCTCTGGTTGGACTTGAGCCCCACCCAACAAGAGGGAAACCAGGCCTGGTACTGGAAACCCAGCTAACTACTGAGTGCTAGTGAATGCTTACCGGAGGAGAATCTACACACACCAATTTAGTAAACCTCTAACAGTCTACAGATTCTAACAACAATCTATAAACATGTTGGCTTTTCAATCACGGATAAGTGCGATCTTCACCCCTCATTAAGGAAACTCCTTGTGCAAAATTTGGAGAACATTACAGCCAATCAAGGTGCGTTGTTGTGGAGCTGGGTACCAAAAGATACATCTATAGAACACTCACTCCCGCCATCGAAGGCTCCGGGGACCTCTCAGGACAGGGAATGGAAATACTGTAAGAGACAAGGGATCAGAGAGATTGTGTGATGAAGTCACATCAGCATGACAGCCCAAGCAAGAGCTGAACAAGGTTGAGACCAATGGACCCGGCAACGTGGACTGAGAACAGCCCCAAGGCCTCAACCCTACATAAGAGCCATAGACAACTGAGGTGAGCAGGAGTGGGAGAAGTGGTCCTCCTCAGGGAAGGGCACACCAATTGGTTGTCTGATGCCAAGTGCTCAGTCCTATAGCCACACCTGCAAATAACACCATAGGACAGAACCGGCTATAGTTAGGAACATATATGTATGCAATAACAATTAATGGGAATTTGAAGGCGAGTGGGGAGAGGTATGTGGGAAGCAAACAACCAAAACTAAAGCATACATGCACGCACATGCGCGTGCACACACACACATGCTTGCATACACACACATGCATACACACATGCATGCATACACACACATGCACACACGCATGCACACACACACATGCATGCACACGCACACACACACATGCATGCATACACACGCGCATGCATATCATCTATCTATCTTCTACCTCTCTGCCATCTGTTTGCTTGCCTGTCTATCTTAGCTATATAAAACACAGCCCGGCTGTGTGCCCATCCATTCTTTACCATGATTCCTTCTGGGGAAAGAAGAAAAGTGCAAAGTTTGTGGCAGGTGGCTGAGGGGTGTTAGGTATTTCTGGCACCTTCCACATTTGAAAGTATTCATCAGTCTCTGGTGCTAGTAAAATAATGATTTTGAGGCTAGAGAAATGGCTCCATTCATAAAAGTTTGGCATGCAAAGCTGATGACCTAAATTCAATCCCCAGAACTCACGTGAGAGACTAGATGTGGTGGTATGCATGTGACCCCGGCACTCCCACAGAGACATGGGAAGCAGAGATGGCAGTCAGCCTTGAGCTCAAAGGCCAGCTAGCCTGGATCACACTGTGTAGTAGAAATAAGAAAGGTCTGGCCTCAACAAGGCGGATGGTGAGAACCAACCAAGCCCCAAATTTGTTCCTGGCACACACAAACCCACAGTCACACTCACTCATGCACAAAACAAAATATATTTTAAATTTAAAAAATAATCATCATTTAAGAGGCTAGACTTAGTCAGTTAGACATAGAAATTGGAAGGAAGCTATTTGATTGTACGGTAGTTTGTTAATTCCCCGGCTCTCGGTTAGTGGGCTCATCATAAGAGAGAGTGGGCCAGCTGCTTGGCTGGGCAATCATTGTGTTCAACTGTGAGTCGAAGGGAAAGGCAGGGAAATTATCCCAAACAAAAGAAAGATGCCACACACTGCAAAATGTCCCCACGAGAAAGGAAGTAGATAGCCTCTGGATGCTGAAGAGGGCCCTGTTCCCTCAGTCAAGGTCAGTTACACGGAGCTGGATCCTCCCAGCAGATTGCTGTGTTTGCAAGCAATCCCTTCTCTGAGCTCAGGACAAGCCCAGGTATGGTCTTTATTTCTGCCTATCATAGCCACTGTGGCCACTTGATCTTTTGAGCTACAGACTGGTAAGCTGATAAATGAGTATCGTTTAAACATCAGAATCACAAAAGTTGGGTAAAATGTCACAGGACAAGGTTGTGTGCTTTCTGGGATGAGTCATGCCATGTTTGAGGCTGTGGGGGCCCACTCTTGCTCTGTGACTTTTATTATGGTTTTTAAAACATCTGCTGGAAAAGCAAATACTGTTTTTTGAGAGTGTTGCAATGGCCAGACATGTTCCCCTGCCATTTAGTGTGAGCACTGAAGATGATAAACCCTAGGTGTCATGCAATACATGAAGTGTGTTGTCCTTAGACCATCTACTATTGAGAAACACCAGACTTCTACATACCCAGATGAAGCTCAAATAAGGTGTGTGTGTGTGTGTGTGTGTGTGTGTGTGTGTGTATTGATGTTTAATAAGGATCAGGAGAAACAAATAGGCCGAATAAATGTTTATTCAGGGAGAAATAACTTACAGCATAGACAGATGAACACCAGCAGGTTCCTGGTCCCAAGGATGCCTCCCGATGTTCTCCTGTCCCTGTGCTGTGAGCAAGAGAGCTCTCGGAGCCCCCTCCTCAGATTTAGTTCCCCCAGGTAACGTCAGCCCCTGTTCCCACCCCCAATGGGCATGGTCTGTGCCACAGGTGCGGACAAAGTGAATATCTCACCGTGTGTGTGTGTGTGTGTGTGTGTGTGTGTGTGTGTGTGTGTGTGCACGCACGGGATCCTTACCTGTCATACCTCAGGATACCATCCACATTGCATTTTCAGACAGGGTCTCTCACTGGGACTTGGGGCTCACCAAGTAGGCTAGGCTAGCTAGTGAATGACCCCACCCCCAGACTTGCCTGTTTCCGCTGCCCCAGAGTTAGGATTACAAACATGACCACTTCTTTCAAAGTGGGTTTGAAACTACTAGACAACCCATTGTAGTGGTTTCCCTCTTCTCTAGTGGTTAGGGTTTGGGGACCTCTTATTCTCATTCTCATGTGTGTCACACACTTTGCCCCACTGAACTATTTCTACAGCGCATCACTTAAAAACACAAATCTGTAGCTCCAACCCCAGACAATCTGTTGCCTCCTTCTGGTCTCTGCAGACACAAACCATGCACAGACATACACCGGGCAAACACCCATACATACTAAATCAATCAATAAATATTTTAAAAATATATAAGATTCCTTTTAAAACCTGTATGTTTGAAGTTGGTTGGTGGAGACTACCACGCCTTTCCAGGAAGGGCTGTCTTCTATACAGACTAGACCAGTCACCCTCCAATACATTCACTTGTGACTGAACCCAGCTTACACACGCTCCGTACTTCCAATGGTCCACAGCACACCTAGAATATAGGCGCGTTGATTTGTGGGTTGTTGAGACCTTGAGGGAGGCCGCAGGCAGGGCCCAAGACTGGGCTGCAGCTGCTGGCATGATAGATTTGTGCTGGACCCTGATTCTTGGGAATGGAAACCTGAGTCTGGAGAAGGCACCGTATCCTGCCGTGCCAGGCAATGTGTGTTGGCAGCTGAATCTTGGCTCCACAATAAACTCAGCCCTCACAAGCAGTCAGGCCACAGAAATTTATGAGCTTTAAGGAACGTGTGTGACCACGGCTGCTCAAAGGAGGCAATACATTGCACAGGGATGTCTGTCAAATAGCATGTTAGGGAATCCTTCAGTGGTCCCAAGGCTTGGAGATTACACGTTTAACACATCAGTAACTTAGCCCCTGGTTAGCGGGGGCTCACTGGGGCATGACTAATCAGCGGATGAAAGTGTCTTTGTGGGGATTAACTTTAATGAAAAGAAAAGGGATGATTATTCAGGGGGCTGGAATCCCTCCACAAATCAAAGGGTGCACTCAACACAACAGGTTCATAAGGTAAGAATGAGGCCATTGGGGGGGGGGAGTTAAGGAATGGCTACTTTTTATATAAATCACAGGTCAGGATTCTTTAGTGTGTTCCATGGGAACTGGGGCTTCAAGTTTTTCAGGTGTCTTTAGGGAGGCTGAGGAGTCCTTAAAGGAAACCAGATGTCCTGTGTCCTTATTAACCCTTTCCCAGTGACTTCCGGAATGCCTGGCAGCTAGCCCATTGCGCCTGCAAGAAGGTAGTGTCTGCTACATCTATTGCCCGCCTGTAGGTCAGTCTCATAGGCAACAGCAATGACTCTACTCAGCGCAGGGGCCAGGTAAAAGAGATGCTTCTATGATCTTTGCAGTGAAAATAGGTCAACGCAGGATGAGCCACAGGTGAGCTTTATAACTGATCTCATTTACTTACTCCACAGAGATGTTCAAGCTGTAGGCCCTTGATGCAATGCCTGAAAACACTTATCACCAATGCCGTGTTCCTGCCCAAACCTCGTGATTTGAGTCTGATCATGAGGAAACTTCCAGATGAATATAGACGAAGTCCATGATGCGGTAGGCTTGTTATCCTTTTTTTTTTTTTTTTTTTTTTAATTACAATGTCGTGTAATACAGGGCTGAAGAACCATTTTGGGTTGGGAAAGACCAAAAAGACATAACAACCTAACTAGGCGGGAGCCCCACCTCTGTGAAAGTACTGCCATAATGAGGGTGTGTCCAAGTAGGACACATACACCTGTCTTATGAGCTGGGAAATGTTAACTGCAGCCTTAAATTTCCTAAATCTCATTATGAGATTTAGGAAATTTAAGGGTTCTTGTTTTGTTTTATGGATTTTTTTTTTTTTTTTTTTTTTTTTTTTTTTGGTTCTGGGAATTGAATGGGGGCCCCATGTTTGCTTGGCAAACACTCTACTATTGAGCTATAGCCTCAGCCCATGAAATACTATTCTTGTTTGTATGAAATACACTGTACACGTGGAAATATTGGGTGTTAATATTGACTTTGGGTAAAGTGCTTGCTGCATACGCCTGAGGACTTGAGCTCTGACCACCAACACTCAGCTAAAAAGCCTGAGGTGGCATATGCCTGTAGTCCCAGTGACAGGAGGACCCTGGGAGCTTACTAGCCAACCAGTCTAGCCGATTAGAGTGGTCCATGTTCGGCGAGAGTACTATCCCCAAAACTGAGATAGCGTGTGATTGAGAAAGACACCCATGAAACAGGGGTGGTCGCATTACAGCGACAGGGACACAGGCAGCGAGAAAGCCTGTTTCCTAGACTTCGCAAGCTGGCAGTCAGTGTTAGCCACCACGTACAAAGTGGGTGAGAAACACACAAAATATATGAGATTAGATGGAAAATGCCCAGGCATTAATCGTACTTTTGTTACAGCTTTTGTGCAGGTTCCATACTTTTTCAAAAGAAAAAGTAACAAAACCAAGCGAAACCACCAAAACTAGATGTATTTTAAGAGTAGTAAACAAAGGAAGACTAAATATGGAACAGAGAACCCTGGCAGTTCCTGTTGTTGCAGAGAGAGAGAGAGAGAGAGAGAGGGAGAGAGAGAGAGAGGAGAGAAATGCTTCAGCCAGCTCCCACCAGGAATGCTTGAGTCTGACCTTCGTACCCACCAACATGCACAGCTTTAGAGCTACAGTTCTCAAACCAGCGCTGGGGAGGAGATTCTTTTCAATACACAGGGTTTGTTTGTTTTTCCTTAATAAGTTGGCTTTGTGTCTCTTAGACGAGCAAGAAGGCCACAGCACTTCCAGACATGGCTCCTTGCCAGGAGGGAAATGGGTTGAAAGGATAGAAGGGAAAGGAAAGCTGTCCCAGAAGCCTTTGCAATGCAGGTACAGGCCCAAAATATGTCTGTTTTCCAACCCTTCTCAGAAAATGACAATGGCCAAGTGTCAAAGAACGCACGAGAACTGGGATTCAGTTCATATCTTGTCAAGTTTTCCCTCTCTACATGGTTTTGTACAGACCACTCTACCCCTCTTGGCCAATCTGTGTCTCTTCAACGTGAAATGAAATGAGAAATCTAAGAATTATTCCTAGTTCTCCTTTAGGAACGAATCTATGGGAGTAGTATAATAATTTTTCTTTCTTTTCTTTCTTTTTCTTTTTCTTTTTTGGTTGGAAGTCGGAAGTGTTCAAAGTCTCTAATTTAAACTAGCAACTAGCTTAAACAATTGAAATTTTTTTTTTTCTTTCTGAGTCAGCCGTGTCTCACTCCGTTTCCCAAATAGTCTGCCTGCCCGGTCATCTCTGTACCTGGGACTAGAGATGGGAAGCTGGGCAGACTGTGTGATTTCTCTAGCAGGGATCTTTGCCTTTCCCCCACTTGCTAACTTGGCTTTCTCATGAAGCTGCAGGTGTATGTGTGTGTGTGTGTGTGTGTGTCCACCCGGATGAGACAAGGGGCACAGGACATTGGGACACTGTCACCCGGTTCCTTGGAAACCTCCAGACCACTGTCTTCTCCCACATATCTGCACAGCATTGGCAAAGAATATGGAATAACTCACTAGGTTGAGGCTAAGAAGCTTAGACTAACCATCCATGGCCAGATAGACTTTGGGAAGCCAGCCATTCCGGGTCCTTTACTTATTATAGGAGCTTGCTTTGGAAAGTGATTTTCCTTCCAGATCCCACAATACGGTTCATACATATCAAAGGCTCACATGCAGTTGCCTCATCCCCTAAATCTTCACTGACCACTCCTTCTTATTCAAGGAAGTATCTTGCTCCCTGACTGCTCCAAAGAACAGAGAGAAAGAAAACACGGGCCTAAAGGAGAATGGACACCCCTGGAGTCTGTTCACTATAACTATTGACTCATTTGCATCCACGTATTAATTTAACAAACATTTATTGAGAGTATCCAGTTTCCCAGGTGCTGATGAAAAGCTGTGGTCCTTGCTATTAAATAATTTACAGTCTCACAGTGAAACAGGCACATGGACAATTAGAGTCAATGCCATTAAAACTAAAAACTGGGTGACATCATAAAGGGAAATGGCAACTGACTCAGCGCTTTGGATTTTCATTATATTAATCGTGTTATAAAACATGGGCAAGATGGTGCATGTGTGTGTGTGTGTGTGTGTGTGTGTGTTTGCTTGTGTGTCTCTGTGAGGGCTCTGGGTGCACGTGTATGCTGTATGTGTTTGTATGCGTGTGTTCTATGTGTGTATATGTGTATGTACTAGAAATGACATTGGTTTTTTCCCTCCCCTGCCTTCCTTCTCTCCCTCCCTCCCTCCCTCCCTCCCTCCCTCTCTCTCTCTCCCTCTCTGTCTCTCTCTCTCTCTGTCTCACTGTCTCTCCCACACTGTTCGCAAACTCTTGCAACCTCGTTTTGCCTTAGCCTTCCAAGTGCTGGGATTTAGTTTCTTTATTGAAGACTTAAGAAACTAAAAGTCCTGTGGGCCTTTTTTTTTTTTTTTTGCGATTTTCACAGGAAGTGAAATGCTCTTGTCTGCTCTTTCTTCTCTATGAATCTCACAACACAGCCCAGAGAGCTTTTCCATCCAGTCCCACTGGCCAGCGTTTGCAGTTAAAGGGCAACTTTTTCAATGTAGCTATCAATAAGCTAGCACATCAGATGGATACAATGTCCAGCACCATCACACACACACACACACACACACACACACACAGTTCCATGTAGCAGAGTTTTAAACAAGATGCAGAAGTGGAGGACAGAGGATTGAAAAACACAGTGTCATAAAGCCAACACAAGATTTAGATACAGTTTAAAAAGATGTCTGGTCTGGGATGTGGCTCAGTGTCAGAGTACCTTCTCAGACACAAGGCCTCCCCTACTGACAGTACCAGATTCTCTCTACCCAGATGCCTAACAACAAAAGCTAGGCAGAATAATGTATAAGATGTTTTTTTAAACTGAAGAATGCAGTCGTCACAAGGACAAGTAAGGAAAAATAGTTATCAAGAGCAAACAGAAAATAATATGAGTAACTATAGAACTACTGGAAGTAAAATGTGAAGTGGAAATGTAAAATGTAATGGGGGTTAGGTATCAGGTTAGATAAAGCTGCAGAGATGGTTTGTAAAATGGAGGGCACGGGAGAAGAAATTCTCAGACCACAAAGCAAAGAAAGATGGTCAGATTCAACTGAAAAAGGAAGATCTACCTTTATGATGTCCATGAAAGACAAGCTATAGGTACAAAAATATAAATACATTGACTGTAAATAAAGGAAAAAACACATAACTGTGTAAAGCATGACATAAAAGAATTGTGGTTTTACAGCATGAGACACGACAATATTGGAGACAAGTGTTAGGAAACAAGAAGGGAATGTCACACAGCAGTGTGACAAAAACAGATTTCCAAATACATTGAAAAACCTCACAGAGTTGAAAAGAAAAAACAGACCTTATCCATTATATTTGCAAATTTTAAAGAATGCCCTTCTATTAGCTGACTAATTGAACAGACATGGAAAATGCCAACTTGATCTGACACATAAAGCAGAATTCAGCCGGTAATGGAGACATGTATATGAACTTCTAATGTGTACGTAATATTCTTCATGTATTATGACAGCCAAAAAATACATCTCAATACATTTAAAACGTTTTTAAACTGTAAAATGGATTGCTTATTAAAGAAAGTTAAATTAGAAAGTGAAAATAGAAAAGACTAGAGAGAGCTCTGTAGTGAGATATTCACCTTGTCCACACCTGTGGCATAGACCACGCCCATTGGGGGGCTGGAGAGATGGCTCAGAGCTTTAGAGCCCTGAAAGCTCCTGAGAAGTCCTGACTCCACCCCCAATGGGCGTGGTCTATGCCACTGGTACGGACAAGATGAATACCTCACTACAGAGCTCCCTTGTATTTGTAAAGTAAACGTACACTGTGGACTGAAGAAGAAATCACGAGGGTGGTGGAAAGTATCTTGACAACAGTCAACACCAAAATTTTGATTGCAACTCAGTTTTGCAGAAGGGATAATTTATAGTTTTGAACACTTATACTGATAAATCAAAAATCAGCAGTATAATTTTTGCCTCAAATGGATAAGAGGAAAAGAGACCAATTCAAACATAAAACAAATACAAAGTAGGAAATAATAAAGGGTGAAGTAGAAACTAACAAAAAGAGAAAAACAACAGAAATCAAAAAAATAAAAAACTGACTTTTCAAAAAGAGCTACAAAATGGCAAAGAGAAAAACTAGAAAATTCAAAATAGCAAATCAAGAAACAGTTGAAAGCAAAAGTGTTTATTATGAGAAAAATAAGAAGACAATTTCATGTGAGAAAAAAGATGATTTAGAATATGAAATGGTTCAATTTCTAAAGTGACACATTACAAAAACAAATTAAAGAGAAAAAAATTAATCTTAGTAAAATTAAAAATAAAGATTGAATTAGCTATTTTAAAATTCTTAAAATAAAACAAAAACAAACAACAATTTAAAAAACAAATCCTTAAAAAGCCTATATGGTTTTATTGGTACTTTTTTTTGGTGGGGGTAAGTTTGAGACAGGGTTTCTCTGTAGCTTTGGTGCCTGTCCTGGAACTAGCTCTGTAGATCAGGCTGACCTCGAACTCACAGAGATCTGCCTGCTTCTGCCTCCCAATTAAAAGCTTATGCCACCATGCCTTGCCTGTGTGTGTGTGTGTGTGTGCGTGCATGTATGTGTATGTACATATTATACACATATATATTAAATCATGTTTCTTGTTTGGGGGGGAGTATGGTGTATGGGTGTGGTGCACACATGTGAGTGTGTGTCTCTGCTCACACATACAGAGGCCAAGAGCAGAATGTTAAGCGTCTTCTCTCTCTGCCTTATTACCTTTAGACAGGAAGCTCACTATTTTTGCTAGGCTGGCTAGTCACTAAGCTCCCAGGATCCACCTGTCTCATGCCTGGCTTTTTATGTGGGTGCTGGGAATTTAAACTCAGTTACCAATTGAGTCATCTCTCCAACTCCCAAACAATCATTTTAAGGTAACTTTTATTAGTTATGCATATATGTTTAGGTGTGTCTGGATGCATGTGTATGTGAGCAAAGCCAGAAAAGAGCACTGGATCACTTAGAGGTGAAGTCACAGGCCTCTGTGAAATCCCGGATGTCAGTGCTGAGATCTGAACTCTGGTCGTCATGTCTGAGCAGCAAGCACTCTTAGCCGCTGGCCCGGCCTTTAAGATAAGTTTTAAAAGACGACAAAGTCCTGAAGTGCTATGATTTCTCACTCTAGGCACAGCTCTGACTCTGTTGAACTGAATTTCATTTCTTAGTGACCCCGCCCTTCCTTAAGTGCCCACAGGATTTTGAATCCTGCAATTTTTTCTGTGGGTTTGAAATGGAGAATATTTTCCCCAGTCAAGCTCTTGCCTCCTGGACTTCTGCTGGCTTCCCTCACTTCTAATCTCAGTTGTTATTTTTTCCTTTCCGTATTCAAGTGACTTTGTAATAACGTTCCACACTTTTCCATGAAAGTAATTTCCAGGCTTATAAGCCACTTGGTTTGGCTAGCAAACTGGCTGGCTCCACTCCCTCTGTCAGAATCTAAGAGGTCTCAGGCCTCTTCACTTTTTACCCCCAGAGCAACACAGTTAGCTTCCTGTTACTATGATAAACACCGGAGAGAATCACTTAAAAGATGGAAGGCTTTCTCTGGGCTCTCTCTTTCAGAGGCTTAAGTTCATGGTTGCTTGGCCTTATCCTTTTCAGGCCTATCCTGGGCAAGGCGTCATGGAGGAAGGACGTTACAATGGAAACTCCCTCTGAGAAACAGAGGTGAAGGAAGGGACCAAGGCCCCAGCATCCCCTACAAGAACATGCTCACATTGACCTAAGTCCCTTTCGCCAAACCCCTTCTCCTAAAAGTCCCTGCACTGAACAGGCCAGCGACCTATTAGTATACGGCCTCTGTGGGACAGTTAAAACCCGAATCTTAATGAACAACTATATAATTGGTTCCTATGAAGAGTGAACGGGTAGTACTCAACAGAGGCATGGCCAGCACTGAATTCTAGCCCGAGTCTTACCCCAGAATTGGACTCTTGTCCCACTCCAGAAACAACACTCTGTCTTGTGTGTGCGTGTGTGTGTGTGTGTGTGTGTGTGTGTGTGTGTGTGTGTGTGTGTGAGTGTGGAGGCCGGAGGTCAAAGTCAAGTGTCTATCTCTCTGTCACTTTCTAATTTTTTTTTTTCTTTTAGAGACAGGGTCTCTCTCTCTCAGAAAACCTGGAGCTCACAAGTTGGGCAAGACTAATAATATCGGCGTTTTAAACGGTTGCTGAAGATAGAACTCAGGTCCTCATGCTCGTAGGGCAGGCACCTTACCAAGTGAGCCATCTACCCTGCCCCTCTGCCCACTTCTGTGAATCAGGTTTTGTTAGAGTAGAGGCATACTTGTCCGTTCATGTATCGCCTGTGGCTATATTCCTGTTGGGACCGTGCAAAGCCATTTCCCAGCTGGCCTTTTAGAGGCTGAGCTTGTTAACCCTCTGGACCTCTCTCCAGGCTTCTGGTGGGGAAGACCCATTATCAGATTGTCAGTTGACGAGACTCAGGAAGTGTCACTGGCTAGGAGCTATAAATTGGTGCTATTTCCTTGACCTTCGCCTCATCTGGGTTAGAGTGTGTGGTATGCTGCTCGCTGGCCCATCCTCCGATTGCTCCCCGCTTCCTTTGCCCAAAAGGCGGTCTCTGCTCACCATGTAAGTGTCTGATGAACAACAGCCTGAGCTTCACATACTGAAAATCAGAGTCTGAATCAGAAGCCTCGTTTCAAAAGTCAGCATCCCAGCCACCGGGAACCACAAGAATGAAGCAGAAAGGTGGGCACCGCTCCCGAAATGGGTGTTTCCCGGGTGCTGAGTGAAAAGGACATTTTTTAGTAGTCCTGTTTTATGGCCAGGGCCATTGTGACTTTCCCAGCTTTGAGAATTTCTTCACTAAGAAGTGTTCTCCACCAAGGCTGCACCTATGCAGAACAGTGCGGTCAGAAACTTTGGGAGAATGGAGGCTTCCAAAGTGACTCCAGCACACAGCAGAGGTTAGCCAGTGGCTTGGGGATTTGTCTCTCAGTGCTATGCCGTTTACACTGTTGGAAACTTAGATAGGACACTGATCTGTTATGCAAGAGAAACCAAAATCTGTGGGGTTTGCAGCGTTTTCTGTTTGTACTGAAAGGTGTTTGGTTCGACCTTGTGACCAAGGATAAACGGTTTGCATGAAAGTGTGTTGACTTGTAGATGAGGCTGAGAGCAAACTGTAATTCTGAACAATATTTGTCTTCCTCCTTCTACACATTTACCTCTGCAATGGTTAGTTTTCATTGTCAACTTGATCGGGTTTGGATTCAAGTTGCAGACAAACCTGTGGGGGTGTCCATGCTGTTTCCTGGGAAGTGTTAACTGATTAAGTGAGGAGGGAGACCCACCCTGAATGCTAACGGTGAACTGCTCTACTCCATTGGCTGGGCTCACAGACTGAATAAAAAGGGATAAGGAGATGCTAAGATTAGCATCTTTGTCTGCATCCTGCCTAGAGACAATGTAACCAGTCACCTCAAGCTCTCTGCATCCTTACTGGGAGACAATGTAACCCGTCACCTCAAGCTCCTGTTGCACAGAGAGAGCTGTTCTTGCTGCATGTAGCCCTTCCCTATCAGGCAGACAGCTCCATCAAACTGTGGGCCAAAATGAAACCTTCCTTTTCCTTTCTTTGGTTTTTCAAGACAGGATCTGTCCTGGAACTTACTGTGTAGTCCCGGTTGCCCGCAAACTCAGAGATCTGCCTGCCTCTGCTTCCCAAGTGCTGGAATTAAAGGTATGCTCCACCACCGGCTAAAACCTTCCTTTTCTAAGTGGCTTTCATTGGGCATTTTGTCACAGCAGTGACGAAAATGATTAATACAACACCCAATGCGGCCAGTTTCCAAATTTTCAGTTTCTCTTGTGTTCAGCTAAGACTTTACTGCCTCTAAATCAGTGGTTCCCAACCTGTGAGACCCCTTGGGGGTGGGGGGCTTGAACGAACCTTTCACAGGGGTCACCTAAGACAACTGGAAAACAAGGATATTTACATTACTATTCATAACAGCAGTAATGACAGTTATAAAGTAGTAACAAAAACAGTTTTATGGTTGAGGGTCACCACAACTGTATTCAAAGGTCAGAGGAAGGTGGAGAACAACCTCTGCTCCAAATTCCCTCCCCCTCCTCCACCTGTAATTTACAGTGCAGTCCTGATGAGCCCGTTAGCCAATCCCCAGCAACAAGTGTAGTTTTATGGACTACGGGGTTGGCCATTGTCTCCCTACTACACCCAAAATAAGGTCCAAACTTCACGTGGCCTGTAAATACCCCCTCCTGCCTACCCCTCCACCCTGACCCCATTCTACAGCCGTCAACATGTCTTCCCTTGACAGGAGTTTCCCTCAGCTTCTAGAAGGACCCCCAGCGGCTCCCCACTCAAGGCTTTCCCCAACGTCAGCCAGCACCCTCTCCTTGTCTTCTCAATCTAATGCACTCTAGCTAAAATGATCATTCCCAGAACCCTTCCCGCCATCTTGCCTCTCGTGACCAACAGTAGTTTTCCATGCTTGACTCTCTTCTTCCTCCTGCTTTCTTTTTTCCTCTCCTCTCTCTCTCTCTCTCTCTCTCTCTCTCTCTCATCCCTCCCTCCCGTGTCCTTCTTCCCCTTGCCCCCTTCCATACCCTTGTAGCTGTGACCAAAAGCAGCTTAAAGGAGGGGGGATGTGTGTGACCCGTGACACTCTGTTTCAGGGTGCAGTCCTTCCCAATGGAGAATATAGCAATGAGAGCAACTCCAGCTGTGGGCGTAGCTGGCCACTCCGGGAGCACAGGGAGTGAATGAGGCGGCCGTACCACCTTTCTCGCTTTGTTCAGTCTGGAGCCCAACCCAGGAACTAGGGCTGCCATTAACCTCTGGAAACACCTTTACAGATACACCCAGGTCAAGTGGACCCATCAAGGCGTTCCTTTCCCCCTGACTTCTACTCCAGAACCCAAATTCCTATAGGGGAAAAAAAGACCAAGTCATTTTGTTCTCTGTTCTGTCCCTAGAACTGAACACTGACTGCACTTAGTGTCTGCTGCACAAGGCTCCTTCAGCCTGACTATGGCTGACCCCTGACCTCTCTCACCACACAAAGGATGATGGCAAACAAGGATGGAGCACCCACAGCCACAGGGAGCTTCCAGACTGGAGTGAACGAGGCTGGGCCCTGACGGGACAGCGGCCAACCGCTCTGCCATAGGCTCATGTTGTTCAAAAAATGCAGACCATCCAGATTTTATGTGATTTAGAATTCTGGCAACCGAACTGAACTTTAAAAACACAGCCCTCTTGAGAGGCCAAACAAAACACATAACACATCTGTGTGCTGGATCCAGCCCGAGGGCTGCCAGTGTGCAACCTCTGCCGAGATCCAGATGGATGGAATCTAAAGCTGTCCTCTGACTAACCCTATCAAAGGAGGACTGGGGTTAGATGTGGTTTGGATTATCAATGTCTCCTAAGAAAAGATAGTCCTTTGAACCTGAACTCGATGCTGGACTTCAATGCTGGCCCCAGGATGGAGGGAACTCAGCTAGTCTGTCATCCAGGAAGCATTCCTCTGTACCTGGTAGTACCAAGAGTAGGGCAGCCCTTTGGGCAGTGGCTGGAGATCAAAGACTTAAGCCGTTCTGCCCCCACCCAGCCTCCAGACAATCCCTGCCTCCTATCCTGAACCCTTGGCGCCGGGCTTCAATCTGGATTATATCCATCCCACCGGCAGCAGGTCCCAGAGCCCCTGCTACACCAGGACTTCTGGAAACCTGACCACTACCAAGGAAGCCAAAGGTGCTACCTTCTCTGGTCCAGCCTTGTCAGAGGGGCTTTCGTCAATCTCCCTCTTCCTCCCTAATGCAGCCCAGTACCTTTGTTTGCTTGCTTGCTTGCTTTATTGTCTGTGAACTTCCACCATTAATCACCCACTCATACCCCTGAATGCACTTTTTTCTAATGCATCTCAAAGTACGTAGTAGAAATTGGTTCTCTTCAACATGCACGTAATAAACACTTGAGACCTATTACTGTTTTTCTCTTTTCCTCTTAAGTTAAAATTTGTCTTCGGTGAAATGCACAAATCTTAAGCAAACAGCTGTAGGGCTTTGGGATGCATAACTGTGGGGGAAGCAAATCTGTGTCAAATTGCAGGGCATTGCCACCGTCTTGCAAGGGTTTTCTGAAACCCCTTTCCAGTCACTGTTTCCATCTCACCCCAAGAAGCCAGCACAATTCTGACTTTTACCTGTCCCAGAACCTCATCGGATAAACCGGTTCAGACCTGCTGTTCTGAGAGAGGCTTCACACAGTGAAGTTTATTTGAGATTCACCGAACTATTGAATTTTTTTGGTGGGCTTATCATATTTATTGCCAAGTGATATTCATTAAATATTTCTATTCTTTTACCTGTGGGCTCATGGATGGGGTTTGCTTTCTTTTGTTTTTTTTTTTTTTTTGTTTGTTTGTTTGTTTGTTTTTTGGCAGATATGGGGAGGGAAGGAAATTGTGAATAAATTGAACATTCTTATATAGTTATTTTCCTTGCTCCTGGATGAATACTTAGGTATGAAATTGCAAGGTCACTGGGTAAGTAGATGTCAGTGTCATTGAACTATGATCACTGTATCAACTGACATCAGTGTGGTAGCCCTGTATTACCATCACTTGGGAGCCAAAGGCAGAAGGATCATGAGTTCAAAGCCAGCCTGGACTACAGAGTGAGACTGTCTCAAAAAAGATATTAGCAGTCACAACTGAGTTCCTACTACTGGTCAGGCCTGGTTGGATATATCCAGGAAATGGCCGACAAATATTTCCCTCCAAGAATTTACAATCCAGTGAGGCAGTGGCTATAAAAAAAATGAGAACACAGCACTTGGGCATGAGGTTGTCACCTACTAAGACGATCAGGGGAGGACCCTGTGTTCCAAGCCGGGGGTGGTGTGAGCATTGGACAAAGCTTCTTCTGGAAACAATCCTTGAAGGTATGGGTAGGAGAATGAGTAAGCACATTAGGGTTAGATGGGGCATGAGAACGCATGGACACAGGACAAGACTAGAAAGACCAGATGACTAAAGCCAGGCCGCTGTCTTTACAGGCCCACTGAAGACCAAGATACAACTGGACTGGGTACTTGGGTCTCAACTCTGTATCAAGCCCAAGACTCTCCATTTTCAAAGACTTTCCTCCTTCCTTTTCTGGGGCAGGGTAATTTTGGTCCCAGCACAATACTCAGATGTGGCTGCAGAATTTTAAAGTGCCTTTAAATCTCTATGTGCAGGAAGCTGGACCTGTTGTTTTGGCACTGCTCTAGGGACATTTCATCTTTATGGCCAATTCCCCAGTTATGTGGCTGTGTCACTGAGCTGCAGAATGGAGCATGTCTTAGGGACAAATGGCTGTTGTGATCACATTGTGAGCCTCTCAGCATTACAACTTATTGTCTTTTCTGTCTTCTGCATGCTTGTACACTTCTGAAAGTTAGAAAAGCAATATTTTGGCCAAGGTGGTTAAATTATCACAACTCATATCAACCTGATGATCGAGTTTCACCTTCAGCAACCTGCCCCATTGGGCTGGCATCATCAAGGGGCTTCTGTGAGATAAGAGCTAGATCTTTCTACATGCATTTTTTTTTCTTGGTAAGACAAACCATCTCTGGGAAAAGGCAGATGTCTCTTCTCTTTATAATATCTATCTTTTCCAGACTTCTAAAAGGAACTCCCTCTACTAAGGGAGTCTGGTCTCTGACTCAGACTCCTGTAAAGATGCTCAGATGGCCTTAGGGAAGAGGAAATCTGTCAACCATTCTTGCAACACATTTGGATTGCCAAGTTCCTGAATTAGCCCTTTGATGTGATTTTCCAGGTCATGTGATGCAGAACACAAAAAAAAAAAAAAAAAAAAAAAAAAAAAGGAGGTTCTCAATGTGGACAACCTATGTTGTCCTGGCCTTTGCATGTGGCTGGTTTTTCTTTAACAGACATAGCTTACAGGAAGGTCTCTGATAGATTCATGGGCCTAGGGGCCTGGATCTCAAATTTAGTCATGCTGGGCAATGACAAAGAATCACCTAAGTCTTCCAGGCTAGCTGGGCAGCCTGTATTTGCAGTGTAGCCTGTGTAGAATTGTGGGGCCTGGCTGTTCTGTCTACTCCTGTTCCATTATGCTTGTTAGTTCCAGTCTGAGTGATAAAAGTCACATGTCCCAGAATTCTTCTCAGCCCTAGGCAAGCAGAGATGGCTGGTCACCAATAGCAGTTGCCTGGAGAGCATTTCTCTCCAAATGGAACTTGGTTTGCTGAAATACTAGTCAAAAGAAGACATTTCAGAGGTGGATGCTAAAGTTCCTTCCCTGGAGGAGACATAAGCAACATCCACCTCTTGTCTTAACCCAACGACAGAGGCTCAGCGCAGCCAAAGTTCGATCAGCGGAACCACAGAGCTCAGTTGAGGGATCACGCATAGGGGTATGGGTGTCCCTCCAATACAGCAGGTTGTGCTTGGAAAACCTTTACCTAGTAGAGATGAGGGCTTCTCTAAAGCCATAAAGATGGAGCCCCACTGTAGTCTTCCCCAGCTTATATACTGGAACCCTTCTCCCAGGCCATAAGCAATTAAAGCAGAGTTGCATGCTACAGGTAAGGAGTGGCTGGATACTTGGGTGCCTTTCTCTACCCTTTTGTGTGGGGGTGTAAACTGTGAACAAATCCAGTTGGGATGGTTTTTTGCAAGGGGGCAAAGTTGAATGCCCCAAGACGGCAGTTACTTGGCTCAGAGAACAGTCAATCACAACAGCAGTATGTTTTGTGAGTGTTGAAAGGCACCAGCCCAAATTGTGCACTAGCTTGCCAGTCAATAAGAATAGTCAAGTAGAGTGCTGGAAAAAACAAAAACAAACAAACAAACAAGCCCTCTCCTATTGGGTCTCTTAGTGGCAGGGTTCCCATAGTTCTTGCAGAGACAGCCAGTTGGAAGGGTAGATTAAAACCGTTGTCTTTAGCAGCAAGTTATCATTTCTGGATGCGTTTTCACGCTCTTTAATGAGACAATAGATCTTCCACAGCTGTTTTGTTTGAGGATTTCAGAGAGAGCCAATGATATACAGTCAGCAAGCCTGGCTCTGACCTAAAGGTTGGAGGTCAGGTCACTGCAAGCCTTTGGAGGGTTTGGCTCTGTGTCAAGTAGGGAAACGTGTCCCCTCTCCCACTTAGAAGAAAGGGGACATGGCTTTGAGAGTGATTTGTTGTACCCAGCAGGGTCAAAAGGAGCCATGCCAGGGATGCTGTCCTTCTCCCGCGGGCCTTCTCAGCCTGTTTGTAACCTCAGGATCAGAAGGATCTGAGGCTCCATCCTCCATGGAAGCTGTGTTAGCCCTCTGAGTATGTGAGGCTGCTCCCCCGAGAGAATTCGAAGAGGCTGTCACAGGGGGCTCTGTGCACGCAGGTCTTTCTGAGTTGCTTGGAATCGGGGGAATCTCATTGCTCCTCAGTTAGCATAATAGCTCTAAAGTCTGAACCCAACCTCATATGCTGAACACCCGTGTGCCAGAGGCAGTGTCCTGGACACACTCCCATCTGTCTTCCCTTCCCTGATACTGTGACAATGAACTATGAACAATATGCCCGATTGTCCCTCTGGGACATATGGCTGAGCTCAGTGCCCACGACTCGGGCAATGGCGAGTATCTGACTCTACTACCCATGCCAGCCAAGACACACAAGGTGCTCTTCATTACAGACTAGACAGGGGGTCTGAGTTACAAGGAAATAATTCAATCTAGCAGGCTAGGGTGACATTGCCAACCCAAAGAACAATTTATGAGGTCATCCAAGCCTGGATGTGGAATGAATTCCATAACGCAATAACTCACCACAGATCACCTTGTTTAATTCTATTTTTCCTAGTAATGGGGCCTTCCTGCTATCATTTATTTATGTTCCAGACAATATAAAAACAATGCAGGCATTATGCTAGAAACTCCTTTATGTCTGAAATGCAAAGAGTTGTGACAATGGTATCTGAGCATTACCCGAATTAGTCTTGTCATAAATTAATTTACTCTATTGAAGAGTCTAAGCATGTTTATTAACTACTGTTGCAACACAAAAAGAAAGTAGAATTTGAGCCAGAGTAGGCTATCCCCGATTTTCTGAAGGAGTCTTTGCAGTTTTAAGCTTCAGTCCTAGAGCACACTCTCTCAGTAAAGCAGCTTTTGGGGATGGGGATGGGGTGGGGTGGGGATCCCATGAGACAAAGAGGAAGGTGCTTCAGGCTTTCCTACTCCCTCCCTGGTCTGTGAAGAAGAGTCTGGAACATAAGGCAGTTGATGACCCTTCCCCAGAGAAGCAAACCCCTGAGATTTTGAGGGTATGTGGAGCAGGTTACAGGCTGAGCAGGACTCATAGTGACAGGGGGCTTCAGAGACTTACAGCTATAGCCATGTGCTGAGCAGACAGGTCTGTGGGCAAAAGCATTGGCCATGAAAGCACAAAACTGAGTCCCAAGCTCTAGAACCCACATGAAAGCTCAGCAAGGGGCTGGAGAAATGAACTCGGCAGTTAAGAGCATTTGCTACACTTTCAGGACCTGAGTTCAGTTACCAGCTCACAACTGCCCGGAACTTCAGTTCCAGAAGATCTGATGCCGTCTTGTGGCCTCACGGGCATCTGCACTTACACACACACACCCGCATAGATAAGGCCAAGTGAGTAATGCCAAGGCCTGTAATCTCGGTGCCCCCAGAAGTTTGGGGCGTAGCTAGTCTGGTGTCCTCAGTGGGAAAAGATAATGAGGTCTTGTCTTAAAGAAGATGGAGATGAAGGCTGACAAGCAAGGTGTTTGTCTGACCTTGACACATTCCAAGCCCTGTGTTCCTGAACCCTCACAAACACACGCACATGAAGGAACACACACACACACACACACACACACACACACACACACACACACGTGAGCACACATACATACACACAGTCATAAAAATATCGTTACTATGGTCAAGCCTCACACCATGCCACTAATCAGTGATCCTTAACATAAGAAAGATCGAGAACACAGCCATGGGAGCTGCCTTGGCTTTGGCCCTTTTTCTATGAAGACTGGGGAAGAAATGACCTCTGCGTTCAGCTGTCTGTGTGAAAATGGGTCTAGTCCAAGAGGTTCTCACAGCTCGATTGGCAAGGGCGTTCTTCTCACCCGGGGAATTTTCCCAGGTCCCCTGCTGCCTGGGTCTCACACCTGAGGCCATCACTACAAACACCTGTAAGGAGGCCAAGGCAAACAGAACTTCAGAATGGGCCTGAAAGGGGTCGTGGGAATAAGTGCTAACCGCTGAGAAGAAGTCTGTGGGTAACTTAGGGTTTGTGTGTGGCTGTTACTCCGGCAGTTAGCTTCATGTTGTGTGGAAAACGTGAATGAAAACAGCTCTGGTTACCCACTGTTATGTAACAAGCCACCCAGAGTTGCTGTGGCAAGAACACCAATGGTTGTAATGTCCTCCACATTCTGGGGGTCAGCTGGCCTCAGCAGGGGGGGTGTTCCTGCTCCTTGTGTTATCTGTTGGGTCTGAGATTACCGGAGCAGCTTTGGGGCGGGAACACCCAGGATGGCTCACTCACTCTCAACACAGCAGAACCACAGCTGAGGCTGTTGAACCAAGGGCCTACATGTGTGGCTCGGATCCCCACAGAGTGGGTGGCTGCGTGCTGAGAGACTTGGAACAGGGAATGGTCCCATAGAGAAGCAGGGAGACTAGACGCAGACGACCTGCGGCTGGCGTGTGGCTCCCACCATATTCTATTGATTTAGCAATTACGACGAAACCAGCCCAGATTAAGAGAGGAGAAATAAATCTACTTTTTTTTTTACCGTGTTTTTATTGAACTATACATTTCCCCCACTCCCTTTTCCCCTCTCACCCTCCCCCCTGCTCCCAATTTACTCAGGAGATCTTATCTTTTTTCCATTCCTATTCGGATCTGTGCACGCCTCTCTTAGGGTCGGTCCTCTTAGTTGCCTAGGTTCTCTGGGATTGGGTTGTCCTTTGCTTTATGGCTAATATCTGCTTACGTGTGAGTACGTACTATATATGTCTTTCTGAATCTGGGTTAGCTGGTTACCTCACTCAGGGTGGGTTTTTCTAATTCTGTCCATTTGCCTGCCAATTTCAAGATGCCTTTTCTTTTTTTTTTTTAAACCACTGAGTAGTGCTCCGTTGTATAAATGTACCACATTCTCTTTAGACATTCTTCAGAAATAAACCCACTTCTTGATGGGGAGAGCGAACCTCTACAGCAGTCCTTAACACAATGTGGAGCTCCCATATTAGACAGTACATCCACACAAAACTCAACCCCTTGACCTCCATAGTTCTTTCTGGGTACTCCTAGGTAAGTTTACCTCCAGTGAGATGTCTACCCTCTGCTCATGACTCTTCTCTTGTAGCAGGGACTCTATCCTCAGAAGGCAACTAAAACAGACAGGGCAACCAGGAGCCCACCCAGAGCAAAACAAAGAAGCTCAGTGTCAAGGTGAGAAGGATCACCACCTCGGAGCACCTCCAAGGATATCAACTCCAGGTGGAGGTGTTCCAATGCCCAGGAGCAGCTGCCATCTCCAGAGGGCCTTGGGGAAGATGCTCTGAGAGTTGCTGGTGGTCAACTTCCTGTGCACAGATGCTTTAGTAAACAATTAGACGCACATTGCCACACTGTGCTCTAGAAAAGCTTGCAGTCTACATGTTTTCCCAAGGCCATGTGAACGTGTGTATTCACCCCAGAAAGGGCACTGATGATATACCAGAGGAACAATTCCAGCCAACTTCACTTTGTTAAACCAATTAGATGACTGGGGTTACCTACAGGATCCTGGGTTAGGAGCACAGATGACCTCTCAAGCATCTACATCAACCCAAAGTCCGTTTTGCATGGCTGAGAGCTACGTCCTTGCTATTTGCTGCCCAAGTTGCAGGCAACTGCAACAAATAGTGTTCCCACCACCCCCAGCAACTGTTTACTGCTTCCATAGCCTCAGAGAGGAGCCTGGGGGGTCTCGTGGCTATCACCAGCTTCCAAAACCTTGTAGCTGTGTGTTTGTGTGTGTTCTATATGCACATTTGTGTGTTTGTGGGGTGGCCTGGTCTACAGAGGGAGTTCCAGGATAGGCTCCAAAGCCACAGAGAAACCCTGTCTGAAAAAGAAAAAGTAAGAGAGAGAGACAGAGAGAGAGAGAGAGAGAGAGAGAGAGAGAGAGGCCCAAGGGAGTATTCTGAAAGCTCTCCCTGCCCTGGGTCTTTGAGAACATTCCATTTGTTGTAATATCTGTTTGTGTTAGTGTCTTATGAGTACATTTAAGAGACCAAAATTCTGTGATACAAAACAGTTTCGGCCTTATCCATCCCCGTTCTCTATCCTCTGAGCACCTAGTTGTAATTCCTGGCACACAGTAGTTGATCAATATTTATTGATTAACTCATTGATGCCTTTTGGTCAATCATAAGTCACATTTATGTGTGCTTACTCCGAGCCATGTATAGATTAAAACACTTCGCATATATTGACTCACAGAATGAATGTATTTAATCTGTACAACCACACTGCTACCCTGGTTTTATAGCCTAGGAAATTGAGGCTTGGAGAAGTTAGGGTTACTTGACCCAGCTGGAGACTGAGTGGGAAGTCCAAGAGTTGAATATAGGTAATCTGACTCCAGACCCCCAAGTCAAGCCTTTTATTTTACTTTTTTCATTATGTGTATGTGAGAACAGGTGGTAGAAACGGAGGGTTGATACTGAGAAAACCTTCGTGTTCACAAGGCTTTACACCCAGGGGCAAAACATGCAAAATGGGTTCCCGCGTCATCTTGCTTTCGGTTGGACACTGCCTTAGAATGGCTTTTCGGTACTAAATTTGGGGTCGTTGGCCTGAGCCCCCCCCCCCCCACTGCTTCTGTAAACACAGTAGGAGCAGAAGTGTGTCTGTTCCTAGCCTCTTGAATTTTCTTCCTTTATCTTGACTCTGTTTTACCTTCCCAGTTGGAAACGTTTGGGGTAGGGACTTTAGACTTAAATTTGGGCTGCCGCTGGGACTAATTCAAGGTTGGAGCCTTTATCTATATTTGTTGGTCGACAAATAGGATTTAGTGAAAGCTGGAAATATAATAGAGGGAAAGTTATATTCACCAGACTTCCAGGTTCTGGCCCACAGTCCATGACAGGCGGTAGTTATAAAGGAGCCGACCATAAAGGGCTGCTGTGCGTTATAAGGGTCGACTCTCCCAGTGACTGGCCTCTGATTTTCCTACTCTCAGAAATTCAGAGACAAGGTTCTCTTTGAAGGTCACATCCAGTCTGGGACTTTGCCAAACTTGGATGCTTATAAATCACATAGAGATGATGAGGGCAGACCTTATTCCTTGCTCTGTACCCGGAGAAAGAGGCAGGCTCAGTGGCTCAGGGTCACTCTGCCAATGACTCCGTGCATTGGAGGAGAGGAGAATTTTTTTCCCCCGTCCGTTCCCGGGCCTGATGAGAAGACGAATTTGGATTTGTTCGTTCTCCTCCAGAACATCACATTTCCTCCTTCTTCTCTGAGGCAGGCACTTGAGCTTGTAGTCTACATTTCTGATTCTTTCTATTGTCTGTCCCCTACTCACCCAAGCAACCAAGTCTCTTCCCTTCTTTGGACACCTCTGAGCAAAGTTTGCAAGAAAATAAAACCAAGATTGCCTCCGTGTCTCCCCACTTCAGCTGCCCATTCAATCTTTTCTTCAAAAACACTCGGGAAAACAAAGGCAGGGGGAGTTGCCTTGCATTTTCTGGGGTGTAGAAACCAATATAGATGGCCACGCTGCCATACACCATTCCCTCATTAATGTTCTAGCTGAAGGAAAGGAGGCTTTAACTTAAGATCACTGGGAATGTTTTCTTTTTTGCTCGAGGAAGTTTTATGACTCATTCCGGATACTTTTGTGGTTCAGGAGACCCTTGAAGCTAAAGACTGAAAGGACACTATAACCTTTACAAACTTGAAAGCTGCCTGTGACATCTGGGGGAACGTTATTCAGTTATCTAAGCCTCACTGTCAACTACCGTGAGAGTAAGGACTAGCAAATGTTTATAATGAGCCTCACCTCCCTGGAAAATGTGGGAGGCAGCTATGTATTGGGCTGTGTCCCTAAACAGTGGTTCTGTCTTCTGAGAACTACCTAGCGGGGTGGCCAGTCATGCTCACACAGTATAAACCAAGGGGAAGCTTCTGGTCCGAGTTGGGCAGCTGGGATAGTGCTTGCTAAGACTCTGGGATGAAGTCAAAAGAGAGAGTCTGGTGTTTCTTCCGGTGTGTGTGCACGTGTATTCTGTTGCTGGCCGTGTTCCCCAGTGTGTGCCAGGGGGAAGGAGCTGGTTTAGGGACAGAGAAGGGGGATTGAAAACGATGCAGAGCTTCCTAGTTTCCACCTCACCTTCCACTTCCTGGCTCCAGTAGGCATCTGGATCTCTGCCCTTAGGGTCAATGAAACTTCCTCCTGGCTTTGTACCAACTCTCCCATTGCGAGTTTTACTCACCTTTCCTAAGTCCGACCTATGGGAAGAACCCTGCCATAAGAGATGTATTTTTCCTTCCAAGTGTTTGATGAAAATTAGAAACAATATTGGAGTCACTGTGGAAGATAAGTTTAGAGCTACAGTTTTCTCAGGGGTCATCAATTTCTGCATTCAAAGACAAGGTCCAGGAGGCTCCTTCAATGTCTGAAACCAGATCCCCAGAGTTGGTGAATACGCTATTGTTCTTCTAATATCCATTAATGGGCTAAAATACTAGGTTTCGTTTATTTATTTATTTGTTTATTTTTGTTTTTTTTTTTTTTTTGAGACAGGGTTTCTCTGTGGCTTTGGGGGGGGGCTGTCCTGGAACGAGCTCTTGTAAACCAGGATGGTCTCGAACTCACAGAGACCCGCCTGCCTCTATCTCCGGAGTGCTGGGATTAAAGGCATGCGCCACCACTGCCCGGCTCACTTAATTTTTCTAATGTATTTATTTGTGGTGTGTGCATATGTACACATCTGTCACAGTGATGAGTAGAGGCCAGAGCACAACTTTCAGGGTCAATGTTCTCCTTTTACTGTGTGGGTTCTGAGGATGGGACTCGGGTCACCAAACTTGGTGGCAAGTGTCTTGACCTCTTGGGCTGTCCACGCAGGCCCCATGTAATATTCCTAACAAGTCTACATCATCCTGCATACTTTTTGCTTGTTTGTTTGTTTTTCAAGACAGGGTTTCTCTGTGTAGGGTTTCTCACTCTGTAAACCAGGCTGGTCTCGAACTCAGAGACCCGCCTGTCTCTGCCTCCCAAACCCTGTGATTTAAGGTGTGCGCCACTACCACCTAGCTCTCCTGCACACTCTTATGCCTGGGTTTTAGTTGAAAAGATGAAATGGACCATGTTAAACGACAAGGCTACATGTTAAGACAACTAGAAGTTTGTCCTCTTAGGCAAGAGGCTGTAACCAAGTAGGCCACACTTCTCTATCCAGGCCATCGGAAGAGAGTTTCCTGTCACATTCATCCAGTCAGGGTTTATTGAGTGCTTACTATTGGCTTAAACACTGTTCCACGCAGAAGACACTGGTCTTTGAATGTTGACAAGGTTAAAGAGCTTTCCCTCTAGTAAATGTGCACGTGGCAAGGGAGGGCATTACGGTGAGATAAGATGTACGTTTAGAAGTCGAGGTGCGGTGGCACAAGCCTATAACCCCAGCATGCCCAAGGCTCAAGGAGGAGGATCATGAGCTCAGGACCAACCTGGAGACAGAAACGCACAGAACAAGCTCTGGGCAGGTAATGTCCTCACTCATATCCAGCAGGATTTAAACACCAGTATGTGGGTTTGGACCCATGTCCAAAGTCAACAAGGCGTCCTGAGAGTCTCTGAATAATGTGTGTGTGTGAGCATGTGTGTATGTATGAATGTGTATACATGTGTGTGTATCTGTATGTGTGTGTATGTATTTGTGTATACATCTGTATTGTGTGTATGTGTTTGTGTACGTGTGTATGTTTATGTGTATGTGTGTATGTCTGTCTGTATGTGTGTGTATTTGTGTATATGTCTGTATTGTGTATGTGTGTATGTATGTGTATCTGTATGTATATGTATGTGTGCATATGTGTTTGTATGTATGTGTGTATGTATGTGTATGTGTGTGTGTATGTGTGTGTGTGTGTGTGTGTATGTATGTGTTCATGTGAGCATTTGCACATGGAGGCCAGACAGAGGTTGCTGTGTTATCTTCAATCTCTCTCCACTTGATTTTTTTGGGACAAAGTCTCACTGAATCTGAGAGCTCGGCAATTTAGCTAGTCTGTCCTGCTGAGAGCTTTATTCATCTGCTGTCTCTGCCTCCCCAGAGGGGGTGGGGGAAGGAGAGGAGGGGAGGGGGTAGGGAAGGGCTTATAGAAGCATGCCGCTCTACCCATCTTTTCCATGGGTGCTGGGGATCAGAACTTAGGTCTTCACACTTGGGCAGCAGACATTTTATTGAATGAGCCATTCCGCCCCAAGGTTAAAAATTTCAGCCATCCGCTTTCACTCTATGGTGTACAAAATTGGTTGAAACTTGGGGAGTACAAGGAGAGGGAATCATAAATCATAGTGTGTACGGGACAGAAAGAGTGCCGGGCGGCTTCTTAGGGTGGTCACCCCAGGGAAAGGGGAGGAATGCCTGTCGCGGCCTCATGGGTGGGGTCTCACCACTGGCAAGCAGTAGTGGAAAAGATAGTCGTAGTTCCAGAGTGCAATATTATATTTCCAATTAAAACGTGAAAACAAACCTTTTCCATGCGGCACACTGGCCTCAGCCCTAGGAAGTAACTGCAAAGCTCTGTGCTGATTGAGACAAGCTGAAAGCAGACACTGTAATTGATAAAGGAGATAAGTCAATCTGTGTCCTTTAAAGAATAATGAGTTCCATTTTTCATCAAAAAGATCTCCTTGTGCCGAAGAAACATTCTTTCAATAAATCTACTTAATGGTTTCCCCTCTAATGATATATGGGGTTGCTCTGTGGAGCTGAGCACTGCCGAGGGCCTTGCCAGGGATGAAGGCCAGCCATCATTTACATTGGGAATTCTACAGCAAGAGAGAGAGGGAGAGAGAGAGAAAGAGAAGAAAGAAAAATCCAAAGATTTTGCAGGAAGTGACACTATTCCAGGAACATACTCCATCATCTTCCTGGTGGTTCTAGAGGGCAGAGGGCTCGGGATTTTAGATGAGGAATTAAAATGTATACAAATGCATAGTCTCTGGCTGCCACCGCTGCTCTGTGGCTTTGGAAATGACTCAGCTCAGGGAGGTGACTCTCCTGTTAGACAGCTCTGGTCAAATGCTTCAGATACCTGGGTCGTGAGAATTGAGGCGGGTTGTGATCCTTGAGCTCACCACCTTCCCACAGACCTGCCCAGATCACTGTTTCTGTAGAAGGTTGTGGTGTTTACTGTGCTGGGAGAACCATGGCTCTTCGGTGGCCCTGCAGGAAGTCACCTTCACCTCATCCAGGTGCTGGAGCCTCAGGGACCAAATCCTAGCAAAAGCAAGGGCCTACCTCCTGCCGAGGGGATGAGTTAGGGGGTCCCCATGCCCCTGGCTAGGCAGCAGGACTGAGGCCACACAGACGCCTTTGAGAACCCCAACTTCACAAGCATGTTGTTCTTTTCGCTGGGACCCAGCCTTATGTAACCAAGCCTATTTCCTCCAAGGGCGCCCAGCCCTCCCAGTGCCGGCGGACTTCCCCACATGGGAATCATTAACAACACTGGAGTTCTTTCCTTATGGTGCTCTTTGTTTATCCCCCAGTCGTGTGTGAGTCAGCCAGATCACGATGTGTAGTGGTTTTGCTTGTGAAATCTTACATAATTCTATCCCTATTGTCAGGTTGGGCCAGGCAGTTAAACCATACCGTGCTTTCTCATTGCACAATGTTTGCAAATCAATAAGGAGAAATCCTGAACAATGAGATGACAGCGGCTGGCTAGACCAGGCCCTAGTCAGGCCCCAGTCACCCAGGAGGCTGCCTGCAGCTTCACAGATACAGCCGCATTTAATTCCACAGCTGGGCAGGACGGTGAGGCTGGGTGGTGGACTTTCCTTTCCCCACAGGTTTCACAGCACTGACCTTTAAAAGGCGGGCGGGAAGAAAGGGACGAAAGAATAACAATTCATACGGAAACTGATCAAATCTTTACTGCATCTGCCCCACGATGGATTCCAACATGCTGGTCCACAGCGTGGTTAGCTAGACACTTCTCCAACAGGCTCCCCCTTCCCACCATGTACAGTTTTTATTTTCATCCTACTCACTGTCCCGAGTCCTGAGGCAGTTACTAAAGATGCTCGATGCAAACAGCGAGTGATTACAACACACGGATGGGGGTGGACACAAGTTCCACAACAGAGTAGATGTTCAGAGGCCAGACGCCCCCCTCGATGGCTCGGTTTTGTTTTGTCTTGTCTTTTTAAAAGTCCTGAAATACGTGGAAACTACTTGCTCCTAGTATTAATTTTTATTTTAAATCAATTATCTCTGACCTGGTTTAAAACAGTTATTTGCATACACCTTTGTGCCTATGCACCTTAAAGTAATTTGTGTGTGTGTGTGTGTGTGTGTGTGCAAGATGAAGATTACAAATATTTGCATAAAAAGAGAAACCGTTCGACTATATGAAGACAACCATCACATTCCACAGCACATCATTGGTTAATTTCTGAATTGTCAAGCATTATTTCAAACAAGAGAGTATAACGACACAATTGCCACGACAAAACAATCTTAAGGACAGAGCCAAACCCAGCTTCGCTAGGAATCATTTTAAAACTTTAGCTTTGTTTCTAACACCCTTCATTAATTGTTACTTTTTAGGCTCCGGTAATGGGATCAGATTTCTGCTGCCTCTGGGCAAATGAGTTATGATCTGATCTCAAGTTCCAAGGGAAATGCTCAGAGTTTTATTTTCCCTCGGTTGGATAAACAGTACCATGTACATTATCTCTTGTGTTAGAATAGTGTTGTCTTCACATAAGACTCAGACAATGGTATTAGTCATTCATTTCCTTGAACACAGACACCCTCATGCGTGCTGACAGGTTTATAAGGACGCAGTGGCAGCCGTGGGTTCTGGGAGCTGCTAGATGGCCGACTTTGATTTCTTGCAGTCCTGAGTGATGGAGCCCGGGCTCGCCTGGTTATTGTCGGCTTTCTCTCGTAGGTGCTTGGCTTGTCTGAAAGATTAATACGTTAACAAGCGCTGAGGTCTGGAGCTGAGCATCTTCAGACATGTTTATTAGCAGATGGCACACAGGATTCAAAGGTCACCACAAAAGTGACATTTTAAAGTGAAACAACAATATTTATGCTCGGATAGTCTGCTGATGAGACCATGTGGAAATGGTTTTGATTAAATTAGCTTATAAATGGTTGCCAATCTATAGACAACCTAAAATGCCACGTCTGTTTACCAAATGTTTTCTTCTCACGCTCTTCTTACCTTTTAAGATAAATGACCAAATGCTGTTCTTTTGTTTTGTTTTGTTTTGTTTTTGTGCTGTTTTGTATGTTCGTTTAACTGTAGGACCAGCTTATCTACTTTCCACTTAGCAAATTCTGTGTTTTACTTCAGATGCTTTCTTTCTGTGTGAGTTCTGAGATCACACCAGCTCTTTTTATGGCTTTGAAAGTGTTTGGGTTCTGTTATGTAAATATAATTGACTTTTTCTTTTGCTAGTATAAATTGGGTCTCCAGAGAAACTCCAAACTCAGTCACCTGCATAGCACCTTATGCTCAGATCTCATAAAAAGCTGCTAGTTGGCTTTCTGGAATACTGATTATACCTGTGTGTTTGCTGTAGTCCCTGGCAACCCTCCTTCTGGGAGGGGGTATGCTAATGTCCCACACAACAAAATAAAAAAAACAGATGCAGAAAAAGAGGGGAGGGCTGTTTTCAGACCCATTTTGTTTTCTGTTGTACTTAATGTGAGTTCAGTTTTTTTCTTTTCTCTTCTTTTTCTTTTTTTTGGCTCAAGAACAGAGTTGGTGAGAGAATGCTTAATGGCATGCAGTGAAAACAACCCTCTGTCGGTTATGCAGATGTCTGCAGTCAACAAGATTGTCAGGGTTCCCCTCTATGGCATTGAAAGGCAGAGACCACAGCCAACTCACAGGTTAGAATGCCCACAGACATTTTAGAAGAGTTGATTATGACTACACATATGGTAATTGAGGTATAAAGAACTTTGTGAGATTTAGCCATCGCTGTTTGGAGTTTTTTTTTCTTTTTAAAAAAAAAAAAAAAACATGCAATAATCACGGCTCATCTTTTGCGTTTATACAAGAGTAAAAATAGCGACCAAGGGTTTACTCACTTTTCAAGAGAACCTTTCTCCACATCCACTGTCCCATCGATTGATTCCAGTCCTTGTTCAGAAAACTGTTTCAGGGCGCTTAAAGCTGCCTACAAATGAAAACACACAGAGCCATTCATCAACTGTCACAAAATGAGCAAACAGGTGACTGTGGACCAAAGCCAAGATACAAAGACCATCATTTCTGTCAGTGTTTTTACATGCTCTGAAGCAAAATTACACTTAAGGTTTGCATAATTGTGGCGCATAAGTACACTGGATGCACATGTATGTATGTATGTATATATGTGCCCGTCCATATGCAGACCTGTGCACCAGTACCCAGAGCTGCAAGGGCTCTGATCATTGTCAGAGGACAGGGAAAACAGCTCAATGGCATGCTCTCCCTTCTCCTAGTTCACAACTTTGCAAGATTGAGGAGTTCCACCTGCAAATATAGACACTTAAAACCGCTTCAACCATGACGGCTCTGCCTAATTTCTCCTCGAAGGGCTGAAACCGTGTACAGTCTCTTCCTTGAAACACAAGGGCATTGGAGTTTCTACCTTCAGATCTTTTTCCAGTGTTAGTGGATGTGGAGCAGTAACCAGGCCACAGGGTGGGGAGCAGGCATTCATGCTCAGAGTGCAGGGTGCCCAGAGGAAGAGGACAGACAGATTCCCAGCTCCTGTGGGCTCCGGGGAAGCAGGACAGGCCTGGCAGAGCCACCAGAGGTGTTGATAGGCCCTGCAGGCGTGGGATGCTGTGGGTGCTGACAGGCTGGTGGAGCCTGGCTGGATAGCTGGGAGGCACCAAAAAAATGCAACGCTGATAAGATCTACATAACTCGTTGACGCTCTTGTGCTTGTTCCAAATTGTTAATTCTCTGAGTAAGAATTTGGTCCCTCCTCCTCCCCTCCCCCACCCTGCCTTCTAAGCCCCATTAGAAGGGTTTTGTTGAGTCTGAGGGAGGTGTCAGCAGTCCAGGGTGTCTGAGCCTTGGTGAGGCCGGCTGCTTCCCACTTGGGGCATCTGGGTTTTCTCAGCTGCCTTTGAAAAGGGAGCTCGCTCATACCATTTCCCCAGGAGCTGGCATGGCTTGTTCGTCATTTGAAATGTCTTTACGTAGAAGTTTTTTGGGGATGGGTTAAGTTTAACTTAACGGACTGGTTTTTTTTTTTTTTTTTTTTTTTTTTTTTTTTTTTGAAGAGGGAGGAACAGTTTTAGGTTCACAGGAACTGAGCAGGTAATCTACCCAGTCTCTACACTCCTCCCTCCGTCCCTGACATCTGTGAAAGTCTTGCGTGCCCAAGGGGTGTCTGCTGATCAGCAAATATCAATGTTTCAGCAAAAGTTCTGATCAGGAAAATCCATACTAGCTTTCTTCCTTTCTTTCCTTCTTTCCTTCTTTCTTTCTTTCTTTCTTTCTTTCTTTCTTTCTTCCTTCCTTCCTCCCTTCCTTCCTTCCTTTAGACCAGGATAGTCTCAAACTCCATATGTAGCCAAAGATGACCTTGAACTTCTAATTTCCGTGCCTGTAACCAGCAACGCTGGCATTGCAGGTGAGGATGTACCACCGTGCCTGGTTTTTACAAATGCATAATGGCATGTATTCACCGTTGCAGACTTACACTGAGAAGTTACACTGTTCTAAAGACCCTGAGCCTTGCCCATTTATTCCGGCCTCCTTCCCAACCCCTGACGGCTACCGATCCTTCCCTCCGCCTCAGTACCTTCATCTTTTCCAAAATGGCGAGAGGTTGAAATGCTCTACTCTGCAACCGTGTTGGGCTGACCTATGCCTTCTCAGTGTTCACTACTCTTTGCATTGGACGGTATCCCTCTGTGTGTATATGCCACAGTTTACTTCACCCAGCCCGTTGGAGAGTCATCTTGACTGTTTTTAGTTTGGAGAGATTATGAGTAAAATTGCTATAAAGGTCTGTGAAGGTTTTAGTGTAGAACTTAAACATTGTAAACTTCCTTTTTTTGTAAGACAAAATTTCAATATGCAACCGACATGGGCAGTTTTCTATTCCAGCACAAGTGTTCCAGGAGCCTCAAGTCTATACGTTTTCCCATATAGGCCAGTTCCCATTACTTTCTTTAAAAAAAATTAACACATTTTGAATGAAAATATAATTACATCACTTTCCCCTTTCAAGTCCCTCCCAAGTTCCCTACCTCCGATTCCTCTGTGCCCAAGCTCTCAAATTGACTATTATTGTTACCTAGATCTGTATATAAACATATGTGTAAATACATAAATTCAACCTGCTGAGTGTTTGTTGTTTGTATAGATATGGTTTCAGCTGCTCCTATTACTTCTGTATGCTTTCAATTGTTTCAGTATTATAACTTCTTAGACTATTGTGTGTTTGTTTTTGTTTGTTTGTTTGTTTGAAATGGGATCCTAGCTATCTCAGGCTGGTCCTCCAACTTGTGAGGTGCTCGAAGCCTCTTTTGAACTTTCCAATCTTCCTATTAACAACCTCCCAAGTGCCCACCCAGCTAGAGTATGTTAATTTTTGGAGAGCTTAGTGTGTGCTTCCCATCTGTCCCAGGAGAAGTTGTGCCCTCAGCAGCAACAGGAGAATCTTCAGGCTCTTCTGCATCCCCCACAGAGCTACTCTGGGTCAGATGAACACAAGGTGTTGTGTCTTCAAGGTCCCACCTTATCTAGAGTGGTTTATCTTCATCATTTACCGTTTGTTTTTGCTTGCTTACTTGCTTTTCTGTGCAGCTGTCCTGGAACTCACTCTGTAGACCAGGCTGACTTCAAACTCAGGGATGCCTCTGCCTCTTGAGTGCTGGAATAAAAGTTGTACATCACCCCCCCCTACCCCCCCCCCACTCCCTGGCTATCATGTTCCTCCTTCATTGCACTTGAAGTTAGTGACATGTGGCTGTGGCTGCTTTCAAAACTTAAACTTTAGAGACCCAGACTTGGACAGTTCTCCTCCTGTCCCTGGGTGGGGGGGGGGGGAATCTAAAAAGGAATCTGACTGTCACTTTGATTGGCCGAGGAGAACTTGGAGACCCCATGTAGTCCTGATGTGCTAAGTGGCTATGTTGACCATAATCCTGTGGGTGTGTGACCCGTTAATCTGAGCTACTTTATGTCCCCTGCATGCCTAAGGGGCATGGAGAGGCAGCCCCATGCATTGCTTCACTCCGAAGATCAAGCAAGCCACACCGATTTTAAAACATTCCAACTTCACGGAGCGATCTGACAGATGTGCAGATCTTTGTAGGTGAAAGAATTTTGAGCAAATGATCAGCTACCTCACTCAGATCTGTTAATCGGGTACATTCTTGTCAAGAATGCTAATATTTTTTTTTATCGTTTCCTCCAAATGAGTGATGTATCATTCATTCACTGCATGCCTGGAAATTTTGATTTCCAATGTGATCCTGTCCTGAGAGTACCCGGTCTCTCCATCCTGCTTTACTCATGGGACCAGCATGCCATGCAAATACACGTTTCTATACTTTAATTGGGTATAAGCCCCGGGCCTGACCACACTAGCCATGTGTTCTACCCCACTCGAATGTAAAGAATCATTTACAGGCTGGCTATAGCCTGTTTTCACTGTTTGCTCTCCTAACATGGGCTCAGCATTGTCTGGGCCCAGGACCCATACAACCTGCTCCTCTGAGCCCAGGACCAAGGCATCTATCTGCCTCTCTCATCAGAACAGAGATACAGAGAAGGTTTAGTTTTTTAACACTTGCAAAATCATGAAGATGACGCTATCCCCGTGTCTTCTGAACCCTGTCATCACATCAAGAATGTCCTGCAGGCTGGACCGGCAGTGTATGCTTTCCATCCGTGCCAAGAACGGTCTTGGTCTTTCAGAGCTCTTGCGTGACTACTCCCCTCCACAGGTATGCTCGAGGCTTCCAAGTAACATTTCCTTATCTCATCAATGAGCTCATTCAGCCCACAGCTCGAAGATAAACCGGAGCACAATAGCTTTTAAGTAGGAGAGGATTTCTTTCTAATTTACAAAGGGCAAAGGCAGCAATTTATCTTAGCCTGTGTAAACAGTAATAGCTACCATTCGATGAGCATCATGAGGATGCAGTCATGGTATGGGCCTTTCACCTGCATGACCTCATAGCCACTGATCTGGTCTTACCCATAAGCAAACGGAGGCGCAAAGAATTCAGTACCCTGCTTCAGGTCACTCAGCCAGGAAGTGACTCTTTAGTCTGAACCGTGAACTGTCCACATTCGGCGTTACTTCCCACAGCTCCATTACCCCAGCATCCTTCGCCGTCGTCCTGCTCTGCGCTCATTCTGGCATTGCTTCTCACAACCCTTGCCTGAGCCGAACTCATACTTAGTTCCAGTTCCTAGAAAAGGAATGTATTGCCCAGCGGGTGTCCCACAGTCCCCTGGCAGTCCCTAGGTTCCTTTTCCAAAGCTGCACCATTCACTTCTGCACCATTCACAGCTAATACCAAACACCTTACAGCTATTATTTTGTCACTTGGAATCACCCAGGGACCCCAAATGAGGTAACACAGTTTTCCAAGTCTTAGCATTGTGAAGGGGGCACATATTGCTCTCCTCAGTGGCCCCCTTCTTTATTCTTCAGAAAACCCAACCAACCAACCAACCAACCAACCAACCAACCAACCAACCAACCTTTTGGCTTCTTCCCTGTGAATGCCTGCAAGAGGGAGAAAGCCGCCTTGGGGCTTTGCTGGACCTGTGGGATGTAGACCACTGCAGTCATAGGAGGCCAGGGTTACAAGGCTAAGTGGGCAAAGGTTGACTGCAATGTGCAGACACCCTGGCACTCACTCTCCCGAGGGCAGTAGAGTCGGGGTGGGGCGCCTCTTCTTACCATCACTGTGGAATCAGAGCAGGGCTTTTCCTGTCATCACCCTCATTTTTATTCCACTTATTGATTCATTTTTTTTTTTTTTTTTTTGAGATAGGCCCTTCGCATTTAGCCCAAGGTGGCCTGAAACTTGCAATCCAGCTCCCGGGCTGGTTGGTCTCAAACTCTCAATGGTCTTGACCCCGTGCTCAGTCAGCACACAAGGTTCCACCCCACCCCACCTCACCCCCAGCCCTGGCCAATTCATCACCCACATGGAAGGAGCTAGGCGAGCTTCTGTTTCTCCAGCCAAATGCCTCTATGGTCAGACATGAGCAATGCCTGAAAAGACACACCTCTCTCAGCGAGCCTGGGCTTCATGCTGAGCTCAACAAGCCAAAGGAGCCTTGCTGTCCAACCAGCCACTTCACAGAATGATGGGTGATAACGAGGCTTTATGAACAAACACCGCAACCGAACAGTCCACAGACCTATCTAAACACTCCCAAAATCTGTTCAGAGGATGATAAAATCAACCCAATCCTCATGTTTGAACAATTTCAACTGAAAATATTGCTAACCAATTGGAAGCAGCTGCTTTTAAAAATTCCAAATACATTGGAAGCATGATACGCAGTACTGAAGGGTGCTCTGAAATGGGGGAGAAGAAGGCCACCCTTATTTGGGCTTCATCTCCAAGCCTGATTAGGAGGCCAACTCTAAATCGTCTCATTTACTGAGAGTAAATAGATAACAAGATGCTCTCCCTCCCACTGTCTGAAACCCGCCCTCTCAGCATGAATGATTCGCTATGTGATACATGTAAACTAATCTTGGGGAGTCGTGGGAAGAAGGACTCTGGGTCCTTAATGAGGCACATCCTGAGTGATGCTACCCCAAGTTGGGTAACTTCCCACTCAATGTGGATTCCAGAATTTCAAAGATACACTAACATAAGGACCAGAGCCCTCCATAAGTCTTTGACCATAAACAAATAGACAACTCAATGATTTCATTCCCAAGGTCAGAAAATGTTTTCCTAGTAAATCAAAACAAACACACTCAGCCTCCTCTAATGGATGTGACCGCAGCCTACCAGCTCCGCTCTCAAACCCTTATGTCAACGAACCTCTTCTGTTAAAAAACAGAAGGAAAGAAAAAACACACCCAAGGGCTTTCTTTACTGCAGCTTTGTAAGAAAGGAAACTGCAGAAAAGTTCCCTATTTTTATTCTGGCCTTCTCTGCTCTACATGTACGTGCGTGCGTGCGTGCGTGCGTGCGTGTGTGGTGAGGGATGGGAAGAGGGTGAGGGGAGTGTAGCAGGGCATATGGGTGGGGGAAGTACATGAGTTCTATGTATATGCAGGGGTGAGTAGATGGATTGATGTGAGTGTGTGTTTCCTTTGGAGGAAGGAAAGCATCCGCATAGATACATAGGAATATTTTTGATCCCAAAAGGTTTTACAACTGTTTTATGAGTAAAGCCTCACAATCCTAGAATAGATGTCGCTACCTATTCATGTGTCCTTTGTTTTGGATGTTGTTATAGCAATGCCGGAAACATGATGCCAATGAGATACTTTCCATGCCTACTTGCCGGATGTGTGTGTGTGTGTGTGAGCACACGCTCACATAATAGTGGAATGGAGATGCATCGTTGCGGTCCTTTTTGCAATTTTTAACTCTACTCTTGTTAATTAGCAATTATTTATTCCTCCTGCTTCCTTCTCCAGGGATTAGCATGGAATGACAACACAGGTCACTTTCTGAGAGACCACAATGGTCTTTACGAGAAAAATGTGAATCTTAACTCATCCCCTCCGAACAGCCGCTGTTTGTGGGGCTTTGAACAAGACGCCCAATGGGCCCTTTTATTTCCTTTGCTTTTGCCACATTTCCCCCACCAATCCATATCCCAGTTCCCAGAAACAGGCTGCTCCGATCAAGTCCATAGTAATCATACATCTGAATGAGGCCTTCGTGTTCAAGTAAGCATAGTTTGGGTTTGTTTAGTTTTGCCTTTTCTCCCCAGAGTGCAAGCTTCTGGTGAGCTCTTGTGGGGGGTCAGACCTAACTGTTGGATTCTGCTCAGAGAGCCCACACTTAATTAAATTAGACTTCCTGTCAGAAGGAAATGGTAGTTTTGAGTTTTGTTTGTCTTTTTTTGTTTGTTTGTTTGTTTTTTAAAGCAAAAACCCTCAAGGGAAGACTCCTACTTTCTCATCTAAATAACTGAAATAGAAATAGACAAACAAAAACCAAACCAGAAGTTTCCTTGGGGAACATAAAAGGTGCCCAGCAGCTTCTTTTACCTGCATTGCATGCTGTCTCTTTATGTAAAGGAAGGGATACCAACAGACGTGTTGTTGAGTATCACACTGAGGTAGGCCCTTCTGTCCTCTCCATTTCCGATGTGACCTTTGTATTAAAAAGGGTTACAGTGACCTTCAGTTAGCACACTAGCTGCCCGGTGCTTTCCATTCATGCTTCCCCGAGCCTATTAGTTCAGATAATTCCCACACAGTTGGCACTTTATAAGATGGCTTGCCCTTGAAAAAGAGGTATGTCTGCCTGCTAAGACAAAAATCCGGGGTAGGTGATCAGAGCCATGCAGATTTTCAATAGTCTCCCAAAACAGGTTATTTGGACTCTAGAATTTGGGGAATGACTTTAAAGGTAAGCATTTAGAGACCCCCACCACCACCTATATTCTTGTGGCTAGTGTATCAGAATGGGAGACTCGAGTAGCTGCGGCCCAAACAATGCAGAACCGAGCTTGGCGCAGCGTTGACCGACCCAGGGACATTTCCCATGTGTTCTGATGATGGGATCCACACTGCCACTCATGCTATTTTCCCAACAATAGTCTTGTTTTGTCTTGATTTGATTAATTTTCTAGGCATAATTATCATCTCAAAATGCCCTTAATAAAAGGTGAAAGATTAATGATCTGATTAATTTTGATTGTTCAACACAAAGTCCCCCCTCCACCTTTTTTTTTTTTTTTTTTTTTTTTTTTGTTGTTGTTGTTGTTGTTTTGAGAGAGACTCTCACTATGTAGCCTACCCTGGCTGGCCTGGAACTCACTATGTAGACCAAGCTGGCCTCGAACTCTCTCAAAGATCCACCTGTCTCTGCCTCCCTCAGTACCGGAATCAAAGGTATGTGCCACCACACCTGGCTCCATAAAGGGCCATCTTGGGAATCTGCAAGCCACTTCATCCACCAGAGAATGAAAGACAGAGAGCCAAAACTCTATTTTTTTTTCTTTGCTTCTTTGTTTGAGCAAAGAGCCCCGGGGGTTTGACCAACCAACTGCCCGGGACCACCAGAGCGAGTTCTCATTTTCTCTTCTGTGTCCAGCCATCCACAGGATGTCAACACACCATGGTAGCTATGGTTCAAGGGGATCCTGGCAGACCTTGTGCTATTGGTAGTGAACTTTGCTATCACCCATGTGATGCCGGTTTTCCAGACATGCAAAACATACGAGTTATGGGGCGGCGACAGCCGTGGCCAAGAGCTCAAAGGAAAGGTAGGGCTTCCGAGCAGTGTGTTTCATGACTGTTCCCCTCCTCAGACAGATCCTGGCAGAGTGGCACAAGGAACTGTGAAGAATACATTGTAGTGGAGAGCTGGGAAAGGAGAGATGCTGGCAATGTGCATTATGTCCTTTTATAAATGTATCCTTTATGAATTTATATATACCCAGTGTGTCTATATCTTCCCAAGGGAAGCTATAAGTGGTGAAGAAAGCCAGCCCAAGAGTCGTCAGATGGACTGCAACCAGCAAAGGGTGGAGGCTGCCTAAGCCTTCCAGTGCCCACCTCCCATCACACTGTGCCCTAGGCTCCAGGCTAACCCATTGCACATTTACAGATTAATATAAATGTCATGCAGTTGGCACAGGTCACTAAGTCCTACAGTGGGCTAGGCTCTGGGATTTGTGGCTGAGCAAACAGCTGGCTCCCCTTCTTTTTTGGGCCACGATCTTGGGCGAGTAAAAGCCTCAACTTGTTGTGGAACAATCTTTCTGTACACTGTGTTTAATAAAGGGCTAAATGGCCAATAGCTAGGGAGGAAAAGGTTAGGCCGGACTTGCAGACAGGAAGGGAATAAAGGGCAGAGCTGCCAGCAGATGTGGGGAGTCAGCAGCTGGACAGGGGAAGCAAGATGTGTAGAAAATTAGGTAACAAGCCCTGAGCCATGTGACAGCATCACTCTAAGTTGTAAGAGCAAGCTAGTAACAAGTCTAAACTATTGGCAGAGCATTTATAATTAATAACAAGGCTCTGTGTGGCTATTTGGGAGCAGGCTGGCTGGACAGAGCTGACTAGCGGGACAGAAAAGCCCACCGACACCAACTACTAAATGACATAGTTTGTGATGTTGATGAAGCACCTGATGAGTGCTAAGGACTTCTCACTTCCAAGTTCATGCAATCTTCACCGATAACCTCAACAACGTGACGTCCACCCCAGTAAAGACGTGGTTTCGGAGACGTAGATGAAATGATCACATGGTCACGTTGCTTGTTCCAGGAAGATCTGGAACTTGGACCTAAACAGTCTGGCTCTGGAACTGGCTTCTCAAACCAGGAAGAGGCTCTCTACTGAGTGCTCACAAGGTAACATGGAACGGAGCAAAAACACAGAGCCCTGTGGTCTGGTGTGGCATCTGAAGCCACGGGTCCTCTCTGAGATTCACTCCCTTCCTGTATTTATGGCCTTCTCAGTGGTGGTCACTGGGGTGTGGCTTGAAAGGGTGCAGAGCCGGTAGCAAAGGCTACCAGGCTTGTCTGGGCAGGTGGACTTGGGGCAGGCAGGGCTGACCTGAACAGTGGAGCCTTTGCATGGGGTGGAGATTTGCAGTGTGGCTCATTTGGAGACCCTCTGTAGGCTGAGAGCCCAAGTAAGCGGAGATCAGATACTCACTTAGTTAACCAGAACTTAGAGGTGAATACGTTAATTGGTAACTTCTTATTCCGTCTTAAAGATGCTTGGCTTCTGGGACTTCCTGCATTCTTTATTCTTTTCCTCTCCTTCACCACTTCAGTCTCCCGGGGAATTGGTCTTTCAGTCTTCCTGATTTTGGATGTCTGTTCTTGGGCATATCATCTCCATCAAACACTCTTTTACAATGATTTCGCTCAGGCTGGTGGCTTAAGCCCTTTACTAATACAGACAGCTCACATTCCTATCATTAGCCTGGCCTCAGAGTTCTCATCCCATGCCTGATGGATTTCTCTAATATGTGGCATGTCAATCCTGCCCCGAACTGGCATGATCTTTCCCAATCCCGCGCCTCTCCTAGAAATGGCACCACACCCAACCAGTTGTTCAGACAAAGCCCCCAGGGTTCAGCCTCATCACCGAATCTCCCTCACTTTCTACACCTGCCCTCCAACCAGAGCAGTGGATTCTTCTCAGCAATCCCTCCAGAATGCGGTTCTTGCCACCTGTTCTGCTATTGTCCGCACAGAGCACTGCCATCTCCTGGCCTCCTGGGAACTCCCTGCATGGCGTCTACTTCCCAAGCTTCTGCTACAATGTAAACAAGGCCTGGCTACTACCCGCTTAGAACCTTCTAGGGACTCCTCATTTCTTTCAATTCCTCTCAATTCCTCGCTGCGGCCCAGAGCGGGAGTGTGTTCCACCTGCAGCTCTGGTCTCGTCATACAGGATTGCACCATCATGGGCTCTGGTACAGCAGCCTCTCCTCCTCGGAACCCCTGGCTTGACTCCTGCCTCATGGATTCTCAGGCAGTTTTCCCTGGGCCTCAGTGCACGTCCATTTCCTTTCTTCCTCTTTCTACTCCCCAGCGCCCTCTCCTGCCCTCTGGGTCCAAAGGAGGCACACCACAGCTGTGTATTCTTCTCCTCAAACTGCCTGATTTTCAACATTTTTTCCCCCTAAAATGTTAGCATGTATTTAACCATTCACTTACTTCCTTATTTGCTATGTCTCCCTTTGGAAGAATGTGGTGATATATTATTTATGATTTAATAAAGCTTGCCCGGAGATCCAAGAAGCAAAGCAGCCAAGACAGTAGCTCTTACCTCTACTAAGGGCTTGGGAGATCCTGTCTCACCGTGGCTGGAAACTGAATCTCACCTGAGACCCTTGGCTTCTTCCTTATAGACCTCTCTAGTGCCGGGATTCAAGGTGTGAGCTCTGTGTCTCTTTTAGACTGATTCACTCCTGCATAGCCCTGGGTGGCCTTGAACTCACGGAAATCCATCTGCCTCCGTCTGCTGAGTCGTGGGATTAAAGGTGTGGGGCACCACTACCCAACTCCTAGGGCTGTGGCTAGCTTTGCATTCTGATCTCCAGGCAGGCTTTATTAAATCATAAACAATAAGTGACAAGAAAGGAACCCTGTGTACTGCACTCACTGCCAATGCTCAGCGCCGAGGGCAGGAGACCCTCAGGGTTTGCCGGCTGAACGGCTAAGGGAAGGGATGGATGGATGGGAACAGTACCTACATTCAAGAATATCTACCCAGCTCAAAACGACCTGTTTTAGACAATCTCAGGAGACCCTCAGTGTTTGCTGGCTGAAGGGCTAAGGGAAGGGATGGATGGATGGGAACAGTACCGACATTCAAGAATATCTACCCAGCTCAAAACGACCTGTTTTAGACAATCTCATTAATTCTTAGACTCAGTAAGGAAATTGGGGAGCTGAGTATTTCCTTGATTTATTGAGACCTGAAAGCAACAGTTTACTTGATGGTGAGGCGCTGGCTACTCTTCTGGAGTTAGGTGGTGGCTAAATGTGGGTCTTTCAGGTGGAGTGTGTTCGGATCAGGATAAACTGTCCATGTGGGTAAATCCCTGCGTGCAAACTAACTTTCTGGCAATTACATCGTTGCAAATTGGGAAGAAATTTTACTGTAATCAACTTAATTTTTTTTTTTCCTGGAAGCTCTTCTCTTTCATTTTTCATTCTTTTCTAATTCACACAAATGCAAAGTGACTGTAAATTCAAGAAGTAAAGCAGTCAAATGTCTATTATTATTATTATTTTATTATTAGGGGAAGGAAAGCACGTTGCCAAGCTGTCGCACTTGGTTTGATAATTTTAGACTCTCGGTTGAAAGCAGTTTCTGATTGAATGCCATGTCAAAGGAAGGCTGCTACTTCAGTTTCCTTACACACCTCTACTGCATACTTACAACATAATCAAACAAAGGTGCTCACTCTGTATTGGAACGACATCATCCCAAAGCTCTCTTTCACCTACCTCTACCCCTAAGTGAGAAGCAATTTAGGACAGCGGGTTAAGTCTGCTAAATACGTTTGTGAAAACTTCCCCTGGTGTCTGTAGAAACAGCTAGTGTTGCAGTAGAAAAGATACCCGAATACTCTGATTGCTTGTCTACTATAGGAAGATGTGAGGCTCCAAGTGGAAGGATTTATGTTTCATCAGTGGTGGTATTCTAATCTAGGTTAAGCTGCATGCATGACAACTGGCGGTCCCCTAATGTCTACTGACAGGCCACCCCTCCCCAACCGGATACATTCCCTTTCCAAAGTAGACTTTTTTTTTTTTTTTCTATCTAAAGATTCTTTTTCAAACAGCACTCTTGATGGTTAATTGTTTAAGGAAACGAGATAGCTAGAAGAGGGTATCCGAGATAGACATAGAATTTGGAGGGGCAAAAATATAACGCGAGACATTCTGATGTGTAATTTCAAATCAAAACTCTAACTTAGGCAAGTGGCATTGCATCGAACAACAGCGTCCTTTAGAAATGCTCGGTGTTTAGTTGCGTGGGACTGCACATCGAAATGGGTTGTAAGCATATTGCAAATATTTTGCCAGCAGCATCTGCTCGCATCAAAGCTCAGGAGGGAAAGGGGGTGATCACTGCCAGCGCTAAAGTCTGCATCGTTGGATGAATATTCAGAAAGGGTAGGAATTAAGCTATCAAAAGGCTACAAGAATTCGGTTTCTAAGAGCAATGAGTTATTTGGAATCTGACAGTGTGAGACTTGAGTTCTTTGTACGGCTAGCATTACGAGTCAAATAAGGGTAGGATGATATTTCAAAGGAGGAAGATCAATGAGTGCGAACAAACATGAAAGGCACAGGCAATACCTTGACTTCCAAAAGTAAGCGGTGCTTATGGTATCAGATGCAATCTGGGATGTGCCCCAAAGGAAATCGGGCACTGCTCTACGAAGCCTTTCTATGAGGGAAGTGGAGGGGGGGGACTAACTTGTAAATTCCGTGCCCCGTGCACTGCCAAAGTAAACTAACTGCCTGAAGCCTAGAACAGTGCTCTCGGGAGAGGAACCCAGTTCCTCAGTTGGCCATATGGCTCTGCCCCTTTGCCTGGCACTGTGCTCTAGTCTACTCATCCAGTGGAAAGAAAAATAAAGTGGAAGGGTGGTGGATGGGGTAGGATTATGGGGATAAAAACCCTCATATCCACTGTCTGAAACCTGATGGTATGACCACACTTAGAGCCGTGGGAGGTTGAGTATGGCAGCCTAGCTGTGAATTCCCAAAGGGAGAACTCCAGGCAGGCATGTGGGAAGCGATGAGTGACATCCTGTGTTCTAACTGATGAGTCTGCATGTATCTCCCACGTTAAGCGTTATGTCCCTCGACTGGGCAGACCTGGGGCTTCCCCGTCTCAGTATGCAAGGCATTTACGGTGGTCTGGAACTAATGCCCCTCCTTCTTGGTAGAAGTAGCTGCCTAGCGAACAAGACCCAGGAGAGTGGCCCGCAACTGTGAAAATGGCTGCCCTGTGTTCCGATATTCCTAAGATACAGTTGGCTCGCTCTCTTGTCCTCGGTGTGGCGTCTCTGTGGACTGCAGCCTAAAAGCTAAAAAGAAGCAAAACCGAGCCAGACTTTCCATCAGCTGAGGAAGCGAGACATTTCTGGCGAGTGTACGCAGGGTCATACCACAGCCGCCTTCTGTCTCCCTTTGGTGTTCACGGTGAGCACCTGTAGGTCCGCTGTGAATGTTCGGGGACAGCAAAGGAAGGATCTTCCCCAAGGTCTGCATCTCATTTGGCAGACATGCCAGGGCAGGGGACACCCTTTAGATGGAGGCAGCAAGCAGCTTTACTAAAAAATATTTTCTTCTTTTCTTTTTCTCTCCACCCCCACACCCCTGTGTCTAGGCTGAGCAAATTATCTCTCTATATAGAATGGACTCTAAGTCAGTTTGTGCATTAGAATTAGATCCGGACCCACTGCCAGTGGCCTCATCTATTGTCCCAGTCACACCGTTGCCGCCTATATTAAGGGAGTCTAGTTCCGTCTTATGCAGGTTCCGCATCTGTCAGACCTGAGTCAGTGATCTCTCACTAGCTCGGGTCAGCTGATTCTGTGGGTTTCTCCATCATGGTCTTGGCTCCTTTGTTCATATTATCGCTCCTCCCTCACTTCGATTGTACTCCAGGAGCTTGGCCCCTTGGTTAGTTGTGGGTTTCTGCATCTGCTTCCATCTGTTTCTGAAAAAGAATTCTAGCTTCCCTGGGGTTGTAGATTGTAGGCTGGGTATCTTTTGCTTTATATTTGGTATCCACTTATGTGTGAGTACATAACTATATTTGTCTTTCTGGTTCTGGGTTACCACACTCAGGATTGTTTTACTAAAAAAGAATATTAGGCAACTGTTGATGAACTGGACCACAGCAACTTTTACTCTGTGAAAGACCCTGGGAAGAGATTGACAAAAGCAAAACAACCGTAACAACAACAACAAAAACCTCAAGCTACCCCTGTGCAGACATGTCTACAGACCACTCGCAGGACAGAGGACTAGTGTGCAGAATACTTAAGGAACTCAGACTCAACAGCAAACACCATTTTATCCAGTCAGAAAATGAAGATGACACCTCGTGAAGACTTACAGGGGTGGCCAATAAACACATAATGTCCAACCTCATGCAATCATATACATCATACTAGCAAGACAGCTGATATAAAAATCAATGCTGCAGACACCTCAGAGAAACAGGCCCACTCTGGCACTTCTGATCAGACTGTAAAATGGCTCAACCACTCTGGAAAAAAAAAATGTTCCGTAAAAAATTGGACATAAATATTAGCAGGAATCACACTCCTGGGTGTTTATCTAAGACAAATAAAAACTTAAGTCCATGCAGATGTTCATGGTAGCTTCATTTGTGACGGTCAAAAACTAGAAATGAGCAAACTATTCCACAGCAGGTGAATTCTTAAACCAACGTGTCTCGTTCACATCTCAAGGGAAATAAAGGTAATCAGAGTGGCTGGGAGGCACCTGAAGGACATGAATGAGACTGGGCGAAAAAAGCTAATATTTTTGAACAACTTTATTCTCCAAGTAATGATATATTTTAGACAACTCGTCTTGCTGGGGAAACAATTCTACTCTGCGTTCTTTAAGGCGGCGTAGTCCTCCGCTGAATAGCTATACCATAACTTACAAAGTCCCCCACTGATAGATAATAAGATCGCTCCTGACTCTTACAAACAATGCTGCAAAGGGCATTCTTTTATGTAAGGTCAGACTGCTTTCTAATAAAGTTGTGACAAGTGCTTTAGAGGGAGCTGGAAGATGGCCTGGAAAGGAAGGCCACCTTGGTGGCTGTTCAGTAGAAGCTGTGCCTCCCACAGCACACGAGGCAAAGCTGCATGGGTGGGCACCCCTCTGTGGCTAGGACACATTCTGAGACTCTGAGATTCAGGAGTTCAGTGGATGGCCTTCCTGCAGACACAGTTCCTAAGAAGGACCTTTGTAACAGGTCAAAGAGCGTAGACTAGACACATGAGAATTTTCTTTCTTTTTCTTTTTTAATTTAAATTTGCAACAAACTTGTTTTACATGCCAATCCCAGTTTCCTCACCCTCCCCTCCTCCCCGAGCCCCTCCCAACCCCCAGCCCATCTGCTTTCTGCTCCCCAGGGAGGGTGAGGCCTTCCATGGGGGATCTTCAAATCTGGCATATCATTTGTAGCAGGGCCTAGGCCCTCCCCCATGTGTCTAGGCTGAGGGAGTATCCCTCTGTGTGGAATGAAACCCCAAAGTTCATTAGAACACTAGGGATAAATACTGATCCACTACCAGAGGCCCCATAGACTGCCCAGTCTCCTAACTAGCACTCACATTCAGTTCAGGGGTCTGGGTCAGTCCTATGCTGGTTTCCAGGCTATTAGTCTGGGGTCCATGAGTTCCCCCTTGTTCAGGTCAGCTGATTCTGTGGGTTTCTCCAGCCTAGTCTTGACCCCTTTGCTCATCACTCCTCCCTCTCTATAACCGGATTTCAGGAGTTCTGCTCAGTGTTTAGCTGTTTCTGCTTCCATCAATTACTGGATGAAGGCTCTAGGATGACACATAAGGTAGTCATCAATCCCATTAACGGGGAAGGGCATTTAAGGTAGACTCTCCACTATTGCTCAGACGCCACAAGTGGATTTTAAGGAAACATCCATTGCTGCAGTGGGATGGGAAGGGCAGAGGCAGCAGTGAAGCCAGTGAAAGGCTGGAGGGCGGGGCAGGCTTCTCTCCTGGGTCCACACCTCCTTCTGCCACTCTCTTACAATACCCACTTCTGCTGATTTCCATCTCGCTAGAGAAGCGGATTGGGCAGCTTGCTGTGGGGCCTCTCTGGCTTCCCTCAACGCCCACCGCACCCATGGTATCCCTTTGCACACACAGAGAGCATCAGCACCTTCCCAGCAGGCTGCAGGGAGGATCATATGCCTTATGTGACACAGAGCTGGACACGGCTCCACAGGCCAAGGGCAGGGTTAGGGACGAACCCACAGGGTGCTCAAGGGAGACGCAGGAGTTGGGGCCTCAATGGGAGCTGGAGAGGTGTAGATATACAGGCTGAGAATCTCTTGTCTGAAATGCTTCAGCTCTGAAGTGTTTCCAACCTCAGGGGCTTTGGATTTGGATATAGATTTTCATATACTTTCCTGATTGAGTAACAGACACCATCCCTGCCTCTCCAACACACACACACACACACACACACACACACACACACACACAGCCCAAATCAGAAATGCTTTGAGATCTAAAACTTACAATGCTCCAATTTTTGAATTCTCAAGTTTTTCAGATTTCAGATTTTGAGGTTACGAATTCTATGGGTATGTTACCATGCAACAGAAAACTTAGCACCTCATAAGGCAAACCAATAGAACCCCGGGAACCCCGGGACCGGCCTGTGAGGTGCAGTGCTCTAACCAAGTGCCAGACCTTAGCCAACCCTGGAACCACACTCACAGTGATTTGATGACTGCTTGTTAACATATGAAATCTTTGGTTGGGTGTGTTGTTTTGATTTTTTTTTTTTTTTGTTGTTGTTGTTGTTTCTCGAGATAGTGTTTCTCTGTGTATCCCTGGTTGTCCTGGAACTAGCTCTGAAGACCAGGCTGGCCTCGAACTCACAGATCTGACTGCCTCTGCCTTCCTAGTGTGTGTGTGCTGCCCAGCTTGAAATGTTTGGTATTTTAAGAGCATTCTGAGGAGAGAAAGGTGTGTAGGCTTCACTCGTGTGGTAAAAGGGCTCATATGGTTCACAAAAGGCCAGAGCAAGCCAGTCTATCAAGGCTTTGAGTGAGATGAGAAGAGATTGACGTGAGAACATCCACTCCAGCATTTAGTAAGACATTTGGGGCCAGGACAGAGACAGCAGGCTGCTCCTGATTGACTAGAAAATCAGACAGCGATCTGAACTGTAATTTCAAAGATAAAAGAAACATATTAGTTGTCTGGTAACAGCAGGGAGTGAGTGTGTGTGTGTGTATTGAATGCTTGTGTATAGGTGTAGTTGCGTGTGTGTGTGTGTGTGTGTGTGTGTGTGTGAGTATGTGCGCACACGCTCCTGTGTGTTGAATGCTTGTGTATAGGTGTAGTTGCCTGTGTGTACACATGTGGTAGCTTTGGGTGTCTCTCTCTGGCTCTCCACCTTTGTTTTGATTCAGGTTTTCTCACTGACTGCCATTTTGGCTAGATTCTTGGCCAACTGCTCCAGAGAATTAGCTGTCTCTTTCATCTCCTGCCTGCCTTCCCTACCATGACAGTTACTGATGGGTAACCATATCCAGCTTTTGCAAAGGTGTGGGGGGGGGGGCAAACTCAGGTCCTCGCAGGGACCTCACAGGGCAAATGCTCTACCCACTGAGTTCTCGCCCAAACTCTAACAACTGCTTTTAGGTATCTTCTTTGAACACTGGCACGATGCTGACCATCTCAGGCCCCCTCTGCCTGGCACCTGAATGGGTTTAATCTGAAACCTCATCATTTGCCCAACCAGAAGGTGAAGGAAACACATCTTTGCCCCAGGCTGACTAGATGTTCCCATTGTTATGTATCCAGACGCCACAGGGTGTGGTGGCCCTGAAGGGGGCAGCATTTGTGGTAACCAGCCACCCCCCTCTTCTCTATGTGTAAACATAGCCAAACGCCAGCACACAGGCTCTGGGAGACACCAAGGCCTCACTGGTCTGTGTGAGTCCCACGCACTGCCCTGCGGGACAAAGGCTGAGCTTGGAAGCATTGTGCCCCAGTTTTCCTCCTGAAGCAACTGAAGAGATCTCAGCCTGGCCCAGGGCTCTCTCAGTCCCAGCAACCGTTTCCTATGTTCCTGCTTTTCACTCTTTGAGACTTTGCCTTGGCTCATCCTACGCAAACCCACGGCCGTCAGCTCCTTTAACGGGGGTGTCTATGAAGAACAGCCCCAGATCTGCTTTTTTCCAGTGCACTTAATGTCTTTCCAATTAGATCCAGATGTGAGAAGCCGAAGGAACGGTTCTCAGGACTGGACAAGATGACATAAATCTTGCAGCTGACAGAGATCCCACTGAGCTCGGTTGGGGAAACTCACAGAGAACTTGTTTGGGGCCAGAAAAGCAGCTGGTTATAAAGACAGATGTGTACACTGTGATTCAAAAAAATACGTTCCAAGAGAGGGAGCGCGAGGAAGGCAGAGCCCACAAGCCTTCCACAGGCAGAGGCTGGCTGGGGAGGCTCCCCTCCAGCTCGCAGCTACATCAAAGGAGTGAGTGAGCAGGCTGCTAGAAAACAAACCAGAACGGATGCTTCCGGCTCCTTAATTGCTCTTCTCAGGGAGAGGAAGGTGGGCACTCCTGACAGACCTTCGCTGGAGAACAAGGGCTGTTTGTGCAGCTGAGGGCCTGGCCTTTATTTTTTTAATTATTAGATCTTGTATACTTTCCAGAAAGTTCTTTTTAAAAATAGTATATTCGTCCTCCTTTTCTACAGATGCTAGGAAGTGCAGGTTCAACCCAAACCGTGTCTATTTCAAAAGGACACACATACAAAAACAAAACAAAAAACAAAACAAACAAAAAACAGGGCTAGAGTTAAAGGAGTTTGGTGGCGTGGTGCCCAAGGACGGAGGGCTTTGGTTTTCTTTTACCCTCCCAGTAATTTTGTTTTTAAAGCTTGGAAAACAGATTCCACCAAAGGATCAGCTTCTGGGTGCTGTGTGGAGAAAGGCAGGGCAGGGCAGGCGGTGGAAGCAAAGGGTTGGTGCAGTGAGCCTGGGCAGGAGCCCTGATAGACAGGTGCCACGGCTGGCCAGCAGCTTGGATGCATCCAGAAGGATCGCACTCTGGTGATCTGGGCCCGCAGCAGAGCAGCTGGAGCACTTTTCCTGTGAAAGCATCCCAGAATGATGCATCCCAGCACCTGGCTGCGTGACAGAGGACAGGGGCTGATCAGAGGTACTTCACAAGGGCCTTTGGCAACACAGGTAGTCAGGGCCATGCTTATGAGCTTGAGCTTGACCATACTAGAGTCAGAAGCTCTGTCCCCTTTGGGCTCAGGCCATTCTTCCAACTTGTGTCCCAAAGAAAAACCCATGAGAATACATTTCAATAGTAATTGTACACCCTTGATCCCCCCCCCCACCCCACTGGTGGATGTCCTGGGTGGATGCCAGCTCTGCTCTGCTCCTCCTCTGAGTCCCCACCCACCACCCCAGAACCAAAGAGGCAGCAGAGAGAATTCGGAATCACAGAGCAGGAAACACACACACACACACACACTTTTATTTTCCCATCTTGAGATAAAAGCCAACTACTTTTTTTTTAATTGATGTTTTACATCTTTCCAGTTGGGCATGACTTTTCTGAGCAAATTCTAAGGACTATAAAGATGTCTTTCCAGATAGACAACTTTGACTCTAAAGAAATTAATGCAAATTATAGAGCAGTTCTGTGAAATGCTAATTTATGGCTTTGTAAAGGTACAGTTCAGAGCTCAGAGGAGCCGAAGGGAGGAAGTCGGTGGATTGACGGCTTGCAGTAAGAAAGGTTTAGGAACAGTACAAGGTAACCAGGGTCTCAGGTGGGAAATGAGCTGAGGGGTTCATTTGTTCCACGTTACTGAGTTTTTAATTTAGATTTGCCGTTAAAACGTAAGGCATTTTGTACTTGTGGTTAGTAAGTGGCTCTCTCTGGCTGTCTTGAAAAGAAAACTGCGAAAGAATAGGACTAATCCTCAAGGGTAGGAGTCACAGAGGTAGGCACCTGTGCTAAAACTGCATTGCCGATGTCGCTACAGATCAGAAAGCAGAAAAATTCAAAGGTTTTTTTAAGAGGCTGGCCATTATTATAAGAACGGGTGCCACCTCTCCATAAAGGGAAAAGTCACCTGTGACCTCGAATAAAACGCAGGTCCCAGGACCTGCTGTTGGCCGTTATTAAACACAAGCATTTTTCCCCAAGTCAGAGCATAGCCCTCTCATTGGACCTTTTCCTGCGACTGCAGAACTGCGTGTTCCTGCAGCGATGCGCACTCCCGTTTCCTTGCTTGGCTTCCTGCCTTTATGCTCTACACCTGCACTCAAAGGGGAAATGCCCAGAAAAGAACACACGTTCGGGTCTGAGGACACAGGCCTGTAATCCCTGCACTTGGAAAATGGAGGTGAGACGGTCAGAAGTTCAAGGTCATCATTTAGCTACGTAATGAGTTCAATGCCAGCCTAGTCTGTCTATGGGGTAATTTGTCTTAAATTTAAATTAAAAGAGAGCGAGAGAGAGAGAGAGAGAGAGAGAGAGAGAGAGAGAGAGAGAAAGAGAGAGAGAGAGAGAAGAAAAGAAAAATGAAGGAAAGAAAAGGAAAGCCGGGCCGTGGTGGCACACTTGGGAGACAGAGGCAGGAGGATCTCTGTGAGTTCAAGGCCAGCCTGGTCTACAAATCTACACAGAGAAAACCTGTCTCAAGAAGAAGGAGGAGGAGGAAAAAGGCACCTGAAGTAAGGATTATTAAAACTTTTTCTGGCTGAAGAGATGGCTTAGTGGTTAAGAGTATATACTACACACCAGAGGACCTGAGTTTGCTTTCCAAGACCCATGTCATGTGGCTCACAACTGCCTGGAACCAAGAAGATCCAATGGGGGCTGGAGAGATGGTCCAGGTGTTAAGAGCACCGACTGCTCTTCCAAAGATCTTGAGTTCAATCCCTAGCAACCACCTGGTGGCTCACAACCATCTATAATGAGATCTGGTGCCCTCTTCTGGCCTGCAGGCAGACCTGCACACAGAACACTGTATATGTAGTAAATCTGAAGAGGAGGAAGAGGAGATCCAAAGCCGCCTTCTGGCCTCACTGTCACCTGAACTCACGCATATATACATATATTTAAATCTCTTAAAAATAAAGGGAATACAGCAGAGACAGACGGATATCTGTGAGTTCAAGACTAGCCTGGTCTACAACGCAAGTTCCAGGACAGGCTACAGAGAAGACCTGACTCGAAAAACCAAAGCAAAACAAAAAATAAAGGGAACAGAAAATTGTTTCTCAATAAAGATATAAAACTGGAGACTGGTCTGTTAGTAGCTACAAACTCAACACTTATCCCAGCTGCCCCTCAATACTGCACATTCATAACGTTCATTTTATTACACAAGCCAAAATCTTAAAACAGCTGGCTGTGGTATAACACCCATCAGGAAAACCTAAATGTTGCAGAGCCCTGAAGAATAGTGTTTCTGGGTGGGATACATCTCAGTGATACGGTACTTGCTTGGCATACTGAGGCTCGTTCTGTCTTTGATGGGTGATGTCCTTCTGTATATATGTTTCTCTTGTTGGTTGATGAATAAAACAATATTTGGTAGGAAGCTAGGCAGGACTAGGAGACTAGGAGAATTCTGGGAAAGGTAGGCTGGGAGGCGGCAGAGAGAGAGAGAGAGAGAGGGAGAGAGAGAGAGAGAGAGGTAAGACTGGGATGATAGGACATGCCAGGCATTCTCTGGTCAGATAAGGCCATGTAGATTAGTAGTTATGGGTTAATAATTAAGACAGAGCTAGCCAATAAGGAGCCCTAGCCTTCAGCCAACAGTTTTATAACTAATATAGCATCTGTGTGTTTATTTGGGGCTGAAACAGGGCTGTGGGACCAGGCTGGAAAGAATCTCCAGCAACATGTCTTCAATCCTCAACACCAGAAATATTTTTTTTCCTTTGTGGATTATCTGATTGCTTATTTCAGTTTCAGTTATAATTCAATTGAAAAAAAAAAGTTTTGCAGGTCTACCTTCAATTCACAATTTACGTTTGTTTCTATCTGAAATCAAAATAAACTAAAATGATTTCAGTTCTAATTTTCTTTCTGCTGCTGTGATAAAAAATACTTTTAATAAAAAGTAAGTTAGGGAAGAAAAGAAGTTTCTTTCATATTAATGGTTTGAATTCACAATTGAGGGGTCTCAGGGAAGAAACTTAAACGGAAACTGTGGAGCAATGCTCCTTGCTGGCTTGTTCACAGGCCCATAATTGATGACCTTTCTTATAACAACCCAGGACCACTTTCCTAGGGAATGGGGCTGCCCACAGTGGGCTGGGCCGTCCCCCACAGACGTGCCCTCACGCCATCCTGACCTAGGCATTCCCTCAACTGAGACTCCTTCCTCAGATCCCTGCAGGCAGTGTCAAGTTGACAGTTAGAGCTAAGTAGGACAAGTGCCCTCCCATACTGATACACTGCCACAAGCCCTGTATCAATGGCAGCAGCAGAGAAGGGCTGTGAAGATTAGACTCTGTGGGCAAGGGGTCATAAGTCCCTTTGCACAACACCACATGTCAATCATTCATCGGCCAGGACACTCCCTTCTTTCACATAATAATGTCTGTGGCATCCACGTGGAGGCCTCCAGCTTGAATAGGTTTTAGTGCACACACAGCTTTTAATGGAGGTAAGAGTAGAAAGCAGGGAGAGACTGCCAACCACAGAGGGGTGGCCTGGACGCGTCTTCACGCTCAGCCCTGTGTGTTCTCACAGACACAGCAGTGGGACTGTGTCCCCAAGGGGCAGTGGCATCTAGTGAGAGCTGCTGACTACGCATGTCTGTGGGTGGCACTGGGAAGTGGGGACTGTGGTAGGTGCAGGGCACACCAGCTCACACTCACGCATGGGATTCAGCTGCAGTTAAGCACTGAAATGGCCAGGCAGCGCTTACAGTTTGACACTGTAGAATTTCTACCACACAGAAGGCCCTAGAATGCGTGTCTGCGGTAAACAGTTGGGCACCCTAACTCCCACTCTTCTACAGAGCTGCAGGTCGTAATTTACCACTTGATTCACTTGGGGCAGCTGTGTAACCCACTGTGATTCACTGCCATCTATCGGGGTGACATTAACTCTTGTAAAGCCACAGAAGGCAGATCTCTGGCATCCGTCTAGGCAACTGAGCAGCTCTGTTCACACCAGGACTCTCTTGGGGCATGTGGTAAGTGAAGGAGCCTCCAGGGGCCGGGAAAGCAGGATAGGTATCAGGGGCCACTGTGCCCGGTATGCTCACCATTGTGACAACAGAGTCTAACACCTGCAACCAGCTTTATCTTGGCTTGGAGGGAGAGTGGAAAGTGTCCCCGATGGATCTGGGAATAACCTCTATTAAGGGCAGACTGGAGCACACCAAACTAGGAATGGACTCTTCCTGCAGTCACCCCTGGACTCAGGGGCAGACCAAGGCGCTCACTGGCTTCTCTTTGGCGATCCCTTCACCTCGCTGACTCTTTTCTCCAGCCTTTCCCTGAAAACCGCCACCTCTGATTTGAGATTCAGCCAGCCTCTGTTTCCTTGCTGCAATGCTCCTCCATTCCCTGGGTGAGTTAATCTGTCCTTTGCATGTTCAGAAATCATTACCTATATATCTATTACAGCTTTTTAATGTGAGGCTGCATGTGCCTGTATATCACCTGGCCAGTGGAATAAAAGAGGATGTTATACCCCAGCTTCAACATGAACCCAAATACTGTCATTCAATAAATATTGAATGGATAGATGGGTGAACCGGTAAATAAAAGCCTTAGACTCGGCGTCTGATTGTTAGCCAAGTCAAAGTTCCCTGGATGTATATAATTAGATGGGTTCAATGTCCAGGTCCAGTTAGGAAAGGAATCTACGTACTGACACAGATGAACCTGGCAGGAAGATATGATTCCCCAGTAAGATGAACATGACCTCTCACAACAGTCAGCTCTGTCCGCATGGTTTCAGTCTGCATGTGTGGCTCACTTAGGGTCCCAGAGCGGAATGGAATATGCATAAACACACAAAGGACAACCTGAAATACCATGTGACCTATTTAAAAGAGGTCCCCCAGTCAGAGATACACAGAACTTTAAATAGGACCTACTTTACATAGGCGAACCCAAATTAGCCCAGGGTGAGAAATGGAAGCTCTCATCTTGCGTTCTGTGGGGAAAGAATCTGTAAAATCTGCCCGAGTTATCAATCATCTATTCAGTCAGGGATCTTCTGAGTGCAGTTTAGTCTCTGCTTCAGAAACAAAGGGGAGAATTTGTAGGCAGGAGTGGGCGGAAGGAGGCAAGACTCAGGAAGGGGAGGGGCTTGCCCAGCCCTAGCAGTGAGCGGGGGGGGGGGGGGGGGGGAGCAGGGAGCCGGAGGACTGAGCTATGGCAGCTTTCGGCCCTGCCCTTCTTTCTACCACTGCATTACCTGGGTTGATAAAATTCTGTATTTGGCGTTTTTAATTCTTTTGTAGGTTTGAGGTGAGGTCTTGCTGCGTAATCAGGCTGGCTGAATTTACAGTAATCCTCCTGCCTCCGCTTTATAAAAGCTGGGGTCATAGGCATATAGGCTAGTACATCTAGGTAAAATCCTGTATTTTTAGTGATAGTGGCTATTACATTTTATGATCTCTCTCTCTCTCTCTCTCTCTCTCTCTCTCTCACACACACACACACACACACACACACACACACACACACACACACCTTGTTTGGCTTTGAGAAGGCAGAATCTTACTCTGTTGCCCAGGCTAGTCTGGAACTTCTTACATACTCAAGGCTGGACTTGAACTCAGGACAACCATTCTACCTTGACGACACAAATGCTAGGATTCACATTTTGGCTACCATGCCTGACACATTTGTATTTTTAAGTAAGAAAAAAGATCAAACAAGAACACAGACATGGCTTCTCCTCTTAGATGGAAACAGTAGAAGGCTGCTAAATTAAACTTCGTGGCACAGAAATTGTATTTAGAAATGGATCCTGTGTTACACCTGCCCAATGAAACTGAACCTCATTGCTCCCCAATCCCAGATTCTCTGGTGTAATGGATGGTATTCTTTTAGCCCAGCCATCTTTCTCTCAATTTGCACTGAGACCCCACCCTGACACTCGGGGTGCATTATATCCATGAGCTAAGATGTTTAAAAAATAACTGTCCTTGCCTTGCTCACCAAGGATACTGACTATAGATGGACAGATTGAGTACATGGGACGAGGTTATAATATGGGTTATTATATTTTATTCTGGGGAGAAGTCATTTATATGCAAAACCAATGACCCACAAGTTCCTGCTCCAAGGATCCACCCCAGACTGCTCTCCGTGGCCCAACCAGAAGCAAGAGAGTGAGTGTGGGGTCCGGGACCCCAGACCCAGCCTTCCCCCGTCATTCCCCCCAAATGGGCATGGTGCAGGCGGGGTGGATAACTCACTCCAACTGACAGACAAAAGCTTGATCACTATGTGGTCTGATATCTGTGCTCCAATGGGAAAGGCAAGGAAGTTCCGACCTATATGCACACAGAAAGAAATCAGCCGCCAGGATCACATCCCAGGATAGTAGGTCCCGTGCTGGGGCCAGGTGGGCTCCGGGCATTGCTGTCACCATGGCTCCCACAGAGCAATAATCCTCTCTCAACGGGGTCGTTCCTACCTAGGCATCCTCGCTTTTCCATCTGTAACATTATCATCAAGGAACTTCAGCTATACTTACACACAACCATCGTGAGAGGACGAGCAGGAAGAGCACTCATGGAGACTTTTAAGTAAATCAGTAAAGAAACAGGACAATTTCCACTCAGCCATAAACCTGTGCCGCTCAGGCTTCAGTTACATGTCCTTCAACCTGGGTTGTAAAGATTTCTCTTACTTTTCTCACTGATGTAATATTTGTGTCTGTTTGATGTTCTTCTCCATGGAAAAGGCCTCATTGGATCAGCTTCGGTTAATTATCCTCAGGGTGGATAGCACATGAAGGTCTTAGCCCTGACCGAGTAACACTGACAGGCTGAGTATCTGTCTGTTGCACTGGGCATTACTCTGACAGTAGCTGGGTCTAAACAGAAGGGGAAGGGTAGCTGGAGGATTGTTGGCATGCAGTACTATTTCCCGATGAACTAAGGTTTTCATATTGTGAGTGCGGGCAGGCACACTATGACACAGAGATGCAGATGTCTGCTGGACATCACACCCACCCTGAAATGCCCTTTATTTGTTCTATGAATGTCCTTTTTGGAAACCTCATAGGAGGAACTACCGTGTAATTAGAATTCTCAGCTTCATTTCCATACACTAATATTGACCCTAGGAGGGACTTGGGGATTTGGTTTCCATGATTAGACAATCCAGCTTCATGGCAATGCACTGGAGTCTCGATGTTTCTATTCTGACTCCAGCTGAACGTCATCCTGAAATACTCAGAAACAGTGAGTTTGCTTTCCTTCTCAATAGGCAAATGCATTTCACTTTATCAGTTCTTCTGGCTTGTTCCTAAATTTATAGAAATGAAGAAGAGGGGTGGCCGCCTCCCAAACAGTCCCTCCCACCCCAAGGAGAAGGGAGGAAAACTGAGAACAAAAAGCTCTCCCTTGAAAGCAGCTTTTAGCATGTTACACTAATTTGCCTATTGTAACGCTGGCATACTCTGAACTACCCAGACAAAGACATAAGAAAGTTACTCTTGATGCACGGACCTGGGTCTTGTGTACTGCCCAGGGGGAAGCAGAATTTTATCCAGCTGGGTTCAGAACTAACGTGGGATAAAGCAAGCTCTGAGTGAGTGCAGGAGCAAGATGATGTTGGTCAGTGGGTGGATGGCATTGGAGAAGGGCAATAATGCTTGACATTAATTATACATCATCCCGCCCAATCCTGGTCAAGGCATTTGCCAAGTTCTTACATTCCTGTGGTCAGGGAACAGGGCCGTGCTAGAGTTTCTGGGAAAACAACAGTGTGTTCTGAAACATGCTGGCCACCCTGCAACCAACGACATCTCCATTGAAATGACCTGAGCAAATGGAAGAAACTTTAGTTAAACTAATCCAATTCCGGGTTTTCTTTTTATTAATTTTACTTTAAGGAAGACATTTCCAAAATTATTTTTTTTTCTCTAGCCTGGAATGACAGCTGATTTAATGGCAAGGTTGTTAGGTTGCTAAGTAAGAAGGAGATAATGCTTTATGGAAGTAACCACATGCACACACAGTGCTTTTATTTGGCAAATAGAGATGCAAGTTTTAACTCATAACAAACAGAGGATGTGGGCTGCTTTTGATAGGTCTTATTATTATTATATTTGTACCAAGGCATCCCTTCTCATCTATAGACAACCCATCAGAGAAGATGTTTTCCCTATAAGAATCCAAAACTGTGACACTGACTCTGAATGCCCAAGCTTTGTCAAAGGGAACTTTGAGCAGCTGAGAAGAACCCTCGTCCCTGCCCCCCCCCCTACAGAAAGCAAGGGTTCCTCTAGCAAGCCAGCTCTAGATAGGATGACACCCTGGGCCAGGATCTCAAATGGCAGCCCTACCGTGCGCAGGTCTCCCACTGAAATCCAAACTGAACCTCAAACTCATGCAGCTCTGCCCACGCATGCTGCCACATCCCACACAGGCTGCTATCATCACACCTACACGGCTGTCACAACACCCAGTGGGCTGTTACTAAAGGCTCCGGTATGCTGCGTGAGTCTATGCATCCAGTTGGAATTTCCAAAACATCACCGGGGAATACTCTTCCTTGGCAGCTGTGCTGCTCAGTGTGGGCTGTGTCTCAGAGGACCAGCTTCCAGCAAGCAGCTCCTTTGTGACGTCCCGGCCCAGCCTCAGCCTGAGCACATAGAGGCAAACTCAGAAATCCACAAGAGTCCAGGAAGGGGACTTTTCTCCTATGAGATCATTTCCACGGGCACAGCATGGTACACACGGCCTTGGCTCTCTTCTCAGAAGTGCTGCCCGGCCCAGGCTCCTCCCAAGTCCAGTCTGCATCCTCATGGTTCTCGACATCTTAGTCAAAGGTATCTGAAGGGTTCTGTGTCTGGGAAATACTCGCCTGTCTCCCTTGGTGCTTGGAATAGCTGTCCCCATATTTAACCAAATGAGAACTACAAGGACGTGGAAACAGAGCATTGTAGTTCTTAGTTAGGGTTTCTATTGCTGTCACAGAACACCACAGCCACAAAACAAGTTAAGGAGGAAAAGGTTTATTTGGCTTACACTTTTTCATTGTAGTCCATCATTGAAGGAGTCAGGACAGGAACTCAAGCAGGGCAGAATCCTGGAGGCTGGGGCGGAAGCAGAGGCCATGGAGGGCATACTGGCTTGTTCAACCTGCTTTCTTATACAACCCAACCATTCAGGGATGGCACCACCCACAAAGGGTTGGGCCCCCCTCCATCAATCACTAATTAAGAAAATGCCCTACAGCTGTGTGGGGGGGCATATGCCTTTAATCTGAGCACTCAGGAAGCAGAGGCAGGTGAATCTCTGTGAGTTCAAGGCCAGCCCTTGCAGGTGAGGCTGGCCAAACAGCAAATACAGACAGGGTTTTTGAGGAGAATGTTCCAGAAGCAGGTAGAAGATGGTACTTTCTCTTCCTCCTCCTCCTTCTCCTCCTTCTTTTTTGAGACAGAGCCCTGGCTGTCCTGGAACTTGCTCTGTGGATCAGGCTGGCCTCAAACACAGAGATCCAACTGCCTCTGCCTCCCAAGTGCTTGGCTTCCCCAAGTGATCTGGAAGGACAATTTTGGTGACAACAGAAGCCTCATCTTCACGATCTCCAAAGCAAGGTTACAAGGAGTGATACTGTCTGTCCTAACATGATCCAAGGCTCACGAGTCACTTCCAGCATGCTCCTGAGAAAAGCTCTTATCAGTAGAACAGTCTTAGAGGGATTGTAGAGGGATTAGAACACAGCCTGTGAGTTCAGTTTTGGGTGTGCCGGCTGCCACTACCCACTAACACTTCCCCCCTTTCAGTTGAGCTGGACAAATACTTCTGGAGTGATTATGGCTAGGTTCTTCAGCACATATTAGGGAGTGAGAGGTTTACTTGGGTTATGGTGGCAGAATCCGGCCAGGAAGCTTTGGTAAGGCTCTCTTACTTCTTTGAGCCCCAGCGTGCTCCCAACATGAGATGCCACATACAGGTTCACATGGCAGAGCACAAATCCCCCATGGGCTAGTGGGAAGGAAGGCATGACGCAGACTTGTTTCATAATTTCCTGGCAAGGGCTGGTTTTGAAATACCTGTGCAGTAGGCAGTTAGGTAGAAGACCAGTCTCCGAGGAGGAGGAGGATCCCTAATTGTAACTATTCCATAAGTAAGGAGTGGAAGGTAGCCTGTCTCTTTGGTTTGGAAGATCACGTGTTCGATGTGGGGAGACGCTGCATGCCGTGTCCTCTCTGGATTTAGCAGGGCATCGCGTGCTAAGGAAAGGAGTCTGCTCATGCTGTGCTGGTGGTGGCAAACAAGTAGGCAGGCTGCACCCACAGAATGTGTGGGAGGCAGCAGGACAGAAATCCAGCTGGGTACAGCTGCAGGCTTTCACTCACCTGCGGCATGCTCGACCTCCATATCCCGGAAGGGAGCTATGGACCATGGTCCGGGGCCCTGCCCAGCCTTGAGACCACACCAAGAAGGATCCTGGCTCCACTGCCTCGTCATTCTGCTGCAACCTCCAGCCGTGCTGAAGTTCGGTCTGTTCTCACTTCCTCCCTCCATCTTTTCTCGTTGACCCCCGTTTACATTAAACGCTTTGCTTGCGCCAGCCAATAAGTAGCAGACATTTAAGATTAGAAGGTATGTAAGGGACTTTCCTTATTTCTGCTGCATTTCTAATCCTCAAACTTTATATGGTGACGTCTACAATCTGTTTATAGTTGTCTTAGTCACTGTTGTACTGCTATGAAGAGGCACTACGTAAATGGGAGCTTCCTTACAGTCTCAGAAGTTTAGCCCATTACCATCATGGCGGGAACTATGGTGATACCCATGGCATTGGGGTACCTGGGAGCTACATCCTGACTGGCAAGCTCAGAGAGACACTGTGCCTGGCGTGGGCTTTTGAAATCTCAGGGTCCAGCCCAGTGACCTATTTCTTTCAACAAGGCCACACCTCCTATTCCTAATCCTTCTCAAATAGTGACACTCCCTGATGGCTAAGCATTCAAATATATGAGCCTATGGGAGCCATTCTCATCCCAACAATCACAACGGTCTAAGGCCAGATTTTCTATGACACTTGATACTAATATGAAAATCGGCAACTTATTTGAGTGCCTCAGACGTCATGGGTCCCAGAGTGTGAAGCCAGTATGTGAAGGAACTTCCTCTAGATTATGACCTTGAAGGCAGCCATTCTGACAAGCAATGGGAAGTGTTTGGTCCTCTTTCTTCCAGATGTTGGTCTGCCTGTCTTCTCAGCTAGCAGCATTTGCTGGGGACAGAATGGACATGTTGGTAGTCTTGTTGGTTTGACTTCCAGTGGTGTGATCTTGCACAGGGCATATAGCCACGTGACATTTAACAGCACAAAAAAAGCTTGACACATCTTTTACAATGGAACACATCTTTTACAATGGAAATGGTCACAGATGTCTATGTATAGCAAGATTCACCCACTGAACTTGTATTGGTCACTCTCTTCTGACTGACCTTCCTCACACCAGGGAAACAAAAATTTAAAATGGCTTCCAACACAATGTTGCCTCTGCCCCCCCCCATCAGATTTTTTTTTTTTTTTTTTGCGCTTATTTTACTTTACATGTGCCTGTCCTGAAGAGTAAATATGGGTTATGAATGAATTTGTGGGTCCTGGATAGTAGAGGGTACTACTTCATAAGAAAGCCTTTATATAGAGCCAAGTGGTGGTGGTGACTCACACCTTTTAATCCCAGCACTCAGGAGTCAGAGACAGGAGCCAGTTCCAGGACAGTCAAAGCTACAGAGAAACCTTGTCTTGAAATACAGAAACAAAGAAACAAAAAGTCTATAGAAAAATAAGTCACTGTAATTACTGTGTAGGCTGAATATACAAAACAAACACATTTAAGGTTTCTAATTTTTTTCTTAGTGTATAATCTTTCCCCAGACATTGCTAGGCACTTATTTATAGATGTGTAATCCAAAATTTGGGGCTCTAACTTTTCCAGAGGGCATGTTCAGGATGAGGACTTTGTGAAAGATACTTTTGAGAAGGACATTCTTTTTGGTCCTGCTTCATCCCATATCTGGGGTGAATAAGGATCTCTGTCTGCTTGGGGGGGTGGCTACTGGAGCCTTCATAACCATAGGACACGTGGTGAGGTACGGGACAAACCTTATGTCTCCAGGAATCCATTTGGGGCTCTTTTCATCTTAACCCAGCAGGTTCACTAACCTTGTGGATGGAAAGACCAGGAAGCAGGGGCTGGTGGCTATGCAAGCTAGACTCCAAACTGAAGCGTTGCGATTCTTCCGTGTGCAAGCCAGGCTTGTTATGACAAAGATCTACTATTTTGAGTCACTTAGCAAATATAGCAAAATGATTTCTGCTTTGGGATGAAAGTTTTGCAGGATACTGCCTGAAGCAGGAGGCTCAGGCTTCTGCATTTTGTTTGGTTGAACTCTCGGAAAGTAGCCTGGCAGGCAGGTAGATCAGGCAGACCGGTATTTTGAGAGACTACCCAGTCTTCTGAGCTGCCATCCAGCTATAAACCTGGTTCTCAGACATCTCCATTTCTCCTGGAATCCTCTTTGAATGGAGGACCCTGCGGTTGCTTGCTCTGCTCTCAGAGGGTAACACCTACTCTCTAGTCTCCTTCTCTCTGCATATCGTTTTTCAAGCTTTCTGGGAAGCGCTGTTACACTTCTATGAAGACACTCCAACTGCCAATCTTGAAATATTCTTTGAAACCTGCAACACCAGGTGCTCTGTTCAAGAAGCAAGGAGGCAGCTCCGTGTAACATACAATGTAACATTTGTTCAGAGCAGCAGCAAGCTCTGCTTCTCCCTCTCCCTCTCTCTCCCTCTCTTCTGTCTCACACCCTGTTGCCTCAATAGTTCAATGTTTCTCTTAAAACATCCTAGGAGCTTCAGGAAATGCAAGGAAACTTTCAAATATAAAACATTAAAAATATGGAAACGGGAGAATAACAGAAAACATTTAGAAAGAATTCTAAGTTGAGCATGGCTTTTAATAATATTCTTAATGGAAAGGACGCTGGGAAATTAGATGGCTCCTATCATTTGGAGGTAAGAATGATCTCTTACAGAATGATAAAAGGGTAATGAAGGAGGTGTGGATTTGTTTTGTCTCCATTTGTCCTGTCCTGGAGATCTGGCTAACATGATGTCACTGCCTGTTGAGGGTGCTTCTGTGCTTCTGTTTGGATAACTTCTATTTTCTTGGCATGATTTATGAACAAGACACAAGACGAAAATAAATGATGTGTACATATCTACTCTTGCTGATAACATTGTTTCTGTCCTTTTGAATTTTTGCACAGTGTTGCTCACCAAAGGGTAGAGGTCTGAACAGAGAAGTCAGGACAAAGAGATGAGCCCACCCAGCTCATAGTCATGGATGCATGGGTCTGACCTTTCCATTTCCGATCCCTTTGGAAAAGGTGGCTGAGCAGCACCATGGCATACACTTTGATGTTGTGGGGGGTTTTGTTTGTTTGTCTGTTTTGTTTTGTTTTAGTACTGGAAGTAGAACACAGGGACTTTGAACATGTAGACCAGTATTCTATCACTGAGCCACATCCTCAGTCCCAATGTCAAATCATTTAAACACAAAATAAACAAATTACTTTTTGTGTGAGGGAGGGACATGCGATGATAATAGCTTAATAATTACTCATTAGTCTTTTAAATTGTTGTTTGCTTTCTCTTTTGAGACAAGTGCCTCGTTATGTAGCCAGGGAACTCCCGTCGCCTGAGTATGGATGTCATAGTGGTGTACCACCACTTCTGGCTTTAATTTTAACTTTGTTTTTTTAATGGAATATTTTTTTTTTAACTTTTGTTTGTTCCTTCCTTCCTTCCTTTTTTTTCCTTTTTTCCTTTCTTTCTTTCTTTCTTCCTTTTTGAGACAGGGTTTCTCTGTGTAACTGCCTAGCTGTCCTAGAACTCACTCTGTAGACCAGGCTGGAATGGAAGTCACAGAGCTCCTTCCGCCTCTGCCTGCTAAGTGCTGAGACCAAGGGTGTGCACAACCACCACCCAGCATTAGAATAGTTTTTTTTTTTTTTTTTTTTTTTTTTTGTGGTATCTTAGCAGATGGCTCATTATCCTTTCTACATTCTGACTGGAAAGCATACTGAGCATCTTTATTCTGTATTTTAATTGGCTAACTAATTTTTTTGAGATAATGTCTCACCATGTAGCCTCAGCTGTCTGGGAACTTGCAGCCTCTGCCTCTGCCTCCCGAGTGCTGGGATTGAAAGCATATGCACCACAATCAGCTCTCCTTACTTGTTGCTCAGCCAAGGTTGGATGGCTGCGCATCACTTCCCTTTCTGCTTGTACAGAGCATCGTCCCTAACCTTCCCAGGGGTGACCACTCTGAATATGATGTGACCAGCCCTGAACTCCACAGCTCTGTACGTGGTCTCTTAGGTACACCACCGCAGGTACATAGAGCCCACTGTTATCTCTCTGTGGGGCCTTCACTTTGTTCCTGCCTACCTTCCGCACTTTCTTGAAGGCAGCTAACGCTACCAAGGTAAAGAGATGTAATTTTAATCATGCACATGTTTTCTGAGAGCAGGTGCATGTGAAAGTGTGACCCTTTGCAAGAGGAAGAGAAACCCTGAGTGCCCTGAGCCCCTGAACTATTTTATCATCGCCAAGGCTCTCACCTCAATCTCTTAACCATCATGCACTAAAGAACGACATTTAGCATCCTGCCCTTGAGCGCACACCTGGACCTCACAACCTGACTGGCAATTTATGCTTCACATTGCTTTGAACAATGACAGCGAGCTTCAGTCCCCTCAGCCAGTTCCCGAGCTAGCCACTGGTTTTTACTACTTTTCACATTCTCTTCGCTTTAACACACTACAGAATATGTACTCAGCCTCCTTCTTGCGGAGCTCTGGTTCCCGGAATAAATGCTTCTCCAGCTATTATGCCTCGTGTCTTTGTAATGAAATTCCTCCAGAGGAGAGAGAGGTGAAAGGCCCTGAGCAACGCCTTCCTCCCTCCGGCTTATTAGAAAGGATGGAGGCTTCTGGGCAGGATGAAAGAAATAATCCAGGAAGGAAGCCAGCAGAAAAGGGGGTGGAGGGAAACTTAAGCCAGTGTCAAGAGGTTGGTGAATGGAAGAGGGTGACACAGAAGAAGGCAAAGAGAAGCCATCGTGGCAATTCGAGCCATCCTTCCTTGAGGGCCCCTTCCAGAGTTGCTGCCCCCTGCCCCTCCCACGGGAGCATCAGGCCCTCTCCTATTGGACATTAGCGCTATCTCACTTCTGGCTCTGCCTGGGTCCATGGGTCTCCTGTGGCTTCAGGTCAGGCCACCATCCCCTCAGCACGTAATTAACTATGCTCAGTATGTCACTTATGGAAAGCACCTTGCTGAATGCCAGCGATACAGGGTGCCTGCACTCAGTGCCCCCAGCACAGCCTGGCTCTGGGGGGTCCTGTCATGCCTGCATCTTTGTGCCATCATAATTCCCCCCCCCCAGCATCAAGTCTCCTTCCTCTCCCAAAAGACAGGGCTCCTTCCAGGGGTCAGGCCTTTTCTGAACTGCTAGATGTGTGTGCACTCCTACTGACTGTGAGAACTTCTAGGTCTTTCTATTAATCCAAACTTTCATACATAAGTGTGTCTCTGCCAGTAGATTCGGGGAAGAAACCTTGCCTGTTTTCCCACACTCAAAAGTCACGCCTGCTCCATGGTAGGAACCGAAGTTAGCTGAATCAAAAAACTAGTTTTCCTCTGATGTCCCACCATAGTGTGGCAGGAAACATAACACTTACCTTTTTCACAGGCAGGAATGCAAGGGACAGAGAGGTTCACTGACTTGCCCTTATATTTGAATGATGGCCGAACTGGGCAAGAAGCCACTTCTGCTCTGTTCTGAAAACTAACAGACTTATTATCTTGGGAATGGGGGGGGGTCTGCCTCCCCTGTACTCTCTTACAGAGGTGAAGAATTGGGAGGTGTAGGGCAGGGGCTGCGCGGGAAGGAAGGAGCTATTGTAGAAGGCGGGAGTTGGTGCAGCTCCATGGACTCTGTCCCCATCAGGTTGAGAAGGAAAGGAGCAGAGATGAGGGCTGAGAACAACAGAGAGGGCAGGAGACCAGAAAGCTTTGGTTTCTTTCCACCATGCAGAACAGACACCAAGAAATATTCAGAACGGGGCTTCACGAAAGGGCCAGACTAAAAGCGGAATGAAAGATGTCACACAGGGGAAATGTGAACCAGCTAAGCAGACTTGGGCATGAGTTCCTGACTGATTGGAGCTCCAACTGTTAGGACGTGTTTTTATTTTTATGTAAGGCTGAGCAATATAGCTCCAAGCAGGAGTCTAACTGGCCACCCGAAGCCAGAGTCTCTCAGAATGCACAGGCTCTTTGGACAAGTGTGTAGCTTCTCTCTGAACTTTAATTTCTCCTGTAAAAGTAGATTTTTTTTTATAGGAATGTTGCCAGGGTCAATTCTCCTTGTCACTGATAAATTCAGATTTGCTTTACAAATGAACACATTCAGGGTTAGGTCAAATTGTTGAGCAGTAGCTATTACTTTATATCTCCATGGCAATATCCAAGTAGTCATGACTGTCATGGCTGCAAGGGAGTCTGGGAAATAGCTACCAGTTTTAGTCAACTCTTTTTTTTTTTTTTTTTGAGAGACGCTCTTGCTACATTGCTCATGTTGGGATTGAGTGATTCCACCCACAGTCCTGACTCAGCCTCCTGAGCACTCAGATCATGGACTTGAGCCGCCATGCCTGTCTTGGTTTTTTTTTTTTTGCTTTTGTCAGTAACAGGAAGAAGGGAATTAGGAGGATTCCTCAGTATGTGCCAGCCACCTCGGAGCTGGAGGCAGGAGCACATGTCTACCCAGATGGGAGAAAGCTTCGCCCGAGCAGCCGCGCACGCCTGCCCAGTGACCTGGAGGGGCTGATCTAATCCAGGTGTAAAATGAAAGTGTAGTCACAGCGGCACCCGCACCACCTGCAGGTTGAACTGGCCCAGGCAGTGCTCCACCAGCTCGCGAGGAGACCCAGGCTGGTCTCCAGCAGAGCTGGAGGAGGAGCTACCTCCACAGGGTGGGGCTTTTCTACTATAGGGTGCCACTCTTGGTCCCCACGTCTCCACCTCCCATTCCGCATCCGTCCTCTCATTGCTCACGGCTGCTATTTTAGTGCAGAGGTTGTTTCCCAAGGGTTGCTTTTATTTCTCTTCCCCCAACAGCTCCCACACTACTTCCGTGATGAAATAAGAAGACGCAGTGGGTGTAGCTCAGTGTGGAACACGTGTGTCTCACGCACAAGGCTCTGGGTTTGAGAAGAAACGGAAAAGGATAGCAAGACATTCAAGGTGAGATGCAGCTGAGCTAGTGGCGCTCCTTCCGCCAGAGTGCACAGTGGCCCGACTCTCTGGACACTGCGGGAGACGAATGTCCTCTACCAATTCTGCCCACATCACACAGTGCACACAGTGTGACTGCCCGGTTTCAGCCAGGCTGGGCCTGTGGTGTTTTGAAGGGGTGTCTGGGAGGAGGGGGGACTGGCTGTTAACAGAATGTGGTGAGGGGAACAGGGTGGTGGTGTACCCCAACGGCGTGGAGAAGGACAAACTTGCCAGGACACGAGAAGAAAAATTGATGAGCTCAGAGGAGGTGCCACCCGGTTAAAACAAAGCCTCAAAGAAGGCTGTGTAGTGGGCGGCTGATGGGCAGCAAGGACATACAACTTTGAGCTGTGTACCACAGCGGAGGAAGGAGGGTTAGCCAAAGTTATTAAACCTTGGCCCTACACGGAAGCATAAACCAATTGAAAAAAAAAATAAGTCTTTGTCTACTTTTCAGTGAGATCTATGCTTCCTTTGGTCCAACATGTTTAGCTATGGAAACACCATGTAAAACCATCTATGAAAGCATTCGTTTGAGCTTGTGCGCGGTCACGCACATGTAAAGTAGGGCATCCTTATTCACAGTGTAAAACAACGGCTGGCTTTACTGAAAGAGTTTGTGAAGTTTCCTAAAAGGTCACTTAAATGTGATTCAATGTGCTATTTTTAAAAAATGTATAATACAAACTTTTATGAATTCTGTATCATCTGGTAAGGGCAATTCATTTAATAGAGAGATAGTTTTCAATCAACTTGGTTCAGCATTAAATAAGAGAGAGAGAGAGAGGCGTATATGGCTAACAGACAAAAGAGACAGAAGATTACAGCCCACTCCAGCTCTATCTAACCCGGGGTCACTGGGCATGTTGTGCCGTGGGCTCCTGTTTCACCACAGAGAATCCATTAAGCTCAGAGCAAGTCAATAAAAATGAGCTTTATTAAAAAGAACCAGTGTAATTAAAGGTATTGGTGAAAACCAGCCCGTTATGAAGGGGAAATGACTCAGCAGCAACCTCAAGAAATGAAACCATATGCCCTAGAATCTTCTCCCAGTTTTGAGCTGGGGGGGGCACAGTGCTCTGCATAATTCATGATTGCCAAGGTGGACGGCGGCGTGATGCAGGACCAAGTGTGTGTGTGTGTGTAAAGCTGCCATTCTTCCAATAATGGTGAATTATGGTGCCCATGACTCAGGCGGACATGCTGCAGATGGCTAGGGGTGATTTTCATGAATAATGCCTCGTTGGACAGTCTAGATGGGAATATTGGATCCCGCCCCCTACCAAATCCATAAAACTACATACTAGAGAAAACACAGAGAAGACCTAGAGTCCCAGATCAAATGATACTGTGGGGTGGGGGGAGAGTGCGTAAGTTAGTCACATGATGGGAAAGGACCCTGCAAAGGGCAGCAGCTTAACTGTGGAAGGTGGCTTCTCGCAGGAATCAGCCTATCCAAGCACATGTGGCCTTAGTTGCCTGGTTTGGATATGAGGTCAATATTCCAGATGTCCCAAGAGCAGGTAATGAATGTACCCTCCATTATAGAGGAACCCTGGCAGGAACCAGCCCACAAGGGTGACTGGTTTGGGGAAGGAGCCTCACAAAGCTCAGTGTGGCCTTGACATCTCAGCTCTGCCCAGAGCACAGAACAGCCTTGGCCTTGGGTTTACCATTGCTGCTGGATTGCTGAGCCACTGCCTGGCCTAACAGTTTAATACGATACAATCAACGGGATTAAGTGCTTACTGTCTGAAGATTAAAATTACAAGGCGGAGGTAAGGTGTGCCAAGCCCTAGAAAACTCAGGGCTCCACTTCACCCGGGGGACAGGGATGTCAGGCAGGAGGAGGGGCTCGGTGAAGAGGAGCATTTATGAAAGGGGTGGTAGAAATTTCCAGTGAATGCTCACAATGAGGACAGCTACAAACTGGAAGGCGCCACCACGCACTGCAATACATACAACCTTCTTTGCCTGCCTGGGACTCACTAACCTGAGCAGGTGAAATATTGTCTGCAAGAGCAATTTATTAACCATATATCTTTTCATAACTTGGTGTGGCTTAAACAGTTTAAGTAATAAATTAATAAAGCCACCAAGAAAGCTTGAAGAAGCAGCCACACCTAAAACAGGTAAGCCTTTGTCCAGGCCCTGGAGGCTGGAGTCACTTTTCTCTTAAAATTGCCCACCCACATCTGCTCATCTTTGCCAGAACTGCTTACTTGGGGGCAGTAAAAAGGATATTATCTTTTTTAAAAAAAAAAAAAATGTAAGTAAAAGCGGGGTGGCCAGGTCTGAGGACTACAGTATGGCCCCAACTAATTACTGCACAAGGGACATTTTTGAAGCATTTGAAACTTATCTAACCCGAAGAATGAAAATAGTTCCAATACAGCCTCTACCCACGGTCTCTACAGCAAACAAAAGCCAAAGCAAAAGCTGGTGCTTTCTGACACTAGTCAGCGGGCTAGGCACTCCAAAAACTCAGTCCTGGTGCAGTTCACACAGAAGAGGCTCCATTGTTCAGCTATGGGTGTGTTCGTTGTGGGGAAAAAGAGAGGAATAGGATGGCTCACACTTCAGTTAATCCATGCCTTTTGAAATTAGTAAAGCTAAGATCCACTTAATCTTTCAGGAGGTAAGTGATCTCCTTGCTGGAAATGCCGTACCATGCTGCGAGTCTCCCTAATAGACGAAGGCGCAGATAATCAGGGCAGCACTACCCTCACAAGTAGGAAAGATAAGCAAGTTATGACATAATCACATAAGGAATAACATACATCGGCCTTGGTGACACTCACGTTATGGACATAAATAATATCGAATGGAAAAATGCGCAAAGCGGTGCTCACATAAAGTGTGAAATCCAGCACAGCTAAAGGATGCCATTTGAATACGGAGCAGTAGGACCCTGGGGAGTGCATCCCAGAATGCCCATGTGCCTCCCCATCTATACTGATCACAAGGTGTGAAACATGGCATGTGCATGTCTGCTTTTTGGCTTCACATTCTGTGGGAAATTTTAAAGGCTGGTCCAGTCTCCTCGTTGATAGGATTCGGTTATGTCTGCTTTGCTACCTACCACCTGGTTTTTAGACTTCATCCCCGCCCCCCCCCCCCCGACCAGATGAAACCAATGAAGAGAAATCCGATTTGCCTCAGAGAGTGTAACTGTGTTTCTCTTACTGTAACTTGTTGGTTCAATAAAGATATCTGGAAACCCAATGGATTTATAGAGCCACGGGAACTCATGATTCAGTGGATGATGTTTTCAAAGTTTGGACTTTGTTCCTTTTTCTGAAACCTCTTAAAAAGCTTTGTGGAAGTTTCATGTCTTCTATGTGAGGAACCACTAGAGAAATTAATTAGAACCACCCAGTACATTTATTTAGGGCCAGCAAGATGGCTCAAGTGGTGAAGGTGCCCATATAATGAGACATAAGAGCCATTGCTCTCTAACCTTCACACAAACCACATGTCATGGCCTATGTTCACACACATCACATCAACAACAACAACAACAACACACTTATTTAAATTGACACAGGCTTTCCCCCTGGTATGTGACTGGCTCTGAATAAATACTATGATTTTAATTCCATCTTGTAGATAAGCCTCCAGACACCCAAGGAGGTTAAGTGATGCATGGGCCACACAGGTGCTCAGACACAGACATCAGACACAGAGCACCCAGGAACTACTAAGACTCCATTTTCCACTCCAGTACCCTGGCTTTCATTTCATTGGTGGTTCATAAGATTTCAAACAACTAAAGGGATGATAGGAAAGTAAACCGCGTACGTAAAGCTGACATTGTAAGCCACTGTGATACTCATATATTCTAACGGATAGGGACTACAGGTTATGAGCTCCTGCCTGTCGAGTGTTGGTTACTGGCTAATAGCTTAGGATCTCACGTGCTAATGGTATCACTGGAAAAGCACTGCCGCTCTCAATTTGGAAGTTATGTTCATTGTTACTAATGGAGCTTTGGAGATTATTTTTTTTTTTTTTAACTCAGAAACACACATTAGTACTGGGGTGGTGTATACCTATAATCCTAGCATTTGGGATGCAAAAGCTGAGCCAAGAAGATCCTAAGTCCCACGGTCGAACATCATGGGACCCTGTCTCTAAAAATCAGAATAATAAAGAGTACATATTTTCTGAACAGAACAGAAAGATCCCAAGGCAGCCAGAGCAATTAGGCCCTTCACACACAGACCTGAGACGTGTTTGGCTATTGCTGCAGAAGTCACCTTGAGAACACCTGCCTTTCATACCACTTAATACTCTCACAAGGACTATTTACATGCTGTGGGTCATTTCTATTTGCAAACATAAATAATCGTCTGAAATTGAAACCGTATTTACTCACATCCACTCTGTTTCCCAGAAGCCATCTGGCTTTCACTTTCTTGTGAGGACAAAGCAGTTCCGAGTTTCAACTACTCCAGGTTGTGCAATGGCTAATGCCTGTGACTTGGTATAGGAGCCTTATTCAGACTGAAAAAAACACATTTCCTTGATTATTACCGCAGTAGAGCATTTATGATCTGATTCAATATATTTCTAATAATAGGAAATGAAAGATTACACTCAGGCCTTAAAAGCAGCCATCTGTGAAAATGAAGGGTCACACAGTGGTATCAAATTCGTTCTCATCTTAAGGCTCTGGGATGAGTGGGTCTAGACTGTACTTCCCTTTCAAATCTGAAAAAAAAAAATGGTTGCCTCTCTCATGACACTCACACGCATGGCTGATCTGCTGGCCAGAAGCCCAGGGCACACCAGAGAGCCAGGGGCACACAAGTGTCCACCGAGGTGTGCAAATGCTCAGAGTTCAAATGGATGAAAGGAAATGACAAGGAGAGCCTCTGTCAGGAGGACATAACAGACAGACAGACAGCTAACACTGACCAGATGACCCAAGTCAGTTCAGGGTTCTATCCATCCACTTTCCTCTATCTCAACAGATTTTAAAGCAACTATTTACTTCAAGTCAGGGGAGAGTAGATTTAATAAATGATGCCATGGTTCATAAAACCCATGCCATGCCATTTTCTGAGGGCTGGTAAGAAAGACATTACTGGTCAGGTCGATGCCTTGTCTCCAGTCAGTATGCAGAAGCTCACTGCCTCGTTCCTCTTTTTAAAGATTTACCTATTATGTACACAGCTTTCTGCCTGCATGTATCCGTGCAAGCTGGAAGAGGGCACCAAATCTCATTACAGATGGTTGTGAGCCATCATGTGGTTGCCGGGAATTGAACTCAGGACCTCTGGAAGAGCCATCAGTGCTCTTAACCCCTGAGCCATCATCTCTCCAGCTCACCTCATTCTTAAGCCTTCCTTTCAAGTCCTTCACCTAAAACACATTACACTTCTTAAACACTTTAGATCTCCCCTTTTTGCAGAAGTCTAATCCCGTAGGCAAGTAGCCAATGGGTAAATAGAAGAGGTACTACAGGAGGCCCAGTGGTGAAGGGGTCCAGTTTAAGGTGAGCGTAGGCAAGGGTGACGGGCAGCCGGCTGAACCGATGGATGACCATAGTGTTAGCTACTGTTGACCAAACAGTTCAGCTGAGTCAGTCCTCCAAACCTTATTTTCTTCCTTTCCTCGAGTGTATACTATAAATATGGGAAATTTCACATCCACTGCTATTGGGAAGATGGAAGTATGAAGCCACATGAACTCAGCACCACCTTCAACAAAGGACAACCCACAGTCAGCCTGTTCATCCCCACTCTCATCATAGTGCCAGGTCCTGGGTTAACTTAAAGCAAATCCCAGCAGCTACGCTATTTCAGAACAGAACCAGAGCTAGCAAGACTTCTCAGACCTGAGTTCCATCCCAGACCCAACAGGAGAGGGAGAGGACTGACTCTCTCAAACTACGCATGTTTCTGTACACACACACACACATGCACACAGACATAAACACACATTCACATACTCATGCACACACACATGCACACACACGCACACTCACACACATGCATACACACGCACATACACATTCACACAGACACAACACACATGCACATACACACGCACATACACACATGCATACACACATACTCACATACATGCACACACATGCACACACAAACACACACACACATACACACACAAGGGGGAGGATTTAAAAACTAAAAACACCACCAAATACCACATTGTCAAACCTAAGAAAAGTTAATAAAAATCCCTTAATACTTGGCTCTCTATGTATCCCTCCTGGCTGGCTTTGCATTTATTTAGTCCTGGCTGGCTTCATATGTGCAACTCTCTCCCTGCCTCTGCCTCCTCAGTGCTGAGAATACAAGTGTTATTTGTTTTCAATATCTTTCAACAAGCTTTTAAATTTGTCTGTCTGTATTCTAGATACATTTCTGTGTCCACATACAAATTTAACTCAAGGCAGAACAGGAAGTTCACCAAGTAGGCTCCAGGTCCTCAGCTCGAGGCTGGGGTTTCTGCTTTAGTCCTCTGCTTCTGTCTCCCTCATCCTGTGAGAATAACCATTTGATATAAAAAACAGACACTGCAATGCAGGAGAGCTGGATTGAGTCAGCACTTAACAAACTAGCCTTAAGAATGATCAACATCATAATCCATGACAAGTATTGAAACTCTGAGCAAAATATCTTTCAGTGAGGTGTGCTTATGTGCTACTTAAGATCCACCGTGTAAATGGGGTGGTGGTGGCTCACACCTTTAGTCTCAGCACTGAGGAGGCAGAGGCAGGAGAGGATCTCTGGGAATTGGAGGCCAACCTGATCTACAGAGTGAGTTCCAGGATAATCAGGGCTACACAGAGAGAACCTGTCTTGAAAAACAAAAACAAACGAACTAAAAAGATCCACTTTGTAAGCTGAGTGTGGGGGCACATGCCTTCATTACCAGCACTCAGAAGCAGGCAGATCTGAGTCCAGCCTGGTCTACAAAGCAAGTTCCATGACAGCTAGGGCTGTCTCAAAAACAACAACAATGCAAAACAAAAATAAAAAAGATCCACTGTGTAGACACTTCACTATGAATGTTTAGGATGAAACGTCCTACTCCAAAGGTTCTCACAAGTAAAGAAATGTGTATTGGTGTTTTGCTTGCATGTGTATCTGTACACCACTGTGTGTGTGTGTGTGTGTGTGTGTGTGTGTGTGTGTGTGTGCGTGCACACACACACACACACGCACGCACGCAGTGCCTGAAGCGACCAGAAGAGAGCACTAGACCCCTCAGACTGGACTCACAGATGGTTGTGAGCTGCCATGTGGGTGCTGGAAATAGAACCCCAGGTCCTCTGGAAGAGCGGCCTGTGTTCCTAATGTTGGAGCCATCTCTTCAGGCCCAGGTTCTGACATTTTATGTCCATCACATCTGTTTCACTATGACGATGAACGGCTCGAGAAAACAAAAAACAAAAGACACCAGAACCACCACTGGGTTCTTGCTTTTGACCCAGTCACTTTCTTGTGGCTTCCTGGGCTCTGATCCTTGTCTTCTCCTCACCTTCAACACTCAGATGCCTCCTTTGCAGCTCCGCATCTGCCCCAAGGCCCCGAGCACTCTGACTGCACTTGAGCGATCTCACTGTGTGTACATGTCTGTGTGACCAGGCATACGTGCACACCAAACACACATACACGTTTCTTTACATGTCATAACTCTCACAATATGACGTTTCATTCCCAGCCCTCACCGTGAAGTGTCCCTTCATATCTACACAGTGGATCTTGTTTTGTTTTGAAGACAGCTCTAGCTGTCATGGAACTTGCTTTGTAGAACAGACTGGACTTGGACTCACAGAGATCTGCCTTCAGCACACCCTTATACCTCTGAGGTCTTGTTCCATTCCTTCTTCCTGGAGTATAATGTTTTTTAATTTATCTAATATATGACACACTTGTAGTGAAGACATACATAACATTGAAGAATAAGGTGTGGGGTCACTGGTTTGGGGGAGCTCACCGCTGAATTGTAGATGCAGGTAAGTAAATGATTTTAATAGGGTCTGCTAAGCAGAGACAGTCTTATATGTTAGTTTAGTGATGGCTCAGAGGGAGTTTGTTGTGGATGTGAGACTGTTAGTTGGAATATGGAAATACAACAGCCATAAATGTATGGAGAATGAAGAGACCAAGCTATGCTTTTAAAACCCCAAATTACACACGCACAATTGATACACAGCTGTGGGTGGCTACACAGTGCCGGGATCAATTGGAAAGCATCTGCTGCTCATTATAGGTAATGCCTAGGAGAGGCTGTAATCACAAACACAAATATAACTGGTTTGCCTTCAGCAGTCTTTGTTACCAGATCCATACAAAATCTGTGGGAACCAATTAGAAGTATCAGCCAGCAAAGGCAGGCTGAGCGATATGACTCATATAGGAAGAAAATGACATCACCAGCCACTCAGTCAGGCACAGCGTCCTGCAAATATGTGTGCTAAGAGCAAAAAGCAGCCAATGCGCATTAAGACACCGGCATCTGAAAATACTTTCTAACTCTCCTTGTTAAAAAGGATATTGCATACGTGTGGGTGCACAATAATTTCGTTTAAAAATCACCACACACACACACACACACAGCTGGTAGGTTAAGAAATCAAACATGACTGTTTAGCAGATTTCAAGAAGTCCCTTCCCAGGTTGCTCTCCCACGCCCTAAGAGTGGTAAGAGCTAATTGTATTTTGTGCTAACTAATCCATTGCTTTTCTTAGTTTTGCCACATGCATTTTAGCTTTGAATAGAACACTGTGAGCCTGAGCTTGCAGTTGAAGGCAAGAAGGCTACTGCGCCGGTGCCATCAAAGGGTGGAGGGAAGAGCCCACCAGGGTCAGCTTGTCTGTTGGTTTGCAGTAGACCTCCCTCCCAGCATGGGGGCCGTCGTTAGGTCTGGGATATGAACCAGAAGCCCATATTCTAAGGGGCTGTGGTAAGGTGTGGGTTGTTCTCAATCGTCTGCTTTTATTATGGTAAAATGCCCGTCATGTGAAATTTGCCATTATAACCACCATTCGTGCACAACTCAGAGTCAAACACATTCATAGCATTGGCTACCTACCACCCACACCAGCCAGCACATTGCTCATCTTTCAGGACCAAACTTTTATACCCTGCGAGCATAACTCTCTGCGTGACCTTCTGCCTTTATAGATGTGACTCCTCAAGGGACCCTTACTGTATTCATGACTGACTTTTCCCACTTAGCCTCAACCATGCAATAGAGTGTGACAGAATTTTCTTTTATAACATTGACTGTCTCACTGTGTGTATGAAGCACACTTCTGTTATTCACGTATTCGTGGATGTATGGGGTGAACAAACTCCTGTGTCTCGGCGAATGTGAATGTGGCTACTGTGAATGTGAATGTGGCTACTGCGAATGTGGCACACAAACACCCACTCTAGTGTGCATTTGCCATTCTTTCAGATGCAGCACACCCTGAAATGGAACATCTGGATCACAGCTGTGATCTCAGGTCTTGGTGGTGGTGGGGGCTCTCTACTTGTTAACGATCTTTTAATTTCACCACTCTGTGGCAGACAACACTCCTTGTATGATATGAGTTGAAGATTTCTGGAGCTTGCATTGTGGCCTGTAGTCTGTGTGGAGCACTGCACCAGGCCTAAAACGCCATTCACTGGAACCTTCCTCGAACAGGACCTGCGTCAAGCTGGTCAACAGGCTGCAAACACTTTCATGTGTCTACACGTTATGTCCAACAAAAAGGGCCGAAATCTCTGACTCTGACAGGAAATTTGTTCGTGTTTTTCCTTGCTATTCGATGGGTGGATGTCTCACTACAGTCTTGCCTTCCATACTTTGAATCTATTATCAGGTGCATGAAGGATTTTTAAAGACTGCATTCGAGAAATCAGTCCCTTTCTTATGAAACAATTTAGCTCTGGTGTGTGTGTGTGTGTGTGTGTGTGTGTGTGTGTGTGTGTGTGTGTAGCTCTGAAATCCACTGTCTCATTACTAGTCCACTTTCTTTTGACTTGCCATGAATATCATTGAGTGCAAATAATATGTGTAGATAATCATCTCTACGAGACTCTGATAAGAATCATCTAGCCTGTGCACTGAAAGGGCCTCAGTATGATTGGGAGTGTGGCTCAGTTGATACAGCTCTTGCCTGCTGTGCATGACACCCTGGTTGTGAGTTCCAGCACCATGTGTGCATGCTCTCCCAGCAACCCACAAGCACACCTGGAAATCTGGAGGGTGCCAGACAACAGTCAGTGCCTGGAGTACCAACTTCTGTTTCTAGAATAAGTATCTGGCTCAAAATAAGCCAAAAGAATACTTGTTTGAGGATGCACCAACACTCCGTCTAGTTAGGAAGGTGTTTCTGCAGCCCCGTGTTCAAGCCCCGGTTTCTGTTTCTGTGTCTGCTGCATCCTTGTCCTGCTGACTAAGTAGCAGAATCCACACTCACACAGAGAACTAAAATCTGTTTGAAGCAGAGCTGCAGTTCAGGGATGTGGGGCAACGTCCAATGTTTTGAATTTTCAGCTGTGAATTATAAAAGGTAGGAAATACTGCTGTGGAAACATCATAATGAATTTTCACTGCATGTGATGAGTGACTCTTGGGGATGAAACAGAATTGGGCCTCAGTCAAGAATTCTCTCCTTTGTTTTCCTTTGAGTCTGGCACAGTGTGTGGATGCTTGCAGAACAGTCCCCCTACTGTGCTGCTAGTGTGTGAGGAGACTACCCAAGCAGGTGGGATATTTCCCCCATATTTAAATGTATTTTTATACCTCAAAAGAGGCTCTCTGGTTGTTTAGGCCTCTCAGGTGGGGCTATGCTTGCTCCACATTGTACTCGACAGGTGTGTGTTGCAAGCCTCACTACAGACAGGTAGTTAGTTACAGGGGCTGTGTTCGCTCTGCAGGGATTATGTGTGAGTTGGAAGATAAACTCCAATTCTGGAGAATTCCCTGTACCCCAATCCTAATGTTTTTGCTTATAACTTATAAAAAAAAATTATTGAGCCAGGTAGTGGTGGCACATACCTTTAAATCCAGCACTTGGGAGGCAGAGGCAGAAGGCTCTCTGTGAGTTTGAGGCCAGCCTGGTCTACAAAGTGAGTTCCAGGACAGCCAGGGCTATTATACAAAGTCTGTCTCCAACCTCCCCCTCCCCAGATATTGAGCATAAAGAAGAGATTCGTGAAGGAGAAAGCACCTTTTGAAAACACATCTAAAACAAAACAGGACATATTTCTAGGTATGACAAGAACTCAAGGGAAGACAGAGACAGTTGCAGAATATTTGTACAGTGTGAAGATGTCTTTGCCAAGGCATCTTTTGATTGTATAGACAGAGTTTCCAAGGAGAGAAAGGAGAAGAACCTGGGTGCACAGGAGATGCCAGGACATGGAGAGGAAACAGGAGGTGCTAGGTGGAAGAGAGGTAATGCCGTGGGATAGAATGTAGATGAATGTAAATGTGTTAATTTGTTATAAGAGTTAGTTAGGAACAAGCCTAAGCTGCAGGCTGAGCTTTCATAATTAAAAATAAGTCTCCGTATTATAATCTGGGAGCTGGCTGGAGGGACAGAAAAAGACTTGTTAGAAAAGTCTGCAGTGACACTTTGTGTTCATGTAAACATTCTCTCCCACAACATAAAATGACAAGGACATCCTTCACAGGCATTGTAACATAAGTCACACAACAGCCCTCCTTTATCTAACACCGACTGCTCGTGCTAGGCTCGCGGTTGTTGTTGCTAATTGATTTTGTGGTGCTGCAGATGGAGCCCAGAGCCTCATGTTTATAGACAGGAGAGTGCTTAAACACTGACGTGTGCCTCCAGAACCGCTGCTTTATTCATTTACTTATTTATTGAGTTGTTGATTGTGCTGGCATTGAGCCAAGGGTCTTCAACATGCTAGGCAGGCACTGTACCACTGTGCTATACCTCTAACCTCCTTAAGTTTTAAGTTTCTTTCTCTCTCTTTGAAACCGTGATGTTTTATTTGAGCCACAAGATAAATACACTGCCACTAAAAAAGAAAAATCACTTTTCCCAGCCACAAAAACTAAGACCCCCTCACTTGTGACATAGAAATAGTATTGAGTACAGACAATTGGGGAATGCAATATTTAATTTTTAGCTCATTAGCTGATTGGAACTACCCAAAAGTAGCCGCTAACAAGGCATGTGCGGGTCACCTTGGGATTCAGCTTGCCCACTGTATACCAGCCCTGAGGAAGGTGACTCCGCTCGACAGGTGTGTCCCTGCACTGAGGTATGGGTACTAGGCAACCACATGCGGTGGCTTCAGTGGGTGGCCTCCTCCACGAAGAAACACAAGCAGAGCTCCCACACCTCTTGAAAGCTCCCTGCATCAGAACCAAGATCGATGTTTAATGTTTGTTCTCTACCTTCCTTTAAGCTCCTCGGGCAGTGTAAGCAGTGGCCAGAAAAAGAAAGTGAAACCTAAAGTAAGAGACACCCTAGAAGGGAAGGGCAGAAGGACTTCCTTGTCAGACTCTTTCCTGGTAGAGATGGAGTTGTAGGGAAAGTATTTTCAGCAAGGCTGGTGACAGGTTCAAAAGATTTACTTGGTTTGAAAAAAAAAAAAAAAAGCGAAAAGAAAAGAAAAATTAACATTACATTAAGAGGAGGCTGAAAAATAAAACCAAACTATTAGGAGAGAGACAAAAGCACCTCACAAATTGCTTTAGACAACTGTGAGCCATCACTGACTTGGTGTGTTACAATTCAAATGAACTCCCACTGAAATATAATTTATATGTGACCATTACATAGCTTTGTCCCCCTATGCTTTCAAAGGCGATCGGTTCAAAGCTTAATGAATTTTCTTGATATTGAATTTTTACACCTTTGAAATCTTATACTTCAGCCATGTACTATTAGCATTCAAGCAAAGCTGCATGATCTAGGGAAAATTCAATCACTTGTGATGATTAAGTTTCAGTAATTGAACATAAAAACATTTGGAACAAGGAGAGCTGTATAAACGAACTGTCAGCACGCATTAGAACATTCGATGCTGCTTAGGTAAGAAAATGCGCCTTGAAGAGGTTGGCACAAGGAGGAGCTGATTGGAAAGAAAGGCAGAGGAAGTAAGCTGTTGCTAGAATAATGAGGAGGCATTCCAGCAGGGCTCCAGGCCAGGTATGCCAGGAGGTGTGACTGACATGCAGGCTTGGAGATTAGCTGCCTGGGACGCTGGAGGCCCTCCCCACGTGGCCTCACATGGTCTTCTAGGTTGACTGAAAGGCCTTGCTCTGGAGAACTCTTTCCTCTTAAATACTAAGGACTGAGCTTCTGCCCTACTGTAAATGCAAGGGAGCATTTTCATGAGGTGAAGAAAAACAGTCCCGTCTAGAGTTAGCCTCCTGTTAAGAAGCAACCAGGATTCACTTCTAATGTCAACAGTTCAGCAAGTGGCATTTCAGACAAAGATGAGGACTCTTTGGCTCACCGAGCTCGCACTGGCATGTCTTCGGGTACTTCAGGAAGCCACAGTATGGCTGCTCTATGTGGTGTCAGGCGAGCAACGTCCAAACACACAAAACAAGAAGAGAAGAGGCCACTGGGGAAGCCAAGCGGAGACTGTGGTTTGCCCAAAGGCAATGGCTGTGTAAGGGCAGTGGAGAACATTGATGGAATCTGGGGTGCACTGCTCTAAATTTAAAGATGACTACATGGGGGGGGGGGCAAAATAACAGGCCAGACCACTTTCTGTGCCGACAATGCACACAATGCAACCTTGCAATCCCTTTCCTCTTCCAGGCTGTGTGAACTCAAGGAACACACCAGTCATATTCTCTTACTAATTGTCTCCAGGGCCTGAGGTAATAGCGCATTTTGTGTGTCTGTGCCTGTGCCTGTGTATGTGTGTGAAATAGCTAGGTAGACTCATTAATGGTAAATAGCCAGGCAGTGGTGGAGCATGCCTTTAATCCCAGCACTAAGGGGGCAAAGGCATGTGGATCTCTGTGAGTTCAAGGCCAGCCTGGTCCACAGAGAGAAACTCTGTCTTGAAAAAAACAAAAACAAAGAAACAGAATAAACAAACAAAAAAAGGTAAATGGAAAAATTCAAACTTTGTTATTAGTATGTCTGCGTGAAAAGAAAGTACCTTCGTGAATGTTAGCTACACTAACACTCAAATAACCCAATGCAACCCTTCCTTCTCACTCAAAATATCTTATAATTAGAGAACCATTAACAAACTACATGCAAGGGGATGATGTTACAAACTTGGAAAGTAGCAGAGACCAGCTTTGCACATTATCAACTAGCAACTAACTATTTACATAAAAGCAAGAAACATTTTATCAAACATGGCATCTAAATTCAGGGAATTATTTTAAAAAAAAAAATCTATCACCTGTATCTGCTTTCAGAAGCATTGTCTTGGGTTGGGGATGCACACAGATGGCACATCATGCAGGGTTTAACACACGTGAAGACATGGGTTCAAACCTGGGCACAGCAAACAACACAAAAAGGGGGCGGGGTTTGAAGGCAGAAATACAAGAAACTAACAAAGGCCACAGAGTGCTGTATCTAAAACTTCACATCGTCTCTTGCTCACTGCACCATGGTGGAGAGGGCAATGAGCTCCTGCCTCCCTTCCGAGAATGCTTGTGTCCGTCAGGTTTCTAGAGCTTTTGGTAGGTACGTGGAAATAAGGCAAGCAGTGGAAATAACGCAAGCAAACAACTTTCTGGAATGACTTCTGCAGAAATCACCCTGGGAAAGATCTTAAGACCTAAAGCCCGTAATGAACTCTGGCGGGTGGGTGGAGTGCAGTTCTGTGAAAGGGTCCTGATTGGTGTGGTAGAAGTGTAACGGTTGTTCCCTGTGCCAAGGCAAAATCAACAGTCACTGGAGATAAGGAAGAGAGTGAGGGGAACCTGGGAGGCTTCTGTCGGTGGCAGGGTGACTTCTTTCTCCTCCTTCCACAAGAACACTCCCAGGTGCCCCATTTGACAAAGAGCCAGCAACAAGGAGTTTCTGGGTTATTTGCTTAATGCCTCGGCCTTGCCTAACCCTGCTGCATTTTGAAAAGGAATGTGTTTCTTGTAAATGGCACACATAAGGTATCTTGGCACATCTTAAGACCAGTAAACATATCTGTACAAGGCAATATTGGGCATTATTAGTGCTGCTGAACATAGATTGATAATCCCACACATAAAAAAAGCAGCTTGCCATAGGCTAACAATTGATAATACAAATAAATAAATAAAGTAAAAACAAACAAACAAACAGGAATTTGGGATCCAAAGAAGCAGGAATTAAAGGTCCCTTTAAAAGTAAAATATAAGGTTACATTAGGTATAAAGCATAACACAAAATATAGCCCAAAAATCAGCCAGTGTTTTATAATAAATCATAGCCTATATTAACTGATTATGATGAAAATATTTCAGAGAAATCAATTATTCTGAAATATAAACTTCATTACATAATTTTTCTAGAAAATATCAGCTTACTGTAAACAAGAAAAAAATTATAATGAAATATTTAACCTATGCCAACCAATTTTAGCTTCTCAACAAACTCTGTATTCAGTAAACATGTGAGTTTATACACATTTTCCCATAAACATCTTTTACTTCTGAGCAAGATGGGACAATCATCATCTTTTATAGAGCAAATTTTTATATTACTTTAATTTCCACTTCAAATTCCAAATAATTATAGGACTCAAATTAAAACTCAGTGTAAGTATTCTCATATCTTTATAGTCCTTGTGACCACATAGTTAGTTGCAAACGTTCAAAGGCAAAAAATGGATTCAGGTTTCCTGTTTAGAAAACTACATTCATCATAACGTAGCCTTTGATCATACAGGCCTCAAGGAAATAAAGTTGTAATAAAGGAAATAAAGCGATAATAAATTGCTGCACAGCAAAGGTAGAATGACCATCCAATTAAGCCATAACTTTAAAAATCACCTTGAGGTTAAACTGAGAAGAAATATGAGGCCTTGCCAGCCATGAAAGATCCAATTGCCTAAACACCGTTTCACAATTTCATTTGCGGACTGCTTTCAATAACATCTCATCCCTCAACAGAGGAAGTAAAGGATCCTTTAAAAAAAAAAAAAAAAAAAAAAAAAAAAGGAAAGAAAAAGCGTATGCCAGGCTATCAAAATCTTTTCTAAGAAAAATAAACTAATCAAGATTGATCTCCTGGGTCTCTCAGAAGTTCACCAATTCCAAATGTTCACATACGTTTCCAAAGGGAAGGAAACAACAAAGTTTCTTAAGAATCCACCTCTTAATAATTTATTGTGGGTGCACAGGGGTTAGTGACAGCAATATTTTATAAAATACATACTTAATTATTAAAAATTGATGCTAATTTATTTCTTTCCTTTTAAAAAAAAATCTGTTTGTCCTTCCCAGATACTAAGAATTCTGGGTCAGTTTTAGCCATCAATTCTTCAGGGACCTCTGGAACAGCTTTTACGAAAAGCTTAGATATTTTGTTCTTAGCAATGCTTCACATAGAAGGAACTAGTTTTTTTTTTCACATTTATTATTTAAAAGGAAAAAACAAAAAAACCCAACAACACAATTAGCATGTCCACAAAACAAGCAAAGGGACACTTCTTTTTTTAATTTGAGGACACCAACCAATATTGAAAGTGCTCTTTCTGTTTCTAAATTACACCCCCAAAACATAGTTTACTCTAAAAGCCACACAAGTGGATGGCTAACAGTTAAGTATGCGTGAGGGAGGCCTTCATGTATGGTACCACCACTGTTAGTTAATCTCTCCTAGTTTAACAATCTGAGTGTAACAACTTCATGATGAATGAGACAGGGTGCAAATGAGCTGAGTGTCTCAGCCCATAAAACAGGCTTAGGGAAATAAACCCTGAAAATCTAACCACCAGCCTTAGATTGGCCATCACGGGCTATGTAGTTTGGGTTTTAGAGTGTAACAGTAAGTCATGAAATGTCAGCAGTGCACACTGAAGGGACCATTCACTCTGCTGACTGAAGTGTGGTAGCAGATAGCTCAAACAAAGCCAGCAAACTGGCTCCCAGAGGACTCACTCAAAGTTCCAGGGAGAATTAACCGGCTCACATTAAGCAAGAAGGATCCCAGTGGTTAACAGCAGCGGGTCTATTGTTCAAGGAGAAATGAATTCATGTGATTCAATATGAAAGGGAGGGATCCTTGTTAGCACTCTGAATATAAAATCGCCTTGAGAAAGACACAGGTATTTAAAAAAAAAAAAAAAAAAAAATTCTACCTACTTTTACCACTGTCACCGTTGTTAATTTTCTACAGTTCTCTGATCCAGTAACTTGAAAGTGATTTCCTTAAGAAAACAGATGACAGACAACTTGAGTGACTGATTACATTGCTGCCGTCACTTTGTTTTTCTCAGGGGCCTGGCTCTAAGAGAGTGGACGTTAGTGTAAATGACAGGAGCCGAGCTTCGCATAAGATTTCACTTCTGTTCAAAGACAAGCTAATGTAACCTCACTGTGGTGCCATCAACTTGACAAATGGACACCGTGCAACCCTCTGCCTCCCACCGAAACCCGAGAGCCGGATGTATACAATATCCCCCCTATATATGGAGAAGACTTCATGCTGCTTGGCTGTATAATGGGCTGATCTGATAACTCTTTGCGTGCAGTGAAATCTGATAGCATGGCTGTGAGACACATCACAAAGACTGGGACAAGCTCGTGAACTTATAAAAGTACACTTAAGTCTTTTAAAACCTGAATAAACACAGAAAGAGACAGTTCTCACGGCAAAGACATACAGCTCTTCCTTACGGATCCCAGCCTGAAGGAGCATCTCAGACCCCACTCTGCCTGCCCGGCACCGTCAGATTTTGCTGGGCTCGACGTCTACCAAAGGATTCTGTTATTTCATTCTATCAAACGCTTTCCCAGGAAGCCGGACACCTTTCCCTTTTTAAATGGCAGAATTAAAGAACTGTAAATGCTATGCAGAGTTAACAGTCTCCTCTGGGGATTCAAACACATCTGTGATCGAAAGCATCTCTGAATATAAAAAGCAGGGCTTAAGAAAGATGAAATCTCCTGCTTCATAGTCACGCTATAACTTCCCATTCCGAGTAGGATGTTCAAACCAACCATTTAAAAAAAGAAATTCGCGGGACAGCATGCTGCTTAGTCAAGGCTGACCTCCACACTGCCGGCCGGCTAGGAAACGCTCCCAAAGAGAGACATCGAGGAGCAAACAGCCAACAGCAGTGGCTTTAACACATGCAAATGTTGAATGGGGTAGGACTTTAGTCCTGTATTTACTTTGCCGTTGTCACAGATGAAAAAAAAGCACGTACGAAAACACTGCTTGCTGGAGTGAATGGACTTCAACAGCTGCTGGTGTGGTGTCCCGGGAGGAGACATCCCGCTGAATTAACGTTTTGGAAATGTTAAAAAGGAACTTCAAACAGACCTCGTTTAGCAGGCGGTCAAAGATGTCGCTCAGTGGGGATTATGTGAAGGCTAGCAGAGCAGTCACTCAGCCATGAATCAGGCTTGTCAATAGTTGCCTATTCTCTCAACAGGTGCCCGGGACAGGCCCAGCCCAGCCCCTGAGGTTTCTGTGTGTGGCCTCCTGCTCTAGCACTGTCAAGGACCGCGGTACACAGGCCTGGAAGCGGCAGCTTCCACTTAGAAATCCTGTCCTTTTCACTTTTTGATAGGAAAGAACAAAACCAAACCTGGCTGAGTTGTATTTTTAAATCTACTGATTTACAAACACGGCCTGGCCCTAAACTAGAGTCTAGAGCAGAGTCGAGGAAGGAATTAGACGAGAGCACAATGTGCAGACCTGCAGCAGGACAGATGAGCAAACTGAGAACAAGAGTGAGGTCGGCGTTGCCGAAGGTCACATGACCGTTGACACACTGCCACAAGGGCTCTTCCTTTTCTTCATTATTCTTTATTCTTTATGGAATCAGTATTGGGTTTCTCATTGAAATTTTAGTAAAAGCACACAAAGGCATGTAAAAACACCCAAGAGTGGATTAAACGGAACAAAAAAAAAATCTCATTTTTTTAAAAAAATTAGGCTTGTTTTGTTTTGGTCTTTTCTTTCTCTTTAAACTGGTCACAGAAAATAGAATTAATGGAAAATTCCTTCCACATACCATCAAAAAACAATGGTCTGTGTGTGTGTGTGTGTGTGTGTGTGTGTGTGTGTGTGTGTGTGTGTGAAGGCCCAGCATCAAGCTTTATTTTCAGCTTTACCATTTAGGAGTTTAGCACAAAAACAATGAGGCATCTCACTGTGACTGACTCACACTGGCATTGAGAACCAGGCCACACAGCCTACTATTATGTCAGAAAATTACCAGGTTGCCATTAAATTGGCCTAGACTCTTCTCTGCTGCTTAAGGACTTTTCACTTGTTTTGGAAAGCCCAAACCCAGAGTTCAGTGGGAGTTCTCAGAATCGTCCAGTCTCAGCAGCACTCACTATCCAGCAATGGGCGTGCTCTCCCGTCAGGTCAGCGCCCTCCAGGATGGAGGCTGAGGCTTGGAAAGTCGCTGTCTACCAAGAGATGCTGCTGCATTAGCACCGGCTGAAATGCTTTCTCCATGATTCAGAGGTAACCAGGAAGAAATGTAAATGCAGCCCCATATAGACCCACACGCCTCCCAAGGCCCGAGATGCCTTCTCCTTCTCTTGTTTACTAAAATTTACGTTTTAGAAATGCGAGTCTTCGTGTGGCACAAGGAAGCAGGTGCTGGAAACTTTGACAGGGGTGTGCCAGACAGATTGGACTTCTATGTCAAAATGAAACATGAGTTCATCCTTTGACCCAACATTCCTACATGGAGAAATTAGCCCTGGGAAGAGGATTGAACAAGTGGGGGGGGGGGAGGTATGCATGACAGAGATACTCCTGGCAGTATCAGTTATGGTAGCAAAAAGTCGGGAATCAAAGAAATGAGAAAATACAGGTTTACAGATATAGCGGCATGCATACAACCGCCCATTCTCCTCAAAGGCACAGTGATACCAGTATACAGTCCCGCCAATAGAAAGGCCACAGTCAGACCCGTATTTATGTAGTTACTTGATTTTTTTTTTTTTAAAAAAAAAAAAAAACACAATGCAAGGAAATCCAATCCTGCTTGAGTAACTGAATACCTGTGGGTGGGGGGCAGGCACCTCAGCTCCTTCATCATTGCACAAACAGAAGCTACCGTAGGCAGATGTGCACAAGCTAAAAACCCTCCCAACCTAGGAGGGGCAAAGGGTTTTCAAAAGAGATAATGGTAAAACCAACAAAACAAGACAGAAAAAGCCCAAGTTAGACTGCACCAAAATTTAAAACTTCTGCTTATGAAAATATACCAGTAAGAAAAATGAGTAAGGAAGCTACCTATTATATTTGTCATTTAAAACACATGACCAAGACTATTACCTAGGCATCCTTGCAACTTTATAAAAAAGATAAGGAACCTTACTTAGACAAAATTTGAAGTAGACTTCATTAAAAAAAAAAAAAAAAAAGATAAAGATGACTAATAAATTCACACACCAAGTATGTAGCAGCAAGGCTCACTCAGAAACCAGAAATTAAAATGCCTAATATAGTGTCACTAGATACCCTCCAGATACTCAAACTGAAAGATTGCTACCAAATGTTACCAACGATGTGCAGCAACTGGGACTTGCCTTCCTCCTCAGTGGGAATGTCAAACAGTGCCTTATGTAAATATACAACTACTGTATGGCCCAGCAATTTCACGAGTCGAAGAAGAGAAATAAAAACACGTGGGAAGAGGAGCTGTGGGAGACTGTTCATGGCATTTGTATTCACATTAGTTGGGAAGGAGAAACAGAGCGGGCGTCTATGAAAAAAGACAGATAAGCAAACTGAATTTATAAAACAGCACTAGTCAGTAACAAATAGATAAATTATGGATACATTCAATAGGGACGAACCCCCAAACACTGCTAAGTAAAGTCATCACCACAAAAACAAGCGTACCACACAAGTTCATGCATGTGAATTTCTGTTACAGCCAAAAGAACACACACAGCAGAAAATATCTGAACGAGGCCTGCCCTTGAAGGTGGTATGAGCTAGGATTTATGGCAAAGGCAGGCGAGGGGCCTTTCTAGCACGATGGCAATGCTTGATACGCTGGCAGGGACTTGAGTTTTGGAGGAAGAGGGCAAACCTTGTCAACTTGCACATTTCATATTGCACATGTCTATCCTGACGGAAGAAAAAGAGCCATAAGGAAATACTGAGCTGGAGTTAAGGACACAAAGGCTGATGCTCTGTGGGGGCAGGAGGCAGGCCTCGTGAGGCCGAGATGGTGATTTGGGGAGAATGGCTTGACGCCACGACTGTGAGGTCATCAGCGAGAGCCCTTTCCATTTCTCTGTAAATGATTATTTACATCTGTGTTTAGTGGAACAGGGTATGCACCATAAATATTAGGAGACAACTGAACAGCATTTGGGTAGAACTGAATATTAAGGAGGGGAGGTAGATCTGTCTGTCTATAGACGTTTACCTACCAGAAGTGTCTCCTCACTCTCCGCCCTACCTAGCCCCTCATTTGTGATTGTAGACAGTTTACAATAAGCATTTATGCTTTCAAAGTAACGTAACATTCCTTTTTTCCCAAACTAGCATTTTCACTTCTCTTACTGGGTCTTTCCCTTCCCCCTTCCCCTCCCCTCCCCCCTCCCCTCCCTCCCCCTTCCTACCATCCTCCTTCCCACCCCTCCCTTCCCCCTTCCCACCCCTCCCTTTTCCTCTCTCCTCCCCTCTCTTCCCCTCCCCTCCCTTACCCTCTTCTCTTCTCTCCCTCTCTCTCTTTTTCAAGACCGGTTCCTCTGTATAACTCGGGCTGTCCTGGAACTCACTCTGAAGACCAGGCTGGCCTCGAACTCACAGAGATCTTCCTGCCTCTATCTCCCAAGTGCTGAGATCAAAGGTGTGTGCTACCATTGCTTAGCTATTACTGGGTGATTTTTTTTATATAATATATAGAACATTAAACTTAATCATCTGTCTATGGAAATGTGAAAAGCTATCATAAAATTAGTTCAGTTTCACTGGTTGAATATCAAAGTTTTCCATATTTGTCAAAAATTAAGAGTGCAACAGTATCAATACTATATCAAAACAATCTAAGATGTGGCTCAGAGAAAGCTTTTAGAAGTTATCGAAAATAGTACTAACCTGTAAGGCACTTGAGCTGTAACTAGAGACATTAAAATTATCAAGATGTAACACGGTTCTAGTTAGGAGATAGCATTTAAAATCTCACTTAATACATTCAGGCAGAGGAATACACAATTTCTAATGGGGTTGAGTCAGTGGAGCACAGATCACCAGACACCGGGAAGCTTACAGGCCACTGTGACTAAGAACGGGGCCTCAGACTTGGATGACTGGAGCTCAATCTGATCTGAAAGCCTCTTTCCTCAAGCCTAGCATTCACAGCTCCAGAAAACCCTGCACGCTGCCAGAGAAGGGGAGCAAGTAGTTCCACCGTGGTGGGTTTGGAGGAGAATGGTCCCCAAATACCTGCATATTTTGAATACTTTTTGTGGAAAGGAGTGGGAGGTGTGTCCTTGTGGGAGGAGGTGTGTCCTTGAGGGAGGAGGTGTGTCCTGTCACTTGGGGGTGGGATTTGGGTTTCAAAAGCTCATCCCATTCCCAGTTAGCTGCTTCCCTACCTCACGGTTCAGACATCAGCTCTCAGCTACTGCCCAGGCACCATGCCGGATGCTATGCTCCTAACCATGGTGGTCACAGACACTAACTAACCCTATCTCTCAAGTTAAATGCCTTTTTAAATAAGTCGCTTTAGTTATGGTGTTTCGTCTTGGCAATAGAAAAGTAACCTACACAGCTGCAATACCCATGAACCATGGAAATGACCAGGATGGCAAGCTAGGCATAAGCTAGGCATAAAGTTGCAAGGAGTGGCATTCACGTGTCAATGGCAACCAATGGCTGTCTAATTGGACTTAAGGCCAACTCAACAGGAAACTTAGCCAGCTTGTGGGGACTAGTGCAGTCATGGGCCTTAGGGAAAAAAATCTACTAACTGCCATTTTGTTAGACCTGTCTAATTCCTGCTTTATCTTTATATCCTAAACCTTATCTTTATATCCATAGGTAAGTAAGTACAGGGACCATCCCTCAACAAAGAAACGGAGAGGAATCATCTCTTTTCAACAACTAGAGGCCATCACGGAAAACCGCAACGGGAAACAACAGAGATCAATGGATTTCAGGGAGCCTATTCCCCACTGATATCACAACTATCATCACAGCTCCTGCATCTATAATGGCTAAGAGGACATCTCAGAACAGTGAGTGGGAAGACTGTAGGAGCCAGAACATGTGGAAGTCGACTGTGAAACAGTCTCTCCTAGAACCAGCTATATGCGCAAGACCGGAACAATTGCAGTGTCAATGGACACATTGACACGAAGAGGGGGGAGGTCCAACCCCGACAAAGTGTAAGCACCTCGAGACTTGTGAGTGGCCAGGCCCCGCCATCTGAGGACCTCCGCCACCAGACTGTGCCCACAGAACACTAACTGCTGACATAATTGCCGGTTCCAGTCCCTACAGACAGCCATGCCCTGCCCCCCAAGAAATGCATATAAACCCTGTCTTCTGCTCAGTTCTTTGCTGCTTCTTGGCGGACCAGAGGCAGACACGCTCCTGGGTTTTTCCCTACCAATAAATCTCTTGTGTGAGGTTTGTTGTGTGGTGTGACTCTGGTATACCTTTCTCTTCGGAGCTGTTAACACTTGCACTGGGGAAACCTTACCCTTCAGAGTTGTAACACTTGCACAAAGAACTACAGACAGCTGTTAATATTGTGAGAAGAATCCGCCTCTGCCAGGGATGAGTTCCTGGTTGTTCGGTGCAGAGTAGCAGCCTTGAAACCATGTACACACGCGAAAAACAAAAATGGACTTAGCAAGTGGTGATTTGAATGAGAAGGAACCTGATAGGCTCACTTGTTTGAATGCCTGGTCTCCAGTTAGGAAGGGTTAGGAGATGTGGCTTTGTTGGAGGAGGTGTGCCAGTAGGAATACACTCAAGATCAGTCTCAATATCTCAGGGTCCCCCTGCCACCCTGCCTCTCACTCAAGGATGGGACGTGAGCTCTCAGATGTTTCTCCAGCACCTGCCTGCCCGCTGCCATGATCCCAGCCATGATGGTTATAGACTCACCCTCTGAAGCTGTAAGGGAGAGTAAGTGGGAGGAACCACAGGGAGGGGAGAAGTAATAAAATTCTATTAATTGAAAACATTTTTTAGAAAATCCATAAAAGTAAAAAAAAATAAATAAAAGACCAAAGTAAATCATCACATTAAATATAAGAACTAAGTATCAAATCTCAACCTCTAAGTTTTCCAATAGTCCCATAAAATATCAGCCTGGAGTTTGTGAGGGAGTGTGACAGTTAATTTTTGTGTCAACCTGCTGGCCTGTAGTGGCCAGCTTGCCATGCCAGACACTGGTCCAGATATTCCTGTGCAAGTATTTTTCATACGTGATTAATATTTTCAATCAGTTGATTGGGTCATCCCCCATAAAGGTGGGGATTTCATCCCATCACTCAGACTTTCAGAGGAAAAGCTGAGGATCTATGGAGAGGAAGGAACTTCATCTTAAGCCTATGCCATACTAATCTTACAGATTTGCCCTGAAGACTTCACACTCAAGACTACAGCATCAGCTGCGCCTGCTTCCAGATGATAGCCTGCGTTACAGATTTTGAACTCATCAAAATCATGTACATCAACTTAAAAATCAATCTCTCCCCATTAAAGCAAACAGATATTTTACAGAGCTAGTTCCAGGACAGGCTTCAAAGCAATACAGAGAAACCCTGTCTCAAAAAACATACAAACAAAACAACAACAGCAAAAACCCAAATAACTATGTAAAGACATCAAAACATGCACAACAGCACAGCACACAAAAAGGAACCAAAACACCCAGGATAAAACCTTGGCTATCACGAAGCACCTAAGGAGTCAAGAGCAGACAACCAGCTAAAGGAAGAGAGTCAGTCCTGTCACAAGAGTTCACAAGGACAGACTGACTCCTACAGAACTGACTGGACAAGAGGAAGTTGGAGTAGGGCCTTGAATGTGGCTGTTTATGGAACAAAGGAGACTGTGGCTAAGACAGTTACAACAGTGACCAGCAAGGAGACCACACCACTCCATCTACCAGCTAGTAAGAGGTGGGTAGGCTTGGCAGCTGAGGCAAAGGAAACAGTACTATAGTTCTAAGCAGAGGCATGGGTGGGCGCCACAATGGTGGGCTGAGAAGGGACACTCGGAAGTTGAAGGAAAGGAGCCATGGAGAAGACACAGGGAGGGAAGAAGTGACTTCTGGGAAACCAAACCGCAGAAGTTAAAAGAATTTCACAGGAGGCGGGCTTTGAACACAGGGGTAGAGACTAGTGCCAGTCAGAACAGAAACATCTTCATGTAGACAGCAAAAAGACTCTTTTTAGGACTGCATGCAAGCTGAGTTCCTTGCCTTATCTTAGCTATTTTTCACTTTTCCCAGGAAATTCAGAGGAGTGCCAACACTGAGTCTCATCGCACTATGTAGGGGCGTGTGTGCGTGCATGCGTGTGTGCATGCGTGTGTGTGGTACGAGATGAGATTAAAGAAAATGTCATGAGCTCCAATCTTTGTCAGTCCACCTGCTCAGGTAATAGGGAGGATGCCTAGTTGCTAAATAGAACATTTTAGCCATTTCTACAGTTAAATACTATTCGTATTAGGCCATAGTATGTAATGATAAATCTTTCGGAAAATACACTTAATTAACCAGCAATTGATAAAAATATTATAGGCACCTATTTTTTTTAACTTGCATAAAATTTTAAGCAGCAGTTCAAAAGTGAGATTTCTAATGTACAGTCTGGTTGTGTTACCAACTTTAGCAACAACCGAACAATACTATATGGCTACTAAAAGTTACTGAAGTATAACTGTGGCATGTTCAAACGTTTCTAGACTGAACTTGAGATCAAAAATTATTCTGTAGGTTTCTTCTTTTGTTATTTTTTTTTAAACCTGTGACAATTGAAGCGATGATACAAATAGGATGTGATTTTTTTCATAACTTTTGAAGTAATTTACAGTTTTCTCTCATTCTATTAGAGAGATGAGTGGATGGGAATCTTTAAGCTCCAATGAAGCATTAACTAAACCAAAAGGACAACTTTACTCAGTTCACAATGTTTTATTGTAACAGCAATCTTCAAAAGCAAACACAAAAGATTCCACTATGCTTGGACTTTAAAACATAAATAACCAATTTACTGCGCCACTAATGATGTACAATGGATGTCTTTTGCAGTACTCACTCAGACAGATGTCATCTGCCATATACTTCAAAGGGACCAATTTGGTAATAAGAAAATGCTTCTTTTGTGCAAACTTCCCCACTTAAAAAATTGCCCAAAGTCCCTTAGTGATGCATCTCCTAACGAAGAATACCGAATCCTCATTAAAGTTTTATTTACTAAAACAAAGAACAGACTATACTAGGTTTTCAAATTGCATCTTAAGTAATCTTATCCTGTTAAATGAAAATACAAAAAAAAAAAAAAAAAAAAAACACAACTATTAATGGCAAAGTGTGGTCTATTTTCAAATTGTGTGCTTACATTCAATGTCTAACAAGTCTAAAAATCAATTGCATTTGTTATCACATCCCACGTAGATAGCTGCTCCTCCCTGATACCTTATCGACAACTTCTCTATATACTTCCCAGGCCTGCATGAATGAAATGACCCTTAGACTCCAAACCGTAGAACTATAGAGTTCTCTTGCCTCTTTTTGACTATCATAGAATTGATAAGTTTTGGGGTGGGGGTACAAAGATTAATAAGTTTCCTAAAAGTCTGTGATGAGATTATTGTTCCTTGACCAAGACCATATGTCATTGCTGTTTCACCCACAAATGTCACCCGAAATATAAATGTAGATCAAGGCATTTTCAGTTATTTGTTGTTCATCTCTAGGAGTAACTGATCCTGGGAAAGCACCTTTTATCCCACAAAGAAACAGGAAGGATGCTTCTGTGTCTGCTGGTCACTGAGGAGGTTTGGAAAGGCAGGACACTGGAGATCATCCTTGGGTCATCTTCCAGCAGTGTTCAAAGAAAACCTAAGTTAACCAGTTTGTAAACATTTTTCTTAAAATTGGAAACTTTTCATGGCTGGTGATTCAGAGGCAGAAGGCTGTTCTACGACAATCATTGTGATTAGGAGAAAATGTGCAATGCAAATGAACTGTACTGGCCTATAACAAACTGAAGCTGTACACCCATGTAGATTGATATCGTGACAGTGCCACACACCGGTGAGGCACTTAATAAGGGCTATTGCATGAATTCACTTTCCTGCTTTTACTCGAGGTTACTCTTATTTGAATAAATTACTGGAGTGTTAAAAAACTGTTACTGTGTAACCCTTGTGGGAATGAAACAACAAAGTTACAATAGTGGCGGTCTAGCAGCAGAAGCCGCAAAAATACAGGGTGAGGGACTAAGCAGAGGCTGTGAACGCCCGGCTTCTTTTTAGCTGCAGGAAGATGCTGCACACAACAAAGTCTGCAGAAGCACCACTGGCATACACTATAACGGCACACGAAAGTGCTTTATAATGAAGTTTTGCCGAGTGTATCCTTATTACTCTATTGAATTTTAAATCCTCCAAGTCAGTGAGGCTTTAAAATAACGGCAAGGTTCATTTCCTAGATGACACATGAGTCTCTATTATGAGTTCTATTATCTGCATAAACAGAGGAGCCTGTAATGAAAAAATTAATCAAATAGGGCTTCTTTTCATAAAATTGACCTAAACAATGACTAAGTTTTTAAAATTACTTAATCACAGAATACCCAAACATACTGCCTCTTGTTTGAAAAGCAATGGGTGTTCCTAATTTTTTTTTTCTTGTACACAGGGACACTGAATAAATAGTTATTGAATGATGCACAATGACTAACTGCTTTTTAAATTAAAATGTTAAGTTGAACCAATTCAAGTATTGAGTCTTTACTTCATGGGAGACACTGAATACTTGTGTGCTGGCTGGAATTTGAGACATTTCCCTCAATTTTGAACTGCCACATTCTGTAGGAGGGGTGCAGGGTGTGTGTGTGGGGGGAGCCCTCACTACCTACTGTTTGAGCTGGCTTGCAAACCTCAGCAGCAGACAGTTTACATCAGAACAAAAGCATAGCCTGCTGTCCCTCAGAGATAGAAACAAAAGAACCATCCAAAGGGCCACATGCACAGAAAGAGCAGGAAAATGCCAGCGATGTTAATATGAAAATAAAAGCATTATCAGTGACTCATAAAGCCCCTGACCAGCACATTTTCAAAGTTTCGCTCTGGTATTTTTTTTTTTTCTTCTTTTTTTAAAAAGTGTATTCTAAGCTCCGTGAAACTGATAAGGCTTACCAAAACTTTCTGTATTTATAAAAGCCCAGGAGGGCTGGGAGGTGACAGAGCTAGGTTAGATGACTTCTGAGAGCCATCTTGCTGCTGTTAAGAGATGCACTATCCTAGTTAAAATGGGGCTTGTGATTTAGTTGAGGGGTCTTCCATAACACTTTCTAAGGACCTTGGAACAAAAGTGGCAATGGCGACAGTAATTTTCTCTCCAGTATTTCTGGATGTATGTATGTATGTATGTATGTATGTACCAAAGCACCATGTTTTAGGACTCTGTGTTTCCATTCAATGTCTTAGAAATCAATTGAATCTGTTACTCTGTTTCATACCCCGTGGACCCAAAGATGGACATCTTCTGCACACCTTTGTGAAACAAAGGATGCCTGTGCTCCTGGGCTGAGAAGGGCTCCTTCAGACACTGTGTAGAATCTAGGGCTAACAGAGACTCACAAAGTGGTCTCGGGAAGGATGAGGTGGCCTGGAGGAGTCAAAGCTGCGCTGCTCCGGCCTCTCCCACAGCTTACTTTGGCCACCTAGTGGGGGAGGCCGGGTCAGGGTCAGGTTTTGTTCTGTGTGAGATTGACTTCAGATAAGAAAATGATTAAACACTTCCCCCTTTTTATAATACCTTATTATGATTTCTTTAAAACTGCTCTGTCCCATTTCTATTCGGGAAAAAAAAAACAATAAAAACAAAAACTACTTTTCACTACAATAATTAACCTATAGAATTAGAGGTAAATTTATTTTGCATTTGTAATTTTTAAAGAAAAAAATTTATACTTTCCTTGTTTTTATTTTCTAGCCCCTAAGCTGGTATGCCTCCCAGGTATCCGAGGGTCTGGTTTACTCCTAGTTCTAATTCTGGACTGGGGGCGTGGGCAGTGCAAATCTCCACCATTCTCCCTAGTTTCTCATAATAATTACATGTTAAATCTTCAGTTAACTACTGAGTGTTACCACATTTCACATGACAGAAACTGATGCCACCATTCAAATTAAACAAGTGGCCGTCCTACAAGCCAGCGTGCTGAGGCTAAAAATGGCAAGGGTGACTTTGCTTTAATCAAATATGTAAAACCAAGTGAAACAAGGGAAGGAAGGACCAGCAGTCAGGATGGACAGTGCAAGAGGCATCAACGCCCTCCAGTTGGGCGCAGTAGTAACCATAGAAACTGAGGTCAGGATCACAGGCCATCGAGGAAGGGCAGAGGAAGGGCAAGGCAAGGCGAACAGGACTGGAAAGGAAGGGTGAATGAGGTACCCAAGGCCAGAGGTCCGTGCCGCAGCTGAGAGGGCCAAGGAGGCCCCACAAACCCATGGTTTGCTGGGCAGGTTCTTGACATTTCTAAGACAGACAACTGACCTCGTACCAGGGTGTGATCGTGGGGGTCCTCACGATGAAAGCTTATTCCGCCATTTTTATAGAGCCCTGTGGGTTGTTACATGGGACACGGCTCCCCTGTGGGAGCAGTTTTAGTAACACTACAGAGGCCTCTATGCCCGTTCCTGGCCCAAGGCGATGACTGCTCTGGACAGTCTTAGGTCTTATACGTTCGTCTACGGCCTACGAGAGATTTTTGCATGTGTATCAGGCAATAGCCTAAATGCCTAGTTTTCAAATGGGTATTTGATTTTTCTAGTGCAATTTACTGAAAACATCCCTCAGCACCCTGTGAAAACTGAGTTAACATGAAGGTCTGTGTTTAGACTCCTCCATCCCTCCCTGCATGCCCTTCTTTAAGCACCAACTAGAGGAACGCAGGGCTAGGCCATCCGGAATTGAACAGTATCACCATGTCCACTATAGTCTTTAAAACCGCTTCATCTGCCATGAGCTAGCCACATTTCTACACAAACTTTAGGATCACCCTGACGGTCTGAACCCAATAAAGCCACCTGGGATTTTGTTAGGGTTTGTACTGGGAGTGTCAATGTGAGCCAAACTGCCAACTTAACAATAAGGAATTTTCTGAACTTTAATTCCACTAAGCAACAGCCTTGTTTTCTGTAGAGTCTTTGTTTAAACTAATTCCTAGGTGTTGTATGCTTTTGAGGTATTATGAACGAAAGTCTTCTTAATTGTTTCAGATAATATATATATATAAATATATATATATGTCTGTATATAATACAGACATACATATTATATACATATATTATATACATATATACATGTATTTGTGTGTGTGTGTGTGTGTGTGTTTGCATATCATTCTGTGGGTTTTTAATCATGGCTGTGACTTCAGAGTATTATTAGTCCTAACATGAGTGTCTTTTTAAGTCAGGATCCTGTCATCTGCAAACAAGTCGGATCTGTTTCTTCTTTTCCAAGCTGCATGCTTTTTATTCCTTTCTTTTCTTGTCTCTCCTTTCTCTGTCATATCACGCCAGCTATGACCTCAAATGTAATGCTGTAGAAAAGGAGAGATGAGCTCCTGCTTTGTTCCCACTGTTAGGAACATCAGCTTTCCCCTAGGAAGACAATGTTAGCTAAAGGGTTTTTTGTTTTGTTTTGTTTTATAGATGCTCATTATCAAGTTAAAGGCATTCTTTCATATTCTGAGATATTAAGTTCTTTAAAAAAATAACAGTGTTTAGTTCTTAATAAGGAATGAGTGTTGAGTTCAGCCCACATTTATCCTGGGGTTAATCTCCTTTATAAACACAGTCGTTGATTTTCTGATGTTAACCCAACCTGGACAATGGTGTTTAACCGTTTTCGTGTTATTTGATTCACTGCGTGGCTCGTTTTTGAGACAAGGTTTTCGGTATGTACCCCAGGCAGACCTTAAACTTGAAATCCTCCTGCTAAGATTACAGTGTGTGCCACCAAGCCTGGCTGAGGCTCTCTGTGCTCTGGGCCCCTTCCTCGGTGTTACCGGCTGCTTCTTTCTTCTGCTATCTTGAGTCTGTTTATTGACGCACAGCAGCCAATCTTTATTTCAGTTACTATACTTTTTAACTCTAGATTTTTCTATTCTAATGTTCTAAACAAGTTCTGGGTATTGAGATTCTCTTATTATGGAATCATTAGTATGAGCTACATTTTAATTCTTTAAACATGGCTTCCTTTAATTCTTTGAACATGTTTATTGTTACTGCTTTGAAGTCTTTGTCTGCCAAGACCAACATCTGGGCCCACTCACAAATGTTTCCACTGACACAAATGATTGCTCTGTGTGTGTGTGTGTGTGTGTGTGTGTGTGTGTGTGTGTGTCTGAATCCTCACCCACGTGGAAGGATGTAGGATGCCCTGCTTTATCGCCTTCCATTTGATTTCTTTAATACTGGATCTCTCACTGAGCCGGAAGCTAGGAATGGATCCAGTAATCCCTAGAGATGCTCTTGTCTGTGACCTTCACCCCTGTACATCCTGCTGGGGCTGTAGGTGGGCATGGCTTTCCACAAGAGAGCTGGGGATGTGAGTAGCAAGTGTCCTTATTCACAGAGCCATCTCCCCAGCCCTGCTACTGACTACATTTTTTTTTACTCTGAGTATTGGTCACTCATACATGCATATATATGTTTTGTATGTATGTTTGTGTCTATGTGTATGTATGAATATGTATACACATATACATATATACACACACACATATAGATATATAGATGTGTGTGTATGTATAATATATATTATAACATTCTATTTTAGACTTGTATATTAACATACATCAAAGATAGATATATTTTACTGAAATTTTAATGTTATCAATTTATTATTTAATTTTAATATTGCAAAAAAACGTATTTTAATGTTCTCCTCTCAAAGATGTTTCTTATAATAAATCTGCCAGAATCATTTTCTTCGCAGTGCAAGGCTGCTTGGATCTCTACTCAGTCACAGGTATCGAGTCTGTGTTTACAAGGCTAAAAGAGACAGCAAGGGATTGCTTCCTGGTTATGCTAAAGACCTAAGCCAGAGAAGATTTGCCCTTGCCAGTGTCCTGTGCTCCCGCTGGGGACCACATTACAAGATGGAGTTGTCTTCACCTCTGCCCTGGCATTAAATTTGTGCCTGGATTTCTTGCATCTTCTTTACATCTGAAGGGTGTTTCCCATTCACCAGGTATACAACTCGCTTGAGCCCTCTCTCTGCATGAATACAAAGCCAGAGCCATTCAGGAGCATGCAGAGAGTTGGCTAAGTCTCCTGTCACTATGCTACTTCTCACCCCCCCCCCATAAATCACCAGCCAGTCTGTCAGTCGACTGCTGGTCCTGATCCAAACTGAAAATCGAGGTCTCTGTTCGCCATTAGAACGTCTATCATTAAAACGCTAGTGGGTGCGCAGGGTTTCACGCCCACTTCTTCAGAGAAACTGCCGTTTTCATGGCTTTCCTTCGCCTTGGCAAACTACTGTACCAAGTCTGGAGGTGGAGCATCCTTGGTGTGGAACGCCATAGCACCCAACTTTTTTTACCCACAGTACACCTGTACAAATGGAATGCTTCTCAATCTGCTAAGTCTTAAAATTGCCGTTTTTGACAACTTTGTCCAATTTCATTGCTGCTTTTTATATTTTTAAACATGTATTTCACTCTTTTGTTTGTTTGTTTGTTTGTTTGTTTTACTGCAGCTTTCTCGGGGGATCTATCTGGGTCTCACCCTCCCCTTTTGGACCTTCCAAGCCACTCAAGCGGTTTCTCCATCCTTTCACACTCATCAGAGTCTTCCAGCGCTTTCCGCCGCATCACTCCGGGAAACCGCCCACTTCCCTCCTCATTCCCAGTCATGCCCATCAAGAAGATGGGCACCTATTCTAGAACGATTGGAGGAAACCTTCCTCTCCCCCATATGTCTGCCAGGCTGACTTATGGCTGCCTTCATACACCCATCCCTCGCTCCTGAGTGAAGAATGTGTCTGTCCCAACGAACAGCGTCCGCAGTGCTCAGACCCACGCTCGGGAATGTACTCAGCTGCCCTGACTTCAAACTTCATGTAACCGGGGAGCTCCCACCACACAGGGTCTCTGACCCCACGTGGCTTGGGTTTTGCTTTGTTTTGTTTTTGTTTGTTTGCCTCTTCCCATATTGTCCCCACGGGTGGCTTTTGCCTTCCAATATTTGGTTCCTCAGTTCCTAAAAGAAACTATCCAATGGGAGACTTCTGCTCTTTGCCGTCGGGCATCCACAGCCGGTCAACATTTGCGCACCATAAACAGTTCCTGAGGAAAACTGTATTGCTTTACACCTGGCTCCGGGTTATTTTCTAGACTCACTTTGCTGCTGCTTCATTGTTTCCTTTTTAAAGAGTTCCCAGAGTAATTTTAGGTCCACAGTAAAACTGCACGGGATCCATGGTTCCCATATAACCCACGTTTAACTTTATAACTAGTTTGGGAGCCTTCTTTTCAAAACATTATAAATATTGTATAGCATTTTAGAATAGCAGTAGATAGAGCTGGGACTGGCAGGTACACGGCTGCTAAAGGAACAAACATAAAATATTATCAATTCGCTTTGGAACTCTTTTCCCCAGAGAATTTAACCCTTGCATTTATCTCTGATATCATGACTGATCTTAAAAATAGTTGTTAGTAAGATCTAAAAACCAACAAATAAAGCTAGATATCAATATACAGTCCCGAAAACTGCGTCCAGGAGGCCTGGGACAAGAGGATACAATGACAAGGAGTGAAAACTGAGCCAGCAGCAATCTGTGAGTGTTTAACAACTGGTATGACCATATCAGGGGACATGGAATATCAGGTTTGCCAGCAAAGAGACTACTGATATTCGTAGGATTTGATAACAGACCAAGACTGTAGTAGCCATCAAATAAAATGCTGTCAATCTTGAAGGTTTTGGATTGGGAGCAATACGGGAATGATCTTTGAAAAGCAGATGTCGACAGATTAGTAAAAGGGTCATAGGCCAATGGCATGTTGGCAGTACAAGACCAGAGAAGTCCAAAGACCTAAAGCATAAGCCAGATCAGCAAGGATGGGCCCTAGGGAAGTTCATGGGTAAGAGACGAGGTATTCAAGTTACAGTCCAGAATCCCAGCAAACCATCACTTAGGAAACCAATCTACCAACAAATAGACACCTAGCACCAGGCAAACGCCTCCTATCAGCTTCCCTTAAGCAATTAGCTTCACCTAAGTGATCTCACGGGGCAACGATCCATATAAAGGCATAAACTCTTTTCAGGGGGAAGGGAGCCAGTTAGCATCTTAGTCTTAGAGTAAGAAATTTGAGGGTGAGTCTTTGTTCAATGCTGGGGATTGAACACAGTACTTAGTGCAGGCTAAGCACACTCCTTTCCACTCAACAACCACACCCGCCTCCACTACTGTTTGACCTTAAGTTTGGTATTGTGGTGACACTGCTTAGCGAACAGTGGCAATGTGGTCCAGGTTTGCTGGTGGCATATTCCTGTCCCACCTATGAAGAATAACAGAAGACACCTTCCATTACTATTTTGCCCTTATAATTTAATTTCCCTATGTTAGATATTTGGGGGAATCTAAAATGCCATACAATTTCTTCCATCAGAGGGTTTTTAAATGTGTGAGCTGAAAAAGTAATCAAATAGCAACCAGCAATGGCAGGGCAGGACTCAGATTTGGAAATATAAGCACTATATAGGTGAGCAGCTTATTCAAAGAGGAATTTTGGACAGATGAAGACGCATGACCTAAGTGAAGGTATATTGCTAAGGGAGAGAAGGTTTCTAGCTTTCAACTTTAAAACAGTGGAATAAATCATGCATACTACCATAATCCAAATTTACTAGGAAGGCAAGACTCTTTAGGTTGTAAATGTGACCCTCCGGTGAGCAGTAATGCTCTCAAATCTGTGGCCGAGGGAACTATAATCCATTGATCGTCACTTTTAAAAAGGCTATATAGGCAACAGCTCCCCACTATAACTTTCACATCCATTCAGCCAATTAAACATATGTGGTATTTATTGGTTTAATAATGTTCCACTGTGAACTGTTAACAAAAAAAGTTTTTCTTTATTTTTCCAGTTATCTTCAAATAACATCCAACATACTGACAGACATGTGGAATGGTTAAGAACCCTAAGTGCTTACTTATTTTTTTTTAATTTGGAGAGGACATTAATAATTAGAAACTTAATTAGAAATTCAGAAATTGCAGATGTGGGGTATGTATGCAGCTCCAAGATCGACAGAACTTACTAGAAAACTTCCAATGACATAAAAGTCATGAGTACAAATTATCCTTGCAGACATAAACTATAGGAAACATGAAGCCACACTCAGTCTTTTTATAGTGTAGCTGAGAAAAGTCAGTTTTTATACCCAAAATTTTATCCTCTTTGCTGATAAAAATTGGTGGGGTTTTTTTTTTTCCTTTTTCATTGTGGGGGGGGGGGAGAAATAGTGGAAGAAGAGAGCAATGCATAAGTTCATGGATTTTGACTGCAGTCCAAAATTATTTTACAACTCAAATTAATAAGTCACTTGTGTGCCCAATACCGCTGGATGTATGCAATCCCTTAGAAATGTGGCCACACTGTACCATGCGTAAGTGAAATTATGAGTCAGTTATAAAGTGCATACTACCCACTCTTGCCACCACCTTCCCTATAACCCACCGCTGGTTCTGGAAGCTGCTTATGCATCTGAAATGAAAGGTCACTATAGAAACAGCTGAATCTTCCCTATTACTTAAAAACAACAACCAAAAGCCCAGCTATGAAGCATTTCTAAATAGGATTTCAGCAAGGAGACAAAAGTAACCTTTGCTACAGACAAACTTCCTTTCAATGCTCCGATGAATACTGATGAAGACAGACTTGCTTATTATTCCTTCAGAGAATAAAATCCGTTTCCTCTGTGAGTAAATAAACCCAAAGCCCACAGTCGAGTCTATTGTGCTATCACACGGGTCGTATTTTCCAGGACACTGGCTCATTCTGAGAGAACAAACTCTGGCCACGTTTACCATAACATTTGACACAAGTCTCAAAAGCTGAATGCTTAGTGTTTGCCTTATGAGCCTGGGCTTGAACCCACTTTTCTGGAAAGGGGCAGAGAGTAAATATCCTATGCTCTGCAGGATGCAAAGTCTCTTGGAATTACCTGTCTCTGCCTTGGAGTAGGGAAGTGGTCAAAGACAAGGCTGACCCTAAATATATTTGTGAGCATATAAACTTGGATTCCACATATTTTTTCCATCGTGAAATTTTACTTCCAATCACTTCAAAATGTTAAAACCATTTGTAGTTTGGGTAGCAGATTGAACTTGGTCTTGGGTCATATGTACCGACTCCTCATCTAGTTCAACAAATAGCAATTATTTATGTTGAGAAGTAGTTTCTGGTGATGCATCCTGAAGCGATTTATTTTTAAAGCTCCCGAATTTCTTAATTGTTATGTTTGTTTCATACAGTAAAGTTAAATGTCAACAAAAGAAATTTTATTTCTACAATGAGATACACAGCAGATGAAGAAAATATTTTGAAATATGAGGGTCAGCAAATACTGCAGCATTTTGCTTTTCCAAAACAAACATATCTCATTTGCCTTTTTAGTGCACCTCCTTTTGTGCCCTAGTTCTTCAAGCACTGAGAAAGACTTGGGTTCACTATACTTCCAAGCTTTAAGTTATATTTAGAGTTCTGGTGGTTCCTAGGAACTGTCAAGGATAGTAAACACTCAACCATGGCCCTTCCCGCCCCATAACATACAACACTGGCTGGTCACTGCAGACCCGGCAAAGGGGCCAAAGGTTAAACCTACTCTGCATTTGTGAGGTCATGAATGCAGAAGCCACTAAGGCTCCCCCAACAATTGTTGGGATCTCCTATGGGGCGGTGCCACTCAACTACATTTCATATTAATAAAGAGCCGTATTTTTCTTGAGTGACTGTTGCTAAAACCTGAGATATTTGGTCTCATTAAACTTCTTGGAACACAGTCATGAGACAAATTGATCAGTGTCCCTATGGGGCACATGCTAGAATCAAGAGGTAGCCCCAGTATTTGATCTTAGTAATTCAGGTTACCAAGACGGACAGACACATCTGAATAGGAGGCCAGAAAAACTAAAGTCCATAAATAAATCAGTCGGTAAAGCCATTAACGAGAGATGTGATGAATTCCTGTGGAGAGATACTTCAACATGTGAAATTATGAAAATCCTTACCAAAATAAATAAATAAATAAATAAATAAAACCCTTCCTAGAACCAACAGCAGAGAATGCTTATGGGGTCAAACACACTCTCATTTTATTTCAGATATCCTGAAAATTCCAAGTCACCCTAGCTTTCTTAGGAATCCAATATACTTCCTTCTTACAAACATGAATGCCTCCCAAGTGCCCAATTACAAGAGCCTGCTCTGAACCTCAGGGAGGCCACCATGAGAGAGCAAATAGGAAATGGCTCGACAAGGGAGGCCATGGGGTCCAGAAGACAGCTGGAGAGGTGGTCCAGGGGTTTGGTGTCTGGCACCTACAAGGTAGTTTATAATCATTCATAACTCCAGTCCCAGGTCATCTGATGTCCCTTTTGACCTCCGCAAGCATGGCGCCCATAAATACATGGGGGCAAAACACTTATACACATAGAATAATCAATGAATAAATCTAATTTTTCTTTAAAAATTGATTTTTAAAGGTATAGCAGAGTTTTACCTCCCCTCACATGTGTGAGGACAGACTGTTACCTGGGATAACAACTTGGTTGGGTGTGATGACTCTAACAAAATGAAAAGTTCCTCTGTGAGCAAGGAGAGAAGGAAAAGCATGGCGAGGACACAGACAAGAGCACAGATTCAATTGAGAGCAGGCTGGCCAGCGAAGGAAGAGAGTGAAGACCGACGGGGACCCAAGCTTTGTGCTCTGGGGGTTCAGCCTATGGATCTGTACCATCGGGCACACATTTGACTATCGAATCTGTGAAATGTGGCCACGGGAAACTGGAGACGGTGTAGAATGCACACCATACTTCAAGTAGGAAAGAAGGACCCTGTCTTAGTAACGCTGGACAGCACCATGACGTGCTGGGTGCCAGTTGGCCTTAGTGGTCAGTCTGTTGGGACTTGGGCTCACACTGAAGTCACATCACTGGAAGTGTCTGTCCAAGTGTTTGTAGAGAGGCTAACTGAGGAGAGAAGAGCCACCCTGAGTGTGGGAGGCACCATCCCACTGGTTGGGGCCCTAGACTGAATAATGTGTGTGTGGTGGTGGGGGTGTGGGTAACAGCGGTGTGCAGAACTGGCTCTTTCTGCTCCCTGACCCTGGATTTGGTGTGACCCACTGTCTCACATTCCTGTTGCCACAGTTAAAGCCGCTCTCCAGGACAAGCCTTCTCCACCAGGGGGTTGGAGGGGGGCTACCTGTCCCCTCAGGCTGTGAGCCTAAACCACCCCTTCCGTCCTCAAGCTGTTTTCGTTAGAGATTTTGGCACAACGATGAGAAGAGTAATTAATACACCACGTTAAAAATATATTGTTAAAAATGCAATTGCTTAAAAAAATATGGCTACTGGAAAGTTTTAGATTGCACATGTGGCATTTATCTCCTATTGTTTGTCGTGATGGCTAAATTCCCAGTAGTGATGTCATCATTCCTTTGCCCAGTCATTAGTTTAAACATGAGGAAGAGACAGCCCAGCACTAGAGCTGTGAGGGAAGATGGCTGTAGAATTTGGGATTATAAATGTATTTGTCCAAGACACAGGCCACATCTCTCTTTTCCTCCATGACTATTCTGCTCGAGACTTTTGGTCTTGCTTTCATTTAGTATTTCCTCAGTATGCTCTCTTTCCTCCCTAAAGGAAGGGTGGTTGGACTGGATGTAGTTTCGCATCATGAGATGGCTACAAGCCTGTGGGGGCCAGGGAGTGGGGTGTGGTGGCTTGAACAGGAATGGCTTACGTATTTGAATACTTGGTCAACAGGTAGTGGCGACACTACTTAGAAGCGTGTGCCCTTGTTGGAGGAAGTGTGTCACGGGGTTTGAGGTTTTAGAGGCCCAGGCCAGGACCAGCGGCTTTCTTACGGCTTCCTGTGGGTCTGGGTGCAGAACGCTCAGCTGCTTCTCCAGGGCCTGCATGTCTGCCTGCACGCCACCATGTTCCCTGCTACGGTGACTGTTAGGAACTAGCAGCCAGCTGACCCCTCCTGCTTTCGGTTGGCCACCAGCTACCCTCTCTCAATAAACTCCACGTGGGCGCTGGGGCGCTGAGTCTCGTGTTTGTGTTTCTTAGGCATCAGCTGCAGCAAAAGAACAATCTCTGCAACTGTAAGCAAGCCCCAATTACATGCGTTCCTTTATAAGCGTTGCCATAGTTATGGTGTCTCTTCACAGCAGTAAAACACTGACTAAGACACCAGGTCAAAAGCAGAGAACAACGGACAGCTGATGAGCATGCCACATGACATGATCCTCAAGCCCTTCCACGAGGCTACTGGGACACCAATCAGCAAGACTAATCCCACATCTGATGTGCTAAAAACCCTGAGCATACTTCCAGAAGCCCGGCTTCTTGAGTTTTTTACTCAGCCTGTACAGATGGGCTCGTCCTTGAACCACAATTTGAAATTTTCCCTGAGGAAGGACTAAGCCAAAAAGTCATCTCTACGCCCTGTGGGTTAGAGTTCTCTGTCATAGCTCCTCAGTTACCACAGGCCCGCCAAAGCAATTGGTAGCTGGACTTTTACACCAGGCTTTAGCTCTGGAAAACTGGGCACGCTACACTGGTGTGGATTTACTGTCACAATTGTTGTGACAATAAGACAAATGCACACAGAGCATCCTCTCAAAGACCACCAGCCTCTCCAGCCTGTGTGACTACCCTGCTGCGAGGATGTCCTCCAGTGGGAGGGCAGTGAGCCTGGACCACCTTTTGGAGACTAACTATTCCAGGTACTCTGGAGTGGGTGCATTCACGGTGTGTCCAGCATACCCAGTGCAGGATGGTAAGAAGACCCAGTGTTGTGTCAGTAATTGACAAAGGACTTTCTCGTTTTAAGATTCGGTCTATGCAGCTATCCCGTAGAGCTAGCATTTTTCTCTTTCGGAGTAGAGTCCTAAGTGTGACAGATGCATACAGTCACACTTCCGCAACAGTCTTAACACAGCACATTCCCCCATGTTGCCTCGGTCAGTCCATCTCCAGCCCCTGCGCTGTCCTGCTCTGCCTCCTCTAACCAGGTAGTGAGCACACACCCAGTTACAGCCACCCCACTCCCATTGAGCACCCAGAGGGAAGTTGTCAAAAGCAGGAAGATAATTACTAAGACAAAGACTCCTGCCCTTCCCATCTCCCTTTTCCACGCAGATGGGAACAACCTGAGTTTCATAAGGGCTCTCTCTCCAAGTTTTATGTATGCTGTTGTCTTAGAATCCCAATTCCAGGCTGGAGAGTTGGCCTAGTGGTTAAGTGTACCTGCTGCTGTACTGGAGGACCTAGGTTCTATTCCCAGGACCCAGATTGTGGCTCACAACTGTCTGGAACTCTAGTTCCTGGGGATCTGGAAGGCAGGCAAAACACCCATAGAGGAAATCAAATAGATACACATAAATCAAATAAAACAATTTTAAATAAAAAAGGAATCCCAATTCCATTTTGTCAACTGTATTTACTCAAATGGGTTGAAGTAAGAATTTTCTTAAAGGCAATAGTCATTACTCTCGCATTAATAGCTTATGAGGTATCTCATACCCACATATGAGGTCAAGTACATGCTGAAGTATGGCATAGGTATAAGTATCTGTTACCATGTACACACTTGAGATGAAGAGCAGGTACCCCAGCACATGAAGGAAGGCTGGCTCTGGGCTTGCTTGAGAGCGTGACAAGACACCATCACAGTTCACATTAGTCACCTGTTCTGAACCTGAAGCAGAGTGTTTGGTGCTAAGGGTGAGTCCTATTGATGGTCATTGGTAATCACACTGCTCCTGAAGTTGGTTCTGCCAGGCGAAAGGACAGAGATAGGCAGAGAGGTAGCTGCACTCACCTGAGGGATGAATTTGCTAGACCTGGCAGCCCATCATGAGACCAGGAAGCACTATTTAGCCTTAGCACATAGCTGCACACAAGAAAACATTCCTTCCTGCAAGCCTCAGATACCCACTGTATGACCTTCTGCTGGTATAACAAAACCCTCAAACAGCAATGGAGCAATTGCTAGCTATTTTCTAGAGCAATGAACTACACCTATTTTTGTTTCTCTGGGTTCATTCAAGGACCAGTAACACCAGTTAAAGAATCATGAACCATAGCACTGGGGCACTGCAAGTCATCTCAACTCTTCCACTTAACACTTCGGGTGACAGAGTCACAAGAAGTGACAGAACCCATCCGGGAACCTATAACTACCTTATGCCATGAGTATCTCCTAAAACTCAGATTTCATGGCCAAGCTTTTGCTCTTTCCAAAATACTGCAGCCTCCCTACCAGATACAAACGACTCCAAACACACCAAGTCAGAGGCACTGCAGACTGGGGGAAAGACCTTAACCTTGTCCCAGCCACTGTTGTTGAACAGATCTTCTTGAATGGGGATTTTTTTTTCTATTTTCTATTTTCAAACAAAGGGAACAAAGATTGGACAGAAGACTACAAGGCACCCTCAACCTATTGAAAACTGGATGTGGAAGAGGGTTACAGATGTTCTACCCTAAGTCAGAAAGCACACTGAGTTAGGCTGAAGACAATGCCATCTATGAGTGACGGTCAAAGCTAGAAATTTCATGATCTAGATCCTTAGTTTAAGTCTAATATGAGGATTATTTTAGTTGGAAGTATGCATTACCTTGTATGCATGCTCTCTCAAGAAGCTAGCTAAACAACCTGAGGAATTTGTTCATTAAGAAACAATGTAATTTTTCAGGGTTTTCATCTTTGTTCCAGAAATAAGCCTTTAAAAATAAAACCATAACACTAGAACTTAACTCAGGGACATTCTGGAAGGTCACGTGGTTATTTTATAGGTAACATGAACTCTTGGGCAGTCAGATGAGTGTATACAGAATGACAGTTCAGTGTCTGTCATTCAGATTGCTTTGCTGGCCGAGACTCTCTGGGGATAAAAACACAGAAAGGCAATTATGTCTTCCTCATACAAAAATTCCATATTTAAATTAATAATGGGCTGCAAACAAGAAGTCTAGGGTAACTTAAACTTCCTAGGATGCTTGCTCCCGGCACAGGCCATTTTGATGTTTCCAGAGTCTAACAGATGCTTCCATAGCTAACTTATCCGGGAAAGCAAAGCCCTGCTGTGTGTTTGTGAAGTCCTCCTCATGTTTCTAAGCTGGGCCGAAATGCAGCAAATAGATAGTGGCATTGGATCCCCAGCCACGACTGGATTCACGAGCGCCCAATAGCATGGGCATCATCTGTATAGGGGCTAGGGTCGGACAAGTCACACATCATCCCTTGCCATTTTGTCCACATAGCGGTGAAGCTATAATGGAACATATACCATCTGCTGAATGCCATTTTTATGAAAGAGCCAGACAGAAAAGGTCCCTAGTCAAAGCCTGCAGATTTCAAGAAAATTACCACAGTTTGTGCAGAATGCACAAACCTTTCTAGAATATTCTGATATCTAAGGAAAATCTATTAATTCCATTTCGAGTCTTCTTGGGTTTTACAACGTAGGAAATGCTTTTCATTCAGTGAAGAAGGAAAGACCAAACATTACATTCATATTTATAAGCCCTGTCTTTTTTTTATGCCGGTGCACACAGGACTCGAGCATAAGCACTAGTCAGAGTTCATATGATGCTAATAAAAATTTGACAACGTAGGTTTTTTTTTTCCCTCATCTTCGACTCTGTGTTTATGTGATTCCTAATTGGTAGTGACATTCTCCAATTTCTCCATTACAGACCCTACAAAACACACGGCTGAATGTATGCCACTATATCATGTTTTGTTTAAAATTCTGACATTATAACTAGACTGAATTAAACTGAAACGATTTGTAGAGCTCAGACCTAAATAAAGTTATCAGAATAGTATGAGGGTGAGCATTATTAAAACCACATGTAAGACACTCCAAGTCTGAGTGGGTGCATCGGGCATGGGAGGCTCAAACTTCATTTCACCAGGGAATTTCCACTCATCCACTCTCAGAAATGCTGTCAGTGACTTTTGTGTGCATTTGGTGGCGAGACTGGCGTGTGCATGTGTGTGTGTGTACATGTGTGTGTCTGAGAGCACATACATCTGTGCAAACATAGCCATGGACGTCTGGTCTTGCTTTATCATTCTTTTACTCCCTTCAGACAAGGTCTCTCACTGAATCTGGAGCTTGCCGGTATTTTGGCTAGGACTGGGTGGCCGGCAAGCCATGACCTTCTGTCTCTTCCATTCCTGAACCCTGGCCTGGGTTACAGGTACATGCATTCACAGCTGGGGTTCATGTGGGTGCTGGGAATCCAAACACAAGTCCTCAAGTTTGTGCTCTTAGCCACTGAGCCACCTCCCAGCCCTGCCAGCCAGTGACTTCTCAAGTGTTAATCTCACAAGTCAGTAAGAACACTGGTAGTGTGATAAATTAGTGAAAATATGAATGTAGAGTGGAATGATGTTCCTATTAATTATAAGGAAAACTGACCTCATTAGCTACAACTTGCTTAGTTTGTTAAATGCTTAGAGATAATTTTTAGTCAGGCAGTGGCGGCACACACCTTTAACCCCAGCACTCAGGAGGCAGAGGCAGGAGGATCTCTGTGAGTTTGAGGTCAGCCTGGTCTACAGAGCGAGTTACAGGACACCTAGGGCTGTTACACAGAGAAAATCTGTCTTGAAAAAAAACAACACAAACAGAAAAGATATTTTTGAATTTGTGTGGAAGGAAACTAAAATATGTATCACTACTTCCTTATCGGAGGTTTTATTCTAATTGTTGCATGAAGACTATGTATTCTTAATACAGGATATGGGCTACGTTAATGTTAAAATATGTCACGATCTGATGGAAATCACAACAACATGAATCCTAGTCTTCCAGCAGGGCTGTGAAGTAGGCACCTGGGGATAGGGGAACTTCCTCTTGAGAATTCTGTGAAAGTTTAGGACTCAAACCAAGTCGATATAAAAGCTCCATTTCCAGAGGACAGCGATGATTTTGCTATAAAAATTCTAAGGACAGCTCTAACTCACTGTCCTGCGCCCCCTGGTCAGTCTGTGCCCCCAGTGGGGGTGATAGAAAAATGAACCACATCCCCCAACAGCTTACACTAAAGGCAATAGAGAGTGACACCATGACAGCTTGGTCTGAGAGTACTTATGGAAGAGTCCGATATCACGATATTATAAGACATACACGTTTTAAACATAAGACAGCATATCACCCATTGGCACGGTGTCCAGTGGGTAGCCGGCATGAACAACGTGATAATCTTCCACAATGCTGAGTGATGATCAACAGCTATATGTTGGCTGGCTTACTGAGGCTTTGTCCTTGCTCCTAGAGAAATGGGGGCTAGAAAGGACAAAAATACAAGACTTTCCAGTTGGAAGGATGGGCTCCCAATGTTGTTTCCATCACTGGCTTACTTAGCTATCACTGCCCAAAGACCCACGAGTCTGTGAGAACCTAATAAACCACAGCACGTCCTGTTAGTGTACATACACAATTCACGTGGGCGATAAAAGAGAAGGCCCCACACAGCAGCCAGGCCCCCAGCATGCCACAGCTGTGCTGGGAGCTGCCTGCTAGCCTCCTCTCACGGTGACGCAGAGCCAGCACTTGGAGCTGACAATCGGATGCTGACAGTCTTGACGGGCCAGATGACTAAGCAGAACACAAGCAGAAGTTTGTGGAAGCTTTCTGGAAACTTTAAAGAAATGGTTTAAGACATGTGTCTTATGGTGTTGTCAATTTGCTATTTAGTGTAGATGTTAACATTTTTTTTTTTGGCTAGGAAGAAACCTAGACGTAGTTGGAAGAAACTTCACACCCCATGAACTGTCATATCAGCCCTAGACTATGGTCTATGAGCTTTTATTTGAGGAGGAAAAATGCTTAGGGCACTTAAAAAGCAAACAAACCACAACGAAAACACAGAAGGAACTTAATCATGATCTGTTGCCCCATAATCAACACCAAGGCCCACGGCCTGTCAGGACGGAGCTTCAGAGAGTAGCCATAATGGCTCCCTCTATTATGGCATCTCTTTTCTTGTTCTTCTCTATTCTTTCCCTGTCTCAATCTTCCTGCTCACTCATGCCCACCTCTCCCCCATCTTCTCCCCTTCTCTTTCTCCTAACTCCCACAATAATGAGATTGATGACTACCTTATATGCCATCCTAGAGCCTTCATCTAGTAGCTGATGGAAGCAGAAGCAGACACCCACAGTTAAACACTGAGCCAAAATCCTGGATCCTGATGCAGACCAGGAGGAGTGATGAGCAAAGCTGTCAAAACCTGGCAGGAGAAACCCACAGAGACAGCTGACCTGAGCAAGGGGGAGCTCAAGGACCACAGTCTGATAGCTGGGAAACCAGCATAGGACCAACCCAGACCCCCAGAATGTGGGTGTCAGTTAGGATGGCTGGGCAGTCTATGGGGCCTCTGGTAATGGATCAGTATTTATTCCTAGTGTATTAATGGACTTTGGGAGCCCATTCCACATAGAGGGATACTCTATGGGGGAGGGCCTAGGCCCTGCTCCAAATGATGTGACAGACTTTGAAGATCCCCATGGAAGGCCTCACCCTCCCTGGGGAGCAGGAAAAGGATGGGCTGGGGTTTGGTGGGGAGAATATGGGAGGATGAGAGAGTGAGGGAACTGGGATTGACATGTAAAACAACCTTGTTTCAGATTTATATAAAAAAAGGAAAAACAAACAAAAAACAAAATAAAAAATCCATAAAACAAACAAAACACAAACAAAATCCATTTCCTATTTCTCCCAATGCATTGATACACTAGATAAAAACCACTAAGGCAAATAAGTGAAACTACTACTTAAGGACTACATAATTTCAAATTGAACAAAACATAATAAGAAGTTGAGAAAATGTCTAAACAAGGAGTTATGCTTTACACATCTAACTAATGATTCATAAGCATCAGATAGCTCTCTATGGACATATATTTTTTTCTTGGGTATAAAAACATGTTTGTAAAATTGTCAATTTAAAAAGTGATATCTGTTGTGGGAAGCCTGAATTCTGACACTGTGGAAATGATTAGGTCATGTCCTAATACATAATACATGGGTATTTAAAGCTAACTTGGCAAAATCCTTCAGAAAAAATGAGGAAGTGGGTTTCTACCACTGGCCTCCAAACTCCCACAAACAATGTCACAGGACTTTGATTCTAGTGAAAGAGAGAAAAAAATCAGTAGAGGCAGTTTTGGAAGATTACAAAAGCCATTCCCCTAGCCCTGAAGATTTAGTGTTTCCATGTGATGCTCTAAGATCTGATGCCTTGGAATAATTTCCATACAATGATATGAATTTTTTCATGCCCAATATGAGGGCTGTCCAAATGAGAATTGTTCTTCATTCTCCTCCCTGCCCAAAGAGTTGAGTCAAACTGTTTCACATGACTGTTAACGCTTGACGCTTGAAGCAGCAGCGAGCTGTCTGCCTCCTGTTGGACGAAAGTATGTGAAAGACTCAGGTTAAAGCAAGCTTGTCTTTACATCTCTAAGGAGAAAGGAAGGATGACTCTTCTGAGTATCAGACACAACATGATTGTGTGTCAGGAAAGCCAGGATGCTTAGCCCACCGCAGGTTCAGATCTGGGGTCCGCAGCTCCGCAGCAGGCCATGCTGGTTCTGAAACCTGACAAGGGTGGGCAGTAGGAGGCTGACACGATAGCACGTAGTGATGGACCTCAGGACCCTTAAAACATGCTTGATTCTTACATCTGCCAGAGTCACACTTGGTCCATGTTTGATCTAGGAGTAAGTATAAATGTTTAAAGGCTAAATCTGTGTTAACTCAAATAGCATGTTCTTAGCAAGTACGGGACAGATTTGCTTCATAAATCTTGAACTAAATAAACACATGAGCTATTTCTGTAGACTTTCATGTAGTGATATGTAAATTATTATTTAATGACATGTAAATTACCGTGATGACCTACTTGTCACTAGTGCACATATTATTTTAGTTCCATGTATGTATTACACAAGTATATATGTAATTAACTTAAAAGTGAATAAAATTTGTTGTGAAACTCATCTGGTGCTGGGACTAGCTCATAATTTTTAATAAAACAAATATGTATTACTATTATAGCCCATCTTATACAATACAATAAAACATATGACAAGCCGTACAACGTTAAGAACAAGATTAATTAGGGCAATGTCTGTTACTGACTTCCTCTGAAATTTCTGTCCTCCATCTGTTTTACAACTAAGAACTTAACATCATATCTGCTCCTTTGTTCCAAAAATGTAAGCATTTACCATGATCGGGCACATACCACAGCCTTATGTGATAGCAGCCCGGTTCACTCGACATGTAGTATGCTTGCCTCACTATTACCTCTAGAGGGATTGGAACAAGTGAGTGAATGAAATCACATTACAAAGATGGAGACAGAAAGCATATGCCTGGATGAGCTTTCCAAATTACATGTTTGTATTTGCTGTTCAAATCTGTCAGTGATGTACAAAGACATAAAAATTATCTGGCAATGGCAACAATAGATGAGTTGTCAGCACTAAGTGACTGGAAGCCTATTATCTATCTGCCACAAAGGGAGCTTTCTTCTTCTGCAAGAGGTTCTCATGGTTTGATATATAGCACGCATGCACACACACACACACACACACACACACACACACACACACACACACACTAAGCCATACTAAAATCGACAGGGCTTTGTACAAAATTAACTTTCATAAGGAAAATGCCGTTCAGAGGTCACTAACCGTTGGAGTTTTTAGCTCATACCAGCTTTTCACTCAGCAGGGCCAGTTCAGAAGTCTATTGTATTGGGCAGTACTTCAAGAGCATGGGGCTCAGAGACAAGACCTTAGAAATCTTTCCATTGCATACTGATAATAAATCTTTCCATTGTATGTTGATGTTACTTTCTACCAGGGACTTTGTATTTTAGAAACATACATAGAAATACACTTGTATTCAAAATATAATTACCCGTTTCAAACATCCTAAAAAAAGAACATTTATGAATTTCTGCTTCCATTGCAGGTGAACACATTTTCCTTTCCTTTTTTTTTTTCCTGCCACATAAACAGTCCCAGATGGCACATGTGAAATGAGAGGACTCGGGACTCCGTAGAGAGGGACCCCAGGATTCAAGGGCCAGCACAGTGGTGAATTTCTGGATTTTCTTTCTGGATTACACATACTGGACTGTGTGTGAGCTACACTTCACCCTGAACATACCAACGGCTATAGAAGGAAGAAGAAAGGGAGGGAGGGAGGGAGGGAGGGAGGGAGGGAGGGGAGAAAATAAGCCCCTCAAAGCATGTTCTCCACCAGAGGGACAGAAAAGGAATAACTAACAACACAGAAAACTTTCGATAGCATGCATGAGTCCTACTCCAGGCTATCACTGTGGGAAGGAAAGGGCAAACTTGATCCTATCGCAACAGTGAAAGCCATCTGGAGAGCTCCTAACCTCACGCCTGTGAGCCTACCAAGGAGAGATAAATCCCCAAACACAATGACAGTAGAAGACAAGGGGGAAGTCAAGACTTTTACCCCAGTGAGTGTCAGTGCAGTCCCCACTCCTCCTTGCCAGTGGGCACTTCAGGGTAAGCATCATGGAGGGTCAGGTCTTGACCACCACCCAGTGCACCCAAGCCCCTCCTCCTAAGAGGCAATGGCTGAAATTAAAAGAAGGAATGACAAAATGACAATCTTGGAACTCCACTAAGAAGAACAATCACCAAAGAGTAAAGTGTTGGTGAACACAACAGGCTTTGCTCTTCCTTGTGAATCTTCTCAACTGTCGGGCCAATGAAGCAAAAGTAAAACATGTCTGATGCTCACAATGTGTGCAGAGGGAATGCTGCATTCAGAGCTTTGGGGCGGGGGGCACCATTTCTGGGAGATTCTCCTAAAACACGCACAGCCTCAGCAGGCCCAGGCACATCTACAGGCCCAGCATTTGGGGAGGGGAGGCAAGGGAAGAGATGAGTTCAAGGGTACCCTTGGCTATGCAGCAAAAAAGCTAACCTAGGCTACACGAGAACCTGTCTCAAGAGAGGACTCCCCAGATAGCTTCAAAGTACTTTTCAAAATCATGAAAAATTTCCAACAGAAACCCATTCAAGAATATTTTTACCTCCCGTACTCATCTATTACCACCTGAGGCAGGTGAGAGCTGGTCTTAGGTGGGGGTGGGTCACAAGAGTGGGAGAGTTAGCCCCGACATTCAACAACTCATGAGAAAGCAGCCTCTGCTTCCTGTCTGGGCAGCACACTAGAGCTGAGCCTGTTGTCCAGGAAATAGGAAAGCCAGCCCTGAGGGTATGAGAGCAGGAGGGCTGACCCCATGCCTATATCATATGACCCCTACAGCCATCAGAAGAGAGGGCCCCACACCAACAGTAGAGCTGGCCCTGGTGGTCTGAGGTCCAGAGCAGGAGAGTCTGCCCACTCCTTCCAGCAGGCTGCATTGGGTGAATTAGCTGAGACAATGCTGGAGAGCTCGCCCAGCAGTAACGATGAGGGAAGGCTGGCGGGTGACCAACCCAGCTACCACCTAGGCCCACAACAGGGCTATGAGTTGACCCAACCCAACGTCCACTGAATCTATGAACTGTTGGAGTATGAGAAGAGGGTGAACCTACAGATCCAAAATGGCGTATCTCCATGTCACAGTTCTACATCAGGATATGCAAGAGGAGTCCCAGAGAGCCCATTATTGGTGGTGAGGCAGAAATCAGAGGCCTCAAGCCAGACCAATGACTCCTGGCAATGAACACTTGCAAGTAAAGATGAATGGACCAAAGGGTAAAATGTATGACTCAATGTCCACATTACAGCTTCCACGACAAGACGATGATGACACTCCTTCTTCTTCTCCTCCTCCTTCTTTGTTTTTGTTTTGTTCCTTTGGTTTTTCCTTTAAATCTCATTTTTTTGTTGTTGTTTTTTGGGGGTGTTTCTTGGGCAGAGGGCAAGCGGACTTGAGGGAACAAAGGGATAAGTAGGATCGGAATGCATGATGAATCAATGAAGTGAAAAGGATCAGTAAAAACGAAAGAGAACATTTTTACAAAATAAGCGATCACTATTCATCAAAATGTATCAAGATTATGAAAGATACAAGAATGATTACTTGATGAGAGGAACAGGCTTGTAACTAAATGCAGTGTGGGGTCACACAATGGTCCCAGGCCGAAACAGGGTGGCAGCCAGAAAGCTGATCTATAGGTTAGTCAACATGACTGTGCCATCATTAATTCCTTGGTACAAACTGAGAATTGTATGACAGTTACATAACAACACCAAATCTAGTGATCATCTCTACTGTAGGAAAAAAATATACTCATCAACATTTTTACTTACACCCCCATCCCCACATTTACTTATTACAAAAGATTTACACTCATGCTCTCCAGCAGTAATATCCACCTAATGCCACCTCCGGGAGATTTTCCTTTGCAGCATTTAATACAGAAACATGATGTAGAACTGAAAGAGAATCCTGTCTCAAAAGTCAAAGTCTGGGAAGAAACACAAAGTCTGCAGTGAGTCCAGCCAGAACTGGGGAGTCCAGCATACAACTATTCAGAAAAATACAAGGTGGTCTCTAAAATACGTCATCCCTAACAAAACAGCAATGAGGTATATGGAAGTAGTTTTAGAAGATAAAGAAAGAGGTAACTCAAACTCAAATGACTAGAAACTAACCCATCCTGTCAGGGATTACTGGATAGAAACCCTTTGAAAAGAAGCAGAAACTATGAAAGAGATATGTGTATGGAAATTCTCGAAAAGCACACTGTCCAAAATCCAAAACCAAACACAACTCCAGAGGATAAATAGTAAACTCCTTTATTACCAGAAATGATTATCACCTAGTTCAGAATGTGAAAACTCAATCAAACAAACAAACACAAAAACCATAGCCCCAGGAACTTCATAGCAATATCTGAGAGGCATTTAAGTAAAGTCCAAGAAGAGAGTAAAGGAAAAATGGGACACACAATGTGTTAGACGAAAACACAGCTGGAACCCTCCAAATGTGCTAAAAGAAACAAAAACTCACACTTCAGAACACAGGAGATACCTGCACAGCTAGATGAGCAGAGGCTCCCAAAAAAGATAAGCAGGTACTTAGTCCCTGTGCTTCTGAATGAGATCTTAGCTCGAAATGAAGATCTCTGCCAAGTGTTACTAAGCTAATTATTTCAAGATGAGATCATCTTGGGTTTCGGGTTGACCTTAAAAGAACAAAGACGGCACAGATACAGAGGCGAAGAGAAGGCCATCTGGAGGCAACTCAGAAACAGTGAATTTACGCAGCAAGGAACTTGGCACCAAAGCCACCAAAGCCACCAAAGCCAGAAGAAGTCTAGAATAGACTACTCTGAGAATTTCTAGAAACAGCCATTCCTGCACCGAGAGCTGAAGTCAGGTCTCCAAATCTTGGAGAGAATGTATTTCTTTTGTTTAAAACATTGGTAATAGATTGGATGTTGAACATCTTTGTATATATAGATTTTTCCATATTTTGCATTACTCCTATTGCTAAATCCCAAAATAACACATTACCAATTAAAGGGTTAATTCAGTGGGATGTGGGAAAAAATGTACTGCTAGAATTATAACTTTTGGTATTGGAAGGGTGAATTCATGAAGTCTCTTCCAAGTATCAATGAAAGCCCAAGATTTTAAAAATATGTGAAGGCTGGAATGTGATCAAAATCATCCTGAAAGGCCAAAACTCTCACATACGAAGAAGTGTAACTTATGTTTATTCTTTGGTTGTGGGGGTAGTGGCCCAGGACAGTCTATTTCCCATCATGTACAGACAGTGAAGTCTTGGCAGCTGGCAGAGGGGAGAAGGGGAGAAGGACTGGCAGAAAAGCTAGATATTTAAGGAAGAAAGACGCAACAACAGAGCTGTAAAAATGATGGAACCTCTACTTGGGATACAAACTACCTAAATCCCCGCTGACGGCTGGGCTCAATGTTCGGAGGGACCCAGAGATCATGATGGGAAAGTACACAGAACGTTGGCTGAGATTGGTGAGGCACCAGTCCCAACAGATGAGATGACAGAAGCCTAAGTATCAATGGGCCTGAGGCTAGCAGATTGACTTGAAATTTACGGTGTAAATCTTGAATGCCAGGACAGGCAAAAGAGAATGCCCCTACCCCAGATCTGGACACAAACAGCCCCAACTGCTGGCATCCAACTGTACTGTACATCACAGGGGAAAGCCACAGACCCTGAGTGAAAAAGGATGTGGCCCAGGGCTTTAGCATGGGGAAGGCAGTTTATAGTGCAGTCCAAGGGGCTTAACAGGTTACTAGACCAGAAAGCAAAGACTCACCTACAAAACATGATCCAGAGTTCATTTCTCACGTGTAAAGATATTCACGACAGGCCAGAGAGGGGAGGAGGTACTACTGACATGTCTTAGAGAACATCCTGAGGCTAATTGGGAAGAAAAAAAATCCCATGGACACATATTTAAGATATAGCTTAAAAATAAAGACTCAGACCTTAACTAGCCAAGGATTTCCTAGACAAAAACAAAGAGGCAAATCCCACACCGGGGTGGGGTGGGGCAGGGAGACATTGAAAGATTTTGCTTCAGCAAACAGAAAACTTTTCCAAACAAACACATTAACAAAAAGATGGGTCAGAGGCAGGTGCATTTATATTAGGTATAACGTTGATTCAGATGTGACTCAGTGTCATTGTTTGTATTTTACTCTTTTGGCTGTTTTGGGGGTCGCCACCCAGCTCCTAAATCAACCACACATGGAGATTTAGTCTTACTTATGATTGTCCAGACTTAGCTTGGCTTGTTTCTAGCCAGCTTTTCTTATCTTAAATTATCCCATCTACCGTTTACCTCTGGGCTTTTTCTTTTTCTTGCTTCTGTAATCTTACTTTTACTCTTACTCCATGGCTGTCTGGGTGGCTGGCCCCTTCTTTTCTCATTCCTTGATCTCTCTTCCTCCTTCTCATTTCTCCTCCCAGGTTTCTCCTTCTATTTATTCTCTCTGCTGCCAGCCCCACCCATCCTTTCTTCTGCTCATCACTGGATGTTCAACTATTTCTTAGAACATCAGGTGGTTCAGACAGGCAAAGAATCACAGCTTCACAGAGTTAAGCAACATAATGCAACATAAAAGAGTACAGCCCATCTTAGCATCATTAAACAAATGTTCCACAGCATAGACAAATGTAACACATCTTAAAATAATATTCCTGAGCTTTGGGATCAAAGGCATGTGCCGCCACTTATTTTAGAACAAGACCCAAATCCCCTTTCAGGTCAAAAGTCAAAATTTTTAGGTGGCTTAGACCAGTTGTGCAAAGTTAAGGCCAGAAATAAAGCTATTCATCACTGACCTCTGGTTAAAAGAAACTAGTATCCATAGATCACAGGCTACTACCACCCACTAGCCCTACTAAAGGGACCAGCCTTCAAACACTATATAACAATTTCTGTTTAAAATTAGAAAAAAGTAAACAACAACAACAACAATAAAAGATTTCCAAGCACAAATGTACCAGGCACTTTTGATATAATTAATGTACATAACACCTATATCAATGCATACTACAAACCAGTCCATAAATATCAAGTTTCCTTCCATTTTATCTCCTTGTGTCTCCTAAATAGGCACATACCCCCAAGAATGTGGTTTGAGTAATTTTTGAGCTTGAAGAATCTTTCATATTTGTTATTCCATAGAGTATTTTCTTTCTTTTTCCCTTTTTTTTTTTTTAAATGTAGATTAGTGAGATGGTAAAGACACCTGCAACCAAGCTTAATGGCCTGAGTTCAATCCCTGGAATGCACATGTTGGAATGAAAGAATGGAGACTCTTCTGACCTCCACATGCACACATAATTATATACACATAAACCCCACCCTCACTAACCAACCAACCAGTCAACCAACCAAACAGCCAGACAACCAATCAAGCAGTCAATTAAATAATCAGTCAACCAGCTAACCAGTCAATCAACCAACCAATCAACCAACTAGCCATCCAACAAACCAACCAACCAAACAACAAGTCAACCAACCAACCAACCAGCCAACCCACTAACCAACCAGCCAGCCAACTAACCAACCAACCAACCAACAAACCAACCAACCAAACAACAAGTCAACCAACCAACCAACCAACCAGACAACCAACTAAGCAACCAATCAATGCAATAAAAAGGGTTTCCTAGTGTGAGGAGAGAAGACCCTATATGAAAACTTAGGCATCTTTATTTAGCACCGAATGTTGGAAAAAACGGCAGCACCAGAAACATTCAACATGACATGGCTGTCAGCCACACAATGGGTACTATAATTAATCTTATGTTACTAGGGGGAAAAAACCCCACATCATTGCTATCTTTCTACAAAAAAGAAACACAATCCACATCAAAAGAAAAAACAAATTTTCCTTCAAACATTTGATCTTCAAATACTTTCAAATAGCAAAATCTTCATGTTGACTTGAAATATCTTCTGACATACACAATATCTGTTTGACTTGGGGAGGATACGTGATGACAGCCATTTTTCTCCGGCACCCCGTCACTTATTTCAGGGGAAAACTGAAGTTCCTGTAATGGGAGGGACTCTACCTTTCTTGCACACTAGTCTTCCTTTGAAATATCGTATGCACCTTCCTATGTGCATGCTGGTGCAGAAAGGCTACAGATGAGTGTCTTTGCCTTTAGAGCTTTAAAACACTAAATGTTGGAAACCAGCAGTCTGCTGACCCCGCCCCCTGATGATGGGCGGGACACGAAAGGCCATGTTATTACGATGTCACTCATTACAGGGCTGCATAGGGGACTCAGTTTCCCTTTTAAAGCAAGTGTGCCCCCTCTTTCTCTCTATTCCTGTCTTTCTCTTCCTAGTTTCAGTTGACCACCAGGTACCCCCCTCTTCTGTTCCCAGTGCCTCTATATCTCTTCCCTTCTCCCTCACCCCCTTTCTAAATAAACTCCTCATTTAAGCTCTATCTGCCTGGCGTGTTATTCCCTCCCTCCTCGGTCACCCTCACCTGCTATGGAACCTGCTATGCTCTCCCACGTGGTCCCTGACCTTGGGACCCCACTCACTTGGGACCCTCACCCAGGACCATCACCCACCCCTTCTCCAGCCTTTATTCTTATAACTTGCTTCTTTCTTTCCTTTTTTTTTTTTTTTTTTTTTTATTGTGGGTAAATAATACCGTTTAATGTATATAGTACAGCTATTTAGAATAGGGTCAGTTCTAAACAATGTAGTGAAAAACTATGGACTGCTTTACTCAAGACCTTGTTTCTTTTATTATTATTTTTTTATTTTATTTTACATGTCGATCCCACTTCCCTCTCCCTCCGTCCCTGTATAAGTGTTACTCGTCAAAGTATGTTTTCTTACCTACACCAGGATTTCTTTCTTCAAACCTGGGAGTTTTCTTTACAGTCCTTTACATTTCAGTAAAATAAGGTGGTCTGAAATTCTACAATGGAGGTGATCTATAACTCCTTTTATTGAATAGTTATATGATGTGTAGTTTGCAAACTTCAGCGGGGTTAGCCAGCATAAAGTCTAACAATATCCAACTCACTAAGTCAAATTGCATGAACTTAAGTTGCCCAAAGAATATGCCCTAGTCTTAGGGTCACTGCAGGAAGACCAACTTCGTACCGAATTTGGAAATCTCTGGAAGGCAGCTGAGGTTAAGCCCAAGAGGTAACTAGACATGATGGCAACACACTCTAAGCCCCGACCAGAAATACATGTGTTTTTATTGCCATGCCACACTGTGGTTAGCATCACAGCTTAGGTGAAAATCTGAATTCAGATGGAACGCAGTAAAGGTTATGTTGCAAGGAGAATGTAAAATGGGGGTGGTGATACAGTTCTATGCGAGATGTAGCTGAATGACTTCTCTCCACATATTCTATTTGCAAAATTATACTTTTATTGTCCATTTAAAAACACATAACACAGTCTTAAAAAACAAACACTTCTGCCACCACCAACAAAAAATACCCCACTGTAAACAGCCACTGTGGAGATGAAAACGTGGATTATGAAGTATCCAGTGTGGAGACTATAAAGGAAGAGGATGGTTCTGAGGGAGCCTAGCCCCTCCCACCTGTCCGTGCCCCATCACAGTACAATCTGCATTAATGTCACACTGTCTGTCCACAAGCAAACACTGAAAAGCCTGAGCCATCACAGAGAAGTCAAATCAGCTAACTGCTAGAGAGAAGGCAGATGAAATGTATAAGTGTGAAAAGTTTCCTGTTTAAGTACATGTTCTCCCTTTGCTAGGAATGGCATCAGTATCTGACCACTCACGTTTTGGGAAATAAGCTAATAAAGTTTAACAGAAACACCAATTAAGTGCTTCCCTATGTCACTTAAGTGAGGAATAAAATGATACACTCTATTCTAAAGGAGTCACAAATGATACCCTTCAGTGATGGTGATCACAGGTACAGAGAAGAACAAACTGAAATTAAATACATCTAGGAAAGACATTTGCTAAATTTATTCATTTCCATTTCAAATTAAATTTCCCTAATGACTCCTTTCGGCAAGCAACTGATCACTCCACTACTTACTAGTAATGTGAGTACAGAAAGGCAGAGTAAAAGTCAAAGTTCCAGAAGAATGCAAAGAACAATGTAAGCAAAGTTTTCTATTTCAGCTCAGATACACATCCTTGTCATAACTTTCCCTCTATCACTGAGTAATTCTGAAACAGTGTGCCACTGTAAGTAACGGCTAGCAAGGTTTACAAGAAACTCTGCAGTACTATGACTTAATTATAACTTTCACTTTTGTTTTGTTTTTTGTTTTTTCAAATGTGCAGGGGTTAAAGATTCAGGCTGGCTATGTTAGACAATACCTGGGGTTCACAAATCATTGATATAAATATTTTTCTAAAAATGATATATTAGCAAGAATGTTCAGCCTTAAAAAAGTAATTAAAACATACTCAATAAAACTTCAGAGAAAGTACTCATTCGCGAATGGGTTCAAAGGGCATATTTCTAAAATAATGAAATATTAAAAGTCTTTTGGTGGTAGGAGCTGGAAAGGCAGCTCGGCAGTTAAGAGCAGATTGCTCCTGTAAAGGACCTGAGTCCCATTCCCAGCATCCACCTGTGAACCAGCTCCAGAGGATCTGATGCCTGTGGTCTCCAAGAGCATCTACACAAACATGCATACCCGTACTCCCCCCCACACACACATGCACACATGTCAACATAGAATTTAAAAATCATCAGTGAGAATAAAAAGGTGACTAGGGATGCATGGGTGCCAATCACACTGTGCTGTGTGAAATCAGTTTTGTTAGGGACATTCACCATGTAATAATTTTAGTTATTTTAAGTAAACTTAATACCAACATTTGCCTGAGCAAATCAATTTTTTTGTCATTTGAAATTTTCAATTAGAGACAGGGAAATGAAGATAAAGTTATGTTAAAGGACTTTGTCACAGACTCAAGTAATTGCACTTGGCAATACAATATAAATAACACATACAGTAGCTTAGTGTTAGATCAAATTACAGTGGGCAAAGGAAGGCCCAAGAAGAATCTACAACATTCGGTAACAAGGACAACTGTTCAATGTGAAATGAAATGAAAAGTTACTGATCTAGAAACCAAGAAAAGGATTTATTGTTTCTCAAATTCCAGAAATAAAAGTAACAGAAGACACATAATCTCTAACAAGCTGGTCTTACAATTTCTAGATGCTGTCTAATTAAATCATGTAAGAAACAAAAATTCTGTATGATTTTCTACCTGCGAAAAATTAACCAAAAAGAAATAAGCTTTAATACTCTTAACCTCGAAGAAGCTTCTAGAGTGGCATGATGATGGCAATACATGGTACAGACTGGAGTCCACTTCCCAGAGAGACTATCTGCAATGCAGCTGCAGGCTGTGATCCACCGGCAGCACACTTCCCGTCAGCGCCAGCCTATCCCACCCCAGTGAAAAAGCAAGGTGACATTAAAAAACCCTCAGCCGAAGAGTCATTAGTATGTAAAGATCGGGAAACAAAGATCTGGAAATGTTTAACTTGCCCATAAATAAGAGCGTATCACCCTCAGCACAAGCCTAAACAGCCAGCCCAGCCAGCCATGGCGGTAGCAGACCGCACACTGGTTGAGGTGAAGATGGGATAAAATTATAGCCATTAATTGTCATTGCCACGAACTAATGCAGAAAGAACTTAAAAACTTCAGTTATTCTGGAAGCAAAATTATATCTGTTGTTATACAACCAAGGGAAACTCAACTCAGAGACGAATCCAACTTGTGCTGTGTGTAGAAATGGTGTGTCACTGGCAGCCATTTCTACAAGGCTACATGTATCAATGAGCAATGGGTCTCTCTCCATCGCACTTTATTTTAATTTGTCCTATGTAGATTATTGGTAGAACTAAATATCAGTCTGGAACTTTAACTATATGAATCAAAGCCTTTTGTTTAAACAGTGATTTATTGTAATTCTTAAGGTGAACAACAAGTTCTAAAATTATAACCCAAAATTAAGCATTTAAATTTCGGATGACAGAGTCAATAATTTGTAACATCTTCTTCAACTTCATATTAATAGACTGATTTAAAAACACCAGCAACTACCTGGCGACAGAGAGATCTGTGAAGAAAACCAAACCAAACATGCAGAGTACTCCCGACACATGATCTGCTTTCTTATTGTATAACTGACCCCGTGAAACATTTATAATACATGATCGTTCTACACAATACAGATCTTCTAGAACATTTCTACGAGAAATTACAGGTTTTGGTCTGGGGGGGGGAGAGACTAAGATGGAGAGGTGTGAGAGAGTGAAATGCAGGCAACCGTATCTTCCTACACGAAAGCAAGTTGTAGTCCCGTCCCGTCGACTGGCAGTTGCATTTCAGAACACATCTTTCAAGGCATCTATGAGCCAGCACCCATGAGCTTTCCTTCCCATAGGTAACAATTCTTTTAAACGCTCTCATATATATAAAGGAGTGCTGGCTTTGTAGGGTAATTTTCCTCCCAAAGGGGACACTCCCAAATCCATGCATGCAATTCAGTTGTATGCTGGTTTGAGATCACCACAAGACAGCTGTTACATCACCAGAGGGAGATGCTTCTCCACCTCCCTGGCTCAGCATGTGACCTGGTACAACAGATACTCATTATTACATCTCAAACAACCAGAGAGCATTCCGTTACATGTGTAATGAATCCTAAGGTAACAGACTTCAAGGATGCTGAACCTCACGAATGTACCTACATTACTACTAACTGCAGGATGGCAAATTCAAAACTGCTATGAAATCCAATCATCTGCTGAAAAACTCAACCATGATTGTAAAAGGAGGGCAAGTGATATAAAACACCAACATCACATATCTCAAGGCAGAATTTCGTTTGAGGGGCACAAAGTAAGAAGACAGACGCACCCATTCAAGACCAACTGGGAGACAGGACAGAGGAGAAAGGCAGGGATGGAGGGATGTGGGAGAGGAGGAGGAGGGAGAGAGTAAGTGTGACTTTGCCTATGAGTATGGGAGGGAGCCAGGCAGCATCAGAGTTACAGGACAGAAGTGACAGAAAACGAGGCATGTGCTACGGCTCTCTTTTCTGTCTTCCGTGCCCCTAGTAATTTACAATGTAAATGGTACAGCAGCCACATTAGCAGGCAAGAATGAGCCCTCTGATGGACAGAAATGAAGGATTTGGGGCTGATGGGCTGCTGTACTTTCTCTCTCATTTTTTTTTTTTTTCTTTTCAATCATACCTGAAAGCCTTGAATCCTTGCTAAATATTCCAGTTGTTTTGAAGGCTGTACTGGAGAACAAGGGGGCGTAGGAGAACTTCCTGTTAAACCTATGGCTTCAGCTGTAGGAGATGTTCCATTTATAAGGAGTTCCCTGGCAACTGTGGCTGAACTAGTCGACGAGGGAGACATACTGAAGAAAGAACTTGAAGGTTGATTCATATCTTTGGGTGACAGGTAACCTAGACTCGTGCCAGAGGTCACTCTGTGGCGGCTGGCTTCCATCTCTTGGTAGACATCAGGAGAGAGATGAAGAATCCCTTTTGGAGCTATGGATAAAATAAAGGTACAGAGTTTATACACTTAAAATAATTAAAAAAGAAACACATTATAGCTTTATTAACTCAGTGACCTCCTTTGCTGTAGTTAAAAAGGAAGAGGGAACTGCCTATTGAGCCTCTTCCTCACGCCTGCAGAGGAGGCTGCAGTGCATATTCAGAGAACACAGGTGTAAAGGTTGAATGGGGAGAAGAATGGGAACGTGCACTCATACAAGAGAGGAAACATCCCCAAATGCACACTAATTGCCCAAATAAAAGGCAGCCTCAGTCCAAGTATCATTTTTAGAGACACAAACCTAAGTATCCAGTGGCCTATATGGCCATCCCACAGACAACTCTGGGCACTGAAGCTTTTATTTTTTCAAGATTTTACTCCCCCCCCAACATTTATTAATTCATTGAATATTTAGGAATTTTACACAATGCACCCATCAAACTTCTTCCTGTTCCTTCCAGGTCCACCCACCCACCCATGTCCCCTCCCCCCAAAAAGAAAAATTACACAAGTCCAATTTGTGTTGCCCATATATATTCACTGGAGCACGGTCAATCTTCCAGTGGCCAGCCCCTTAAAGACACCCGAGGCCTCAACTGTGAAGAGCTACTTCTAAACCCCATCACAATGTTTAAAGACTCCTTCAGTGGTTTTCTGTCTAGACTGTTTCCGGACAGGAGGGAGTTCACAAAAGCCACCAATGTCTGTCTCGATTATGAGTCTCGGTCACTGATATCACTGCAAAAGAAGCTTCCTTGCCTGTACCAGCCTCAGAGCTGCTTGTGAGGCCCCAGGGGGCCACCGCTGCCACCGCTGAATAGTGAACTCCTTTTACTTTTATTTTAAATTATAACGTATGAATGTGGGAGGAGACCAGAGATGGTGTGGGATTCCTAGAACTGCAGTTGCAGACACTTGTGAGCCGCTGGATGTGGGTGCTGGGATCCTAACTCAGGTCTTCCATAAGAGCATTCGTTAAATGCTTTAAACCACTGAGCTCTCTCTCCAGACATGAGAGCTTTCCAGCTGTTAGCTCTGGGTTTGGTCAGGAGAAGTGGCTCTTACAACCTTCACCTTTCTCTCTTCTCCATGGCCCCAGGTGGCCGAGTATTCCACATCCATTAGCATTCTTAGACAGGCTAAACGTCTGAGTGAGCCTCTGAGCAGCTGCTGCATGGGCACGGGCATCACCAAAAAGCCAGGCGCATGATGCATCTTTTTCCTTCTTAGGGAGAATCTGGGAGCTGGCAGAGGGGTTGCCTCAACCATAAGAACAATGCCACGGGCTAGAAATGTAGCACAAAGATATTTAAATTTTTTTTCTACCACTTTTGGTATAACTGGTACCACATGGCTGTCTTGACTAGTGGCTAGATTTCTCATCAACAGAATAAGTGCATGTACAATTGAAAGTTGGCATATTTGTGGAGATAAGAAGGGCCCAGGGGTAGACTACTATCTTCCCAAGGCTAGATCCTCTTACACCCATCATGCACTGGTTTCCCATCACAGACATTATAGTGTCGAAACTTCTTCAGATTGCACAGGAAGCCCTTCTGACTCCTTATTGCTCCATTCCAGCCTACCAATTCTTTATCAACAGCCTACACTCCAGATACACTTTGTGATTGTCCAGGCCGATGGCTATATGCACACGTACACATGCTCCTAACTTCAACTCTGATTAGTGTGTTCTGGCCATTGTGCCAATAATACAGTCTGACTTGAAGTTATTGACAGTTTGTTAGGTCAAGAAAACTAAAATAGATCATACAAATGTAGTTATGTGTCCCACTAAGTAGAAGAGTGAGGAGAAAACTAAGGCGGATGGACAGCGTGGACACGGGAAGGGCCTGGAGAGTGTGCTGCTAAAAACCTTCATCGGGTGACTACCCAGTTCTCACCACTTTGCTAGGGCAACAGCAGCATCCCTGTATCCTGCGTGAAAAAGCACACCAAAGCTTTGTGCATTCACACAACAAAACTCAATTTTATAGGGCTTTTATACCTTTGTGTTACTTTTCAAGTTCTATTCTATAACAAGTGTTGGTTTTTTGTTTGTTTGTTTTTGTTTTGTTTTGTTTTCTTAATTCTGAAGAAGTTCTGATTTAAAAATGTGAAGACAAAAGGAACCGGAGAAAATATAGCAAAGTCTCCAGAGCCAGCAGAAGACAAGCAGGTTGCTCTAAAGATGGTTTTAGTCCTTTTCATCTACATACTTTCTACTTGCCATAACTTCAAGAGAAATCGGAGTCCAAGAATATTACATGAATCTTGTTGTTTATAAGATAACACTTCTGTTTTAATTTTAAAAAGCATGGCGTTTTGGTTCTATGAACTGTTGTTTTTAAAGCAGTTCCAGGATTGGGATAGGGAAACAGCTTGGTGGTAAGGTTCTTCCCAGTACACAGACATGTCTGGGTTTAACCCCAGTACCACATTTTAAAAATACAATACTGCACATTGGATTTCTTTCTAACTTTGACAACTATAAACACAGTGATGAACGTTCTTTAGTTAAATCCTTGTTCACATGAACATTTGTTTCCTTTAAGTAGAAGCAGAACTCTAACTCAAGGGATATGCATTTTTACATTTTTTTTCTTACATCAGTGAAGTACCCTCCAAATAAATTGTACTAATTTCACATTCCCACAGAAATATTTGAAAGTGTCTTATTTCCTATTCGGGACTGGAGATTAAACTTGAACAACGTTGCCATTTATTAACAGTGACAGAGGGCAGGTCAGTGGTTGCCTGGGAACGGAGCTGGCAAGGGTGGCTGACTACAAAAGGGCATGAGGAAACTTTGAGGGAGGTAGAAGCGTTCACTTCACAGGCTTATAAACATGTCAAAAGGGATCAAAGTATACATGTCACGTGCAGTTTATCATACTTCAGTTAAAATTATAAAAATATTTTCCAACTTGGTAAGTGAAATGTTACTATTCCTCCATCTTTTTCACTATCTACATGGACACTACATGTAATTCTTATTTAAATAATTTAAGTTTTATAACCATAAATTATAACTTATAATAAGTCAAGAAACAAGGAAGTCAAGTTTAGTAAGTCAAGAAACAAGGAAGGTACGGTATAGGGAAGTGAATTTTGGAGGAATCAAAAGAGAAATGAATACAACCTAAACAACATTGTATAACTTCTCAAAGAATTAATAAAAATAAATAAATTAAAAATAAAAAGAGAAAAAAAAATCAAGAAAGTTAGTGTCATTACTCCAGATTGAAGATTTCTTAATTTTGCTTTTAGATAGCAACCCTTTATGTATCCCTGGCTGGCCCCAAGGGTCAGCAAACCTGCCTTTACCCCATTGGACACTGGGATTATAGGTGTTATATTATTGCCCCTGGCTTCCATACTGTTACCACAAGGCTGTTCTCCAAGAGCAAAACAATAGAGCAATAAAGATGGTGCCAATCCCCACAGCATCATCTCAGGACAAGTGCTCCAATGGAGCAGTAGTACCCTGCTACACAGCAAGGTCTAAACGGAGTCTCCTGTGCAGATAAAGAAGTCCAGAGTCCACCAAAAAGGGGGGACTTCGACATGTGACTTTATATAACTGGTAGTCAACTTCTGAGTGTTCTCAACTTGAACATTGGGAACTATATAGATCAACCAAAATTCAGTTTTTCATGCTGCAAAATTAAGTTGCCTTTCAATAATATAATGACTTAAATATAATGAAATAGCAGTTTAAGATATGTACATTTAAGGATCTTGAACTTGTCATTTAGGTTTCCAAGAAGACTCTGCTTACATTTCTATTGGGATAAACTAAACACACTTCTGCCAAAACAGAGTCCTGTTGTTCTAAACAGTCCTTGCCATTGTGCAGTATTCAAATGTCCCTTGCTATTTTGGATAAGCTTTTCTTCATGTAACTACCCTGGATCTGTGCCTTCTCTGAACTCAGTTTTGCTTGTGGACTTCAACTAAACATCCCATTTGCCTGCCGAGGCTTGTTAATCCACCCTTTATTTTAAGAGGCCCTGAATGCACTCTCCCACCAGCTAGCTTTTGTTCCTGGTCTTGACTTTGATATCCCCACTGTGGGACTTTCTGAATTGTAACCACCGTGCACAGCTACACCGCTGATCTAATGCTGGCACTGTTCTAGTATTTCACTCGCGTTACTTAATTCCCACAACCACCCCGAGATAGGGCTTATCGTTTTCCTATATTAAAGTTGAGAAAAGTGTTATTGGGCAAACTCAGAATGTAGTGGTTTGAATGAGAACGCCCCCGGCCCCAGTTGGCAGAACTGTTTGGGAAGGTTAGGAGGTGTGGCCTTCTTGGAAGAGGTGTGTCATTGGGGGTGGGGTTTGATTTGCAGTTTTAATAGCTCATGACATTCACAGTGAGATCTCGATCTCTCTGTGTCTCTCTCTGTCTCTCTGTCTCTCTCTGTCTTTCTGTCTCTCTCTGTCTCTCTATCTCTCTCTGTCTCTCTCTCCCTCCCTCCCTCCCTCTCTCCCTCTCTGTCTCTCTCCCTCCCTCTCTCTCTCCCTCTCTCTCCCTCCCCTCTCTCTCTTTGCCCTATATTTGGGATCAGATGTAAGCTCTCAACTACTGCTCCTGGTCTCATGCCTGCCTGCTCCCATGCTCCCTGTCATGTTGGCCCTGGGCACACCCTCTCAAACTGTAGGCCCCAACAAACTCTTCCTTCTATAAATTGCCATGGTCATGGTGCCTCTTCACAGCAACAGAAAGGTAACTAAGCAGCAACGTTAGGATTTATAGTACCTAGATTAAAAACAAAAACAAACAAACAAAAAAAAAACACTAGTCAAAAGCACAACTACAAAATATCAAATTGAGTGAAAAAGTAAAACCAAAGAAGCCAACGATATGAGAGGGATTTATAGAATAATCTAACAAAAAAATGTAAAAAGGCATAATAAACAGGGAGCCTCAGCAAACACGAAGGTCTGAACAAAGGAGGGAAGAGACAGGCAGGCTGGTGGCACAAGCCTGCAATCCCAGCACTTACTTATGAGACAGAGGTGGAAGGGACATATCAAGCTAAAGGCCAGCCTGAGGGAGGGGGGAGGGAGGGGAGGGGGATGGGGAGAGGAAGGAGGGGGAGGGGGAGGGAGGGGGAGGGAGGGAAGGGAGGGAGAAGGAGAGGGGAAGGAAGAAGAGAGAGGAGAAAGGCAGAGAGCAGAAGAGAGGCAGAGAGAGAGACAGACAGATGGACAGACAGAACACACAGACTGAAAGAACCAAATGGAACTTTTAAAAGTTATAACAAAATTGAAAGTACAATGGACAAGTTCAACAGCTGAGTAGAGGAAGAAAAGAATGCATCTTCATGGATTGTTACTTCATCTACGGTGTATATGCTGCTCACCTTCTGGTTATTTATTAGCCACCCCTATTATTAGACTACTGCAGTATCACACTCAGGAAGCCTTCATTTCCTTACTAATGGATCCCGAAGTGATCGGAAGAAGGAAATGGGGAAAACAAAGGCGGGGGCTTTAACCTGGGAAGAGGGAATCGATGAAGGGAAGGGGAAATAACACTAGGAATGTTTGAAAAGCCAATTATTTTTATTTAATTAAAATTACATATAATATATAGAAGTGTATGAACACACACACATACACACCACAAAACAAGTTCTATCACTTGGGTAGACAATGCTCTCCACTCAGAGAGCCAAAGACTAACAGAAACCCCAGTACCAGGCATAAAAGATTCCCTTTCTAGTTGTTGGTGGGGGAGTCCAAGATTTTTCCAAAATGTTATAGGCTTTCGCTGTTACCCTTGGTTGCCTCCCAGAGGTTGAAGACATTGTACATTTTTGACACAGGACTTGGGAGGATACAAATTAAGTCTGATCTGAAAGCCTCCTCCCTGAAGGTGCCATGCAAGGTTCCAAGGGAGGGAAGCAATCAACAGTCCTACCCAGCTGTGACCCTAGGAGCCACAACAATGACCAGCATGACGAGGCATCCCTAAGGGTGCATTAGTGGCGCTCATTGGTGGTGACCAACAGCTCTCTAATTGGACTTGGGGTTCACTCAATAGGAGGGGAACACCCTGCTACTAGAAACCTGGACAACAATCCTGCGGTTAGCGAGGTCATGGATCTCAGAAGAGAACTTACTATCACCACTTTATTAGACCCTATTTCTTAACTGCTCGCTAAAACTTACCCTATACCCGCAGATAAGCATGCTCTCACCTGTCATCAAAGAACCTTCTCTTTGTAACAGAGAGAGGCCATTACAGAAAACAGACCTGTTCATAGTGCAGAGAACAACTGAACACAGGATGCGCACCTAAGGAATACGTCCACAGCACATCTCCTGCTCCTAAGGCTCAGGATGCTGCTTAACAAGAAGCTTAAGGTTTTTTTTTTTTAAGAACCGGGGGACTAAGAAATCTACTATGAGACTGTGTCTTCCAGAGTGACAGGGAAGCTTTACTCATGATACCACAACAACGTGGAGCTCTAAACAAGACCTGCACTCAACAACCCAACAGGCATGCTAGGTGTGGAAGGAGGTGGGTCCCATGGGGCTACCCCTAGGCAGAAAACTACAGCTGAACAAGGGAGGCTGAGAGCAGGAGAGTTCATCTTCTCTGGGAATGAGGCCCCTTGATTGGCTGTCCGGCACTAAATGGTCATCCTTGAAAATACATATACATACAAGTAGCACTTGATAGACAGAAGCATCTTGTCAGTGTTTATATACTTGTACAGCGCACACTATATAGAAAACAACTGAGTAGAAAGAGTCTGATTGGAGGGGACACGGGAGGGATTGGAGGGAGAACTAGGAGAAAGAGAAGGGGAGGAGAGGAAAGCACATGCGACTAGGAAGATTGAGTCAGGGTAGGAATAGAAGATAGGAGAGAGAGAGAGAGAGAGAGAAAGAAAGAGAGAGAGAGAGAGGGAGAGAGAGAGAGAGAGAGAGAGAGAAAGAGAGAGAGAGAGAGAGAAAGAGAGAGCATAAAGGAGGGAGCCATTATTGCTTTGAAGAGAAAACTGAACCTAAAGAAAGGTCTAGAGACCTACAAGACTGCTGCCAACAATTTGAGCAACCGTGGAAAGGCTACCATAAATGCCCTTCCCAGATAGTGAGATCAACAACTAGCTTATCCACCATCATGGAGCCCTCATCTAATACCTGTTGGAAACAGAAGCAAACACCCATACCTAAACACTGAGTCGAACTAGAATCCAGATGCAGAGGGCGAGGACAAGACCAGGTTGCAGAAACACATAGAGATAACTGACCTGAACAAGGAGGAGCTAACGGCCCCCAGACTGACAGCTGGGAATCCAGCATGGGACTGACTAAGCCCCCCTGAATATGGATCTCAGCCAGAAGGACTGAGCAGTCTAAGGGACCTCAGACAGTGGAGCCAGGATGTATCCCTGGTGCACAAAAGGACTTTGCGAACATATCCCCTATGGAGGGATAACTGCCTTAACCTAGAGACAGGAGAGAAGTCCTAGTCCCTACTTCAAATGACCTGTCAGATCTACATGACCCCACCTGGATGGCATTGCTCTACATGTAGAATTGGGGTTAGGAGATGGGAGGGGAGGGTGGTCAGGGTGCATGGGAGGGGGCAGAGAGGGTAAGAGGGAGGGAGGAATGGAGGGAGGAGGAGGGAACTGGGATCCATATGTAAAATAAAAAATAAATTAAAAAAAAAGAGGTCCCATAAATTCCAAGAGTATTCTAAATTCTAGTAACCATGCAGGCATCTTACCTAAAGAAATACCTATGGAAGTATATGGAATTCCCTTCTGCACATTAGGACTACCCACTTCTTACCAAGGAGGCTACAGATTTACAAACCAGATCATCAAGTGTTCACAACATCTCTTCCTACATATGGGTACCTTGGATATATCAACTTGTTCCAAAGCCATCACAAATCTCTTTAGCCCCACATAATCTTTGGATGAAGATATTTCTGAAACTTTCCACTATTTTCCCATAATGATAAAATATGTAAGCATTCCCTTCTTCTAATATTGACTGCAATTATGGCTGGTTTCATAAGAATTAAAAAGTTCTCTCCAATGGGGAAAAAACCCCAGAAAACAAAATAAGGTTTGATATATACTAGTGACATTAAATATTAATTATCTACATATGCCAATTAAAAGGAGATTGGCATTTTAAGTTTGAGAATAGGGTGCACTAATTGTATGCTTATCCACAAGAAGCTCATGCCAATATAGGTAAGTTAAAAATAAAAAAAATAAGGAAAATAGATAAACTATGTCAGCATTAATTAAAACAAAGTGGGAGAATCTGCTTCTAAAGGACAAGCTAAGAAGATGGATGCATCCATTCCAAACAACCATAACAAATACAAACCCAACAGTCTGAAAACTATCCTGTAGTAAGATGTTTTTCTCTTTTTTGGGGGGAGGGCCTGCCATCCAGCTCCCAAATAACTCACACACAGAGTCTTATTATTTCTTACAAAAGCCCATCCTTAGCTTGACTTGTTTCTAGCCAGTGTTTCTTATCTTAAACTATCTCGTTTACGTTTTGCCTCTGGGTTTTACCTGCTCTCTTAATTCTGTAAATCTTACTCTTACTCTGTGGATTACTGCGTGGCTGCGTGGCTGGGTGGCTGCGTGGCTGTGTGGCTGAGTGGCTGGGTGGCTGGGTGGCTGACCCCTGACATCCTCTCCTTTTTCTCTCTTTGCTCCTCTCTTCTCCTTCTCTTTATCCTCTCCGCCTGCCAGCCCCGCCTATCCTTTCTCCTGCCTTGCTATTGGCCGTTCAGCTCTTTATTAGACCACCAGGTGTTTTAGACAGGTACAGTAGCACAGCTTCACAGAGTTAAACAAATGCAGCATAAACAAAAGCCTCACACCTGAAAATAATATTCCCCAACACTACCCTGAGGAACCCAGGCAAACGAAACCAATTTCCTTCTGAAATAAATAACTTGGATAGCCTTTGCTCTCAGTTCCTGGGAAGCAACTTGTAAAGCCCCCTCAAACTTCGTAAGTGGAAAGAGTGTCTTTGATATTCCTGGTAAGTGTGATGGAGCACACAGGAGTTTATGCTACTCAGACAGCTAATGGTGGGCCTCTAGATAGCGGAGGGTGAAGGAGGGGGCTGGGGGTTCAGGGACATCCTGTCAGAAACACCAGGAATGTGATTAGAAAGCTGGGGTTTTGATTAGCCTCACCTCCAAAGGCTTAAGGTAATATCAGCTTCACAGCCAATGGGATTCAACCATCCATGGCAACATAAACTCCGTGGACAACCCTGGGAGTTCAGGTGGGATTCATTCTCCGGATGACATTTCCTATATATTCTGTTGCAGATGTGCGTCAAGTCCAGGATGAGAACAGCAGAAGATTCACACTTGCAACCATTCTAAACCTTAGCCAGTGTCTCTCTTCTTTCAGCCTTTGGACCACAAAGTGCTCTGCTTTCTCCAACCTAAGATGGCTAAGATAATGTGGTTCTCTTGCTCCTCAGCATTCCAGAAAGGAGTATAGCATAATATCATCCCCTGGAAGGTGCAGACTACCAGGATTTCTCATTTATCCCGGCTCCGAGCTGTAGAAGCCAAATTCCTGGTTTACGGAGCCAAGATGTTGGCAGATTCCCTCCACACAGCTGTAACCCATAAAGTAGTAGTGTATACAGGCAGGGCAGGCTGAGAAGTCTTGAGCATCAGCACTTACTTCCTCATAGAGGGGGAAGTTCCACATCAGAACACAGAAAACACAAGTATCAGAGACTAACTACCTTCTGTGCCTGGAAACTTGATCTTGAGACAGGACTGCCATACCCAGAGGAGTGAGCCACTATATCCAACTGCCACCGCAGGGCAGTGGCTCCATCCCTGTGTCCAAGGACAGAGCAGTTCGTAAGAGGGGACGGTACCAACACTCTCCAAAACAAAGGGACTTTACTTGCTACAGGATGTGAGAAAACTCAAGCCCATGGGCACCCTGAAAACACTGAGCTTTTGTTATAAGCAGTTCGTGGAAGTGTGGTGGTCTCTGAGAGCTAACCCACTATCACCTGGCTTATCAGAAAGAACCATAAGAACACAGAATTAAAAGTGGTCCCTTCGGGACTGAGACCCACACTGGACAGTGTGCAGAGAGCACTCAGTCCTGAATGGGATGTCTTCGTCAAAACCTCCCCTCAAGGGCCATGGAAATATGCAGAAGAGGGGATGGGATATTTCTAAGCCAGAGGTTGTGGATGACTTGAAGGAACCAGTGTCTTCCCGGCACACGGGGACGGTGGTAGCGCCCGGGAACACTCACATCACATATAGGGTCAAGCCAGAGCTCTATCATGGAGCAGGGGAAGCAAACATGGCTTCCCATTCATAATCAAGAGGCCATCTGCAACTGGTACCTACTGGCAACGGCAATGCTCACCACCCACAATGGAGGTGCTCTGGGTATATTATCCATTGTTTGGGCTTATGTTTATTATTATTATTATTATTATTATTATTATTATTATTATTATTATTGCCTTATTGGTCTTTTGCTTGCATATTTTGTAGGGGGTTTATGTGTGTGTTTTTTGGGACTTCTATTTTTTATTTTTTTAGGAGCTGGTAAGGAGGTGGGAAGGGAGAGGGGGAAATGACCAAATACATTATTGAAAATTATTTTCAATAAAAAAAAAAAGAGTCCCTTTGGGGTGAGAACAAATCTCAAAAATTGACCTCAAAAACTGTCACAAATGTTCTCAATTTTAATTGGATCATCTCAAGAACACCACAGACAAACACACAAGCCATAAACACACACACACACACACACACACACTCACTCACACACACACACACACACAGTATCCCATCAGCAACTTACAGCACCAAACAGCTGTGTTAGACACTAGCAGAGGCAGAAAGTCTAACAAAAACCAGAAAAAGACACAGCTAAAGAGTCTAATAAATCCGCTGTCATCCCAGGTGACACACTCAGGAATGCACCCTCAGAGAAACAACGTTACAGGCTTCAAGCTGTAAGAGAAACAGGCTTCACAGAAACAGCCCAGCCAAGTCAATTAAATGGACAAACAAACAGCAACAAAAATGAGCCCAGGAGAAGGGAGGAATCTATCCAGACAGCTTACGTTACCTAAAACATCCAGTTTTCAACATCACATCTGGAACATGTAAAGAAACATAACTGCATCAAATGCCGGCCAGAGAGGAGAAACAGCCAACAAACCAGATGTTGCTGTGCCCCAAAATAGTGCACAGGTTTAACACAACGCCTAGATAATTCCCAGCAGTATTAATTTGTAGCTAGAAAAAAAAAAATAAGAGTTTAACATTTATTTGGAAAAACAAAGGATCAGTGTACCTGAAATAATTTGTAAAAAGAATAAAGTGAGAGGCCAGTTGATCCCACTGAAAGGATCCACACTGACCAAAACGGGTTTTAGCAAAGCGACGAACACACAGGTCAAAGTAACTGAGAGGCCAGACTAAAGCCACGAAGTGCAAGCCAAAGTCAGCACAGCAAACGCACAGATGGACTGCCTCGGGCAAAGGCAGGACAAGGAGTCGCAATCTGAGCAAAAGGTATCTGAAATGGACCTCAAAGTCACATGTAAAATTAGAGGAGAGAGTTGTAAGACTCTGTACACCTACATCTAAGAAGTTTGCTGCTACAACACAGCCACAAGAAGAAAACCTAATAGAATTTGTTAGGAGTAATTTTTCCTGTGCAAAAAAAGAACCTACGGAGAGGGAGGGTAAAGATATAAACTGTAGATCAGGAGGTGATACTTGCAAACTCCAGACCACTCCCTCACCCCTGCCACAATCAGTATCGGTGGCCTATAAGGAATTCAATTAGAAAACGAGCAGAGAACACAGTTCACCGAAGAGGACATACGGCTGTCAAGTGAGCACATGGGAAGATTCTTTGTATCATCAAACGTCAGCATCCCTGGCCCTTAGCAAAGTGCAAACCTAACACCACAACGGGATGACCCTGCAAAGCTACTGAAAGCTTCTGAAATGGCTGCATGATATGGAAACACCCTGGCTAAACTGATACCGAATGTTGGGGAGCATGCAAAGAGACCAGGCACCCATACATTAGGAAAGCATGATGGTGCTCCAGAAAGCAGGCTGGCAGTTCCTATGAAATTAAACCTGTCACTAACAGCCAATCTCGTGTACTCCTGGGTGCCTGGCATGCAAATGAGAGCTTACATCACACACAGATCTGCATATGGATTAGTAGAGCAATTCCATCCGTAGTTGCTGAAAACGGAAAGCAACCTGACATCCTTCAATGGGCAAATGCTCTGACTGTCCTATACTACAGAACTGCACAGAAATATAAGTGGAATCTCTAGAGAATTACCGATTTTAAAAAAAAAGTTATACACTGAAATTTTATTCCCTGAAGCCAACTCTTCCGATTCTGCTTTTACTGTGAAAGCCTTCCCGTTTGGCCTGGTGGTTTGTTTTTGTTTTTTGGTAGTGCTTGGAATTGAACAAGGACTTACACAGTCTAGGCTAGCATGCTATCAGTAAGTTATGTTCTTAACCTCAATTCTGACAATATTCTTGAAAAAGCAATTATGCACAGGAGCAGAAGAGATCCTATGTTCTGGTCATCGCAGGGTCGTAGGAAAGGCCTCTGTAGTGATGGCCTGCCCTGTGTCTCTTTTGCACCAGGAATATTATCCAAGCCTGCTGTTCAGTTTTTAATTGGGGCTATTTAGTTCTTGTTTTTCTCCTTTTAGATTTTCTTTATTTTATGTGTATGGGTGTTTTACCAGGAGAGAACATTCCGGATCACAAAACAATTCCCTTAGTTAAACAGTGAAGTATGCTTCCAACATTCTAAATTTTTGAAGAGCCGAGGAAATAAGTTTTTGTTTGCTTGTTTGTTTGTTTTTAAATCTCAGTTGGAGTGGAACATGAACTGGCATAATCTAAACCCTGGGTGCAAGAGAGAAGGAAGCAGCTTCCTCTGGCTCAGTTCAGCGTGCTGTGGGACCTGAGTGTTTCCTTGAGGCAGAAGTTCTGTGAACTCTGATTCTCTTCGTGACTGCCTTGGGGACTGCAGCAGAGTACTTATGAGTACTGATGAGGAGTAAGTATACTCTGGGTGTCTCTTCGGTTACAGAGGCTAGAAAAGGCAGAGTGGCCAGCTGCAGTAAAGCAAGAGAGGCAAAGTTCCTACACAGCTGGCTGATTGTTAAAAAAAAAAAAACACACAAATAAATAAAAATGCATACACACAGGGCAGGTCCAGAGCAGTCGCCATCTCAAGGCTTCAGAATCCTGCCAAGCCACACAAAGTCAGTCCACACACATTGTGAGGGTGGCTGGGCTTTCACATACACAACTCCAATACGAGTTAAGACATAAGTGGGAAAAAAAAAAAAAAACCAAACAAACAAAAAACAAGGGGCCATGGCTCAGATAAAGAAACCTTCAGAAACTGATCCAAATGGAAGCATGTGGCCTTTGATGTGGGGGGCGATAATGGATTCTCTCAACAAATGCTGGAAAAACTGGATATCTACCATTTTCTCTACCAGGCAGGTCCTGGGCATTAAGCTGAGGGCGTCAGTCTTGGCAGCAAGCGCCTCCAACCCTTGAGCCAGGCATCTCACCAAACCCATAAATTGTGTCTTTACAGCAAAGGGGGAAAAAATCAACAGAATAAAAAGAAGCTGCAAAAATATGAGAAAATATTTGCAAAACAAGTATCTGGCTCATGATTAGTCTCTATAATATATCAAGAATTCCTATAAAGGGGGCTGGAGAGATGGCTCTGTGGTTAAGAGCATTGGCTGGTCTTCCAGAGGACCCAGGTTCAGTTCCCAGCACCCGGATGATAGCTCACAACTGTCTGTAACTCCAAGAGATCTGATGCCTTCTTCTGACCAGTACACAGACAAGCATGCAGGTAAAACACCCATATACATAAAATAAAGAAAATCTAAAAAGAAAGAGAGAACTTCTAGAAACCACTATCAAGAAACAAGAACTAAATAACCCCACTTAAAAACTGAACAGGCTTGGATAACATTCCTGCACACAAGATACGCAAAAGATGCGTGAAGAGATGGCCATTTATCTGTAATCAGTAGCAAAGTGTGACTCAAAACCACAATGAGGCAGAGACACAAGTGTGGACAGCCATTACAAAAGCAAAACAAATAATCAAACAGCAAATACCCACACCCAACAAAAAGGATTACGCCAGAAATAGCAATTGTCAGCAAGCATGCGGAGTCATTCCAACAAGTGTGCCCTATTGATGGCAGTGCAGACACATAGTGGCTGTGAAATGCATTACGGCAGTTTCTCAAAAACTAAAAATTGCATTAATAATTCTACTCTTGAATATTTGTCCCCAAATACTGAGAATAAACCCTAGAAGGGGTAGTTATGGCGCTATGTAATGTCCAACCTAAGTACTCTTTCTAGATGCCAAAAAAGCACAAACGACTTCCGTGGACGAAAGGATAGAGAAGCTGCCGTATGTGCACACAACAGAGCACCATCCAGCCATTCCTAAGGACGCCCTGTCACTCGCCATGACAAGATGAACCCAGGCAACATTAAGTAGATAACTCTGTCACACAGGCATAAAACTCTGCATGATCCCAGCACAGAAGTTACCAGAATCAGGTAAGTCCATAGATACACAGCAAAGCAGTGCTTTCTGGGAGCTAGGGAGAGAGGGGGAAGGAGCTGCTCAGTGGGGAGGGTTCGCGTCGCGCAGACTGAGAGGTCCTAAGACCTTCAGCGGTAATGTAGTGTCCATTAAAAACTTATTAAAATGGTAGATCCTCGTGTATTTTACCACAGTAAATGGTCAAGAACAAGTCTGGAACCCAGCGTTAGAACACAGGGTTACAAAGTCAAGGCAAAGACATCAGTCTAGAGACTGGAGCCTGAGTTGGGGCAGCATATATATATAGCATATATATACTCTCTGATTCTGACTCTTTTCCATCTGCAGAATGAACTAGGCTAGAGAAACTTGACTGTATTTCAGCTCTAATAGCCTATGAATCATCTTAACACAAACCAGAAAGCTTGGAATAAAAAATAGAATAGCATTCCCCTAAAAGCTTGTTGAGTGTTTCTGAAACAGGACTATTACTGATTTTTTTTCCTTAAATCTTAGAAAAATCAAGTACTGCAGATATCTGTCCCACTGATGTAATGAGAGTTAAGCAAACAATCCACGTAGTTTCTCGGCCAGTTGGTGTTTTTACATGATCCACCCAAATATGAATGAGCTCTCTGAAACAATGGTTTGGACATTTTCCATGTTATAAAACATCCTAAGTGGTTTAAAAAGGAGATTCTAGTGCATGATATATAAAACATTCTTTCAAAACACGGATACCTAACGTCAGTGGAATTTCTCGAAAACTTTTACTGGCTTTTGTCTTATTGTCAGCACGCAGTATATCTAGAAATAAATGAGTCACCTGGTAGCAAATGCAAAGGCATCGACATGAGAAGGGATGATTTCGGGTCTTCACTGCTATCTCTGGACACATTAAAAAGTCACGCGGGCCTCGGTTTCCCTGCCTGTAGCATGAGAAGCTGAGCGTCTCCAGACCTTTCGCACCGGGACTCCTGGTATTGTCCTACTCACCCGCACTCCGTGTTGCAAGAATGTCTTTCTGAGAGACAGTGTTTAGTAAGAAATGATAGCGCATGCCTATATCTCATCTCAGAACTGCATGAGTTCAAAGCCAGCCTGAGCTACACACTGAGTTCCAACAAGAGCTCACAAAAGCAAGCAAGCAAACAAACAAACAAAAATTTGACCTGAGCTGGGGAACTTTCCAGTGTGTGATGTAAGACAGGCACAGAAAGTCAAACTCTCCTTTTATACGTAATAATGTCTGCTTTAAAATTGGTTATGCCAGAGCTGGGAGTACACACATTCATACTGTTACTTCCTCTTGGCGACTGAATTGTTTATCATAACGTGATGACCTTGTGTTTTTTTTAAAAGTAGATAAAATAGAATAATGGATTTTATTGTGACATTTTCATACATGTACATACTTTATTTTGTAATATCATAACCTCTACACCTCCTTATTCCCTTTCTACCCCAGCTGAACCCATTCTATTTTCTTTTTTAATTAATTTTTATTTAAATTAAAAAACAACCTTATGTTACATACCAATCCCAGTTCCTTCTCTCTCCTGTTCCCCCCTGACCCCACCAAACTCCCACCCCACCCCCATCCACTCCTCAGGGAGGGTGAGGCCTCCCATGGAAGATCATCATTTGAGGCAGGGCCTGAGCCCTCCCCCATGTATCTAGGCTGAGAGGAGAGAGGATTCCTCCATAGGGAATGGGCTCCCAAAGCCATTTGTGCACTAGGAATAAATATTGGTTCCACTGCCAGAGGCCCCATAGACTGCCCAGACAACCCTCCCCCCAACTGTTATGTCTTTTTTTAAAAAAAAAAGTTTTAATTTGAAATCTACCTTACTTAGCAGTTACCCCCACTTAGGTTTGATGATATTTATCTTTGCTATTTTTTTTCCCCTGTCAGATGTCTTTACTGGTAAAATGAGTTCTTTACAGGCAGCATATTTGCAGGTCTAGCTTATACCTATCAAAGGGTGGATTTACTTTATGTATAGTAAATGCTATTGATGGTAAGGGCAGACATACTCCAACTATTCTCTTAGTTTTTCTGATTGCGATATATGCTCTCTCCCTTGGTCTATCTTTGGGGTCTGGTAACTCTCCGCATTGGTGGGATCTAACTCTTTGAACCCTTCCCAAAGCTTTCTGCGTGTACTCTGCCACTCAGTTTCCCTTCTCCTCAGGGGCGGTTTCATTCTTGGATTCCAGTACTGACTCCCACAAGCACCCTGTACAGGGCCAGTCAAGGAGCGATTAGCTCTCTCAGATGTTGTCTTAGGAAGCCTTGGTTCCGTCTTCATTCCTTCCTCCCCAAAGGATATATTTATTGGGTATGATGTTCTTGGTGGGGAGTTTTTCCTTTCAGGGTTTTTTTTTTCCCCGTTTCTTCCTGGCCTTCAGGATATCCGCTGTGTCACCTGCTGACGTTCTAATGGAGGAGTCCTTTACACTCGGCTTGATGTTTTTCTCTTTGCTACCTTTAGAACTTCATCCTGTTCTCTCCATCTATCTTTGTGGGTGGTTTGTGCTTTCCTGTCTGACTTTGTGGGAATCCTTTGGGCTGTGGAACACGGATGCCCGCATCTTCACAGAGGTGTACACATTTTCAGCAATTGTCTTGTGGAATGGGTTTTTAGTTGTCCCTTCCTCCCTACTTTTCTTCAGGGACATATGGCAATGTTTGCTCACTAGTGTGTCTCATATTACTGAAGACAGTCTAAATCTCTTCCTCTCTCTTTGTATTCTTTGCACCAGATATCTATCTGGCTTCTGTTTTGTGATGTTTGCTGAATTTCTCACTATCCAATGAGCTGCCCTAATATTTTTATCAATCTGTCTGTATGGTCTTCAAGTTGCATCAAGCCTCCTTGAAATTATCCATGTTAATTCTTTGCCAGGCAATTCACTAGTGACCTTTTTCTTTGAGATTCATAGCTACTGCTTCCGTGCTCTTCTGTAGGCATCATGCCATCTCATTTGTCTCCTACAGCTCATGTCCCCACACTGGTACAGGTATGTGTGGCAGGCCACTTACCCCAACTAACTTTACAGGATGCTTTTCACGGTAACAAAAGTTCTGCTGGCAATGTCCCTTAGGTGCTGTGTAGGAATGCTGCATTGGCCTCGGTTTCAACAGGATGCGACGTCCATGTTGTTTCTTTAACTACTGGTGATCACAGTGGGAATCTTGATGGCCTAAGCCACAGGGGCTGCAGTGCCAAACTACCAGCTGGGGTAAAACTGCCTTAGTTATGTCAGACTCAGTGGCCATTCTGGGTACTGTGCACCAGCTGCAGGTAGTAGTCATAGAATAAAAAATAGCTTAAAAATAATAAAGTCCTTAAAAGAGGAATAAAAATATAACAAGCCATGTAAGGATACACAGAGAGTCTAGACTCTGTATGTTGCTGTGTTGTCTTCAGGTTTTCTGATTGCTAATGAAGGAAAACAGGCTGGATTATGAAAACTGCTGGATTAAACCAACCTATGTGACTTCAAAATGGAAGTCAAAAGATATGTTATTTTGGGAGAGAAGTCATGCTATTATTTCCACAGGAAATGAGAGGCTGTGAATTCATTCCAGGTCGATATGGTTCAGGTTTGATCAGGGAAGACCCCCTGAAAATCCTGGTTACAGAAAAAATGAAAACACCTAGAAAAACTACCAAATGATGCATATTTTACCTGCTCAAACATAAAACAAAAAATAATCTTTGGCTGACTTATGTACAATTCTCAGTTTATATTTGTATTAATGCAGGTATGTATGTATGTATGTATGTATGTATGTATGTATATGTTACCTTTATAAGTTTATGTCTTTTCAGAGCAAGAGGACCAGACACCAATAAAGATGGATGGCCCAGGTGAACCTAGATTCAGAACAGCTTCGAGGCTGCTAGCTGACATGGTTCATCCCCACAGACTACCCCAGCCAAGACTTAACAATTACCCTGATTTTTTTCAAGATTACCTCAAAGATGCCCGCATCCCAGACAACAAGAAGCAGTCTAGAGAAAACAATGCCCACATTCCCAAAAGTGGATGTTTGTTATCGTTTAAAGGGGATTGGTTACAAGTTGTTATTGGTCATAGTCAGGAAAAGCCGTTGAGTGCTCAGAACTTAATTGGCTGTTTGGTGCATTTGGTGGGAGCTTGGAAGGTAAGAGTGTTAAGAGAAATGCAGATGACGGAGGTCTGGTTTGTAAAGTTTCAGAGGGAAGCAAAGACTCATCAGTCAGGGCCATTTGTGTGATAGATGTGATTTGAGAATCTATCTGTGGTTTCTGGTTGGCTGGCTGGAAAACTGGCTGTGATTAACAAGAAACCAGCATTACGGAGGCAAAATCTTTTGGGAATTATTTCCTTAGGGTCAACACACACAAGCTGTGGTCCAGTGGGGATGACCAAGGCTGCATCTTAAGCTGGAAGCAGAACCTGGTTATGTGTAAGAGTCTCCCAGATGGTACTGGCTCTGAAGGCATGAAAGGGCCATGGAGAGCAGCTGAGGCTTGGCACTGTGTAAGGCCAGGAGAAGGCATGGGTGAATGGGGCAGCCTCGGTTGCTATGGAGACCCTAGTATGTTGGAGATGCCAGGGCTTTGGAATAAACATCAGGAGTAGCAGCAGATACCAGATAGAGCCCAGTTTGAGCCTATGGGACAAGCTCAAGTGTTGGAGTTGGAGAGGTGAGGCTACCCAAGCCCTCCAGAGCCCAGAAGATCATGGATCAGTACCTGGACCTTTTGTACTGGTAAATTCTGGTTTTGCTTTGCTCTGACTGTAGCAGTGCCCAGGGTGGGTTCTGGATTGCATACAGAAACTGAGAAGACATAGGGCAGCAAGCCAGTAAACCATATCCTTCCGGTTTCTACTTCTGTTCCTGCCTCAGGCTCCTGTCCCGGCTTCCTTCAGCGATGATCTATTTATAAGCCATATTAAATAAACCCTTTCTTCTCCAAGATGGCTTTTGTCAGTTTTCATCACCGCAAAGAAAAATAAATTATTGGCATGGGGTTAGGGGAAGTACTCGAAGGGAGGGAATGAGGGGAAATTTTATCAAAACATATTAATATACCATGTATGAAATCCTTGAGCAACAAACGAAAACAATAACACTTCAAGTCCTGGTGGGACCAATCAGTAAAGACAAAGTAACGAAACTGAGAAGGAGAGGCAAAGTGGTATATTATTTCCAAATAGTAAACCTTGACATTAAAAAAGAAGGTGTAAGGACTAGAAAAAGACAAGGGCGAAGGCAGAGGTTCTAGACACAGTGTGCAGCAGTGCGGACCTGTCTGTCTGTCTGTCTGTCTATCCAGCACGGGCTGGTGTGGCCTACTGGCTTCAGGGTGTGTGGGTTTAACTCACATGACACACGTGATAAAACGCTGGTGACTCAGTTAGGACAGTGAAAGGCTGGTCTGAACTGGATCCTATCCAAAGGTCCATGCTGGGTCACTTCTGACAAACCCACACCTCAGTGCTGAGGGAAGCTGTTCCAAAGGTTAGTAGACAATGTTGGGGGGGGGGAAGGAATGCCTCAAAATATCTTTCGGTGGGTGGATTTGGCACGTTCCAGAGAACACCTTTGAGCTTAGTCCAATTTCGAATTAAGCCAGAGTTCACCTTTGAGAAACAATGGACCAGTTTTGAAGTAAAACCCTGTATTAATAAGAAACATGGAATGTAAGCACAAAAAGATATTATCAACTGAACTATATCTAAATATTTTACAAAGTTTTCCATGCGCCATCAGTAGATCTTTAAAATGCGTGAGCTTTTTAAGGCTTTGTTAGTCATTCATCTGTTAAAAAAAAAAAAAAAACCAGCTTTTTATGTGTGTGCCAAGCATAAAATTGCCCTATGCTAAATTTAACACAAATTTCACATTGCAGAGTAATGTGTTCTTGTCCTTCCACATAATTATGACAGCCATTCAAAGGGCAAAAACACACTCACGACAGCCTTCTGATGAAGCTTCGTAAATGCAGGGAGCCTGAGGGACATGCAGAAATCAAGTCCACATTTTAAAAAAGCTGCAGGCAATCAAGCCGGGAAAATAAATGGACGACGAACCAGGCCATAGAATCACAGTCCCTTGTAAAATCATTTAAACTATTTCTTAGTTGTAATTGTTAGCAGTTTCTTATGACTCTAATCTTTAAAAAAAAAATCTACAACCTAAATTAAACGCACATGGACATTAACATTTTTGTCTACTTATAGTTAGCTGCCAGTGCGCCAGATTAAAATTTCCCTTTTCCAGTTTTGCACTCACTATTAATTCTAGTACATTTGGTTCCCAGTTAATTTTGTATTATTTTTCCAAATAATGGTTGGCTAGAAATTGAAATAACGAAGAGTTTGAGAAGGAAAATAGCGACGAGAGGCATTTAGTGCTTCTGCAAAGCAACCCTACTTTTTTTTTTTTTAGATGCTATTCAGTGCTGCTAATCACCTTAGTGTTACATAATTAAGATTCCCAACTTTACACAGTGGTACACAAAACACTTGGCAAACTTGGTCAGTAGTAAGATGTGAGCAGAGCTGCTTAAGGCAAGATGGTGTGTCAGTTCTAGCAGTCTTTTTGTGGCCTTCTGGAGATTCTGCTCACACCTTCTCCTGAAGAATGCTAGTCTGGGGGTAGATCACTTACAGCAAGGACATAAGTAGACAAGAAGTCAATCAAGACTTTACCATAATAACTGAACTGAAACTAATTTTTAGGAAGTGATTTGTTTCCCGGTGATCAATTCCTGAGCAGAGACTTTTTCCTAATTTGATTAATTAGCTTTCACTGGCTCTAGGCCGATGGGTGGTGAGAACCGACCCTGTGCAGAGCTTGAACTGCCTTTAGTCACTACAGTAGCCTAAGCTGAGCTACCAGTGTTAAAGAGCCTTGGGTCTGCCTCCCACCTCTCACAGCTGGGAAGGGGTGAGCCATTATAAACCAAAGAAGGTCCTAAAGCATCAATAGCTTACCTTTTCGAAGGCTGCAAACGCTTCTATTACTTCTACTTTTGTGTCTACAACAAAACTGATTTACATTCTTATACATTTCTGACTACTTAAACTCATTGGCCTCTCTGTGGCAGCTCTTCCTATACTTTGCAAAGGAGGTACAATAACCTTCAGCAAATTAAAATAAATTACCGTAGGGGCTGGAGAGATGCTCAGTGAGTGGTTAAGAGAACATGCTGTGCTTGCAGAGGACTCAAGTTGGGGTCCCAGAAACCGCACCAGTCAGTTCCCAACCACCTGTAACTCTAATGCCAGGACTGTAACTCTAATGTCCTATTCTGGCTTTCACAGGCACCCCCTCCACCCCACCCCACCCCACCCCGCCCCACACATGGCATTCACTCACAGAGATGCACACATACGCATAAATTCAAGGAAAATCAATCTTTAAAAATAAAATAAGAAAAGCATCAAATTCTAAGGGCCAAAATACCAACGTAATGAATACAGGTTGCAGGTCATCTAGAGTGTGCTCTCGTATTTAAAGGATCAGATAAGTAACTGTATGTCTTCTATATTCAAATACATTAAGTTCGCATTCTTTAAAATGTGCCAAATGTGAATTTCCAAGAGTAGATTCTATATTCTTTGGCCAGATGTACATGCAAAGAATATATGATAAAAAGTATCAGAATGGGATTTCTGGCCAGTGTAAACAGCATTATATCCTTTTTGCAAAAGAAGGGGACAAGTATGAAAAACAGTATTCATTACAAGACTATTGATAGGTGCTGAGTGCTGAATGTGGCTTTGTATAAAACTATAATCAATTTAACAAGCCATACATCTCTTCACCAAGTGGTTGCAAGCAGATGTATCCAAACACCAAAGGGATAAAGCAGAACAGGAAGCACCCTGAAGTGACCCCACATCTCCCAGGTCATCCCTGGGTATGCATAGTCCATGGTCTACCTGTCTGGTGATTTAGTCTAGCCTAGGGCATGGGGCATGGTGCATGGTGCATGCTAGGCAAGCGCTCTTTCACTGAGCAGTGGTCTCCTCATGAGGTGTTGGAGAACGAAGTCTGGGGGCTGCAGTGATGGATGGCTCAGTGGTTAAGAGCACTGGCTACTCTTCCAGAGGACACTGGTTTGATTCTCAGCATCCACGTGCCAGCCCACAACTGTTTGTGACTCTGGTTCCAGTGGATCTACTATCGTCATCTCACCAAGCGTGCACATGGTACACAGAAATACATTCAGGTAAAAACCCATACATATAAAATGAAAATAAATCTTTAAAATGTTTTAAAAGAAAAATATCTGTATGCACAGTAAAAAAAATTATCTGAGTCATATACATTTGATAATAGGTTGATTTTTAAGTGTCTGACTATCAGAGGGGACAGAGTTGTGAAATTTCATATTTATAATCTAATTATAACTTAATAACCTTAATAAAACATTTAAAATTCCAAGAGCTCAACAAAATATAAAAATGTATGTTGCAATGCTAAATGCAAACAGCATAATGATTTTTATTTAGTAGTATAAATAAGGTATATAATTATATACCTAATAATTATATGTGTAATATATATATATAATTATATATACCATATATAAAAAAATTGTATAAACAAGGTCTGGGCTACAGCTTGTCTACCATATACAAAGCTCTGGGTTCAAAAAAATAAAGAAAAATTTATATTATAATTATATAAAAATTGCTTTATACCCAAGAAATTGGAACTATTAAAAACTGATTGCGAGACAACTGATTTTTAGATTTGTTTTTTATTTGTAAGAATATTATTTAAGTAAGAATAATAACTTTCAAAATGCTGTCAGCATGTAGATTGACGGTACTTAGACTGTAGCAGCTTAAGGATTTACGTGACTGTCTTAATTTTCATACTCAGCATTTTCAGGACAGCCAGCATTTGTGACTTCCTTATTCCTTCCACAATGCTTAGCACAGTACCAGTGGCCTAGACAGAGACAGCCAGGGCCAGTGATGATTAGCAATTACAGACAACACAAAATAAGAACTTACTGTTATTCGTTGGTTCAGAAAACCCAGCCTTCGGACCACTCCATCCTTTGTTTTCCCCCGTCTGAAAGATTAAATCAGTTGTTGAAATCTACACAATCAGGCATATTAAAACAATGTTAACTGACCACTTTAGCGAGGGCAAAACCCCCTCCCATGGCTACCGAGTGTACCCTCTTTAGCTCTCACCCACGCTGACGGCTACAGGAGAAACTAGTGTGAACAGGACATTGCCCCCTTTCTACACGAGTCTACTCCTGTTTTGCTTGCTGCTTTTGAGTTGCTACAGTTTGCAAGCATGACTTTGTAAGTTTATATGGTATCAAGAAAACCTGCCATATATAATATATATTACACAGAAAATGGTCAGTAATTTTCACTTAAGAAGTGTCTTCATCCCTTCTAAAATCAAAATAAGAACAGAAGTATTACTATGTCCATTCTGGAAAAAAAAAAAAAACCTTTGCTAAGTATCCTGAAAATATAAATGTACCAAATAATCAACCAACATTATTTTTACAGAATTTTTTTTCTCTTTCATTATACATCTTAAGGTGGCAAGGAAACATATACCGGCAAAGGAAAAGTAAAACACTAAACTAAGAACCATGACGAATGTGTTGACACTGTTACCATAACCACTAGTGTAACATAAACCAGGAAGCATACCTCTCTCCGTTTATGTCTTTATTCTCTTAAGACAAAATTTCCTGTCCTTTCCACAGTCACCCCCATGAGATCTGTTGTGGAATACTCCTTTAACTATGTAAAGATGTGTTGCTGTTTCTCCTAAGTCACCTGACTGGTCTAATGAAAAACTGAGTGGCCAATAGCTAGGCAGCAGAGGGATAGGCTAGTTGGACAAGCATAACATAAGGCTGAGCATTCATGATTGATAAGCCTCTGTGTCATAATTTGGGAGGTAGTTGGTGGCCCAAAAGAAAGCCTGCTACTACCTTTGACTATAAAATTCTAATATAGACATTCTTTGCAAAACAGAAATTACTGTACAATAAAGTAATCTGACAGTATCAACTGCCAACAATTGTAACGTTTAAGACTATATTTGGTAATGAGCTAATTGTTTTGTATGAAAATAGATGGTCTCGTTCTACCTCGCAAAATCTGATGTGGTGTTATTAACATCTTGGCTTCTAAAGATGCAAACCAAGGTATCTGTGATCACACACCTAATCGGCAGTTTTCCTAAGTCAAGAAATAGAGAGTAACCATACTTTAGGGTTGGTTTGGTTAGATTTTTTGTTTTTTGTTTTGTTTTGTTGTTGTCTTTTTCTTTTCTTTTGTAGTTGTTTTTGTTTTATTGTATGTGATGCACCAGGTATTGAACCATTGAATCCAGGGCCTTATATACATGCTGAGCAAGCATTCCAACCACTGAGCTACATCAATGATGGTCCACTAACAGCTTTCTGTGTAGGAAGGAATTGGAATCCAGTGAAAAAGGGCTATAACTATGATGAACGTGTGTGAACTGTGCAACTCAGAAATGAAAGAGACAGCAGGGTGAATGGCAGTTTGGAGGAGGAATGGCCTGGGGCTGGAGAAACAGCTCTATGGCTCAAAGCACCTGCTGCTCTCCCAAAAGACCCAAATCACAGAGGGGTCAAAAGCTGGCACTGAACAACACACTCCGCCCTCCCGTCTGACCTCTTCACCTGTTGCCAAAGTCCTTCTCTGGCTCCCTGTTTTGCAGGTTTCAAGTGTTCTTTCCTTCTGTACCTATTATCTAACCCTGAATCTTACCAAATACACATACAAAGTATCCCGGGGACCCCCCCCCCGTTTATGTCTCCTGCCAGGTTCTTCGTTCCGGTGTTCCATATCTGAACAACTCTCTGAATGCCCTCCCTACTTTCAGCCTCTCAGCTCAAATCCATTCTCGACACTTCTGAGAGAATTGCTTTTTATGAACATAACTAGATTAAATCTTAAATGAACAATTCTCTAAGCCCTGTACTTTCCAATCAAAGAGTGACCGACTGACCTCTCTCTCTTTGTAACATGATCAAACCCCCCATTCCCAGCACTTGACGGCCGAGTTCCTTGAGGGTAAGGACCAGGTTTCCATCCACCTGTTATCTTCAGTTGTTGGTGTCTGGCATTTAGTAGTGAGTGTGAGGGTTGGCTTCAGATGTCAAATTGTCTGAGCCAGAGTTCAGGTATTCGGTAAGACATTAGCTGGTGTATTTCTGAGGAAGTCTGGGATGAGATGTTCATCTGAATGGTGGACTTTAGATAAAGCATATCACCCTTCACAATTTGGAGGGCCGCGTGCAATCAGCGGTTGATTTCCCTCAGGAAAGAATTCTTCAGCAGCCCGTCTGTCAGTGGAACTGCTTCCTGAGCCTCCAGCCCGCTAGGTGTTCCCAGAGACCAAAGACTACCCGAGCCTCCACAATCACTTAGGCCACTCTTTAACATAAGTCTGTGTGTGTGTTTACAAATGTGCTCACACGTGCGTGCACACACACACTGACACCCATGTGCACACACTCTGTTGGTACTCTTTCTCTGGAGAACACTTGCTAATATAGTAGGTATGCAAAAATAAATAAAAGGCTTCTCAAATAAAGGAAATACTGTTTTGTTTTGCTTTTTCACTTAACTTATAAGTACATGTCTTTAAAGCATCTTATTTTGACATGTTTTTTATAAGTAGTCATCAGTTTTAAGTCAATATAAATGTGCTAAACTAAAACTACATATACATAATCTAAGATCTACCAAAATGCAAACACATTATGTTTTGTATTACAAATACTTCTTAAAGGAGAAAAGGCATTGACTAGCCAAGCTCAGGGGAGAGGATGGGGGATGTGATGGGGGGGCAGAGGAGGGATGGGAAGGAGGGGGAACTGGGGTTGACATGTAAAATAAAAAAAATTAAACTAAAAAAGAAAATAAAAAAATAAAACAGAATTGAAATAGCTATCACATAGACAAATGAATTTTTTAATCATTGAAGCAAATTACATGGCCTTAAGCATAGCTAAATGTTCATCAGAACATATCTTGTTTCTCCCCCTACTTAAGGAGTGTCCCTGCAGAAACCAAGGCCCTCTCCAAGCAGAGTCCCGTCAGAAAGCCCTGCTCAAAGGAAAACTACTGCTATAAAAGTAATATTAAATCTGTTCTACTGTAAACTTTTGTGTAAACAAAATGCTCACTAGAAGTAATTCCTACATAAGTGTAGATAACAAAGTGGTAATAAAAAAGAAAATGAGTTCTGTTCCCCCCACCTTAACTGCTACGCCCTGAACTCAGGCCTCTTTACAGTGGAGGCAGGTGCTAACAATGTCATTAGCTGCTGTAGGAGAAAGAGAGACTATGAACACTGTCTTGGGAGAAAAAAAAAAAAACCACTCTCTTTGTTTACCTTTAAATTTAAAATAAACAGAAAACAAATATATAGAGAGAGTCTGCCTAGCATAAAACCTGCCCTAAAGGACTAAGCCAAAGATGTTTATTTCCAGGTTCCAGCTGTCTTCTAAAACCAAAGACTAACAGCTCCTGTTCTTAGGAGGCAAGATTCAGACAAAAGTACGTGACAAGCCAAGCAGCAATAAGCTAGACAACATTATGTCAGTAGGAACTATCATATAAAATTTTTAGTATTTCTGATCCTAGACTTATTATTACTTGCTAGCACTACATCTTCCCAATAAGTGGATGTTCTCTTCTAACAGCAAAATCTCACAGAGCACTGCCTCACAAAAAGAGTCACCTTTGAGAGTAGGTGAGATCAGACTATGTTAAATTTCGTGCTGGACGAGGCATTCTCACCTTGTCGAGCTGATCCTGGAGGCTAGAGGACGCTTTATAACCCAGCTGTAACAGCATCGCTTCTGCCGCGTTCTTTTTTGCTATCTTTTTATTGGGTCCTGTTCCAGTGGCAACTTCATTGCCCACCTTGACCTATCGAGGTTGAAGAAATTAATTAGTTGTACTAATTATATTACATTATTATAATAATACACTATAAAGCAATGCATAGGACTAAAAACTGTGAAGGTTAGCCCAAAATGAAACAGAAAGATAAAAATCTCACTCATGTAAGTTTTGTGTATGCAAATGAGAACAGACGAGGAAGAAGTACGGGAAATGACCTCAGATTGTGGTCATCTCACTGAGGCATTCTTTTGGCTTTTCCTTATGTATTTCCATATCGTTTGATTTTTTTTAAACAAAACCTTACTCATTTAAGCAAATAAAGTTTATGTCAACACAGCATTTCTTCTAACTGCATTTAGTACTCATAATTTCTAGTAATGAACCGAGAAAGAGGAAATTCAATGCTGGTGTCATTTAAACTCATGTCCGTTGAGTATTTTAGAGAGGCATGTACTAAGAGAAATAAAATCACAAAAAGTAAACGGAAAAGTGGGACTATAAGGAGGAATCTACAAAGCAGCATCAAAAGCTCCTTCAGGGCTCAGGTTAGTTCTCCAGCACCCAACATGGCGGCCCACAACTGTAACTCCTGCTCTCGGGGATGTGGTGCCCTCTTCTGGCCTATGAAGGCAAAACACTTTATACATACAAAATACAAATATGACTAGCTCTTTAAAAGAGAAAACACTAGTAAATAGAGGGATGGGTCATGCTTATAGGTTACAGGCAGTAGTGACAGAGTGATTCATGTGTGGACCGATCCATACATTTACTGAATTCCTATTCAAATCCCACATGTACGCTACACTATTTGACAAGCTGACTCTAGGGTTTATGTAGCAGAGCAAAGGGCTGACAACGGGCATGGTTCTGTGGGAGAATAATGAGGCACAGCACCTCCTTGCTTATCTGAATTTTTATACAGCTACCATAAGGAGAGGGCAGATAAATTTGAGTTTATTAAGTTACTTTTGCTCTTAAAAAGATACTAGTAAAAAAATGGGAAGGAGGGGTTTGGTGGCTCAGTGTTGCCTGAGCACTGGCTACAAAGGTGAGGACCCAGCACTGCACTTGGATCCCAGAGAACCTATGTAGGGTGTGTACACAGGGTGTGGTGGCTCTCCTAGAGTTTGAGCCTTGAAAGCACAAGGCCAAGAAGGTGTTCCCAGGGCAAGCAGGGTAATGAGCAGCCATAGTGGCAAATTCCGGGTTTAACTGGGAGACCCTGTTTACTGAATAAGGCAGAAGAGAGAGTGGGGATGGGTTCTGAGATCAACCACAGATCCGTACACCACACACAAATGCCTCACTCTCTCTTTCTCCCTCTCTCCCTCTCTCTCCCTCCTTCCCTCTCTCTCTTTCTCTCTCCCTCTTTTCCTCTCTCCCTCTCTCTCCCTCCCTCTCTCTCTCTTTGTGTCCAGCCCCCCATCACAGACATACACAAAAAGGAAAATTACAACACAGAACCGTATGAAATGGTTCCTATGCAGGACCTCTCTCCAGAAAATAGTTGATCCCTGTGAATTCACAGTCTTAAAAGCTACTAGAAACCAAACAAGAGACCCAAACACATAGTCTGTGTCTGATAAGTTGGGTTAGGTCACCAGACATCACTGTGTTAAAAAAAAAATTAAAAATAATGCTCCATGGGGATGGGGGTGTGAGGAGAGGAGGAAGGGGAAACTGTGGCTGAGATGTAAAATAAATAAATTAATTGATTGATTTAAAATAAAATAAAAGAGGACATGGTAATAACAATAAAACTCAACAGCTTAATGTCACTTTCACAAAATTTCTCTGACAATCACCTGGGTATTAGCAATGACTGCGTAAATGCACAGGTAAATACAGTTTCCAGGTGGACACTGTGACACTTTTAATTATACTTTGTGGTTTTCCTTCTTGTTTAAGACCCTAACAGCGGTTGTTTCTCCTGTTCTAGAACATACGATTCTTGTCTGGCTTCCACAGTTGAGTACAATCAACTATTGATTATTTTCAGTTTTATTTGAGCTACTATTCCCATCACTTACTTTTAAGCTTTAAGTAACGGGGTCTACAAGACAATGGCAACAAAATAGAAACTTAAACATAAACATGCAAGTGATATATATAGAAACAGAATGTACTCTCAGGGAGTTTTAGTAGCTAGCCTAAATGATAGTTGTTGCAGCATACAAAACTGCGAACGTGTTCACTGCAGATCGGCTGTAAAGCTATCACATCTGTGGTGCAAACGTGTAAAGAGTTTTGAAACAGGTCACTGCTTTTCTCCCAAGTGAGAGGGTCCCCCAATGCCGGATGGCGGCCTTCTGTGGACTGCCGTGAGAAACCCTGCTGTAGCCGACACCAGTGGCGGTCTCTGCCATATCACTGTTGGCCTGACCCTGACCTCAACACCAGCCCTAAGGAAGATGTGTTCCCATCCTCAGCTGGTCCTTCTAATACCTGCTATTTTAACGGGCTTGGCTTGTTCCCCAGATTCATCAGCCCTTACTGTTCTGTTGGTGAAAAGATTAGAGCAGCTGCGTCAAAAGCCTCCCCCTCTTCTCTGGGAGGTCAAAAGGTTCACCAAAGTAAACAGAAACCAAAGATCACTGTGCAGCAAATGGCCTCGGTCACCTTCACCCGGCCATGGAATCCGCCAAGTTTCCATGCGCTTTATTCCTAACAGATCTGACTGCAACACTGTTCCTATCCTGGCACCAACTGTTTCCCTGTGTCTGCCAGGTTTCCACCTGCCCTATTCTGACCTTTCCAAGGATGTCTTCCTTCCTAACAGGTGTTTCCCAGACTCTTCTCCCCTCCTCATCCACCCCTTGTCTCACACAAGTGTCTGTGAGCAGTTAATTCAGGGGTCTTCGGGGTGTGTCCCAGGGGAGCCCAATGCTGAGAGGCCACACTGCTGAGTGACTGGGGTTCTCTCTCCTTGCTAACAAACACATGGTCACTCAGAGACTCACTTGATTATAAAAGTAAAAAAAAAAAAAAAAAAAAAAAAAAAAAATGCACACGGTCATTGTCCCGAAAAGTTCACAGGTGTTACAAGGTTACAAATAAGATTTGACATTGTAACAGTAATGTCTGTGCAAAGTAGCCCTCTACTATGCTGCTTTTTGTCTTTTGCATTTACATACACTGAACCCTCAACAGTAACTAAGAAATTAAAAAGTCCAGCATTGAAAATTTCATTTCTCTTTCACTAAGACAGACTAAATCTGCCATATACATATTTTTAATAACTTGGAGATCTTAGTCAAAAAAGTAGAATAGCATAATATGATTCACGATAATACAGTATATGCACATGTAATTTAGTCATTATTTTCTGTCTGAAAATTAAAACCTCCCTCCAAAACAAATGAAAAAGGGTTTTGTCCCTCAGAGTCATTAGCCCTGGTATACAAAAAGAAATTTGCTTTGAAAGCTAGACATGGTGGCATACGCCTAAAATCCAGAAGACAAAGAATTCAAAGCCATCCTTGGCTACATGGCGAGTCAGGGCCAGCTTAGGCTACATGAGCCTCAGTCACAACAACACTCCTCCTCCCAAGGAATAAATTTGCCTTGGAACTAGCTATCCAAATAATGTCATGGAAATTTTTCTTTTCTTACTCAGTAACCAACGCAAGTAACTTATATTCATTTTGTGACATACAAACTCAGTCTGGGGCGGTATATTAGATAAAAATGAGCATATTATTTTACAATATTTTTTCCACATTCAATCATACCATGATAATACTGCTTAATGAGTTTACACAAGAGCCTCCCCTTTAATAAGGCTGCTGTAATATTGTGGTGAGTCTACTGAGTGTCCGGTGGAGAGTGCAACATACATGAATCCAGTGTGAAAGCAAAGACAAATGTCTCTGCTTGACTTCAACGTTCATGACTACCATAAAATGGAAGCTAGCCAAAGACATTCTAAACTCCTCTCTCAAAGTGGGGATTCAATACACTTCATGGAAAGGAACTGTATAACTCAACCCAAAGCATATTATATCCAGATATGTGTCTGTATTTGCAACCTCTGGTATCAAAAATAACAAACAAAACAAAACAACAACAAATACAGATCCTGGTATTCTTAAGAGCTAAGAATGTAACAGCAAAAACAATTAATATATTCTAATTAATGAAAAATGCTAGATCAGTGCTCCGGATCCTAATGAAACCTAGACACACTGTGTTTACCAACCACAGGAAAATACCTAACTGATTGCGGTTTCCAGACGTCTCACAGGAAAGCAACAACTACATAGTAAATGTTTATTATAGCCCCAGTATTTATCAATACCTGATATCACATACATTCAGAAGTGCAAAATTTAGCTATGTGTGAGTAGTTAATTAATGCAAGGTTCCATATCTGGATGTCGAGATATAAGATATATACTTAACAGCTGGTAAATATCGTATGAAAGGTAAGATCCTTGGGTTTGACTCCTTCTTCCACAACAGAAAAATTTTAAGGTTTGAACACAATAAAGAATAAGTACACACTGGTTATCAGATTCTTCTAATAAATATTACTATAAGAAAAAAATATATAATTTCCAGAGCTACACACTAGATTAAATCTAAACCAACAAGGTTAGAAGTTAGGCTTAAAATTTTTATGGAGGGATAAAGAAATCAAGAGGAAAGTGAGAAGTCACAGATGAATCCAGGGTGGCAAAGATCTTACTTGCTGAATGGGGTCCAGTACACTATTTTCTTCCTACCTTTCAATATCCTTTTAAAGATTTATTTTAAAGTGTGTGTGTGTGTGTGTGTGCAAGTTCAAATGTGCACATGTGCATGTATGTGCACACAGGCACATCTGTGCTTGTCTCTGCATACATACATTACTACAAGTGTAGGTGCCCAAAGAGACCGGGGCTGTCCCAGAACCCCCTCTGGAGCTGGAGTTAGAGGCAGTCGTGAAATGCCTGTTGCGATGTTACGAGCTTTCTGATGGAGTGTTAAGAACTGAACTTGGGTCCCCTGCAAGAGGAGTACACACTCTCAATCACTTAGTCATTTTACCAGCCTTGGATATGTTTCTTAATAATAATAATAAAAATATTAGAACCAACATTGCCCCAAGAGCATGGCTTGAACTGACAAACACATATAGGTCCCGCCAGGCTTGATAAGGACAAGGCAACTTGGGTATTTGACCTCACTTGTAGCTCATACAGAGTAGCAGTCTTCAAGTTTCTTGGCTGCAAAATAGAGTTAGGTCTCTCCTTCAGTCTCCACCGTGGTCAGCTGGCCAGGCCAGACATTCTAATTTTCCAGAGAGCTCCATAACCTTATGCCCTTGGCCCATTCCCATCCCTTACATCTACCCTTCTTATTTTGTTTCTAATTCCCTTTGTTTCTGATCATAATAGTTAATCACCCTAGCCACAAAATGCAACATGAAAAGTTAAGAGACAGACATTAAATGATAAGCTCTGTAGTAAATAACCCATGTGAACTCATAGGCCCTTCCAAATCTCATACTGTCTATCTAACATGTCCTTGACACCAGCATGTTTCCAAGTTGATAGGTGAGCCGAAAAAGAATGCTCCACAGTGTAAACATAGTTACACATCCTTCCAAGGCCCAGCCTGCCCTCTTCACATCACTGTGACACCCTGGGAACTCCTCAGTCTCTTTATTAATTTCAGAAACATTTACTATAATGGCTAAAAATACCTGCATGACAAACTCTCGACGGCGAGGCATCCCTCGTTCTGAAAGTAAGACATAATCAGGCTCCTTTTCCTTCCTGGCCTGTTGGATTTGGGCCAGACGGCTGATGGGATTCATTCCTTGACCATACTCAGGTCCAGCCTAAAATAATAATAATAATAATAACTTATGAAAAATTTCAGAATCTTGACTGCTAAACTTATTTGTGCCTGGAAAAAGCAGTGGTCTCCATGGCATCCCCAGCCCACCAAAACTGAGTGGGAGGGGAACATCAAAATCACTAGGAAGATTCACAACAGAAACTTGTCAAATAGATCCAACATTTAGCCTTCCACACACGGGGTTGGGTCTCAGAGATAGTGGAGAAAAGCTGCATTGATCATGCTTTAAAGATGGGTGATCTCCTCAGGTGGGAGAGTCACTCACAAATAACAACAGAACATGGAACAGGACAGGGTAAGACATGAACTTTGAGCAGATGCTTGCAACGTAAAACTTTAAGAAGGCTCTAAAACACATATTAAGAAAAGGAAGATAAAAAGTGATAGATGATGATATTAAAGAGTGATGAACAGATGTATCACAAGAATAAAAAATGGAAAGAAAGACAACCACTTCATTAGAACTTGGCAAATGCATATTGATTAAAGTCATGGTGAAGTATGAATATACACCCACGAGCTTGGGGAATTTGAGAAATCCAACAGCCCAATAGGTGAGAAGGTGTGCCGCCGGATAGCTTTATGTCAACTGATGCAAGCTAAAGTCATCAGAGAGGAGGAACCTCAATGCAGAAGATGCCCCCATAAAGTCAGGCTGCAGGCAAGCCTATAGGACATTTTCTTAGTTAGTGATTGATGTGGGAGGGCCCAGCCTATTGTGGCTGGTGGTCCTGGGTTTATAAGAAGGCAGGCTGAGCAAAGCATGATGAACCAGTCAGTAAGCAGCGCCCTCCATGGCCTCTGCGTCAGCTCCTGCCTCCAGGTGCCTGCCTGCTTCAGCCCTGCCCTGACTTCCTTTGATGATGAACTGTGATGTGGGAGCATGAGCTGAATAAATCCTTCCCTCCTCAAGTTGCTTTTGACCGTGGTGTTTCATCACAGCACCTCACATTCAGTGTCCAGAAATCGTCATGCTCTGTTGCAAATCTTTCTTCACATAGTGGCTGGCAGCACCCTCCATCTGACACTGAGATTTCTTTTTACCCCTTGTATCCAGTAAATCATCTGCTAATACCTCACCCAAGATATTTCTCTAGTCCTCTCCATCCCTTCCGCTCTGCTTCCTGTTACTAAGGTGACAATGTACTTTATAGTTTGGGCTACTCAGGACTGTTTTTAGTTCAGGAGTTCAAGGCCAGCCTGGCAACATAGTAAGCTACCAACCCTGCCCTCCTCCTGCCTCCTACAAGCTTCTGTTATTCCTCTTCTAATTGCTGTGATGAAACACCACTCATCATCACAGGTCGTGTTTACTTCTACTCAGCAGAAGGAACCATGCATCCCAGATGAGTAAGATTTACAAAGACATGAAGAAAATAATAAAAACTCAAGATAATATCCTGAGCTAATCTATGTATTGGCCTACAATATAATTATATTTAAAATAATTTAGATTCCACCTCATCATAAGAACCTCCTTTCTCAGAAAGGCTCGTAGCTTTATTTTACAGAAGACAGACACAGAACAAGTCATTCCAAGTGTGAAGTCCACAAGGGAGAATGCAGGGCGGTCATCCAGCCGAGGAGTAAGAGGCTTGGAAAACATTCCAGAATCACATGCTTACTAATGCATGCAAAGCACTGCTTCTCCCGACCCCAGCTCTGGGAGAGAACATTCTAACTGTTTTTCAGTGGCTATAGATAACACTGGAATAGAGTTATATACCATTTTAGGAAAGCATGTGTCTTTACCTACCTAACAGCTTAGTTTATTAAGACTGACCTGAGTTTAATAGATACTGTCATCAATCTTATGTGACCATTTTGATATAAAGTACTGTTCTTTCATCACAGAAAAGCTAGAGACTATAGTAGGGATTTTTTTGATATATCATGTGACTGAACCACATAAAAGAATACACATGTTATAAAAGCTAATGGGACAAGCCTAAGCTAGCACCAAGCTTTCATAATTAATAATAAGTCTCCATGTCAGTTTTTGTGAGTTGGCAGTCCAAAAAGAAAATTCTGTTTACAGCCCACATATAAGGACCATAGTGGCCCCCAGCACCCACAAAAATACCTACTGACATGGTAGCCTCCTATAATCCCAGCATGTAGTGGCAGATACTGGGAAAGCGGACGGCTAGCTGCACTGGTGAGCTCTGGGTTTAATTTAGAGTCTCTGCCTCAAAAATCAAGTGAGGAATGATCAAGGAAGACACCCAGTGTTAACCCCAGGCTTGAATACACACACGTACAGATGCGCACGTGCCCACATACATGAAAACACATATATACACGTATGCGCTGTATGCACATCACATACAAAATAAAATAAAATGAGGGATAATGTCATCTACTTTACATGGTCACAATGAAAACTAAGTTAAAGGAGACAAAAAAAAATGGATGCTAAGAAGCAGAAATACACAAAGGAATAAAATTGTCCTTAATTTACCATCACGTGATCTACATCTTGATTTAGGCAGGGAGGCAGGGAAAAAAAGATGTGTGGGGGACAGGAGGAGGGAGACATAGAGGGGAACAGAACAGAGGAAGGGAGGAAGAAGGCTGGAGTTATTTTCCCCCCATTGGTCCAGGGATCTGTCTTGGCAAACCTTTGTCAACAGCCTACAGCCAGTGTACTATGGTCACAAGTCACCTAACAATGAGATGCATTCTGAGGAAATGTCATTACATGATTTTTGTTTCTATGTAAACATCACAGTGTACTTACACAAGCCTGGATAATATACATATAGTCCACTACTGTTCCTAGGCTATAAACCTGTAGGGCATGTTACTTACTAGAAACTTAAGGCAACCCTAACTCAGTGGTGTTTGCAATATTTAAATTATATAACTACATGTAAACATAGACAAGCATGTTAGAAATGGTATATAATTTTTTGGCTCCATTTTGACCTTATAGGACAAAACACATATAAGTGGTCTATAGTGACCAAAAGTAATATGTTGTGGCTCGTCACTACTGTAATTAAGTAAAAGACATGGGTATTCACAAGTATAGGCTTACCTTTACTATTGTTTTAGGGCGTTTTTTAAAAAATAGTTTTGGCTTCTCTACCACAGGCAGAGGTGGGAGTTTCTTAAGCTCCTGTAAGACAGTGGTTGCTGCACGTTTCTTTGACAGTTTCTTGCTATTTCCTTCTCCTTCTGCAGAAAATTCTCCCACCGACACCCGGGTAACAAAACTCTTCATATGTGGTGGTCCGCTTTCTTTAATAACCTATTAAATGCAAGTAGAATATTAATCAGCACACTGGCATTTGTGCTTACCAGTATGAATCTTTCTTAGTAGTCTCTCCAACTAATCTGGAGAATCATGCTAAAATTACAGTATCTCTTTCGGATAGCTATTCTAAAGCAGCAGATTTCTGATTCTCGATTAACCAAAGGTGAAAGAAATCTCTACAAGCATGTAATTGACCATCAGTTATGTCTTCCCATGTCTTACAGAACACAAAGCTGGGAATATAGAACATGCCATATCAGCTATGATTCCACCTACCACGAAAATAACATCACTATGAATATATCGAATGGGGTCCTCTATCAGGGTAAAACACCAGAGGTCAAAGATGATAAAGTCTTACCACACAATAGTCCATTGTATAGTACCATATACATGAATATGTTTCTATAAGATCATAATGGAGCAGGAAAAATTGTATAGCTTTTTAGTCTATGTTTACATATATTTCATTGAGTTATGAAGTATCCTCCTGTGGTAGACTTTCAAAAACAGAAAAAGGATAAAAATTAACCTCCCGTTAGAGACCTCAAACACTATTTCCATAAGGGGATTTAAGCTCTTAGGAATTCTGGTGACGTGATTTTAGATGGTACACTGATAAACCATAAAAATGTATAGGCTTTCGGTGTAAAGAATTATGGAACTTTCAACTAGGAATATCCATGAACTACTCAATATGTTTGTCTTGTAAAGGAAAGATAGATTCCAAGGCTTGACTACTCAAAATCCTAGTTTCCTTTAAAACTCTGACCTAAAGAACATACAGTATTCTGTTTACCACTTAATTGGAATTTTTATCTTCTAATACTGGAGTCCAATTAGGAAAAGGAATTAAAAACAGCATAGTATCTTAATAACCCAACATTAAAAGAATAAGGAATTAGTTATAAGTGTACTTTCCAAGTAACTAAGGTTTACCATTTGAAACACCAACTGCTCATTTGGACTATTCTGATGCACATGCTTATTAATTATAAAAGTAATTTACTGGGCTAGGGAGATGGCCTGCTTAGTAGGGTGCCTGTTATGCAAGCGTCAGGACCTGAGTTCAGATCTCTAGCATCTGTGTAAGAACGAGGCACTGCTGTACACACCTGTAAACCCAATAGTGGGTGAGGTGAACACAGGCAGATAGATCTCTGGCACTCACTGGCCAGCCAGCCAAGCCAAGCTCAGATTTCAGTGAGAGACCTTTTCCCAAAAATTAAGGTAGAGATAGGTCCCTGGTTCATTGCTGAGTTTTGGCTCCACCCCTCCCTCCACCCCATGTCAACCTCTAGGCTGAGAACACACGTGCAGGTACACACATACACAGGCACCACATGCATACAGAGGTGATTTGCTGACTCATTAGGGAATACTGGATGTTTAACCTTTTACTGTCGCATTAGATCATCGGTATGAACACCAATGCTCTATGCCACAACATACAGATGCTCAAAGGACTTCTATGACTTATAAAATCACCTTTCCATTTAGTTTAGTCTTCAGAAGTCCCTACACTCCAATGAGTTTTGGGTATGTGCTGATGGCTTTTGGTAGGCATCACAGTTTTCCCGGTGATTTCCTGTTGTGATCAGTCTGTAAGTACTTTCTCTTCCTGCCTTCCTGATTTCGATACTTTCAACCTGCTCTGGGCCAAGAAGTCAGGCAGTATGACTTGTCAGAGTTCTGTTCCAGAAGAAAGCAGCTTCTCATCCCAGTGTCTCTTTCAATAAGGAAGAGGCAGGCATTTCCCAGGAGACAAATTCTGGAGGAGAATTCTCCTCTCGGTGTGAGCTTATTTCCTCATTCTTGCCTACTCTCCACAAATTAGCTTCAAAAATGATTTCTTAATATGGAAGGCACCATGAAATTGTTTTTAAGGTTTTCTCTTTTTAAATATTTCATATACTTTTTATAAACACCCAGTTTGTGCATATTTAGTTGTAGGCATCTATATTATTTCTCTTTAGAGATTTGTCAGGTAATGTTAGATATATTCTGGAACTAGTTTAGTCCTAGAGTATGCACTTAGCTTGTGGCAAGGTCCTAGGCATGATTCCCAGCATCTCCCCCAAAATAGGGCAAACATGTTTTTACCTCTATACAATTAAGAGGAACTGGATACTAGCATAGTATCACTAAATACTAACTTGACTCATAACTTGAATTAAATAGGATCAAATTAATGGTAAATAAATAAAACACTGGATCCTATAGGTTAACAGAAATTATGATCAGAAAACAAATTTTATGGTCAAAACTGAAATGTCATGTATAAAGATAGCCTCACACAAAAAAGTCAGAGACCTACAATATTCGTAACATTAATATTCATAACATTACAGTGATTTCTATTCCTCCAGGGCATAAATCAGTTCACGGTAATAGATCCCAACACGAGAGGCTTGTAAGTCCCTGCAGCCGTCTAGTACATCATTTAACTTGTTTAAATAATCAAAGGAAAGCACACGATCACTTACCTCAAAACTGACAGGCATATTTCTCTTCAGAGCAATTTCAAACACTAAGCTTATTTCAGACTTGTTTGCATCCTTCTCGTCGTCCATTTCTTTTCCTGACTCACCATTCTAAGTCACAAAAGAACAAAAGAAAACGAAAACAGGTTAGCATTGGAGCTAGACGTTATCACAATCATGTTCCTACTGTCCTGCAATCGGGCGGGTCTAGATAAAAACCTTGAAATAACAGACATGGACATATAGTGTATTCTCTTGGAATTGTCACAAGGCAAGGACTATGCTCTGTCAGGCGTTTGGATTTTGTTTTGTTTTGCTTGAAGCAGAAGCAGCTGATGCTGAGTTTGAAAGCATTCTCCCCAACCACACATTCTCTGGACCCAAGTCTTTTACTGCAGAGCTGCCCACCTGCCCAACTGTTGTTCTGACACGACCCATAATGTAACAGAGTACAGGATGCAAACCAAGAAGTCGGAACTGTGTCCGTAGCAGCATCATTCACCTGTTCACTCATGCAGTACATACTTCTGGAGGGTCTCATCTGTGCTGAACAGTGTGCATGGAATAAGGGAATAACAGATCAAGTCTTGATAGAAATGGTGACTGCTGCCATAAACAGTTGCATAAACAGCAGACAAACATGTATGCCCACTATTATAACAAATTTCAAAGAAAGGAGACTACCATGTTTGCAGAAAGGATAATCTAGGAGATGGAACTGTAAGGTTTGACTATCTTGGCAGAAAAGAATAAGATGCTGGCTATAGTATTTGAAATGCCTGAACTAGAAATATTATTGAAGTCAGTGGAGAAAGTAGATGAAATTGTAAGAATGGGTAAAATTACCCGAGAATACCCTTAGCATTCTAATTTGCAAACTAAAATAGGACTCCAAATTCTCAAGCAATCTCCTCCTCTTTGTATTCCTTGACCTCAGGCTGGGGATGTGGCTCGGCTGGGAGACTGTTGTCTTTAAAGCACATGGCCCTATGTTCAGTTCCCGGAACTGCTGAATGAAATCTGTTGTGGCATTTGCCTACATTCCCCGACCTCTCGGGTTAACACAATGTAATATCTGCCCAATACAAGGCACGTTAAATGTAAGGCAAATGAATGTTACCTTCCATCTTCGTACACACATGCCTAAATCTCATGTTTGCCTAGAACCAAGGTCTTCCTTCAAAGGAAGGAATGTGTGAGTTCAGTATAGTGACCGGCATCTGAGAACACACTGCCATGCCTTCTCTAGCTGAACAGACTATTCCTGCTATTACACAATTACTTTATTTGTCTGTTCAGTAGCATCCCTGGGGATGCACAGACAGGGGAGGCAGGCAGGCTGTCACACTAGGCACAGGGCACACTGTCTGTCACACGTGGGAGCACCACACCTGGGGAGACTTGTCGGGAATCGGTTCATTCTGCAGGACTTGAAGGGCTTTCGTTGCGGCGTTGTGTCTGGCAGCTTGTCGAGTCTTCCCTTCCCCGAAGAATTCATTATTTCCTACAGTCAGCTGAACATAAAACACCTTGGGCATTGGGCAATGATACCTACAGAAAGAAAACACAAGGGTCGGCGGTAGCTTGGTGTCAGTCTATAACCATGACCGTAAGATTGTTCACTTACAAATGTTAGCAACTAGGGGATGCACCGCACGCTCGCTTACTAACCCTGACACAGTCTTAACCCCACGAATATATTCCTAAGGTAAAGTGTGAGTCAGCATCATCTACACATACTAGTGTACACTGACTTCCGTGGAAGATGTAACATTAAACAAGAAAGGAGATTTTCCGACGACCTTTGAGTTGGTTTTGATAGATGAGAACGGGATAGTTTGCTGCTGAAACGCAGAAGCACTGCACAAGCTGGAGATCGCTGAGCGCTCTGAGGCGGCCGCGTGCACATTGCTGGGCTCGTGGTGAACAGTGGCTGTATTAGTGCTATGGGGCAGTGAGGTGACTCGGTATGGCATGAAGACATCACACTGACATAACACAAGCTAAAGAATCTGTACCCGGCCTTTTAAAAATGCTTATTTCAAACTGGCCACATATTTCAGAAGGCAGTGACATTTCATCGCGTACACAATGCGCAGCGATCAGATTAGGGTGACTGGCATGGGCACTACCCCAGAAATGCACCATTTCTTTGTGCTGGGAGCGTTCAAAGTGCTCCCTGTTTGAAACACTGACTTAACTTTTATTAGCCACAGTCATCCTACTATACTGCATGAGACATGGACATCATTCCTCCAGCCCAATGAACCCTGTTGTGCTTCTGGGTTTTCCTGCTTTGTAACCCTTTGACTGGCAGAGAAAACGAACCCAATCAAGACCCCTAGACGGTATTATTTCTAGACTGAGTCAGAAGTAGCATCACAAAATATACTTGTGGTTGAAACCCAACCAGGTTTGCGTTAATGAAGCTGAGGGAGCAGGGTGTGACTAGGAAGCTGTTACCATCCAAGGGGTAAGAGGCCGGGGGGAAGAAGAACACATCTGGGACAGACTGCACGTTCTTCCCTTTTCTTAGTTTTTGTTTTCGTTTTGTTTTCCTAGATAGGGTTTCTCTGTGTATCCCTGGTTATCCTGGAACTCACGCTGCAGACCAGGTTGGCCTGAATCTCACAGATGCCCACCTGTCTCTGCCTCCCAAGGAGATTAAAGTTGTGGACCACCACTGCTGGCTGAGGGGGAAAAATGTAAAAAATTGGGATAGATGATAATATCTATCAACTCAACAATTACTTATGGAACGTCTTTTATGACAAGATATTCTAAAAAACAAACATCACGGTAGAGAAGGAGACAGACGGCAGTAAGACATGTATGTGGGATATCTAGCGTGTTAGAAATACCTGTAAGGAAAGAAAACAATGAGGGAAGGTTCCAGAGTATAGAGAGCTGTCTCTATAATGTAGCTAGGAAGGCTTCACTGATAAAATGGCAACTTTGTAGGAGGAACCAAACTAGGCAGGAATCTGGGACAGAGCATCTGAGGTACACAGAATGTGAAGCGTAGAGGCCCTGAGACATGCTCAAGTAACTAAGGAGGCCCATCTGGCTACTGTTGCAGGGGCAAAGAAGGAAAGCATAGGGTAAGAGGCAGATTCTGCAGGCCTTCCTTAAGAATCATCTTATGGGTTTCACTCTGACCCTAAGAGAAATGGACAGCCACTGGGAGCAGAAAAGGACATCATCTAAATCATGGAAGATCGTCTCTTGTGGTGGGGTCAGACTGAGGGGAAGGGATGCAGAATCAAGGGGCGTCTAACAGTAGCTATGAGATACGCCTCAGAAAGGGCAGATAGCGCCTTAACGTGGGTGTCACGGTAGAAGGAACAAGAGTCTTGAAAATAAAGATGGGGTTACAGAGGACTGCCTCAGAGTCACCCCAGAGCCTTGGAAGAGAGCACTCGGGATGCAAAGCTAACAGAAAGACCAATAAGCTCAGGGCCATAATACGGAAATGACGAACCCTGAGTAACACACAAAGTAAAAGTAGGACTGGACAGTATGACCCCTGAATTGAATGTCTCAGCACTATGAACAGAGTTTTGATGGAATAATGGATTTGGAATTGTAGTGCTAAAAATTAAGTTTAAAAAATTTTCCCAATTCTGGAATATGTCTCCAAACCAAAGTCCATTGAGGTCCTGCTTTTTTTTCTTCTCATGCTCATGACTGAACCCAAGGGTTTGCGTGTGGTAGACAAGTACTCTAGTATAACTTCAAGTTGCACCCCCAACTTGAAGTCACGACACATTTTAAATGATTATTAAATAGCCAAGTAGCGGTATGCTTCGCACAGTCTGAGATAAAACCGGAGAGAGTCCGCAATGTTAACGTTTGCTGGGCAGATGGGAGTAAACCAATGAAGGTTGACTGAAGATGAAGATGAATGGTAAAGTCGAAAAGATTAGCAAGGCAATAACTGAGGCCGTGTGAGTGGATGAACACCTGGAATAAACACCTGGAAAGGACTCGTGTAAAGGAGCCTAGAGCGCCTACGGCTGAGCTCTGATTAATGCCTATGATCAAAGGAAACAGTACATGGCAGGGGAAACAGTGCGTGGCAGAAGACAGGGTGAAGGAGGGTCAGAGCGGAGAAGAAGCTACAACATAATGTCAGGGGTAGGGGTAACCAACAGTGTCTAAGGGACTGGAGAAATCGAGAGCGTGGCAACAGAAAAAGTCACGGTTTAAATGCCAAACATCAGTTTTTATGGCTCACAGTTTTCTAAAAATATACATACGCATGTATATATAAGTGAATAAGTATCCTTATTTTTAAATGAGTAAAAAAGTTACAGGAAAAAAAGATGACACTAAAATACTATTCTTAACACCCAAAGACTAAGAGGAATTTTAAACTGCAATCTTTTTTGTCCTTTGATTACAATGGCTAAACAGAGTGCTGAACACACAACAGCTTTACCACTCATCCCTTTAATCCAAAACTTTCAACAGGCTAATGTGAATAATGAATATGCCACCTTCACTCATCCTCAGCCTTTACCTTCCCACCTCCACAGACCCATGCAGACCTAATCAGTTCTACAGAACTTCAAGATGCACTACTTGAAATGAGAAATCACCTCCTGAACCAATCTTACATGGCAGGCGTTCCCCGTAGAGCAAATGCTTTATAATTAATTATAAACCTCTGAAAACAGAGGTCCACAACTGGAATGCCGAGGCCCTTAACTGAGGAGAAGGGAGTGGGCGCCACTGTAATCACTAAGGGCTGCTGACAATTACAAAACTCATTTTGGTTTGCCACAGAGACAAACAAAATTTCTGTTCATTATAACTTTACTGGAATATGATGTCATAACACATAACCATACTGAAACAATCTGCTGATTTTTCTAACCAAAATATTAATTGCACACTAAAGAGCCCTTGGGGCCTCTTCCTTTGGGCCATCAAATATGGCTTTGTGTATGTGTACAGGCATGCATTTTGATATATATGTATATATAAATCATGCCATATAAATATCAGAGGGAAAATTAAGTATATTGCATTTTTTTTACATAAAAAGTAAAATATTCTAGTAGTAACAACAGGAAATACCAAGACCTGATGCCTGAATTGTTTCATTCCAGTTCCCCTTCATCCTCTGGCTTAACAATGATTCTTAGTAATACACCCCACATGGTTTGAATATCTTACACATCACATCTCAGAGCACCATGACAATTAAGATTAGCCAGAGCACTCTGATTAATGGTATCCAGACTGCACTCCAGGAGAAATGACGAAGAAATCTTCATCAAACAGAATACTGTGTATAGAGGTCCTTGCCGCTAAATACTTATTTCCTTTGGGGGGGAAAAAAAAAGAACCATGCACTCAGGGCTTATTAATTTCAAAGGTGGTGTGTTTTCCTTAATGAGGGTCCTTCTCACATTTGTATTTTTTTTTTCAAACAGTAAGCTCAATTTTGAAAATGAACATTCAACATAAGATGTATTTATTTCCACAACTGAGACTATATGTAACTAAGCAGCTAGAGGTCCATGCTCAAAGCTTAGGTTCCCATACTATTGCTACTGCTCAGAGATGAACCGTGAAAAACCCTACTGTGCAATGATGAAGTGGGCACCTCCCACCCTCTGCCTCCACAGTGTGGCTCTGCTTTCGCCAGAACCGTTCTTGTCATAATTAAAATATACACCTCAACCCTGTCTTCTGAATCAGTCTGCAGCTGAGGTCCCTGGCTTGCCTTGATGACTCTGCCCACTGTCTCAGAGGCGATGCTCTAGGCTATTCTTGCACAGGGCTGTCTTGGCCAACAGGCAACTGCTTCAAAGGAGGGGCTCTAACTGCTCCTTACTGCTCCCTGTGGGTCTCACTTACTACATCCTGTGGATCTATTCATCCTTAGGGTAGCCCGGCATGAAGGGGAAGGTCCTGAATCTCACTTTGAGAGCTAACAACGTTCTCCAATAGAGTTGTTGAGAGTTAAAATTCAAGTCTGTCTAACGTCAGAGTCTCAAGAAAATCTTGAAGAGGAGTTTCCTGAGGCCGACAAGATGGCTCAGTGGGTAATGGTGCTTGTCACCACGACTGAAGACTTAGCTCATTCCTTAGCACCTGAAGGTTCAAAAGAGGAAATCCTTTGACTTCACATGTGTTGTGGCATGAGCTCCTATCACATACATACATACATACATACGTACATATTCGCACACACACAATAAACACACTAATAAAGAAATAGAGAGCCTAAAACTCTGCCTTATTATCTTCTAGCTCCGACCATTTTTGTTTATGTCCTTAGTGGTCACAGAAGCTAGCGCAAGGGTCCTACATGAAGGGGTACTAAGAGATGCAGGCATGCCACCACATGGCAGCTTAAACAAATAGCACTCCAGGTGACTTCTTGAGCTTCCACGGCATGAAGTTCAAACAGACAATCAAATGGTGCAACGTGAAAATGATGGCAGTCAGAGCCACACTGCTGAACAGCCCAGACAGCACCAAAACCACTCACAAGGCTTCCTTTCCATGCTTCATTGTTGCCTGCTTGGTGCGCATGCGGTGGAGGGCAGGGCGGGAGCAAACACGAAACACTGTACATTAAAAGGCTTCCCTTTCCTTGGATACACAAGAAGTCTTCATATTTGCCCTGTCTTCAAGACCTATGAGACCCTGCAACAATCAAGAAAGGATACGGGAGGCCTTTCGATGCATACTTCACGTCCCCAGTACAGCTTCTACGCAAAGGAAACGCCCTTCACGCGTGTTACTATGGCAGTCTTCGCGCCATACAGTCTTGCCGTCCTCTCCAAAGTGACTTCACTCAAAGTTTCTTTCTCAACTCCTTTCTGTTATCTTTCTAAACAGCAAAACCCCATCTGTCCTCCCCACCATCCGGCGCTTGCCCTGTTCTTCAGCATCTCACGTTCCTAGATACCACTTTTACAAGGTGAGAAAGATACATTCCAAACAACATTAGTGCATAAAAATTGAAAAATAATTACCTCATTTCATTTGACAGCGCTACTCATAAATTTCAATACAGCTTAGACGGCCCTATCTCTTCTCCAGGGTTATGTCCAAAGCACATGAACTTGCTATCTTCTGATCTAATGGGGAGAGGCTGGGATTCTGGTCTTTTTATAATTCAGACTGAAAACAGTACGTCACTTAAACTTTCTGTCTCAGTTTACTGCTTATCTGTAAAATATTTGCAGAACCTATGATTAAAAAATTCTAAAGGCCAAGACTTAGAATTCAAATGACATTTGATTATTTTTACGCTTTGTACACTTTTGGCAGCTCTAACCCAAATTCTTTCCCTTGCAACAGAAAAATAACAAGTTTTTATCATAAGGCTGTAAAGTAGTCTTGGCATATTTTCAAACTTGTCCATATATAAAATGCCAAGATAGTTCTTTCTTCACATCTATTAAATTTGAAAATAATATTTTATGGGGTCTGGGTTTTAATTCTTAAGGAATTCAAATATTGGAACTGATTTGAAAGATTCACAGGCAAGCTGAAAAGAAGTTTTAAAAGAGGGGTGTGTGGTGATGTTTTGTATATGACCTAACAAATAAAGCTTGCCTGAAGATCAGAGTGCAAAACTGGCCACACTAGCTAGCAACAGAGGCCAGACAGTAGTGGCACACACCTCTAACTCCAGCACTTGGGAGACAGAGGCAGACGGATCTCTGTTAGTTCAAGGCCACCCTGGGCTACAGGAAATTGATCCAGTGTAATAGAGAAACAGAAGCAGAGCTCACACAAAGGTGATCCCAGCACTTGGGATCACACGCCTTTAATCCCAGACCCAGGGAGGTGGAGGCAGGAATGATATGGCGGGGCAGGGAGAGAAATATAAAATGAGAGGAGACAAGAGAGAGATGCAGTCTAAAGAATAGTAGTCTGAGGAGCAATCTAAGCAGTCTGAGGAACAGGCAGTCTCAGGAACAGTGCAGTCTAAGCAGTCTGAGGACAGGACCGCCCCTGTAGTCTGAGCGATGGTAGAGGGAAGAACTCTCCCAGTGGCTGTCCACTTTGCTTCTCTGATCTTCAGCTTGAACCCCCAATATCTGACTCTGAGTTTTTATGATTAGGGACAATTATAATTTGTGCCACATGTGTGAGGACATTGCACCTGTTCTGTTTGGGGAACTCCCCTAATTATGCCTTAAGTGCCTAGGAGGAAATACACAAAGGATGCAAAAGAAATTCTGGGGTAGGGTGTCTCAAAGTGATGAGTTAAATGCCATGGTGGCAAATCACAGTTTCAAGTCATTATCGGCACTGAAATGTTCAGCAGAGTCGACTCAGTAAAGATAAACCTGTGTCAGAAAAGCAAGAATTTTTAATACGAGAGCGAGAACCCGTGTCACTGAAATGCAACAGTTCAGGGCAGAGGATGCTCTCAGAGGCTTGCTGCTGGGAACACACCGCTAGCAATCTCGCCAGCAACTCACACCCACTATTCTTGCCCCTCCCCTAAACCGTGTCTGCGTAAACCATCATGAGCACAGCATTCACAGAATTATGGCAAAAGCAGACCCTAGTGTTTAGGTCATCACATCTGTAGCGTGTATATTTTATAATACCAAGGACGCACTCAATTATCTATAGAGACAAGAACAGAACCTAAACACCCCACTGTGCTTTCAGCTTCTGTGTGGACAGCACTGGCTTGATACTTCCCCGTTCAGTTGAGTTAAGCTTCAGTGTCCCACTTCCTAGCAGCAAAGCACTGCATCCCTGGAAGAAGTCAAAGCATTGTGAGTTCTCTTTGCCGACACTGTAGTTAGGCCTTCCTACTCATACGCTTGTCTTCTACACGGCATGATCAGCCGCCAAGGCTATTTTCACTGCCTTAAAACAATCTGCTCCTTGTTTCACACAGACTCAGTAAAACTTCCTCGGGGAAGCCATGCAGGCTTCTGCAGGATTGTGGGTGACACTGAGTGCTTACCTGTCCAACTAGCTATTCTTGCAATTTCACAGAAATCCAAATCTTTACCTTCTTCCCAGGTAGGCCTGGTAAATTTCCATCACCCAACAAAAGCACGCCATTCATTTGTCCAGGCTCTAAGATGATTCTTACCGTGAGTTAATGTATCTTAAATTTCTTGAGAACTGTTTTACTTCTTCACAGCTCAAATGTCCACATCTAGCATATTCTGCCTATCTGTGCTTAAGATCCATATTTGCTCACCTTGTTAGATTGCATATTTATACATTCTAATAGGTCTTAGTAAAAACAAAATGTTGTATTTCAAGGATCTTCCCTATCTTTTTTATGTAGCCACCTTATATTTCCACACTCTCCTTTGTTTGTTATTCCTTTTCTAGGTTCTTGTGTTGGATACTCAGTTTATCTTCACGTTATCATTTCCAACATAAGCATAAGACTAATGACTTTGTTGTCCCGTATGCCTTTTATTGTTCAAACTACGGTGTGCTCAAGAGGAAACATACTACAGTGCTCTCTAACTGCCTGGCAACGACAGCCCTTGTGAAGACTCACCAGTGTGTCTAGAAACGCCCTGAGGAAACCTTGGATAAGCACTGGTATCTTTTCTGAGTCACTTGTTTAATCTATTAAAGCTCTTAGTTTGAATATAATAAAAGCTACTTCACATTTTAAGAAATGTAATGGAAGGATGTTTCGCTATAAACTGGAAAATAAATACTGGTAGAGAACAGATTTTGAGTGGGATAAACTGGGTCCATCTATTTCATAGATGCCCTGGGGAGAGCAGCCTTACATCAAGACTGATCAGGAGTAAGACTGACTTTGGGTGCATCAATTTTCCCAACTTTAGGCAAGTGACCATCTAGGTAGAAATTACTTCATTTTTTGTGCAATAGCATAGCATAGCTGCACATTTATTTAGGGACAGCTTTTCAAATAAAAAAAACAAATAAATGGACATATATTGTGCACCTTAAAATCTTTTGTAAAATGTTTTAAAGAAATACAATCTTAAGTTTTTACTATGCATTTTCTATATACAACCTGATTTAAAACAATCTAGCAGATTCCTCTGAGTAAGAAATATATTAAGACATAGCTCATGAGTTGCATGAATTCTTCCACAAGTCAATTCCATCTGTGGCTAATGCTTTTCTGAGAATTTTCTTCGTGCGTTACTAGTATAGAAAATCTCTTAAGTCCTTTGCAGCAACAAAACAAATATGAAACTATTTCTAGAAAAATAGTTGAAATACTTCTGTTTCCCTACAATGTTAAGCTCAGAAATATTTGTTTTGAGTTTTTTAAAGTTTTACATACAGGGAAGTATAAAATATTAAAGATATATATTTAAAAGGGATTTTTATCTTTTCGTGAATAAATGCCTAAGTGATGGCTAGAAAACAAGTCAAATGGACAGGAGGAAAATAGAGTGCTGCCTCTAACATTTCCTTGAGCTCCAGAAATGGCTTTGTTACAATGTCCAACCCAGACATCTCCTCTGGTGTTTTTGCTGATCAAAATTAACTATCAACTTTGGATGTTTGCCCATGGCAACTACTCCCGAAAGAAACACAGAGACATTACATCAGTGCTGTTACAGCAGGATCAATGTGCCTGGATGGCGAGCCGAAGAGTAATTAGACTTATTGCACACTGGCAGTATTTTCTCTCTTTCATTGAAATCTAAGTGAATCTGGTAGGACATTTGCATATAGTTTAATGATAACAATAACTTGTAAGTTAATAGCTATTCATTGGAATATGAAAAATTTACTTGGCATTTCCCCAGCTAGTTGTTTTTACAGCTTGAATTCACTTTATGCATTAGCTGCATTCATAAAAAAAAAAGTTAACATGAAGCAAATATTTTCATACTAAATTCCATTTCCCCACTGTTGCCCAATATTTAATCTTGAGCTATATTTCTGTAAGAAAATGTTGGCTCTAACACATTATAAAAATTATAATTAAAATGCATATATATATGTGCCCAGGAACAGATATATTTAATCAATTATTTTATAAAACACATTTTATCTTCTCTTCTGCAATAAATTCAGCCTAATGGATAATTATTTTGTTTCATATCCTCACAATCATTAGAAGTAAAAGTAGGCTTTAAATAGCAACCATAGGGCCTTTAAAGTGGATTTATAGAGCCAGGCCTGGCGGTGCACACCTTTAATCCCAGCACTGAAGAGGCAGAGGCAGGGGGACACCTGCGAGTTGAGGCTAGCCAGGCAGACATATGAAACTCTTTCTCAAAAACCACACAGAAAAGTGTGTAGAAGTACAATTACAGTTTGTTAGCTGGAACTGCATCCCAGAGATTGGCTGTCAGGTTTCAGCAATACAAGGATTGTCAGATCAATGACAGTAGTCACCCCCAGACCTTCCAAATCTCTATTTCAGGGCTCTCACTCCCATCAATACTAGTTTACTGCAGAGCCCATACATTTCTGATTCAAGGAGTCACTTTCAAACAAATGCAAAGAAGATATGCATAGCTATTTGAAGATTATGTACAAAAATGTAAAGAGAAACTTCTGTTGCAACAGATGAAGAATTGGAACCTTTCAAAACTCTTCTATACATTCGTATTTTTGTAATTAGTGCCCTGAGTTAATGGTCTAAACTTGTAATTTTCAAGCATCATGATTTAAAATGTTTTCTACACAAATCCTCTGCAGAGTATCACAGGACTAAGGTCGTTCCCTGCTCCCCTGTCCTGTATTACACAGACAATCAAGGTATGCTTGTCTACCAAGTCAATCACTGAGCATAAAACTGCCAACTCCTCTTAATTTGTGTCATGTGTCCTGAAGCAAAGCACAGCACCAAGTATGTGAGAGGCCACCAGAAAAGATGCATGTAAACATCCAGTCTGTCAGGAGGTCTTCCCCACTGCGAGGGGCCGGAGGAATACTTAGAGCCTTGAGAGGTTCATGATTTATGCCTCTGATTACCATGACTTATTATTACTCACAATAGGGGTAAGAATGGAGTGTGTCACATTCTCATCTACACACAAAACAGCTTTTTTAGGATATTCTGAACAAGTCCCTCAAGATATCTTAATATTCCCAGACGGATGTTTACATGAGTTAGCAAAGTAAGAGACGAAGCACACAGGAGGCTGGAGTCTGTTCAGAGCTTTACCAGCAGGTGACACATGCCACCAGAACACCAAAGCCGCGGGAAGTCACAGCTGCTCTCACTCCATCGTTTTGGGCCTCCTTTAGATGCACCACAAGGTTTCTGTGATGCTTCAGCCCTTCCGGTGCTTTCTGTTATTAGCCACTGGCTCCAAGAAGAAGCAAGGGACCACGGCACTACCACCACACTATCTGCTTAAAGAAATACAGGAAAGAATGCAGCCCCACAGGCAAGAGCTCCAGCCTTCCATCTGACACGCGGGACAATGACATGTCTGATGAGTCGAGGAGAGGAACAGGGCAGGGTGGCTGAGTGCAGTCACTGAAGTGATCAGTGCGGTTAACGGAGTCAGACACATGACTAGAGTCAGACTTACGTACTGCATGAGCGTGTCCGCTGACTGCCTCCAGCACTACCTACACTACTACAAGGGAAACAGTTTCACCTCTCCAGGAAATAAGGGTCGGTCAACAATGTCAATACATTTCAAGATAGGCGGCTGTGGGCAGAAATGCACAGAGAAATACAGACTGTGCCATTTCAAAAAGTAGACACCACCAACCACATCTCCAGACATTCATGAAGGCAACTAAGAAGCTTTAAATTCTCTTTTCTATGTCAGAATACGCATTTATTTACATAGGCTCTTCAGTGACCTGTCAATAACAGTACAGCAGTCTATCAATGCATTTCTCTTTGAAGAGATGCATCTTGAACAGAGAACATGAGAACCGTCAATAAATCATAAAGACGTAAGTAAGTCAATGTTTTTGGTAACTGAAGCCAAGAAAAAGCCTGGGAAATTAATAGGTAATGAGCTCCCAGGAAACTCAAACTGAGGAAAAGCAGCAAGCCCTGATGAGAATAATACCGACGATGATTAAATATACAGGCCCGGCATTACTGCCTAAGAACCTAAATCTCACCCGAAATAGAAAAAAGCTGAATGCTGAGGCTTCCTGTTTCCATTGCAGCAAAAGAAGAGAAAAAGCATGCAAGAAAAAAGACAGAGGGTATTGACAGTATCAGGTGCGCTTCTGAGATGGCTTCTAGATGGCTTCAGAAATACACAGTAACAGAAACCAACATGATGGACTGATTTGGACTTAGGCAGGATTAGAAGGAAAAATAATTTACTTTTGTTCTAAAGTAGACTTTGTGAACAACTACCAAGATGTCTGTATTGATTTGGAGAAAAGTCTTCCACGTGTTCTTAAAAAAAAAACAGGATGCCAGCAAAACTAAAGTCATTCAAGTCCAAGGGAGTATTAGGTTCCTTGCGTATATGAGAAAGCAATGGAGAGTTCTGGAAACCTGGGATGTAATGTATGTGCAAAATGAGTCTTAAACAAATTTCACTTATTGTTTTTGTTATTCTTCTTTTTTAAAAAATCACTCAAGAGAACAAAAGGAAGGTTTGTGAACAATCTTATTTACAACAGAAGAAGCTTCTTGGGGGACTTTGGGAGAAACCTATAGTCACAGGCTGAGAGTCAGGACTCTGAGAATGCCCTCCAGGACAGTGATCAACCCTGACAGCAGGGTGGCCACGGTGATCTCTCAGGAAGCCCAATCACCCCAGTCATGCACAAGGAATTCCAGCCAGAAACCAGACACTTGAGAGCTGACGAACTCGCAAATAGTGTCGAGTGGACGAAGGGCTACACTCCTAATCTTATTTGTCACCGCCTTCACGTCTTATCAAACTGTAGCGCTAGTCAAATCAAATCAGCATATCCCTTTACTTCTCAAATTTAAGCAGCCAGGACACGCCTGCACATACTTGAAAAGCTCTTCTGACCCCATGTAACTAGAGTAAACGACTCACATGCTATTCCAAGGGTGACACTCTAGGAAAAATGCAGGAAGAGTGAGTGGCCTCTGCTCACAAAAGGAAAGCAGGGAGTCTCAGTGTCTGGCACCTAGTATGATGTCTAGCACTTAGGAGAAGTCTAATAAACACAACACGCTAAGCGAGGGAGGGACGGCTAACACTCACTAAGTGGTTTGCCAGCGCGGGACATTCAGTAACCCACTTGAGATTTCCTACAGCCCTCAGCACCCAATGCTGTTTGTTATCACTTCCGTTCTCAGTCCCAGAAACTGAAGCAGACTCTGGATGTCCTCGCATAACTGGGGCTAGCTTTCTGATGCAGGCACACTGGCTCGGCAGCCCTGACTAATGACTAATCACACTGCACACACCACCGGCCTGCTCTACATGAGACGGCGGATGGCGCCAAGAATGGGAAGCAGACTCACAACACGCCACGTCCACAGCTTGGAGAGCGGCTGAGCCCAAGTTAGAGACCCTGTAGGGGGCAGGGGGCAGCGTGCACCTTCTACCCCCTGAGTGTGACCTCTGAAACATGCCTTCAACCTACTTATACCCAGGAGACATATGAGAACACTTAAAAGCAGTGGCTGACAAGGAAGGGGGAGGGGCCTAGTCCTCAATGCTGAACCACCGGCAACTGGTGAACTCTGGGAGATGCCGGGAATCACTGCCTTAAGTGGGGTGTACTCAATGTTGAGCCCACCAGGCCCCAACGGACAGCTCACACCACACACACACACACACACACACACACACACACACACACACACACGCCTGCAAATCAGTAAGGGAGTTACTAAATAAGAAAAAGTGTAAATTCAGTTTACCAAGAAGGAAATACAAATGGCTTTACATGTATGCTCATAATTAAAGACATATAATGCAACTCAAAATGCCAAAAGGTATCCTTTTCATCTCGCTTGCTGAGAAACGAGGCATTCAAAGAACCTCATCCCCCAGTCTGCAGTAACAGGGTGACTCGAAACCCACTCTTGTAGAGACTCACATGCTCCTCTCAGATTTCACTCAGAGCACGTCAAGGTTTTGCTGGGAACCTGCCGTTAGTCTGAACTGTAACTCAAGAGGACAAGTTGGAGTTCTTCAGAGACCGAAGCCTGACATAAACCTAACTCCCAGTCACAGCTCTGACCCCATGATTCGACCCCAGCCGCGCTGCCCGCGCATCGGCCTGCATCATTCCTCTCTTGCTTACTTTTTGTTCAAACCACACCTTCTCAATAAGACCGCTCTACTTAAAGTTATACTACTATTCCTTACTAGGCTCTATTTTCCACCATCACTTTCTAACGTACTATGAAGAGCATAGTATGTTTTAATTGCTGTTTAGCAGTAGGCTAGCTTCACCTGTATTAAATGAATGTTGTACTACACACACACATACACACACACACAACAACAACAACATTGTTACAGCAAACAAGAAACTGAATGTCCAAAAATACAAGTTGGATTAAATAAATTACGGAGTAATCACACAGTGGGATACTAAGCAGAGCTTAAGCAAATGAAGCAGTGTAGTGAGATAGTCTTTCTGTGGCACTGACCACGCCCATTGGGGGTGGAGCCATGGGCGGAGTGACCTGTGGAAGGAGGTCGGAGGGGGCCAGGAAAGGCGCTCTCGTGACTCTGACAGGAGAGGATCGGGTTGAATTTCCTGGTGTTCATCTGTCTAGGTTGTAAGTTATTTCTCCCTGAATAAACACCTATTCGGCCTATTTGTTTATCCTGATCCTTATTTACCGCAATATCTGGTGTCAGAAGTGGGATTACCTGGGTTTTGCCCCCAGGCCAAGTTAATCTCTGACTGGAAAAAAACAAAAAGACACTCTTACAGGACACTACAAACTCTGAATAGAATACAAAGCACAAACTTGCTTCAAGTGCCTAAAAAGTAGGAAACAACAGTAATCTGGGGACAGAGTTAGCACCTGGAAAACTGATAAGACATGAACTGGGGATCCTAGATGAAACCCAGACAGAGAGCCCCACACTCTGTGTACGAAACCCAGGCCAAGCTCGAGCTGACCCATGGGGCAGATGCAGAACAACTCAGCTGAGACACTTAAACGTGAGCCGCTGACTAGGGAGGGAGAGAAGCGCCTTGTCTGTAGGCTGTGGGCAATCCAGCCGTCTTCTCAAATGCTTTTTCAGAAGTCTCCAGGCTCAGAGCACTTCCTATTTCCAGCTCTGGGGTTGCGGATACTCGCCCCCGCCTGCTTTTGTCTTTTCTTTTCATGATAATAATTTTTTAGTTAAATTTGTAACAAGCTAGTTTTACATGTCAATCCCAGTTCCCTCACCCTCCCCTCCTCCCCTGTCCCACCAACCCCATCCCATCCCCTTTCTGCTACCCAGGGAGGGTGAGGCCTTCCATGGGGAGTCTTCAAAGTCTGTCATATCATTTGGGGCAGGGCCCAGGCCCTCCCCCATGTGTCTAGGCTGAGAGAGTATCCCTCTATGTGTAATGGGATCCCGAAGTCCATTAGTATACTAAGGATAAATACTGATCCACTACCAGAGGTCCCATAGAATGCCCAGTCCTCCCAACTGACACCCAGGTTCAGGGAATCTGGGTCGGTCCTCTGCTGGTTTCCCAGCTGTCCATGAGCTCCCCCTTGTTCAGGTCAGCTGTCTCTGTGGGTTTCTATAGCCTGGTCTTGACCCCTTTGCTCATCACTCCTCCCTCTCTCTAACTGGATTCCAGGAGTTCGGCTAGTGTTTAGCTTTTGTCTTAAGAGTGAACAACTGTGCTGCTTGGAAAAGAAGCACTTGAAGGCTGGAGAGATGGCTCAGCAGGTAAGGGCACTTGAAGCCAAGCCCGAGATCTGAGTTCAACCCTGGGGACCCATGAGATGGACAGGGAGAATAGCCCTCCCAGTTTGTCCTCTGAACTACACACACACACAAACACACACACATACACACACAAACACACATGCACACACACAAACACACATACACACTCACACACACTCACACGCATGCACACAAACACACACATGTACACACACATACACACACAAACACACATGCACACACACTCACATACACAAACACACACACTCTCACACACTCACACACACTCACTAACACACAAACACACACACGTGCACACACATACACACACTCACACACAAATATACTCACACACACACACACTCACACACATACACTCACATACACAAACACACACTCTCACACACACTCACACACACTCACTAACACACACAAACACACACACATGCGCACACACATATACACACTCACACACAAATATACTCACACACACACACACACACACACACACTGTTGCGTATGCACATTCACATAAATGCCCACAAAATAAATGAACAAATAAATGTATTTTTTAAAGGAAAAGACATACTTGGGATTTTAAAGCATATTTTCTAATTAACTGGACCAATTAAACACATTAAGTCTTCTTACAGCTTAGGTCCATTTGAAATATTCTTCTAAAAGAGACAATCCACCAGAGTAACTTCAACTTACCTGGCATTTTGGATAGAATTGTACAATGAAGTTCTAGATTTCATGTTTTCCAAAGTATTTTTGGGGTGTCATCATCTCGATTTACTTATTTCTAGAAAAGCTTCTCTGGCAGCAGGAAGATGGCTCAGAGGGGCGGTACACTACACCAAGCCGATGACCTGAGCTCAAGCCCCAAGAACCACATGGTGAAAGGGCAGGACCAACTCCCGTGAGTTTTCCCGTGACCTCTACATGAGCGCTATGGTGTGTGCACTCACACTTTCACAAGTAAATAAGTCTAATTTCAAAAGCAAACTTCTGTCATTGCCAACCAACATGAAGGACCAGCTCTTTATCTGTCATAAACTCATCAAATAACCCTAAGTCAGGCCATTCACTAAGATCAACCAAACCTCCTGAGAAGACCCACAGAGCAAATACTTCCAGCTCGGCAAGCCAGTGCCTGGAGCACACCTCTTCACCCCTGCTGCAGAGCCCAAAGGATGTGGCTATGGACCATGACATCTGATGAATGGGAACTGTCGTCTACCTTTCATATAACTTCGACATACCACAAAGGATGACTGTTTATTTTACAGTGTCAAACTTAAATCATGGGGTGATAGAGAAATGGGCAGTGCTTGCTTGTCTTGCGAGCAGCAGCTTGCCAGCCCCCAGGGTAGAAATGAGGTTACTGGAAGCCCTTGCCGAGGACTCTTAACAGCAGAATTTGAGTGACTCACTATGCCACCACTGACTACATGATAAATTGTGAGATGCCATCACCTGCCAAAATAATAACTAGACCAATGCTATGAAATAAAACACAAAATAGCAAATAAATAGAAAATATAACTAACATAGTATATCCTTGAAATTTTAAAAATGGGAGGCAACAGACAGAAAATTGCTGTTTTGTTGCACACTTCGACATCATAAATTTCACACAGAATTAAACCGACTCTATATAATTTTGCTTATTGAAGTCATTAGTTACTTTTATGCCAAACTTGGAACCCCATTAACCTTCAGTGTGATTTAGTATTGAAATGTGCCCACAAGAATCCTGACGTTTCTGTAGTTCTCATGTCCCATATGGTAATACCAAACAAACATCAAGACTGCCAAATGCTACACGCCAAAAGAAACTAGACCCAAAATCTACACATCTCAATGAACTTCTATGCGGTCAGAATAGCCATGCTGAAAAGTACTATATATATATATATATATATATATATATATATTATACATCCCTAGACTCACACGCATGCAAATGTAAATTCTGAGACATCCTGCAGCAAGACTTTAACTCTGTTCAAAATTATACAATTACTTTCTTTTAAAACACACTTTGAAACTTCTTTTGATCTCTAACACAGGTAAGATAATCATCTCTTCGGGAATATAAGGAAATCCGAATAAGCTTAGATAAACACTCCTCTGGGGAGACAGAATCAGGCTTTATTCTTCCGTCAATGCCTACCACAGTACCTGAACCAGTAAGCTGGTTTCTTTGCTTCTGTTCTCTCACAGAAGTTTCATAATTGGTGCAGACGAAGCCGCAGTTACATTTCTATTGCTTCTTTATGCAAATGTGGCCCTCTCTTCCGACACATACATTCATTTCTCCTGCCCTCTCCAAACGTTCCGAAGAGAAGAACTCAATTCTGCAGGGTAGTCCTAAAGGATCGAGCCACGCCCTCTCCTCTCCAGTGATCTTCTCAAATTCCAGTTCCGCTTTGTTTATCTACTTCAGCAACAGCCGGTTTGCAGAGGTGATGCTACACAGTGTGGCGGGTAGGGGGACACGGTATCGGGGTGGGATGCAGTGGAATGCAATTTGAAAGAGATTGTCATGAAAAGCAAGACTGAAATGGGTCACAAAAGAATACAAGTATCTCTACAATGGTCATGTTGTTGACTTTGGGGGGGGGGATGCCCTAAGGTAGCTAGAGTGAAATGGCCTTGGATAGGTTGTGCGGAAGTTCTACAGAGAGCACAAGGGTGTGGCCACCCTTGACCTGAGAACTGCAGAGAAGGAGGAACGGTGTACCAGCACAGCCAGCCAGAGCCAGCACTGGTAATCAGTGGGGTGACAGGTCAGCCAGGCATCTACTGAAGCGAAATGGTAGGTCTGGAAGAGTAGAGCCTTGTGTGCATGCAGTCAATTCCCACCCTTACCTCTGCTCTCGATCACCCTCGAGGTATGTCTCCTATAACAAACACATACTTGGTGATTCCCCCTTGATGTCTTACAGCATGTCTATGCTCAAAGCTTGAACTGCATTCCAAATCTGATTTAAACTATATTTGTCCACCTAAGCAAATGGCAGTAACCTCTACCCACTACCAAAAGTTAGAGATCTGAAAGCTTCTCGAATTAAATTTAGAATAGACTTGAGATTCCACTTAAACACTCTTGTGCCAGGCAACTAGACCCCTGGAGCCCAACCTCACACACTGGGGTAGGCTTTGAGGCTTTAAAAGCTCAGGCCATTCCCAATTAGCCTCTCTGTATGTCTGTCTTATGCTTGTGGATCAGATGTAAGTGCTCCAGAGACACACCCTCCTGCCTGTAACCAAGGCACAGCTTCATGCTAAGGACAGCAGTTGCAAAGGAGGCTGTCTATGCAGCCTCTGACATATGCACTGACTCGGGAAGACTAAGGAGTCCCACCAAGCAGGACCCGTTATCAAATGGCTTTGTTTTTATGTTCTGTGAACTATTTTGTGTTTGAAATCTTCCACAAGTTTGATATTTGTGCTAATGTCATCTCATGATCAATGACTAACAAAGAAATCCACAATAAAAGTACATTACAGTATATCACTATGGTACGCCATACACATTTATTAGAGGAATGTGTATTCGTGGCATGGAAATTGTTATAATATATTTTGGATCTAAAAGAGAATTATATGAGTTGTTTATATCTACATACTCACGTAAGGATTTCACTAGAGCTGGGCATGCCTTTAATCCCAGCACTTAGGAGGCAGAGGCAGGAGCAGGCAGATCTCTGAGTTTGAGGCCAGCCTGGCCTACAGAGCAAGTTCTAGGACAGCCTACAGTTACAAAGAGAAACCCCGTCTCAAAACAAACAAACAAAAAAGCAAAAAACCCACAAAGAATCTTAATAGCAGCACATCTAGTAGGTAAGACTGTAGATAACAACTTAAACTAAAAGTTTATACAAGCCTATCTCTAAAGTAGACAAAACAAGGAGTCAAGAAGGAGAGATGACTGAGCACTCGGGAAGCTGAGGCCAGAGACAAAATGATTACGTTAGACCACACAAGTGAGAGAAAAAGGAAATGAATACCTTTTCCTCATCTGTGCTCCCAACATGGCAATAGGTATTCAATAAACACCTGATATACAATTTACCTCTGTCTTTAAGATTACCATATCTCCTTACTGTAAATTTTAGTTTATATCCTGACTCTCTGAAAATGGTTGGCCTTAGGTTTGGGTTGCTTTTGGGGGAGGGCGTCTTAATTTTCACAATATGAGGGTTTTTTATATTTGTTTTATGTCTTACTATATATGTCTATGTGTAGGAATATGCATATGTGCAGATGCCCAGGGAATCAGGGATGTCGGGTGTCCCCCATCTTCCCCCCCCCCGGGACTGAAGTCACTGAATTATCAGCTGCCCAGCATAGAATATAGGTCAGGTCCTTCCTCTGCAAGGGCAGTGCAGTTTGCACTTTTAACTGCTAAGCCATCGCTCCTGACACATAACACGAGCCTTTTGACGAAGCCATCCTAACACAGGGGGCGCCCTGCTACATCGGCTAAATGTGTCTTCCAGCTCTTTATTCCAGAAGACAACCAATGGTTTTCCAGGAATCTCAAATGGAAGATCTAACTTAAACGTCCAATTGGCCTAGACGATACAGATATTAAGTCCATAACTCAACAGCATGCAAATACTGTAAAAGCTAATTCCAATGGCAAAGTCATGCTGCCCTCTAGTGGTTCAAGAGATAAACACTTTGACCTGAACTGCACCAGGAATACCTCAAGCATAGTTTCATTATTTTGTAAACAGAAATATTACATTAAATTCCAGAGAAAAGGAATTTCAATTTTCTGTGCACCCAAGTTCAAAAGATTAGCTCTGACTGCTCTCTCCATATTGATATTCTTTACTACAGCAGACTTCCAACCACATTTGTCTATGAGTGCTTAAATCAATGCAAAAACAACACTCTGTACTCTGTTACAGCATTTGCGATTTATCTTCTTTTCAAATAAACATATGATAATAGCATTCAAGTTTAAATGCTCAAGCATTATTAAATAATTTAGAAAATGTGTAGTATGTGGTGGGAGATGTCATTCTGTAAATATGTTTCTCTTTTTTGTTAATGAATAAAGCACTGTTGACCAATAGGAAAGCAAGATAGGTGGGACTAGGAGACAAGGAGGAGTCAGGGAGAGGTAGGAGAGGATTCAACATGGAGGATTTGAGAGGGCAAAGGTCCTTATCCTCTCTGGTAAGATAGACCATGTGGAAATACTTAGATTAGTAGAAATGGGTTAATATTTAAGGCAGAGCTAGCCAATAAGAAATGCTAGTAACAGGCCAATAGCATTATATCAAATACAGCGTCTCTATGTGTTATTTGGGGCTGGTGCGGCTGTGGGACCAGGCCGGCGGGAAAACATGCTCCTAACAAAATGGCGCCTGCACTGTGGGGCCCGAGAACTTCCACTTAAAACTTAACAAAAGCTTAAAAATGGGTTTTAGAAACAGAACAGAGACAAGCAAGTCTTCTTGGTAGCAGCATTTTTCTCGGTTGAGCTCTGTTTTGCTAGAGACAAACAAAGATTTGCACAGCTCCTTTAAGAGAGGTTTCCTGACTCATCATAAGAGGCAAAAACTGTATGGCTTTTAAGAAGTACTGCTAATAATTCAATAGTGTGTATGAGCATCTGGTTTAAAAATAATAATAATAAAAAGAGAAGCTGAATCATTGGTGGCACACACCTTTAATTCCAGCACTCGGGAGGCAGAGGCAAGCAGATCTCTGTGACTTCAAAGTTAACCTGGTGTACAGAGTAAATTTCAGGGCAGCCAAAGTTACACAAAGAAACCCTGTCTCAAAAAATAAAAAAAAAAAATAAAGATGTAAAACACAAAAAATTCTAGGTACTATATGGTATTATGTTGTCTTTATATTGTTTGACTGCTGAGGAAACAACAACTGTTAAAACAAATGCTGCTGGATTAATCCAATTTATATATTTTAAAAATGCTTTGACTTCAAAATTTAAGTCTAAGGACAGGTTACTGGGGAAAAGGATTTCTATTTTTTGTTTCCACAGAAAATGAAAAGCTGTGGATTCCTTCCAGACTAATGGGGTTTGATCAAGCAAGACCCTCTGAAGCAGTGTCCCAGGTGATCCAACATTCAAAACAGCTGGGACAAGGCAGCCTTGCAGACTACAGCTAGGATTTCTGCATCTCCTTAGGATCCACATGACAGCGCCCCCTATCAGCAGGAAGCAGTTTGGAAAGAACGACGCCCAAATTCCCAAATATTGTTTATAAATGTTGGTTTTCATTTAAATGGGCTTGATTATAAATGGTTAATAATCACAACCAATCTCTTTTTAAAGGTAAAAAGGAGATTATAGTATAGGTATGAATACTTTGTTTTGGAATGGATTTTCATTTATTGATACAACTTAAGGTCAATTTCATGATATGTATATTTCTCCTCTTGTTTAGGTAGTGTTTATATAGCTCATTTAAAATGTATAATTTAGTACACATTATAGATAGTTACCTATAATAATCAAAACTTATAGTTAAGTTAGTTAGGTTTTCTAGACATAGAGATGTATTTGAAATGAATAGGCATTCTTCAAACCTTTCAAAGACCTACAGACTATGGCATTTAAAATGGTTTAGGTTTTTCTTAACAGTGAGACATAAATGCTCCTAACAACACTCCCTGCATCAGAAAGGAAGATGAACATCGAAGAAACTCGTTACGGAGTTTACTCCCAATATGGCATAACTAGCCATTTGGGCAAGATACTGCTCTTGTCTGGACTGTTTGACTTTATTCTGTATAAACTGGACATCCAGGACCCACAGGAGAGTGACTGCTAAAACAAGATGGACAATGCTACAGAGTTCCTGCTTCGTGGAAGAGTCTGCCAGACATTCTGCAGGACACAGAGAAAAATGACTGACAAACTGCCAATACAGGTGGATAGTTTAGTCTCCTGCTTTGCTGAGGAGTCTGCCAGACACACTATGGCCTATGGGCTGAAGATGGAACATTACAGAAGAACTTCAGGTGACTGACCAGGCAAGTTATCTCTGTCATTTCTAGAGTATATATATTATCCTTCTGTGGTCTTTGATGGAGTTGAAGACAGATAGTTATGGTTATAATTTTCCTTGGTTAGGATTAAAGATAAGTTACATATGGGACTTCAGACTCACAAAGATAGAATGGATGATGGAATGTTTTCCTTAAATCTTGCTAAACATTGATGGATTAAATATTGTTAACTGTGGTTCTTGTTTGATGGCTGTTTTGTTGTGTTTTGCTGTGTTGAAGTTAAAACCCTTCTTTTTATTTTAGACAGAAAAAAAGGAGATGATGGGAGATGTCATTCTGTAAGTGTTTCTAGTATTGGTTAATGAATAAAGCACTGTAGGAAAGCAAGATAGGCGGGACTAGGAGACAAGGAGGAGTCAGGGAGAGGTATGAGGAGATTCAACATGTAGAACCAAGATAACAGAACTCTGGATCCTCTCTCCAGTAAGCCAAGACCACACAGAAATACTTAGATTAATAGAAATTGGTTCGTATTGAAGATAGAGCTAGCCAGTAAGAAACACTAGTGACTGGACAACAGCTTTATATCTAATACAGCATCTATGTGTGTTATTTGGGGCTGATGTGGCTTTGGGTCCAGCCAGAGGGAAAACTGTATGTACAGGTGTGCAGGTAGGGAGAATGAGGCAAAGGCCATCTGGGTTGACAGTGGGGTTTTTTTCTTGATGTTTCTCCACCTTATTATTTGCCATAGGATTTCCCATTGAACCCAAAGCTCTAATCCACCTATCCTTCTATCTGGCCAGCACTATGGTTACTTTTATGCACACGAGTCTGGCTGTAACTTCATTAATGGGGACACAAACTCTGGTCTTCATGTACACACAACAAGCCTTTGCCAACTATCAACCAGAAGCCACCAAACTTCCTGAGAAGACACACAGAGCAAATACTTTCAGCTCTGAAAGCCAGTGCCTGAAGTATACCTCTTCACCCCAGAAATCAAGGCCTCAAAGACTAGACCAACGAGGAAACAAAAACCAAGGAACAAACATGCAACCAACAAAGGCAAACTCAGAAATCAGGACCTAGACTTAACCATCCCAAACCCACATGCCTAAGCACCTGTGCCCGAACACAATCAACAGTCGGGGCTAAACGGCGCCACAAGAGCCCAGCTGTCCTACAACAGCAAAACCTGAATGCTCCAACACAGCCAAAGCACAGGAAAGTGACCTTAAAAATGGCCTTTTGAAGATGATAGAGCTCCTTCAAGAGAAGAAATGGAAGAAAAGACAACCAAAAAAAAAAAAAAAATGGAGGAAATCAATAAATCCCTTAAAGAATACAAAGAAAGTCAAGAAAAAGCAAACCAGCAGTTCAAGGAAACTATTCATGACATGAAAATTAAAATATAAGCAATTAAAAAAAACACAAACTGAGGAAATTCTGTAAATAGAAAATCTGGGTAAATTAACAGGAACTACAAGTTTCATTATTGTGTATAAGAAATTAATTCTGATGTGTGGTCAGGTGTTTGTTAATGCTTTTGTTAGGTTTACAAAGTTATGGTATAATTCAGATATGATGAGAATGTAATTATTTAGTCTGTATGTAAGTTGCTACTTCATGGTTCCTTGTTTGGTAGTAGAAAATCACCGTCTCCATTTAAAACAGAGCTGTCCAAATGCTGATCGGTTCCTTCAGGAGTCAGTGCTCTGCCCTTCTTTTCAGGCTAGGAAGGACATGTCTTCTGCGTGGAAGGTCCCACGTTGCCCTTTGCTGTCTGCTCTATGTGGTCCCCTTGCCCACCTGGACTTGCTGTACGGGGTGATTTCTATCTCACTCCTAACCTGGGCGATGCTTTCAGAGGGCACTCACCATCTACCTGCCTTTCTAACTTGGCCCCCACCTGCAGTGTTCCTGGCTTTCCTGTCATTCCAGTCCTGTCCTTTTCTCTGCATCTCTCTCTCTCAGGGCAATATCCCAAGCAGCCTCCCTGGTGCTCAGCCCAGCACGCACAGTGCAGTTACTTTAACCCTCACCTCTTTTCAATGTATGTGTCTGTCAGTCATTCTTTACTCTGTGGTTCCCCAACATACGTAAAGCCCGTCCCTGCTTCTGTACGGTAAACTTGAGTAAGGGGCACCCTGTCCAGTGTGTCCATGTAATATATTTCATTTTTAACTTTCCCCTTGTTATCTGGGGAGGGGGCGTTGAGACAGTTTTTCAATGTTATCTAGGCTGACCCTGTCTCAATAAATAAATAAATTATTTTTTAAATATCAAAAACTGATAAAACTATAATAAAACACAAAATTGAAAGCCAAACTACTGGTAGAAAAATTACAAATAAAATAGGCTGAATGTTAATGATGTTAATACAAGCATTTGAAAACTGGTCAGGAAATGTGTTTAAAAATAAGCAAAATCAGACAAATAAAAAGATAAGCAGCAAACATCTGAGAATAACCCTGTTTGGTAGTAGTCAGTATCACAGAAAGCCTTTGGAGTTGTCAAACAGAAAGTGTATTCTCATATGCTATAAAACAATTGCAACAAACTTTTAATGTAACTCGGTAATATATTATTCTTAATTCTAGTATTCTTCCTATAATAATCTACATTCAAGAAATAAACAGGAATATAAAACAAATATTTTTAAAAGACTATAATAAAAACTATTTATTCATAATCTAAGAGAGCAAGTTAGACAGCAGCCTAGGTGATTGAAATATGCAACTATAAAATATACGTTGGCCATATGAGTGTGCAATTATAAAATACACCGTGATCATATGAGTATGCAATTATAAAATATACCTTGGCCATTTGAGTATACAATTATAAAATATACCTTGGCCATAATGAGAATGCAATTATAAAATATACCTTAATCATATGAGAATGCAATTATAAAATATACCTTGAACATATGAGTATGCAATTATAAAATATACCTTGGCCATAATGAGATTGCAATTATAAAATATACTTTGGCCATAATGAGTGTGTAATTATAAAATATAACTTGGCCAAATATAGCCAGCAAAAAAAATGTTTCTCAAAGACTAAAAATATGATAAGTGATCATAGATTGGATGAAAGAAAGCACCATGTTGCACGCATCCATTAAACAAACTAAGGTGGTCATACAATGGTTATTGTCCCACAATTAAGGGACACAGAATCCAGATATAAACAATATCAATGAGTCTCAAAGCAAGCAAAGCACCATTCACAGTGAAAAGGAAGAGAGGTGCTGCATCTACTTATGTGACAGAACTAATCTGTGATAACAGAGTGGAGGTTACTTCTGGGAAGAGGGTGTGCCGTGATCATGGAAGCCCAAGGAAACCCTCTAGTGCAGGAAAGGTACTGTTCTGAGTGGTGACACACAAAGACACATACGTTAGTCAGTGACAGATGCACACGGACATGTGGTCATCATGACATATGCTAAGGATCTGTGCATCTTACTATGCATATACACAGTAGGTATTACAGAAACAGATCCAAAGAATAGCTCCATTTCAGTGAAGAATATTTATATACAAAAGAATAAGTTTTTTTGTTTTTGTCTTGTTTTTCAAGACAAGGTTTCTCTGTGTAGCCCTGGCTGTCCTGGAATTAGCTCTGTAGACCAGGCTGGCCTCGAACTCACAGAGATCCACCTGCTTCTGCCTCTCAAGTGCTGGGATTAAAGGTGTGTGCCACCACTGGTCAGCTAAGAACGATTTAAAGTAAATCAAAATATTAAGAGTAGCTAGTTCTAGGATGGCAAGATATTTCCCTTTCTTTACCTTCTGACATTTCCCACACTCCCTGTAATGAGTCTTGCTAACTTTTACAATAAGGATGTCATTTCATTTTGAAATTTCTACCGAGCTTGTAAGATCACACTTGCAACTGTCACACTGTGCAACGAAGATTCAGGAAATCCTTCTCTCAGATAGAGCTGTTAGAGGTCACAAACAGATGTAGTCTCAAAGCAGGGAAGACGCTGTTTGGTGTGGTGAGGGAGTGGGCATGTCACACGCCAGGGTAGCACTGTGACCTCTACAGACCATAAATGCACCCAGCCTGCACGGATCCCTAAAGAGGGTTCCTGAAGTTATGGCGGTTTCTTTTTGTTCCAACTTCTAATATTCTTGGTCAGTCTGGTTTATCTGAATTCCCCCAAAACGTCCAAAGTCAATTATGTTCACAATGGAAATGGCCGTAGAATGTGATATACTTCTACAATACGCATAAAATAAGTAAATAAGCAACAAAACCAAAGAAGACATACAAACCTCTGATTGTACATGCCCCGGAAGTTGTAATTAGCTCTATAATTTGGGAATGGCTTTGGATCTAATGGCCTGTAGATGGCAGGCTCTCCCCTTTTCATAGCAAGCCCATTCAATTCCACAGTTGGAGTTATACTACCTGTTTAAAAACAAAATATTAAAGGCATACAAGTGAAATACTTCTACAGTAAACCAAACGAGCTACACTTCTAATGCATTTAATAACCACAGAAGAAGGGGAGTGGATGGCCCCACTATATGATTCTCTAAGTATAAATGAAGTTTAAAAAAAATAGTATTTAATTAAATTCCTTTTAAGTTTTAGCATTTCCTGTACATTAAAATGAAAACTTCTCAACTGTGCATTTTTATTATTTAAATCAAAATAAATATAAGACTCTTAGGTAACTAGTTTGAATATCATTTTTATAAATACTTACCCCAGAAACTGTGCTTGTATTTAATCATTAGAAGTACCACCTGTTAATGTTTCTATTTATCCTTTGGTAATCAAGCAACTGAAACATTAGCAATGAATGTAGGGTTATCAGTAATTCTTGGACTTGCGTGATGAAAAACACTTACTTTTTCTCTATGATCAATGAACCATAGTAAAGATAAGTAATAACCTGTGGGCGATGCTAAATGTCATCTATTCCCAGGAAACACTAAGAAAAGAAAGTACGGTCGTTGCCTACAACGGCCGGCCACCAAGGTGGCACCAGATGCACAAGCATCCACACAAACAAGGGGCAATAAAAACCACAGGGCAGCTAGCTTTCACTTTCTCTGCTTGCTTGTTTGCTTTTAACTTAAGGAAGCCAGTGTGGATTCCACCCTACCTTTCATCTAAGGAAATGGAAATTCAAGTATTTCTTTGCTTTTATTTTGTAGAACAAACCCATTTTTTTAAAATGAAACTTTTACATAATCACACAAAATTTCCATCAAAACGGGGGAAACAAACCACTAAAACACAAAGAAAACTGAATATAATTGTGAACTGAGTTGGTGATTTCACAGTAGGAACTTTTTAGTTACCTTTTAAAATTAATTTTTAAATTGGTCACTCTAAAATGCCCATGAGATTTATTCCAAAAAAGAAACATAGCAAAGCAATCTCAAACTGTTCTCCATAATCACATTGCCAACAACATGATTTTTTAAATAGTAAGGTACTTTTAATTTAAATAAAATTAGATCAAAATACAGACAGAAACAACTATTAAAAAAAAAAACATAACTGCACTAAAAGTCACCAAACTGGTGGCCTTAATTGTGCAAACTAATTATTTCAAAAGGTGTTAAAGAGAACAAGTACTCAAATGGCCCAAAAGAAAAGGAAATTGTGAACTATCTCTAGCAACAAAGCAATTAGTAATATTGGTACTATTTCATTATTGTATACCCAAAGATAGGTACCAAACAAATTAAAGTACAAGTAATTGTGTTTATGCTAGAATCAGAAAAGGAATTATAAAATCAAAATACATTAAATAATCTAAGCTAAAATACGAATCGAAAATATAAGTAAGGTCCCTGATATATTTCTCTTTTAAAGAAGAGGAGCGGGTGAGGAGGGGTAAACTGCTGTCCCAGCTTGTTCAAATCCCAGCACCACAACATCAGTTAAAGCGGGACATGGAGTGCACGCCTGTAATCCCAGCACTCGGAGGCAAACACTGAGAGCAGATTTAGATTACCCACAGCAGCCAGGCGTGGTGGTGCTTGCCTTTAGTTCCAGCGTCAGGAAGCAGAGACCAAAGATCTCCGTGAGATCGAGACCAGCCCAGTCCATAAATCCAGTGCCAGGACAGCTAGAGCCGTTACACAGAGAAACCCTATCTCAAAAAAATTAAAAAAAAAAAAAAATCCACAACTACATACTGAAGACCATCCTGGACTCTATCTCAAAAGTAAAAATGAAAATTTTAAAGGGATATAGTATTTCCTAGCTCTGTCCACTTAAGAGATCCATGCAATGTATTAGCAATGAAGTCAGCCAGCGCCTAGAATGTGGCTAATAACTACCACTCCCCATTTAAATATGTGCAAACGTGCACATGCACGCACACACAGACACACACACACACACCCTTGGAGAAATGACTGACACCAGGTCTGCACATGATGCTGAAAAGGGAAAAGATCAGATGCTTTTCTTTCCTTTCCTGAATAAACTGCATTCAGAATAAGACGGTGAAAGGGAGCATTCTTCACATTAGTTAGAAGCTCAGCGAAAGCAATGTGTCTTCCAAACAGTCACCAGTTTGTAACTGGTGATAAAACACCAGCATCTCCAGACAACAAGAACAGCACACTGTTAACAGCCTGGCCTGACGCTGATGTGGAGGAGTTTGCTAACAGACAGAGTTCATGGATCGATCTTAAAATCAAGAGACCACAAGAAATTGTGTTCTGATTGAGTGCAAGGAGACTACCAGGCAGTATTGCCAAAAGCATCAAGCCTGAAGCTATCTATGTGGCCTTTATGTTTTCAGTTTACAAGATCCAGGGAACGTTCAACAACACATCAGTGTACAAACAGCAAAAGCAAGCATGTGGACAATTCTAGAGAATTAGTGACCCAGCCCAACCAGCAATCTGAATGAAAAGTAAAGCTGGAAAATGATCGTGTCTGTAACCAAATGCAATAAAGGATCTCTTTTATCGTTCACTAAGACAAACCAACTATGAGAAGATGAGCACTGAAACAAATCTGCATTCTGCACAGTCGTAATGTTAAAGAACGAATATTTTCTTTGCTTGATAATGATAAGAGCCCTCATCTTAAAAACCACTTTTATGAGAAGGTAAAAAACCAATTTGTTTTTAAAATATCAGAGGTCCTATAATCCCAGGACTCATGAGGCTGAGGCAAACAGATGTGAATTTAAGGCCAGGTGAGGTCTTCCATAGTGAGTTCCCAGACAGGCAAGACTGTCTCATCTCCCATACATACATACACATATGTGTGTGTGTGTGTACATTATATGTATATACAACACATATGTCATATATGTGTATAGATGTATGTGTGTAAGTATTTATTAGTATACATAACACATACCATAGATGTGTGTATTATATATTATATATGTGTATATAACACACATATGTGTGTGTGTGTGTGTGCACGCGCGCGCACGCGTGCACGCATGTATGGGTCTCAGGAAGAAAATAAATGAGAAATAAGATTGGCTGGCATGAGGTCACCTACTGATAGGAGGGGAGCATTCAACATCTTGTTCTACTTAGGTGCAAGTTTTTATTTTTTTAATTTTGGAATAAAAAGACACAATGTAACATTAGGTCAGGTTTTATTTTAAGCATTAAAATAGGTTATTTAGTTAAATATATGTATATACATGAAACCTTTATATTGAGTAAAAGTTAACAAAAAAACTGTACTATTAGTTTGAATTATGCTTTTTCGATCATGTGCTTAGTATTTCCTTTATTGCACAGAATAGAAAACAAATTAGATGTAATAGCAATTGGTTTTTGGATTGAATAGCAATTCAATTAGTCCAAATCCCCAATTTTCTATATTCATTTTTCTACAGAAAAGTCAAGGTCAAAGAGAGTCTCCTCTCTCTCTCTCTCTCTGTGTGTGTGTGTGTGTGTGTGTGTGTGTGTGTGTGTGTGTGTGTGTATTTTACCAAGGGAGTAAGGAAAATACACAAACCTAAGCAGAAGCTCAGTGTCTTACATTTAAAGACTCACATGATCACCATCCCACTCAAGAACATCCCATCACCCACAAAGTTCTTCAGGCCTTTTTCCAGTCGGTACCCATCATCCTGAGTTACTCACTCTCACTCCTGTTATTACATATTTGTTAGTATGTTCTTGACAGATGAAGAAACACAGTTTTGTCTTGCATCTTCCGTGCATTACTTGAATATAACTGTGTTTTTAATGTTTATATCATTGAATGAAACTACCAATATTTGTTCATTTGATACTGAGGGAACATCTGAATAGTTCACAGTTAGAGAATAGTAATGATAAGATCATTTTGAACTTTTCTGAATAAGCACTGAGTCCAGTTTTATTATGGAGATACCCATGTTAAAAATATAAAACCCACCAGCCGTATTCTGCCAAGGGACACTGCATAGACTATGGTACCTGTGTGAGTATGGTACCCACACTCATCACAAATGCCAAGGTCCTACAAGACGGGAAGACCGAATGTGCCGGATAAAAATGGAATGAAGCAAGATGGCGAGCACATTAAGCACATAGTTTAGATTGCACCGGAGCTTTTAAAGGCATTTGGAAAAATATGCGCAGAGTCTGTGGAGTTATGCTACTCCTGTTTTGTTTTCTGACAAGAGATAGATCGCCTATGCACTTAGAAGACGCACGTGGAGCCAGGTGTAGTGGCTTCCATCTGAAATAGCACTTAGGGGGAGGCTGAGGCAGTACGACTGTCAGAAACTGCAGGCCAGCCAAGCTATAGTATAAAACACTGTCAGAAAAGGGGGTGGGGGTACTGAAATACGACAGGGGACAGGGACATCACTTGCATACCACATTCCCAGATGGCTCAAGACTGCCAGCCATGGGGTATCTGGGTGAAAGGCACCCTGGATCTATTTCAACAAATATTATACAAACCTGAAATTATTTCCAAAGTTAGGAAGAGTAAAAAGAAAGGAGCAAAGTCCTCTGTGACACTGTTCTAGTTAACTGGCAGGTGAACCACACCCTGGATGAACGTTCCACCTCCCTGGGCTACAGCCAAGGTCCAGCCGCCTTAGGAGCGAGGTCTCCCCCACCTGACAGGCTCCTCACTTGCCTGGCTAACACAAAGCTGACTCTGCAGTGTACCTGCAAGGGGCTGTAGTTTTCACCAACCGCACACAATGTACTAAGACAACAGATCTCAAACTCTACCCCACGTGGCACATAAATAAATTTGACTCCTGACAGACTCGAGGTCTCAATTAACAAGACAAAACAGTAACACTTCTAAAAATAACATCAAGTACCTTCACAGCCTTAAAGGAGATGAGATTTAGCAGATAACATATTAAAAAGCACTTAAAATAAAGTCTAATAAGTCTGTCATCATTTCTAGTCTTCAAAATGCAACCTTAGAGGGGCTGGAGAGATGGCTCAGCAGTTACAAGCAGACTGCTCTTCCAGAAGACCCCGGCTCAATTCCCAGAACCCAATAAGCTCCCAATGTCTATAACTCCAGTTCTAAGGGACCTGACACCCTCACAGAGACATACATGCAGACAAAACACCAACGCACATAAGAGAAAAATAAACGGATTAGTAAAAGAAGAGAATTACAAAAGAAGTTAGACATGGCGGTGAGTTTGAGGTCCGCCTGGAGCACATGGCAAGTTCCTAGGGCTACACAGAAAGACAGTCTCAGAAAACAACAAACAAAAAAAAAAAAAGAATTTCAAAAGACATTCTGCAATATTTTGAAAAATAATCTGCAATACATATAGATATATCACAAACTATGTGAATCTAGAATATGTATGAAACCCACAAGTCATTAAAAACAGAATTTAATTTTTTAAATGTATACACCCACTGTCCCTTCTCAAGAGAGACTATGCTAACCCCAACAGACAAATGACACCATCAACTAACACATTTCACCAGGCATCTCCATTAGTTGCCAGGGAAGTACAAAGGAAACCACAATTTGTTGACAGCCCGAGCATAGAATAGCTAAGTCTGAAAGCTGAAAAGCCCATGTTGAGCCAAGGTAACTAATTATTTGTGCACTGGAATGTTATACAACAACCAAATGGCTGGATCTCACAAACACCAGTGGTGGCACACATCTTTAATCCCAGGACTCAGGAGACAGAGGCAGATACATCTCTGTGAGTCCAAGGCCAGCCTGAGCTACACAACAGTGAATCAGTCCAAAAAGAGACACAGAGCTCACACCTTGAATCCCAGCACTGGGGGGAGTGATACGGCTGAGTGGAGAAAGGAATGTAGCTCAGAAGGAGACAGGAACTTGGGGCATTTGCCTCTGAGGATTCCTGGAGAGGATTGCACTCCGTGGATTTGTGGAGAAAGGATCATCCTTTCAGTCTGAGGTCCAGGTTAGAGCTAGTGGCTGGCTGCTTTGCTTTTCTGATCTTCAGCTTGAACCCCGTTATCTGTCTGACTCTGGGTTTTTATTATCTGTGTTACACGTGGGCCTTTCTTTGTCATAGTAGTTCTTCATTCTAGGGTGTTCTTTCCCTTTTCCCCTATACCTGGCTTCTCTTATTCAAGGTCTATATCTTACTTCAGTCAATATGATCATTACTTCTAACATTAACAGCTGCATTATTCACTTGGCACTTAAAGTCTACCATTAAATTCTGTATTTGTATACAATACCATAAGACCCTCACAGAAAAAGATCGTAACAGCAAGTGTCTAACACCTACCGGTGAACTATTCACAATCATAAAGGATTTTTTGTTTTGTTTGTTGTTTGGGATTTGTTTTTTTTTTTTTGTTTTGTTTTTTTGTTTTGTTTTTTTTTTTTGTTTTTTTTTTTTTTTTGTTTTGTTTTTTGTTTTTTGTTTTTTGTTTTTGAGACAGGGCTTCTCGGTGTAACAGCCCTGGCTGTCCTGAACTCACTCTGTAGACCAGGCTGGCCTTGACCTCACAGAGATCCGCCTGCTCTGCCTCTGCCTCCTGAGAGCTGGGATTAAAGGTGTGTGCCACCACACCAGTTAATCACAAAGTTTTACAAGTCACCAAAGCAGGTCATCTTCCCTAACCTCAGACTGAAAAAGCTGGACGTCTTTGAAATTGTAGTAACACGTACTTACAAAAGCTTCCTCTGTGAATGCTGGAACAAGCCAAACAGAGGCAAAGGGTCCACTACAGGAAAGCCACAAAGTCTGGGAGAGAGCAGACTGCCTCTACCAAGCACAGTCAAGAAGGAAGTGCCCCTGTGACCTGAGTTTGAGGACATCGCAGGGCTGATTAAAAAGTCCAGTCGCCATCAGCTCGTGAGCGGGTCTCACTTTATCATGTCAGAGCCTAAAGTGGTACTGGTGCCGAATTTAAGGTAAGGACATATTAAAATGCGTCAACAAATGAATGAGCTAAACGGACACATGGCTGAAACTGAACCAAGAAGACCTTTATTAATTACCATTACCAATCAATGCACTATGGCTAACACAGGTTCGCCTCTCCCCAAAAGACATGTGATGCTATTGGTATTGATGCACTCAAAACAGCTTTCAAGAACTTTCCTTAGCAGCTTAAAATCAGAACTGTCACTTATTTAAGAATTTTGCACGTGGGTGGCTTTTTAGGGGGTTCTTAATGAACGCCACATGAATTTTTACACCAACAAACAAAATATTTAACAAGATGCCTTTGTAATCTTGCATTAAAATAAAAAGGAATAACTTAATTATTAAAATCTCTTATTACATTATACTTTAAAAAGAGAAACGATTCCTTTTACTTTAAAAGAAACATTGTCTCTGCACTCAAATGTGCCTCTGCCAGCATTCAAAGGAACAGACCTTACAGCGTCCACTAAGGTGAGCTTTAAAGGCAACTGTGGCTCTTTGCTGTTACCGCCATCATTGTGTGTGTGTACACTATTGATTGTGTACCTGTATGACTCAATACTATGCAGTGCAACACACAAAAGAGAGGACCACGTCAGCTCACAACACAAAAGAAGGAAACAAGCCAATGCCATACCTGGGTTATTATTGACATTGCTTTTGGATGGTTTCTGAACGGGTTTGGGAAGCGTAGATTCCGTCAAAGCTTTATTAGCAACAGCCTGCTGAGCCTTCTTTATACTGCTCCCTTCGGATTCCCATGTCTGCTCACCAAGACTCAGCTGCACCGAGAACATCTTAGAAAAACACAGACAGATAGAAAACATAAAATTCTTCAGGTACCAAAACTGGTGGTCAGAGAGAACACACACACACATGCTCACATACTCACACACACACACAAGCACGCACGCACGCACGCACACGCACAAAACACAGAACCAAAATTATAGCAGAAGCATATTAGAGATTGTTTGCGACAATGACAACAATAGCAAAAGATATTCTACGCACTGAAAGGATTCAGGAAATTGTACCAAACTATCTGATCCCATCTAAGGATGTAGCAGCAGCTCTAAATATAAGTTTTACATAGATCAGACCAAGACAAAACTCTTTACAAAATATAATTACATTGCTAATGTCCTTCAAACAGTCCTCGGGAAAGTACTGAGTACAACAAATAAGAGAAATTGGTGAGGCATCAAAAGGCCATGTCATCCTCACACGCTCCTGAACCTGTGTCTTGATGCAACCAAGGACTCAGGTGTCCTATTAACACTCAGTTCCCACAATGTGCATGTCAGCAGCATGCAAATTCCACCTCGGATAACTTCACACATTCCTCAAACCTTTCTCATCTTTCTGATGAGGACGCTTGCACCGGGCCTACCTTTTAACTGTGCTTTGTTTAGATATAATAACCTAATCTCGCTGCTGCTAAAACGATGTGTGGTTTGAATGAAAACGGCCTCCATGGACACATACTCGAATACTTGGTCCCCAGTTGGTACAACCGTTTGGGAAGGGTTAGGAGAAGTATGTCACTGGGGAACAGTCTCTGAGGTTTCAGAAGTATTAGCTCTCTCTGCCTTCTGTTTGTGGTTTGAGGTGTGAGCTCCAAACTGCTGTGTCCGCCACCTATGTCACACCACCATCGTGGACTATTTCTCTCTCGGGAGTCATAAGCCCAAGATCAACTCTTCTTGATCATGGTGTCCATCACAGCAGCAGAAAAGTAACGTTCTGCCAGGAGAACTGTTCCACACACAATCCCAACGCTCAGGAAGCTACAGCAGGAGAGCCAGCAGTTCAAGTCCAACCTGAGTAACACAGTGAGACGCTACCTCAAAATAAAACAAAGATGCCATGAAAGTATGAGGGCTTGAGTTAGACTCCCAGCACCCACATAGAAAGCTTGGTGCGGTGGCTCGAGCCTGCAGACATGGGGCTGGCTGGCCAGTCTTGCCCAATGAGTAACCTCCAGATTCAAGGAGAAAACATGTCTCAAAAGGTAAGGTGCAGAACAATCCGAAAAGGCAACAGTGTGAGGGTCTCAAGCACACGCACTCTCATGAGCACGCGCACATTGTTAAAAGTTAACCACATCATCCGACCCAGTCTTCAGACGTCACCATTTTAGCATGAAAGGTCTGCATGTCCATTCCCATCTCAGACACAGCTTCTCCTCTGCCTCCCACACGCCACCCAGGGCATACCTCCACTGACTATAAAGCCTTACTTTTTAATCTTTAAACTTTCAGATCAAGTTATAGAATAAACACAGACCACTTACTACTATTTATTAATTACAAAAATGTATCTCTGTAGCAAGGCGATCTCTTAGAAAATATCTTTTTTTTCCCCAAAATGTATTTTATTAAATGGGTGTTTTACAGATGCCCACAGAGGTCAGAAGACAGTGTCAGAGCCTCTGAAAGTGAAGATACAGATGTTTGTAGGCATCGTATTGGTGCTGGGAACTGAACCTGGGTCCTCTGCAAGTGCTCTTAACCACTGAGCCATCTCTCCAGCCCTGGAAAATATCTTAATAACTGATTAAAGTTAGTGTGATCAATACTAATACTGCCTCTAGGTAAGACTCAATGAAGAGCACACACATCAACAACTATAGACTATACTTAGCCAAAAAAAATTTAACCTGCATCCATTCAGGAACCAAATCTTAATTATGGGACAAACAATATGGCAACCAGCTGAGACTTCAAAAAAAAATGCAAGGAAGCTATTACATGTCAAAAGATATTACAAAGATACAAGAAATGTGATAAGACATAACATATGATCCTTAATCAGATCCATGAAGGAAATTTTAAAAGAAAAAAAAAAAGGCATTTACAGAACAGCTGGAGAAATTTGCCCATGGACTGTACTATGGCTTAAATGCATCCCCAAAAGCTTATTACTGAGAATTTAGTCCCTGGAGCAAAAGTATTGAAAGCAATGCCTAAGTTATAAGGGGTCTAGAGGTCTCACAGAAGCATCATCGCTGCCAGAGTGGTCTCCACAGACACTGAGACACTGGCTCCAACATAATGGAAGAAAACAAACAAAACAGTTTTCTCCGCTGCTTGATCGGACACTTTGCAGACTCCAGAACTAACGCCATATAAATTTCTTTATAAATTACCCAGTATCCAGCTTTCAGTTATCCTAGCTGAAAGCAGACTAATATAGACTACATTAATTAGTGTACCTAAAAATAATTGAATCTTGAATCATGACATCTCGTGGCCATACATAAAAGTGTATTTAATCTTAGAAGACAGGCACATGTAAGTGTTCAAGTATACAAGGTTATAACTGAGATTTGCTTTTGAACTCTCTAAGGAAAAAGCAAAGGCGTACTCAGAGGATGCAAGAACTGAAGTAACGTGACATATATCGGTAACTGAACCTGAGGAACGTGAGGGCCACCGTAGGGCTCAACCAGGCAGTCTGTACCTTTCGCTTTTAAAAGCAGAGTTGGAAAGCCGTCATTGAAAACGCACCAGGTGACCTCTAGAAATCTGAGCACAGCCTGCACTGCAAAGTGTGTTCCAGAACAGCCAGGGCCACGTAGTGAGGCCCTGTCTCCAAAAGTAACAGTAATAATTAGGGGAGGAGGAGGGGAAAGAGGAAGAGGACAAGAAGGAGGAAGAGGAGAGCAGAATGTGTACCTATTTGTTTAAAGTGGTTACCTTTCTTTTGTTAGGGTTTGTTTTAAAATCTACAAGGCTGGAGCGATGCAGAGGCCTCAGGTTTGGTTCCCAGCACCCACAGGGCCGCTCACAACTGTCTCTTAGGCAGGCAGTGCACACCTTTAATCCCAGCACCTGGGAGGCAGAGGCAGGGGGATGTCTGTGAGTTCAAGGCCAGCCTGGTTTACAGAGCAAATTCCAGGACAGGCTCCAAAGCAACCCAGAGAAACCCCAATTAAAAAACAAAAAGAAAAAACAAACAAACAAAAAAAAACTAAACAAACAAACACAACTGCCTCTAACTCCAGTTCCAGGAGAGCTGGCGTTCTCTTCTGACCTCCAAGGGCAACAGGCACGTTCCAACACAGCCCTTTGCATTGATGCGGGCAAGACACAATACGTATGGATTAAAAATAAGTCTCAATTTAAAATTTGTACTTAAAACATTACCTTTGTTACTTTCAACCTGATTTTAAAATAAGATTGATTAATGATTTGCTCCTCTTCCCAAATTTTGTTATTTAACAAAAATACTGGCATAAAGATAAGTTTAAAGATTTTACATATACATATATAAAACATGTGCATATAACACATGCTTGTATATGATATTCACATACACATCTCAAAGGCTTAAAAACAGAGGTACACAAGTGTCTCCAACATGAACTCTCCTAAGCAACACCCATAAGCATCCGATGACCCACTGGGCATCTTCACAAAATCAAGAGGAGTCAAACAAAACATTATCCTTCCCACTCTATCACCCTTACCAATTCATACTCTAGAATGTTCCCTCCATTATTCTCCCAATGGTTTCAGTTCAACAATTCAACAACCTCTTTATCTTTCCTTATACATCCAGCTACTCAAGAAATCAGCCAAAAATCAGTGACATCCATGGATATTAAAAAAAAACAAAAAACAAAAACAGACGTTGGAAAGCACATATAAGAAATATGGTCCACTTCAGACTGGATATTTGTGCTCCCTTCTCTCCCGTTAATATTGGACATGATAGCGCCTGGGAGGTCTCTGGGAGGCAGATAAAATCATGGAGGTGGAGGTGTGGTCTCCACAGAAGAAGTAGTTTTACGAGAGAACTTGAACTGCATGAGGATAGGTCAAGGAGGCTGCATCTTGAAGCCTGAAAGGGTACTAACTAGTGGTACCCAAACCAAACTAGAACTACGAGAAGCAGGTTTTTCTTGTTTAATGCATCTAGTCAATGAGACCATTAAAGCACGCTGAGCAACAGTAGTTTGGAAAACTCACTAAAGAGGAGCCAGAAAAGGAAACAAAACACATTTGAAGAAATACGACTAGAAATCTACTTTGATAAAAGATATAAAATGCATGTGGAGGCTTGGTTCATATATTTCAATGATTGGTCCCCAGTTGGTGGGACTGTTTGGGAAGGGTTGGAAGGCGTGGACTTGTTGGAGCAGGCGTGTATGGAGGTGGGCGTTGAAGTTTCAAAAGCCCATGTCATTCCCAGTTAGTTACCGCTGCCAAGCCCCCTGGCTACGATGATCGGGACTTACAGCCCTCTGGAACCCTGAGCCCCCAAACTAAATGTTTTCTTTTATAAGTTGCCCTGGTCAGGGCATTTTGTTGCAGCGACAGAAAAGTCACTAAGACAAAGCTGACAGCACAGACTGGACCCAGCTGTGAAATCCTGACCACGCTGGGGTTCTTGGAGGAATGTGGAAGACTCTGAACAGCGCAAGAGGTTGGACGGTGTAAGCGGGGCTTTGGGGCCCTAAAAGCAAGGTAGTAAGTAGTGCTGACAGCAGGGTGGGCTAAGGGGGCCCAGCCCAGGAGGTCTCAGCAGGGTACAGTGTCAGCAGCTGGGCCACAGGCCTTTCTTGTGATACTTTGCCAAAGAGCCTGTCTACTCTTCGCCCTTTTTCTAAGAACCTGCCTGAGGCTAAACGGGAGTGCTGGAGTAATTTCATTGCCAGAGGAGATCTCAAGACAGCCTAAAATAAATTCTGTCGCATGATCATAAGTGATCACGGGAAAATGGAATAAATCGAGTACAGCTCTCAGGGCAAAACCCTACCCTGAAATTTGGAAAAACCCTGCAACTTGTGAAAAGGAAAGGACTATAGAATTGTCTGTTCCTAAAGAGCAATAATTCAAGACTTATGCAAATGCGATTCAAGGAGTAGGTTGCGTTCCATCTCAAGCAGGGAGCGCAGAAGCTGGCGCCATCAGCCCTGTGGTTCTGGCTTTAGAGTGCCAAGAAGGACTCAGGAGTAAAGGACTGTGCGATCTTCCTCTAAGGTTAAAGAAAGCTGCAGGGCCAGGGGTGTGGCAGGGCGTCCCTGCAGGAAAACTCAGAGGGAAGCTGGGAAAACAAACCTTGGATGATAGCAGAGCATGTGACACCGACAAGGGAAACTGCTAACAGGAAATGAAACCAACCCAGAGAGTGACAGTCAAACTGGAAAGAGCCATCTGAACCCTTTGATGGCGGGCACAGAGTGCAGGGTTTGGAGTCCGCCCCGCTGGGTTTCTGCCTTTCACTGGTCCAGTATTTCCTCACCGTGGCCCGTTTCTCCCTTCCGGAATGGTAATTCGTGTTGTGTGCCAAGGTATGTTGGAAGCATGTGGTTTGGGTTTCACTTTTACAGGGGTTATGACTAAAAGACTGCCTTTAGTCTGACAAGACACTTTGGATTATCAAACTGGATTAAGATTTTGAAACACTACGGGGTCTTTCGAAGTTGGACTAAATCCATTCCGCATTACGATATAGTTATAAGCCCAGGGGGCCAAGGAATGGAATATGGAAATGGCCCCCATAGGAGGTGAAATCGTTTGGAGAATTAGTGTGGCTTCATGGCAGGGGGAATGTCACTGTGGATGGGCTTTGAGATTTCGAACGCCTTGGTCATTCGCCGTTAGCTCGCTCTCTCTGCATCCTGCCTGTGAATCAGATGTAAGTTCTCAGCTACTGCAGCCCTGCCCTACACTGCCTGCTGCCATGACCCCCCCCCCCCGTGGTGTTCATGGACTGCAACCCCCAATCAGATGCTTCCTTTTGTCGGATGCTTTGGTAATGGTGTTTTGTTGTAGCAATAGAAAAATAACGCCATATATAGTCAAGGATCTCAACAAATTCCAAGCAGGACAAACTAAAAGCGATCCATAAGAATACACATTATAAAAACACTAAATAAATAAACTGTACCTCTCATCAGCCAAACATGCAAACTTGGAGAAGGGAAGACCTTGATTTCCAGAGTTATTTCTATACAATATTAAAACTGTCCAGTTCTCTACAAGAATGGTAAAGAGCACACACACACACACACACACACACACACACACACACACATGCACACACACGTGTGCCATACGGCCAATTTACAGGGAAGACTAGCAAAAAATGTCCCTGACAAAGTGAAGACTTAAATGGACTTTTATTTCTTTTTATATTATTTGTTTTAAAGGGGAAAGCACAAACATAGTCCCCCACTACCACAAATTACACAGCCAAGTTTCCCACATTTGGGGAAATCTCAGAGGTCAGCATATCTGGAGTTCGATGGATAAGCCTGGCCCTGGAAAACCACCTGTGTGATCACGGTATCTCTTTCTCCTGCCAGGCAAGTATGAAAAATTAACAATCTTAAGTATGCCCCAAAAGTGAAGGAAATTACACACACACTCACACACACACACCAAACCTCTAAGATAAAACAATGGATGCAAATGTAGGGAATATTAATTATTAAAAGGTACCAAATAGAAATGTGGGGACAGAAAACAGTAAGGAAAATTTCAAATCCTTAGAAAAATTCAACAACACAGTTGAATAGGAATCAGTGAATTTGACTATGACACAATTAAAATTACCTACTCTGAGAATCAGAAAGAATAAAGAAGAAAAAGACGCTGGATATGGTGGCACACGCCTATCACCCCAGCAGGGAGAGAGAGGTGCAGGGAAACGACTGTGAGTTAGAGGTCTTCCCAGTCTGCATGGCAAGTGTGAGGCCAACCAGAGCTTTATACAAGATGGAGGGAGAGGGAGAGAAAGAAAGAAATAGACAAAATCTAAGGAACCTATAACAACATACTCATAAAAACCTCACAGAAGAAAAAGAAAAGGGAACAAAAACAATTTAAAATTATGGTTAAAACATTTCTAACTTTTGTGAAAGAATATGAACCTATACATCTAAGAATCTCAATAAAATCCCAAGCAGAATAAATTCAAGGATCCATACTAAAACACGGTATATTAAGCAAGAAAAGAGACACATCAATAGGGGGAGCCATTATAGGTTTGAAAAGAAATTTGGCACTAGGGAATTGTACAGAGATCCACTGTCCTTGCTTCGTGTAAGATAGAAATACCCCAACTGCCACCTGCTTTACAGGCTAACCAACTCTCACAGAACCAACTGTGTCCACATTATATGCAAGTCTATGACCATCAAAATACCCAATGTTTAAAATGTGTCAGGGAAAACCACGCAAACTGAAATGTTTTCCAAAAGAACAGAGCTCAAATCCTGATGTTCTAGTTGTCGATTTCTTTGCTTTGTATGCAAAATATATGCATATGTAGCTACAAATTTAAGCTGACTGTGTTTTAAAAGAACATCATTGTTAGTAAATGCACAGACAATAATAATACTGGCACATAACTTATCATTTCTTTTATAACTATGAACCTTAAAGTGAAACGTCACATTGGAAAAGATGTATCAATATTTAAACACTGCAATGCCCAGTCAACCCTTCTTGTACCAGCTTGATTTACCAGGAAGAACTCTAAACTCTATCTGTAAGTAAGTGCTGCTGACATTTATGAACTCCTAAGCAAGACACATAACATTTCCATAACTGAGATCCTTCAATTACAAAATGTTACAAATCTTATGGCTTCAAGGTTCCCTTGTGAGCCACTACATCTGAGAGCTTTACAAAGCATAGCACATAGCAAACTTGCTTAAGACTTAAGTGTCTTCAGGCCATCCACACACACACCCAAATAGAGCACAGTGTGATAGTCGGTTAGTGCGTCCGCCGTCTCTGTATGACCTTACCTTCGAATGAGCAGGCCCGCTTTCACTCAGAAGCTTATACTGGGGTTGGATGCTATGGAAACGGGCTAACTCATTTACCAGACACATTGGAGTTTTCTCTTTGGGGTTAGCCATTTTATCGTGAAGAGAAGCTGTAAATAAAAAGGCTGTAAAGTTTTTGTCAAGAATGACTTTTTAAAATGGAAAACTAGTCTTCACTTTTTAGACTAAAGTCAGACTGAACAACTAAATCATTTTCATGAATTTGTATTTAAGACTTTATATCTCATAATGTCTTCCATCACATGCAATAGGATAACGTAGCAAATCTGAACAATAAACAAGGGTTTATTTTTTTCTTACCTAAGTTTTTCTCTATACACATATAATACCACCACCATACTTAAAGATTATAAAATAGCTTTTAATATATTATCATAACTTTTCCTTTTCTCTCAATAAACTTTTACCATCATCAGGTTAATTTCTTCATTCTTATTACTACAAAAGTAAATTCTGTCTGAACTTGAACTCACTATGTAGACAAGGATGACCAGTGCTGGGATCACAGGTAGAAGCACCCCATCCAGTCTCATGGAGGGATCGAAACCAGGGCCTCCTGCATGACGGGGAAACCCTCTACCAACTAAGCTATAGTCCGAGCCCAATTTCTGTCAGTCAATGCTATCTCAAAAACAACAAAAAGGGGTAGGGAAAAAAACTGAATGCTCACATCCAACACCAGCATTAAAACTGCTAACATTTTCTGTATTTGCTTTGAACACTTTTTATAGTTCTCAATATCTTCTTTAAAAAAAAAAAAAAAAAAAAAAAAAAAAAAACTACTAATGGGGATTGGAGAGATGGCTCAGAGGTTAAGAGCACTAGCTGCTCACCCAGAGGTCCTGAGTTCAATTCCCAGCAACCATATGGTGGCTCACAAATATCAGTAATGAGATCTGCTGCCCTCTACTGGCATGCAGGCAGACATACAAGCAGGCAGAACCCTGTATACAAGATAAATAACTCTTAAAAAAAAAAAAAAAAAAAGAACTAACAGTACTTAATTTTCATAAGGTTTCTTTAATCTTCTCCAAAGATTACCAAGATGAATTTAGAATATACTCTTCCCCCAAGACAGCGCCCCTTACCAGCAGGAAGTAGTTTGGAAAGAACGACGCCCAAATTCCCAAATATTGTGTATAAATGTTTGTTTTCATTTAATTGGACTTTGTTATATAAAATTAAATAAAAAAATTATATATATAAAAAAAGAATATACTCTTCCAAGCAAGTGTAAATATATTTGCAGATATATATGTAGTCGCATGGTTGATGCATTTGGCTTTTAGTTCACATTGACAACATCATAATAAATACATAATAAATACAGTCTTTTCAAATACTGTTTTCACTCTTTGGTATGTTGGGATTTTAACTGGCATTGATTTTCATGTTATCTTTTTAACAAATACAGAATTTCCACGATGCTATTATAATAGGTTTTTATCCACCCCTACACTAGACATTTACTAGCTGAATTCTTCACTCTTAAAAAAAAAAAAAAAAAAAAAAAAAGCCCAATGGTTCTGAGTGACTGTGACAAGCAATCTTCCTCTACTTCAAACTTTAAAGAGTGGAATAACAGTCACATGTCGTAATTTAATTTACAATCGGATCGGATGTTTACCTAATACCGTCCCCTAGCATCCGGACAGTTTCTGCATTCCTGAATCACTAGTGAAGTTAACTACTTTATGTTAAGGTAATCATGAAGGGTCTCTTCTAGCTCTTGGTTATATCTTACAGCTATCAGTCTTTTTCTATTACAGTTTGTGCATTTTGGGGTCTTAAGAAATTCTTCCCTAACCTTCAAGGTTAATCTCATTGGCCTCCTGATGCTCCTGTAAAAAGAAAGTGTGCTTTCTGTCCTGCTCCTAGGTGGAGCCCTGACTGTGTTGAAGACAGGCAGGAGCATCTCCTGAGCCCAGGATTTCAGAACCAGCCTGAGCACCACAGGGAGGCTCCTTCACAATACAAAGAGTAAATATAAATAGAAGGGTAGAAGAGGAGGAAGGGGTCTACTAACTCCTAAGACTCCGTATTTACGGTTAGGAGCTACAGCACACAGACGCGGTATTATTACAGTTTCAAAACAGCTTGTTAGTACCAGTCAACTAGCTTATCCTGTGTCTTCCTTTACTCATCTACGGACACATTTCATCACTTTCTAAGTTTTCATGCACCTCCCATTTATCAAGGCCAGAGAAAATTCAAGATCTAAGCATAAAACATGCAAGAGCATCACTTTCTGCTGGAGCAGCAATAATGAATGGAGAGTACATAAGGAAAGAGGCCAACTTACCGCCATCTACAAACTTACACCAAGGTTTACTGCACAAAATGAGACTTCCTTTTAAATCTGTAGCGTTCTTAACGTATACAACAATGTGGTACAATTCCTTGTCATCGATACTATGGGGTAAGAAATGGTTTCTTAAGAAAGCTACATATTCAACGAAGCACAGGCAACAAGATGGATCTAAGCAAACAAAGTGTAGGGCCGATGCAGCTGATGGCTGGCCTGAGCAAGTCGAGTTCCAAGTGTCTCACAAACTAAAGCAAGACTCGTCATTATTGTTTTGGAGGAGAGTCAAAAACAGATAAGAAGTTCTGATAGCTTTGGGAAAGCCTGTCTTCTGTGTAACTCACTATGTGTCATGCAAAAACGCACTTTATAAAATACATATTCAGTCGATCTCAGTATAGAAAATTTGATGATCTGATGCTATGATCGATGTTAGTTCGTGAAATATTCCAAGCACAACAAACAGACCAGCTTATTGAATGTTTTTAAAAAGCAAAAGCATGCAGATATGGTGGTGCATGTCTAATATCCTAACACTCAAGAGGGCTTTGAACGGGAGGATCATGAGTTCAAGACCAACCTGGACTATGCAGCAACACCTTCTCTTAAAATAGTAAAACAATGGCAAAAAAAAAAAAAAATCAAATGTCAAAAATAAGAAAGCATTAGTATGGTAAAATGTTGCCTAATCCAAAAATAGCATTTACATTAAACATGTAATTTCCATTCTATAAAACTACGAACTTATGTTACAATGCAAAAAAATATTAAAAGCATACCTGTCATAGTATAAACATTTTATAGATGAAAATGTTTAGCTGTGTAATTTTTTTTTCTTTTCTTTTTGGTTTTTCAAGACAGAGTTTCTCTGTGTAGCCCTGGCACTCCTGGAACTCACTCTGTAGAGCAGGCTGGCCCTGAACTCAGAGAGCCACCTGCCTCTGCCTCCTAAGTGCTGGGATTAAAGGTGTGCACCATCACCGCCTGTATAATTGCTAGGTGATGTGGGATGTCCTTCTGTAAATATGTGTTGCTTTTATTAGTTGATGGATAAAGCTGATTTGGCCAATGGCCAAGCAGAATAGAGCCAGGCAGGAAATCCAAACAAAGCTATGGAGAGAAAGAAGGCAGAGGTAAGGAGATGCCATGTGGCCACCAGGGAGGCAAATATAAGACTACAAGCCACAAGCAGAAACGGGTTAATTTAACTGTGTGAGCTAGTCAGTAACATGGTGAGCCATTGGCCAAACAACTATAATTAATATTAAGCCTCAGAATGATTATTTAATAAGCGGCTGTGGGGATCATCAGGTGGGAAGAAACCAGTCCAGTGGCACCGGGTGAGACAGAGAAAGGCTTCCAACAACGACATAAATATAACTTATATTTATGCAAACCTTGTTTGGTAATAAAACTTGATGAAAGTCATTTCCAAGAAGTACAAAGTAGCAATATGCGGTATAAAGCATTTACTTCATTTATCTTGACTTTTCCTTCAAAAAATTAATGAGTCCAATAAAATGACTCAATGTATGACAAGTTTGGTGCAAGATAAAATGAATGAGTCCAGTAAAATAGCTCAATATATGACACGTTTGGTGCAAGATCCTATTTGATAAAGCTTCAAAACTAAGATCAAAATGCTCAAAGATTAGAAAATAATCACAGATAACAATTCCTTTCATACCTGTAAAGAGTTATCATTTTCTGTTTAGGACAAGGTCTCGGTATGTAAAGCAGCCTAGCCTGGACCATGCTACTTACCCCAAATTGGTCCTAAGCTCCCACTCTCTCACTAGAGCATTCTTATGCTGAGAGCACAGACATATGCCATCACACTGGGCCTATTCCTCTACTCCGAAACCTATTACTACCCCACAGATCTCAGAATTAAAATACTAATTCTACAAAGTAGCTACAAAACGGAGTACTCTATGAAGAAGTCGAGATATGTGGCTAGGTTGTAAAGCAACAGTACAGCTTGTGCAGCAGCGTGAGCCCTGCCGGCTTCAATCCCCAGCCACGGGCAGGGAATGCAGAACTGAGACAGGAAACTTAGGAAACTTAGACATAATTTAAGATACAATGATGTGTAGCTATATATTTTCAAAAAAACTAAGGATGTCATCACTAAATAATGGGGAGGAGATAAGCAGGGAAACAGAGGGCAGATATATAACACTAAGAATGTTTGAAGGGGCCACAGGGAATCAGATTACTTTATATTTGCTTAAAATTATATATAAATATATATATACATATATATATATAATATATGCATACAGTTTAATTAAAGTTTTACCATGAGGTGATAAGTCTTCCAACAAAACCAAGGGCTACCTAACAAAAACCTCAATGCTAAGCATGAAAATCTCCTTTTCAGTAGTTAGTTACAGGAATCCAAGAGAGCATCCCCAAAAAATTACAGCCTATTCTTGTAACCCTGAAGGTCATCTTATCACCCCAAGCGGTGAAACTTTAATTAAACTGGTCAAAGTGAAGAGGTTAACCTACTGCAGGGTACCCTCTCCCAATTAACACGTTTATAACACAACCCTTAGACCAGAGGCTCACTGAGCACTGCAGAAGAGGGAAAGTTATGCTAATGCCCACACTAAAGTAAGAGAGGGAGGGAGGGGAGGAGGGAGGGAAGAAAGAGAGAGGACACATGGCATGAAGTGGAGTAAGACAGGGAGGAAGAAAGGGAGGAGTTAGAAAGAGGAACAGGGAGTGAATATAACAAAATACATTGTATGAAATTCCCAATCCACAATCTTGATATGTATGTTTCTGTTCAAAGACTCTCTACTTAAAATACGTATATTGGGCCAGTGAGATGGCTCGGTGGGTAAAGGGTCTTGCCACTGAGCCTAACATCTGAGCTTGGTCCCTGAACCCCATGTGATGGAAGAAGAACTGATCATTTTAAGTTTTCTTCTGATCTCCATACATGCGTCTTTGCATGTATGCCAAACCCCATCACCACCCTCCACACACACAATGAATAAATGTAATTTTTAAAAGGTATGTATACTGTTAAGTCACCACTGCTGGAGTTGGACCCAAGAGAGCCGTAATTCTACCTGATCGAAGCTAACCTAATAGGTATTTTCTCTATAAGGCACATCACAGCCTTCTTTAACCAGAAACACTCCACGGAGTGTTTCATTCACGGGAAGAATGAAAAATGTGGGCTTGTTCCATCTCAGGTGGAGATGTGTGTGTGCTGAGGGATTTGGGATGTTCACAATTCTACAAGTCTGCGAATAACCGTAAAAGTAAAACTGACTTGGGGATTACAAATAATTTCAGCACCTATGGCAGTTTCCCAGGAATTAAACTCATAAGAAGTTAGTGCACAGCGCAAACCAACATTCTCAATGTATACAGGTTCCCTTTCATGTCTCTCTGCAACAACTTGTAGTTCTCAATTTCCTTTAACACATTCCCCGTTCAAACATCAGTATGAAAGTTTTGGCCTTTTTGGTTTTAGTTTTGGTTTCCTTAGCTGAGACTTGCTAATACACAGCAGGCTGACCTCAAACTTGTACCAAACCTCCTGTCTCTGCCTCACAGGTTCTGGATTACAGATGTGCACCAACAAACCCAGATGTTTCATATTTTAAACTACACTGAACGCATCCTTTTCATTTCATTTTAGAGGCCCTGTTAGTATACTTTAGAAAGGATTGTCTTTTTATTGCCCTTATATCCTGCAACCCAGATACACTCACTCATTAGCTTTAGTAGAATGCTACCAGATTTTCTACACAGGTTATTAGACCACTTACAGATGAATACAATTGTATCCCTTCTTTCCCAGTCTGGGTGCATTCTCTTGCTTAACAGCACAGGCGAGAACCATTATGCAAATAAAATACTGTACATGACTCGTGAAAATGAGTATATTTGTCTTCTTCTAGATTTATTTTCAAAGAGTTCAACTTTTCACTGGTAAACAGAAGCTAAGCTAATACTGTTTTTCTTTTGCCTTCTTTCAGTCCTATTTATAAGATTATAGTATAATGATAGCATCCCTCCCCCTTTCCTCCCGCCAAATCATCCCTAGTTCCCTGAAGACTGTTATCAAGAACAGATGAATTTGGCTTTTTTTAAAAATAGTTTAATAGTTTAAATGAGCTTAATAATTAAATTATAATAAATTATCAACTCATAAAACAAAAGGAAAAATATTTCATAGGGGAAACCAAGTAGTAAAGCTCCTAACTTCAAACAAAATTACATTATTACTAAACTTTTAGTGTTTATGTACACACACATGTATTTTTGTCACTCTTTTGCTACAGTCATGAATCACATTTTAGCTCTGTACCTCAAAGCCAGAAATAAAGCTTCTTCTACTAGAAAAGAAGTACTTTAAGTATGGAAAAAGCAAAGATCTCATGCTCCAGTGTTCCTGGTCTCAGGGGCAATGGGCGGGGGCATCACCAGCAGCACCAACGGCTGGAATGAACAGCTTCCATGCAGCTTGATCAATTCTCACACAGGACTGATGGCACACAGCCACGGTGCAGTACTGAGCAAGACAGCTGCAGCAAAGCCAACCCAGTCTACACAGTGAGCTCCAGAGCAGCCAATTGCACATAGTAAGGCCCTGTCTCAACAAAGGCCAATTAAATCACATCTAGATCCTCTTGCTGATCCTAACAACAAAATTTATAATTTCAAATGCAAACTGCATCCCAAATTCATGTTTAAGATATCTGAGTTAAGCTGAGCATAGTGGCACGCTCCTTTAATTCCAGCAGATAAGCAGGTGGATGGATCTCTGTGAGTTTGAGGCTAGCCTGAACTACATAGTAAGCTCCACAATAGGAGCCAGAGATATAAAGAGAAACCCTGGTCTCAAAACACACACACACACACACACATACACACAAGAAGTGGTAGCCCTAGAAGGCAGAGACAGAGCAGGTGGATCTCTGTCAGTTGTGAGTTCAAGGTCTTCCTGGTCTACATTCGGAGTTCCAGTATGGCCAGGACAGTTACACAGAGAAACCCTGTCTCAAAACAACAACAAAAGATACGTAGTTAAACATTAAATCTTGGCTAATGATTATCATGAAATAATCTTTTTGTTCTCAAACAGAACATTATACTTTATTCGTGTTTACTGATTGTACATATAGACAATTAGTCAGAAGACATAAGCAATACTATATGTTTAATTATAAATATAATGAAGCCCATGAAATGACGCTGCCCACCAAGTCAAGATTATCTCTCACAGGCAAGCAAGGAGATTCATTTAAGTGTTGATCCAAATCCCACCAAGTTGCCCAACTGCTTCCACATTCCTCCCTGTAGAAAACAGATAATTCAGCAGGAGCTGTTTGGAATGTTTGGGGTTTGGTTAGTCGCTCTGGGGAGGTTTTGTTCTACAGTACTGGGTGCTGAACCCATGGTCTGAAATATGCTAGGCAAACGCTCTACAGCTGAGCCTCATCATCCCAGTCCATGCTGTTTACCAAGGGCAGTCACTCTTTGCATTCATATGTGGGCCAGTCAGATAATTCAGGTGGGCGTGATTCACTCAGATTCCTTAGGGGTTTTCTTTTGCTTTGTACAATACTAGGGATTGAACCCAAGGTCTTAACGATGCTAGACAAACACTCTACAATCTAGCTATGTCCCCAGCCCATTTTATTTTTTTCCATTTATATTTATTATTATTTCAATTATGCATGTGTGCATGTCTGTATGTGTGTGCAGGTGCCCTCGGAGCCCAGAGGTGTCAGATTCCCCTGGAGCTGGAGTTATAGGCAGTTATGAGAAACTGACAGAGCGTGGAATAGAACTTGGGTCCTCTGGAAGAGCACCATGTGCTCTTAACCTAAGCCACCTCTCCAAAGCAATTTTATTTTATTGGCTGGCTCCTACTGTGTGATGTAGCTGAATTAAAATCAATTATCCTCATGTCTCAGCCCTCTGGAGTGGTTGAGAGTACAGACATAGGCCAGTCTGTCCAGCATGTAACTGATTTTAATGCCCCCTGTTTAATCATATCACTTTATGTCATTTAAGTATGTTCTCTGATTATTTATTTCCTTGTGGATCATATTTTCAAGTTTCTTTGCACACATAATTTTTACTGAGCAACATACACCATGAATGTCACCCTGCGGTGCTGGATACTGTCCCCGTCTGTGCTTCTTGCTGAACTTTGCTCCAGGCTGCAGCTAAGGACACAGAAGAAGTAGTCTGTTCAAGTCTTGCATTTGTTGGCTGGCTGCAGAGCAGCATCGTCTCAACTGGGGGATGAAACATGGCCCTGTTTCATCCGCTCATTAAGCACTATTCAGCCCAGGCACCTTCTTAACTTGTGCGACTGCAGCCTAATGTTGAAATAAGTTTCTTTCTCTGTGAAGTCATAACCAGGAAGAAAAGCCCTAAATAGAGAGACCATGCCCCTGACGCTATACCCTGGGAGCTGGTGAAGTCCCTGTAGTTTCTCGATGAACAATTCGTTTTACAAATGATGATTACAATCCAAGGACCGTCTACAAATTAAAAGGAAGGGATAACTGTAGACACAAAGAAGCAATTCACAGAAGTCAAAACACAACCAGAGAAAGTGAATGGCAGCAAACGGTGGAAATGCAAGCCAGACCTGCTTTTGTTGGACAGACTGACAGGAAGTAGAAGGTGCATCAGACTGGGAAGGAGGTGGGGTTCTCCTATCCTATTAGCAAATATAAGTGTGTATTTTTATTGTCACACACCAATTATCTCAATAGCCTTTGGCTAGCTTTTAATTGCTAGTAAGTTATAATAACTAGAAAAGGGAACATATGGAAATTTACTGTGGCATTAACTAGAACATAAAAATCTGCCCACAACATTAAGGGCTTGATTAGGAAAGTTTTAGTAAGGATGTGACTAAATCACTCAAGAATTTTAAGTATGGTATAATGCATTTGTAAAAACAGCATATTCACAAAGAAATATACTGTCATTTTAAAAAAAAATGTAAGTATACACGCCAAAAATGCTAGCAGGGTTCTCTGTAACAGAATGTGGAATATCTGTGACCTTCCTTCTCATCCACATCACCCATTTTTCTACAAGTTGTACATGTATGACATACTTTCGTTTCCCCCAACATACTAGTTTTATTGTTTGGGAATTTCATACGATGGACCCCATCATACTTTCCTTCCCTCCCAGGTCCGCCCTCCCCCTCCAAAAACCCCAGCAGGCCCCACTGGGGCTGCCCGTGTACTGACTGGAGCATGGTCAAACTCCCGGTGACTGCCCCTAAAGAGCACCGAGTCCTTCCCCACCCTCCACCCGCCATAAGCCGTCAGCTGTGGAGAGCTACACTTCAGCACCTTTATCACAATTTTTAAACATTCTCTTCAGCAGCTTCCTGTCTGGACTGGGTTTTTTGGGTGTGCGTGCGTGCGTGTGTGTGCGCGCGTGTCCTTTTTTTGTTTTGAAGGGGGTGTTGACACAGAAGCCTTATGTCTCTCATTCTGTCATGAATCTGCAGTCATCACTACCACTGCGACACAAGCTTCCTTGCTCACAGCAGCCAGCAGTGGCACGGATCATGGGCTTCCACGTGGTTCCCGACCGCAGCAGGGATCAGCCTGGCCCCCATCAGCAACACAGATGAGCAGCACGGTCTCCTGAGGCAGCACCAACCGTGGTCCTCAACTTGGCTTCTGGCAGCAGCATGGACCACAGACACCAACAGGGCCTCCAGCAGCAGAACCGGACCATGGAAGTCCCTTGGGGAGGCGCAACCCAGAAAACGAACCACTCTTCATCTTGGATATCCTGCTGCTGGTGAGAGTCCGGTGATCGTGCAGCTGGGCAGCGTGTCTAGGGGCGAGAGCTCAGCACCATCTGCACGGCTATGGTGGTGGCGGTGGTAATAGTAGCAGAAAGGCAGGCCCCTCCCCTCAGCCTCCCAGAGGCCCAATGACTACTCAGCAAAGACATGCAAGGCAGCCAAGCGAGCAGCACTAACCTAGCTGGTGGTGGTACGAGGCTGAGGCTGAGGCAGGCTACATCTCCCCGGTCTGACATCTTCTTTTCCAGTTCCATGAACGCACTTTTTAAAAGCATCTTCTCCTAAGCCCTGACCATTATTATTATTTTTTTTTTTTGGTAGAACATATTTTCTTGAAAGGCAAAAGCAAAAATGAAGATGGCAGTTGAAAATGTCATAACAGAACACAAAGCATTCCCTTACTTCACAAATGGAAGTGTTAGATTTAATATCAAATTATTAGATGACATGTCATAATGCACACTCAGTTTTAATCGGTTTTAGTAGTAGATACAGAAGAATCGGTTAGGACGAGGAAAAGTTGCTGTATTTGATCTTAACTGGCGGGTGGGGGGATTCCCCCGAATAAATACTTAAAACTAACCCTAGAGAGAGCATTAAAATCAAGTCAAATATTCATTACTTCATAGGAGTCAGCTTAAATCCTTTTTCATCCCTTTTTATGTTAATCTTGCAATTGCCGTGCAAATAATAAAAGCTGAAAGTTTGGTAATCCAAATTTAAGCCTGGCTAATGAGAGCATCTTTACAGCTTCTACTATCCTCAATTATGGCAACTATCCCTCTCTGACTTGAACATTTTGAAGGATGAAACTTAGTCAATACTAATAAGGGATTCCCTAATTGATTCTAGCTGTCTTTTACAGTTAACTCCATCTATCTCTGATGACAACTTAAAATCCCAAGGAATTGTATACAATGCCTAACTAACTCAGTGATTCCAGAAGTCCTAAGTGGAGAGTGAGTAAATCCTCATTAACATTAACCCTTTCACTCCTGGAGAATACGACTGTCATAAAAAACCGAACAGTCATTTTCACCTGTCTGTACAAAAGTATGAAAGAGGCTGCTCTGCTTGTCCCCGGTGTGGCAGCAAAAGCTGCTGAAAAGCCTTGAGTGACAGACAGACAGACAGCTTTGAACCTGCAGCAGAGCCGATGGCGACAAGCCTCACAGGTCACTGGGGACCTTCTAGTGCGACTAAGCACCAGCACGCCAAGAGTTCTCCTCGCTAAAAGTTCTCTGATAAGAGCAACTTCTGTTTCACAAGTAAATGTCCTAGTGTGTGTGTGTGTGTGTGTGTGTGTGTGTGTGGAAGGGAGGGGGAGATCAAAGAATAACACAAAACAGCTTTTATATAAATGGCCCTTGAAGAAAACGCAAGCTTATACAACACCTGAACGAATACCACACTTATGCAGATATCGTGGAAAAGAACAGAGGTCTGTTTGCTTTAGTAACAACACTGCTACTCATTCATTCGTGAATGAATATATATTTTAAGAGAAGAAATTGTCTGAACTCTGGACTGTAAGGAAGAACAGGCAAAATCACCATCTTCGTGTAGTGTACCTCTAGCCAAGGAGACAACAAATCCAGTCACTCCGCAGTATCCCTTAGATACAAAAGCCTGCAGAGGCTCAAGCCTCCTTAAATGCACGTGCTCAGCATATATATAGGTAACTTTCATTCATCGTCAATTTACTTTGCTGATGCTGCGTACAACTACTGTTTATGGAAAAGGTCTAACAGAAGGAAATTGTTTTTTTAATATTTTCAACATCTGGCTGATTGAAACTACAAATGTGTTACCAAAGACTTATCCAGACGCAAAAGGATGACTGTATTTCCATATTTCTTAACTATAAATGCCATAATGTAAATAAATAAAAAGGCAGGGTATTGTGACTTACTAGACTCATGATCAAGTAAACCCAAGTGAATGAGGGGTAGACAGTACAGTCCATGACAGCCTATGCAGAACAGGCCCACGAGCTGGAATGACCTTGTCCAACCCAGGAATGAGGTTTTCAGACATAAAGTTTGTGATGTGTGAAGACATGCTGGGTAACTGTAGTATGACTCTAGCTCAGAAAGGCCTAAGCCAATGAGCTTGGAGGTCACTAAGTGGGTATGGAGGGGAGCGGAGGGATTGTGCTGTTAAATCACAGAAAACAATAATCACTTCTATTTTGACTCACAAACAAAAGGAGCTAAGGAATATTTTATAATAGTGGAGCTACAATATTGTATTATTTGCTCAAGAAAGGGAACTTTTAATGTATGTAGGTCACAGAGGATGCCAGGACCTAAGGAAAACGGCTTGTTTCCGTGAGGCCACAGTACTACACGCCACAGTTTGTTAAGAGATGCACTTCGGAGCCCGTGACCATGGTTGTTCTGAACACACCCACACATCCTGGAGGGATGTGACATCAGGAGAGACAGATCAACTTTGTCCTGGATATATCAGCTTTCAGGTCTACCACTGTCCCCTTTGAGGAGCCTGTTCTTCACAATGGCGTTCATGCAGGGTGGAACTCAATCGGGGTCCGGTTACAGAGAGCTGAGTTACAATGCCCCACAGTCTATGGTCAAAGCACCATGTCAACACGACATGCCTTAGGACAAACTCACCTGATTTATTTGAAGCATGTTAAGACAATACTGATCAAACTGCTGTATCCCTCACGGCTCCAAAAAACTGGAAAATGAAAATTAAGAAATAAGGTTCAACTTAGTCATTCCAGTGACATGCTCTTAACAAAAATCAACACAAAATGGAGTCATCCAGATTGTTACAGAACTTGTATGACGACTAAAATGCCTGTATTTGTGCAACCCAACCCAGCACCCATGTATGTGAGTACATAAAATGTGGCCAGCACAACCAAGGAAACCAATGTTTAATTTTCCTGAATGTTAATTTCAACTTCAGGAAACACCCATGACTAGTGGCCACCATAACAAGCAGTGCCAATTGAGCCTGCTAAACCTTAAGTTCCTTCTTGTTCTAGAATTCTTACACAATCCAAGCAAAAGGGAAGCTGTCTGCAATGCTGGACGCTTCAGAGCACTATTTAACATATAACCCCTCTTCCCCCAGTCAGGGTTTAAACAACTCTAACCCAGTCCCCTCAAGACACACATACTCTCTCTCTCTCTCTCTCTCTCTCTCTCTCTCTCTCTCTCTCTAATGTTATAAAAATAATATGTACAATTACCTACATGGGTATTTGCTTCTATTATATCAGTACAAAGAGGATGCACATAAAGTTTGCTTTAAGAAATAAAGTTGCTGGCATTGGGAGAGGTAGCTCAGCAGTTAAAAGCACACACCACCCTTGTAGGAGACTGGAGTTCAGTTACCAGCACCCACGTGAAGCTCACAAACACTTGTAACACCGGCTCCATGGGGATCCAACCCCTCTGGCATCCAATGGCACCCCACACTGGTGTGCACATATCCATACACATAAATAGAAATGCTATTTTAAATCTCTATTATGATACACCCACCCACTGCTAAATGCGGCTTTCCTTTCGGGACTGACACCTTGGTTCTGATTCATTTCATGTGGTAAATCTCTTCTATATTTAATTTTTAAATAGATGCCGAAGGAAGGGAGGAAAACACAGATTTATAAATAAATAAAGCATGGGCTCTCATAATGAGAAAATTCACATAAAATATAAATAATGTACCAGCACCTGCCATTACAAATATTACTAAGCAACACAGCAAAAAGGTTAAATCTCACCACTTAGGCAGAAATTTTTGTCGGAAAGGTGTAAGGTTGACTTTGCCCTCAGAAGCAAAGGTACATACACTCATATGCACACACCTGTTGGTTCATCACTTTCTCAAAGTGCAAACTGGAGTCAATCCCAAATTACTGTTAAGTTGGAGATAAGGGCAGTGGGTAAGACTGCTTGCTGCGGAAGCATGATGGCCTAAGCTCAGATGCCCAGCATCAGGTAAAAAGTCGGGCACAGCCATTTGAAGCTGTCATCCCAGTACTTGAGGTAACGATGCTGAGGTGGGTTCCCAGCACTCACAGCCCGCCTAGACAGAAACAGCAACCTCCCAGTTCAGTGGGACATCCTACACAGTGTAACGCAGCAAGCTTCCCAACATCATCATCTTCTGGCCACCATTCACACGCGCACTTACATGCACGCACGCATGTGCCTACATGTGGGCATACACACAATTACTTTGAGATTCTAAAACATTTCTCACAAGTGATCTCAGCATCTGTATTTTCTTTTTTAATTTATCTTCTGTTTTTCAATTTTTCTAAGGGAATGATATTCAGAGAAGGCCTGGCTACTGGCAATTTTTACTTTCAGTCAGATCACTTTCTGAGCCCTGGTCAAATTATTATGTCTTCAAGTCACCCCCCCCCCCACCCCACTATCCCCTCTTTACCCTTTAAAAAGTAAGAGCGGTAGGCAACATCTAACAAATACAAGACATCAGAAATAAGCCCACGTCACTTCTGCGATGCGGTTGTATGGGTCTCAGACGCACCAATCTCTTGCTCATCTGCACGGAGGGAAGCCAGACACCTATTGTAAGCTACTGTTTGGAAAGGCAAACACGGCAAAGAAGTGATAGAAGGAAGTGCCAACAGCCAGCAAAGACCAAGGCCTTCAATCCACAAACACCAAAATGCATGGAAAAGTACATCCAGTCATGCTCTAGACGTGATGGCAGCCCCAATGCAAAGTCTGCAGGCAAACTCAGACATAGGACCAGAGAGGGCAGAGCATGGTGGCACACACCTTCCGTCCCAGCACCGGGAGGCAGAGAAGTCTCTGAATTGAAGGCTAACCTGATCTGGTTCCAGGGCAGCCAAGGCTACACAGGGAAACCCTGTCTCAGAAAAAGAAAAGGAAAAGAAAAAGGAAGGAAGGTAGAAAGGAAGGAAGGAAGGAAAAAAGGAAAAAAAAGGAAGGAAGGAAGGAAAAAGGAAAAGAAAAAGGAAGGAAGGAAGGAAGGAAGGAAAAGAAAAAGGAAGGAAGGAAGGAAGGAAGGAAAAAGAGACCAAAGGAAGCTTAGCCATAGAAACTGCAACATCATGTTCCTGATTTAAGCCCTTATAGTCTGGGATAATTTTATGCTACAACAGTAAGACATGCCAGCAATTCAACTCTAAATTTCAACACTGCTTTGGGACTTTGGAGTATCAGCCTAAAATAAAAATCCCTGTTCAGTACAAGCAAATGAAAAATATTAGGATTCCAAAGAGATAAATTCTAAAACTTCCACATTTCTCTCTAAATTCTGACGCTAATTAAAACGTTACCATTACAGAGGCTCATATCTGGTCAAAGTGCTGAGGGTTAGTGACAGCACGTGGGATAGCAGTACTGAGAGGGACATCTGTACCAACCCCAGGGCTCGGGGAGAGCCACGGAAGAAGGCGCAGGAGGGAGGATGGCTCCAAAACGCTGCCCTGGACATGGCAGTCACCGCATCATGAACCCACAGCAGCTAGGGTTGCCTGTCCAAGGCCAAGCCGGTCAATTATTCCAGCATGGATGGGGAAGGAAGGGACTCTGAGACCCCACCTCTCCCCGAGGAGCTGCTGGCAGCTGACAGCCGGTTGCCGCGGTGGAAGAGTCATTTTTCTTTGGGAGTATGGTCGCCCATGCCCATTGCCATGCAGAAAGCACTAATTGGACGCCGTGGGTTAGAGGAAGAAGTGCAGGAGGAGGGAAAACATGAAGAAAGGGCAAGCACTGAGAGGGTCCTGGGAAATGAGAGAAATTGGGGGGGATGAGACTGCGCATGTGCGCGCGTGCGCGTGTGTTCTGTACAGATGTCAGATTCTTTAAGGTGCAGCATTCCTCAAATGGTGTTAAAATATACAAGCTATAACTAAACATACAAACCCAATCAACTTCCTTTATGAATGGAAATAATTCGCTTGGGGCTGGGGCGGCTGGAGCATTTGCTGCTCCTACAGAGGGGTCCAGGTTCAGTTCCCAGCAGCCACAAGACAATCACGACCATCTGTAACTCTAGTCTCGGGGCATCTGACACGGTTGTTCTTACCTCTGAGGCTATTGCACTCTTGTGAGGTACATAGATAGGTAAAACACTCACATTCAAAAAAAATTAAAAATTAATTTAACCTATTTTTTTGAAAAAAAAAAAAGAAAAATTCTTCTGCAAGATGAAGGTATAAGTCTGAAAAGTAAAATATTTATTATTTTTATGTACAGACCTATATGTATTCCTTCAGTACTAGAGTGTGGTGATGTGGGTGACTTCAGGAAGTAAGCTATACTGAGGTACATTCTGACATAAGCTATACTAAGGTACACTCTTATATTCTAATCTTGATATACATAAGGTATTTCTGACATTACAAAAATAAAAACACCAGGAATGGAAAGATGGCTCAGTGGTTAAGAGCACTGGCTGTTCTTCCAGAGGTCCTGAGTTCGGTTCCCAGCCCTCACCTGGCGGCTCACAACCATCTATAACTGTAGTCCCATGAGATTCAGTGGCCCCTTCTGGTGTGCAAATGGACATGCATACAAAACACTCATATATATAAAGTACACATATGAACAGCTATTTTTAAATGAAAACATGCATTCACTTAAACGGGTATGTTCTATAAGCCTCTTTCACAATTATGAGCTACATAAACTGAAATAAGTTATTATACCTGTCTAATAATAACACTGTTAATTGATTACCATTCTATAATTATTCATTTTTCATCAAACAAGCTACCTGTATTAAATTTACATCAATAAAAAAAAATTTATAACTATACCATGGACAGTTCAGAATTTCAGAATAGCATGTACCTTTAAGGCTGATTCTTTAAAGATATGTCCAGTTTCCTGTCCTGCATTTTAAACATCATGATTTTTAAAAGTCAAGACATATCAAAAAGGTCCACAGCAGCTGTATGTTGTCTGTGGTTCATAAAATCTGCCTCTTCATCCTAGGTCAAAAGAGTTCCCAGCTACAGTTCAATCTCATTATGACTAAGCACTACTACAGAAACCCAGGCACATGTACCCCAAAATACCCTACAGTCGGGCACATGAGGACAGAAAGTTCCAGATTCTAGGCTACCAAAGGGAAACAGTCCAGGCAGGTGACAGGATGAGGGAAGCCTGCAGCTCACAAGGAAGGCGCGGTCCAAACTGTATCTGTGATTTGACAGTCACTTTTATCACGATTTGCCCATGGTAAATTACACATATGTAATCCTCAATAAATACAGTTTTAAGAAACGGTATAAACATTTATAAACAATTTATATCAGAGCCCATCCTACAAATGGTAGCCACTCTAGTCACATATCACTTTTGCTGTCCTCGCTGATAGACTACAAACGACACAAAAGTAAGCATCAATCCAAAGCTTCTTACTCTTAACGAATTTGTGGAGTTCATACTTTAAAATAGTGATTCCCTAGGGGCTGGAGAGATGGCTCGGCAGTTAAGAGCACTGGCTGCTCTTCCAGAAGACCAGGGTTCAATTCCCAGCACCCACATGGCAGCTCACAACTGTCAGTAACTCCCATTCCAGGGATCTCACACCAATGCACATAAAGTTAAATAAATTGTTTTTTAAAATGGTGGTTTCCTGGTTAAGAATACTTGACGCTCTGGCAGAAAACCTGGGTCCCAGCAACCACAAGACATCTCACATAACTTTAGTTGGGGGGGGGCTGTGGAGAGGGGAAATACCTTCTTCCTCAGGTACCAATCACAAACATGGTGCCCATACACACAGACAAAATATATTAAGTAAATAAATCTTTTAAATTTTTTAGTTTTTAAAAACTTTTCATTTCAATTTTTAAGCAGATACCGCTCCAAAAAAAAAAATTGAAGGAAGTCCAATTATAAATGTCAATATTTCCTAAAAGCCAGTGAGTTTCTGAACACACAGTTTACTCAACTACGCCAGTTAAAACCAAGAAATGGGTGGGGGACCACTGCCAGACACAAGCCACACTTTGCCATTTTTATACTCACTTTGAGATGGAGATTCTATCTCCATTTCTCTAGAGGTTGGATTACCTACAAGTAGCCACATGCACACTGCTGTGATTGACACCCAGTTCAGATGGGTTCAAAGTCCTCTCTTTGAAAGATCTGCCTTCCTACATTTTTTTTTTTTTTTCTGGGCTGAAGTCAAAGACTGTAGTGACAACCCTGTAACCCTAGCACTTGGGAAGTAGAGGCAGGAGGATCAATTCAAGGTTATCCTTGGCTCCATAACAAATACAATGGAAACCTGGGTTACAAGTCTCCACAACAGCAACTAAACATCAAATGTTTAATGTCTAGGGCAGCTATATAAAACTTTGGGAAAATATTCAAAGTTGACCAATGATACGAACATTAACCCATAATTACTATGGATGGAACTCCTCTAATATTTTCTGGAGCAGCTACGAAACACAATATTTCAATGTGACTGATCGCACAGCACATGTCTCCATGCAGTCTGGTTCTGACAGATAGTTGGACATCACATTATCAATAGACAGTTTTCTTTCCAGGAATCTAAATAAAGCACTCAGCATAAAAGAAATGAAGAAATGGCTAGGTACAGTGGGCGGTGGTGCAGGGAAGGCTGAGGTGGAAGAGACTGGGAGCTCAGGGATAACTTAAGCTACCCAGAAGAGCATATCACACACAATAATAATAGCAAGAGATGGGGTCAGACTACCATATAGCCCACTACTAATGATTTCCTTGCTTATGGGAGGGTCTGGGTCCAAGCTCCAGCACCACAAGGAATTGTAATACTAATGATGGGGCTGGAGAGAGCGCTCAGTGGTTAAGCACTGACTGCTCTTCCAAAGGCCCTGGGCCTTTGACTCCTAGAACTAATGGGGCAGCTACAATAGTCTGTAACGACAGTTCCAAGGGATCCAGTGACATGGTGCATACATTTCCATGCAGACAAATACATACATGCACATAAAATAATTTTTAATTAAAACCCATTGAAGAAGTTAGGTACAAAAACAATTCCAGTATCTTCACCAACTACTCATTCTAGGGCACGTTGCTGCTTTTGCATTTAAAATTTCATCACTATCCTTTTTATTTTAGATATTTACATGTGTACACACGGGCGGGACATTAAAATGCCACAGTGGGGATATGGAGGTCAGAGGACAGCTTGCGAGAATTTCACCCCAGATCCCTACATGACGCAGAGACAACTGACTCTTAAAGCCTCGGCTCTCAAGTCCCCAGTCATGTGCCACCAAATCTGGTGACCTGAGTCAGCTGACACAAGTTGCCCTCTGACCCCTACAAGTGTGTACAGACTTGGTGAAGAGCATCTTTACCCACTGAGCCACCAGGACAGTCCTATCTTACTTCTGTAATCCTGTAAAATGAATAAATAAACAAATAAATAAAAGCAGGCATTGTTCTTCCCAGGCAGGCCAAGTAAGATAAATTACAAAATCCAACCATTTTCCAGGTTGAAGTATGTAGAAGCAAGGGGTTATATACCTATCTTACCCATAAATAGTGTGTGTGGGGGGAGAGCTTGTGTGTATGACAGAAAGTAAACAATAAACGGGCCTAACAGTAACTAACAGGTAATCTGAATAAAAGTTACAAGGATGTTCTTTGTATTGTTCTTACTTATTCTTGCAACTTTCCTGAAAGCTCAAGTTGTTTCCAAATAGGAAGTTAAAAATTATACTGCCACCTGAAATTTACCTAGTTGGACTGTATCGAAACATTTTCACAAATAAAAAATACTGTTTCTCAAGGAAAAGCAATAATTTGTGTGGAATGATACACTGTATCTGAACAACTCACCACAGCTAAACATCATGCAGAAGTAACTTTCCCATACCACTGCCATGTCATGACATGAAGACAGAGGTGTCCGGGACTGACACTGTGCCCCCTAACAAACACACACACACACACACACACACACACACACACACACACACACACACCAAGCATGCATTTGAGCATTGCCTGACTTGCACATTTAACACAGGCCTGCTGCAAATCCACAATCAAGCGACATTTCGAGTTTCCAGTAAATTAGGATATAGACTTGCTACATTTAAAGACAATCTAGCAGAGTCTTAGTTTTTCTCTTTTTTACTGAATTGTACTTTTCCACTACGGTTCTATCCATGACAGTATATTTGAATCGTCTTAAGAAAGGATGAGAAAGAAACATCCTAACTGAAGGATTCGACAGTGTTACCATCCATGTAGGCATCAACAAACTTCCCAAACACTGAGGCCAAGCACTCAATAATAAAGGTTTTCCGTTACTGGGATACATTTAAAGGATACTTTGAGTCATTTCTGCAGGATGCATGCCCTTTTAGACTGTTCAGTGCATTACTGCCTAGTCTACCGTAATTGGATGCTCCATCGTCACTCTGTAAGTTAAGCTTCTGAGGGGTGGCACAGGGGATCCATAATGGAAACGGATCACAATGCGAAATCCTGTACCTAATAACTGCAGGGACTTCCAGACCTCGCCCCCCACCCTCCACCCGCTGGGCACGTTCGCCCAACCAGGCTCCCCTACCCACCCCCTACTCAGGTCTCCCGGTTCAATCGCCTCACCCTGCCCCATTCCCCCACCGCACAGGGACCCCACGGAGACCCGAGCGCCAGCCCTCACGGCGGATCCTGCAGCCGAGCTTTGTGTGTCACCCGGCTCCCCGCGCCCCGGCAAGGTCACCCTCGCCAACCACGCCGGTGAGCCGAGCCGCCGCGGTGCCGGTGCGCCGGAGGCTCGGCGGAACTCGCTTGCCATAGGCTGCATTTCTGTCCCCTCGGCCCCACCCCCCTTCCCCATCCCGGCGAGCTGCGCCATTCGCCACTTGCCCATTTTACAGAAATAGCCACCGCGGGCGACCCGAGGCCCCGGCGGCGCCCCCGCCCCGCCCCGCCGCGCCCCGCCCCGCCGCGCCCCGCCCCTCGGACACCTGCGGCCCCGGCTGCACACCCACCCCGCCCCTGCCCGCCCTCCCCTGCCCTCCCCTGCGCCCCGGCCCGCTCCCCTCCCCCAGGGCGGCCGAGGGTGGCGCGGGAGCGAGGCCGCGAGGGGACAGCCCTGCCGGCTCCCCGCGCTCCGCCTCGGAAGCCGCCGGCTGGCGGAGGTCGGGCCTGGCGGCGCCGCTCGCACCGGGATTTACCTGCGGGCTGCGGGCGCCCGGCAGACGGCTCCACATTGGCGAGCGCTCCCGAGAACGGACCCCGCTCGGCCGCCGCCGCCGCCGCCGCCGCCGGCTCCCGCCCCCCGCCTCCGCCTCCGCCCGCCGCCCTGCGCTCCCGCCGCGCCCTCCCGGGCCCGCGCCGCGCGCCCCCGCGCCCGCCGCGCGCCCCCGCCAGCGCTCTCGCTGCACCCCGCCCCGCCGCGGCCGAGCGGCCATTGTTCGCCGCGCACCTCCCGCCCCCTGGTGGCCGCCAGACCCCCCGCAGTCCCCGGGGCGCACGCACGCCGCGGGGTCGGGGCCCCACGACTCCTCCGGGGCCGCTGCGGGCAGCGCGCACAGAGCACCCGGCACCGCCCCGCCCCGCGCCCGCAAAGGCGCTCCAGCACCCGCCTGGCAGCCTCTCCCCGCGCCCGCGGCTCTCCGCCCTGCAGCGCACTGCCTGTCTGTGCCCAGACCCTCTCTCCTCCTACCTTCCCCGGCTCGCTCACTAACCGCCTCTGCCGAGCCGGGGACGCGCGACCATCCCGCGTCCGTTCCGCTGCGGTGCGACGCACGCATCGGCGGATCCTGCACCTTTCTAGACCCGAGGAGGGAGGAGGGGGAGGAGACTGGCTCGCCAGGCTCAACGTGACAACCTGAGCCCTCGGCACCTGTTTTCCGCTGCGGAGTCGGTGGGGTGCCCCTGCCTCGTTCTCCACCAGGGGGAAAAAAATAAAAGTAAATATAAATAAAAATTGTGTGGAAATCGTTGGAGCCACAAACGAGGATCGTCTTAAAACAGTGTCCTAGATCCTTGGGGGTTTTTTTGGTTTTGTTTCTTTGAGTAATGGAAAACTCAAATTCCTTGTTCATTCGTCCTGGTTTTGATGTGGGTTAGGTATGGCCAGGTAACATCAACCTAGTTAAAAATCTATGAACTAGGCACTTTAAATAAATGGCACCAAAAATAATATAAGTCTAGAAATAGAACCATTACAGTGTTCTGACAAAGTTACCCATGGCATTATTCTTTTCCAGTGTTCCTTCTTCGTATCGTTGGTCTGCCTGGAAAATGTCTGAGGGCCTGTGATTTCAGTCATATTTTAAAACCCAACTCAGCCAGTGAGAGTATTGTGGGCCTATCACCTTATCCATTGATTCACAATGTTCAAAGAGACAAAATGTGGTAACATACGCATAGGCGCAATACCTGCGAAGCTCTCGAAATAGAGCCTGGCATGTGGTAAGACTCCTGTGATACAACGTGGACCGTGCATTTGCCTCCCAAAAACGTTTCCCACGCTCCTTTCTCACTTCGCAGTTCCAGCAGCTATCTCAAACTAAATTTGTGGGTTTCTCCCTAAGTGAGCACCACTGCGTGATTAATGATTTCGATCTAGCTGCTTAGGCCCCGTTCAAAATTTTCTATGATTCAAATGACTACATGCCCGTCACCAGGGGAGCAAGATTCCTGCCTCCCTTCCTTTCCACAAGCCTTTCCATCTCCCTGCAATCCATAGTCCCTTCACCCCCGCTGAACAGACATGAACAATGCCATTCAGAAAATGCCTCCCCTCCCGGAGAAGCCGTCTCGTTCCTTTAGGTAAGCCACGCTCTTTCTCTTGGTTCCCTCTTCTCTGACATTGCAAACATTGTTTGTTTTCTCGCCTGTCTTCTGCCAAACAGTGCATTGCTGTGGGCTGGCTCTGCCTCATCCATTTCTGCAGTCCCAGCATTCAGCAGCAAGTGGTTGGACAGTAAGTGGTTCTGAAATAAACTGATGTGCTCATGCATTTAGAAATGACTCTGAAGTGGTCAGAAAGAGCATCCTCTTTGATTCAAGTTAACTGAGAACTTCATCTCCGCTGTAGCTTTTCCTTCTAGGGGACTTTACACCCAATTAGAGCAGACTGTTGACATGGGCACAGCTATGTCAAGGACCCCAGGCTCAAATCCATGGGGAAATGGCAATCCTGTCCCCAGGGAGTGAGGCTCAGAGAAATGGCAAAGCCTTCCTCTTATAAAAGCTGTGAGAAAAAAAAAAAAAAAAAAAAAAAAACCCACGAGAGATACATAGACAGAGAGAGAGAGAGAGAGAAGAAATAAAGGTTAGGCTTAGGGCTGGTTTCACAGTCGCAAGACATATCTCTCTCACATGTCTTCTCTTCCCATATGCCATCTTCTCCTTTGGAGAGGGCAAGGTTCAAGACAGTGCCTCACTATGTAGCTCTGGCTGTCCTGGAACTCACTATATAGACCAGGCTGGCCTCAAACTCACAGAGATCTAGACATCCGTCTGCCTCTGTATCCAGAGTGCTGAGGAGTAAAGTATTTGCCACCACAGCTGACTTGTCCTCTTTCCATGTGCAATGCTTGTCCTTGAACTGTAGATGCTAACAAAATCTACAAGTCTGTTTTGCTCATGATGTAACTTTCCTCGGAATGGAAATAAATTTGTGATATCTCTGCCCACTGGATAAGCAGAAAGGAAAATTGGGGACCTGGGGGAAAGATCTTTCTACAATGAGGCTGAAGACTGAGCCCAGCGTAGGTGAGTGGCCTACTAGCCCAGCAGTCACCTCTCACATTCCTGTAACTAAACATCTAACAAAGCAATTTAAGGGAGGGAAGGTTTATTCTGGCTGAAAATCCAGGGGATACCTTCCATCACAAAAGACATGGTGGCAGGTGTGGGCACGCCTGCAGGAAGAGGAGGTGGTTCGGGCGATGACTGGCTCGCTCCTGAAGCTGGGGCGGGGGGGGGGATGCTAGAGCTCTGGTCACCTAGCCGCCTTCTTTCTCCCTTTTGACTTTGTTCCGGACCCCAGCTCGTGAAGATAGTGCTACCCAGTGTAACGTTTTTAATAAGAGCAGCCCCCATAGACGCACAGACTGGTGCGTCTCTGGTGAATGTCTGGTCACCAGAGAACCCAGAGAATGGCACTATTTGAAAGAATCAAGGGAGTGGCCTTGCTGGAGCAATGGGCTTTGAGATTTCAGAAGCCCAAGTGGGGCTTGCCCTCTGTCTGTCTCTTCCTGATGCCGGCAGATCTGGATGTAGAACTCTGGGCTCCTTCTCCAGCACCGCCTCTGCCTGCAAGCATCACGCCTTGCTCCCTGCCATGATGGTAAGGGACTAACTAACGCTCTGAAACTGAAAGTAAGCCCCAGTTAAATGCTTTCTGCTACAAGAGTCGCTGTGGTCACGGTGTCTCTTCACAGCAATAGAACACAGACTAAGACACCCACTTTCAGGGCAGGTATTCTCTCCCGACAAATCTCTCTGGAAACAACCTCACAAATGCAACCAATGTGAGGAGATTGTATGTCTAGGCAGGTCAACCCTCATCATGACCACTGGCCCATCCCCCCCAACAGGACAGACCCAGGCACTGCTCCTTGTGCAAAGTTCAGTCGCTTCTCCAAACGCCTGCGGACTGTGTGTTTCCCTGGGGCTCATCTCTGCGGCCACTCCTCCCTCTATTTCTTTATTGACCCCATGCTCCCAAAGCCTCATTAAGGACATAAGATATTCTAACCCCCCATTTATAAAGGATGGGAAACACTTGAGAGGCCCAGGGGTTTCTCATTCTCTCTGGTGGTGACATCCAGAATTAGGGAGATTCAGCAGTGTGATGAAACACCTCAAAGTTCAGCATCTTAGAATCTCATAGTTCAGGAAGCTCCAGCAGTTCTCAGCATCGATTTATTTATTTATTTGCTTGTTTATTATACAGCGTCTGCCTGCATGTATCACTGGAGGTCAGAACAGGGCAGCCAGATCTCACTACACAGATGGCTGCAAGCCACCCTGTGGGTGCTGGGAATTGAACTCAGGACCCCTGGAAGAGCAGTCAATGCTCTTAACCGCTAAGCCATCTCTCCAGCCCCCAGCTCAGTATCTTATCTACATGCTGTAACAGCAAGAGGACATAAAAGACCAAGAGCCCAAGCCATGGAAACACTCAGACACTCACATCTGTAGCTGGACCTCTGCTGCTACCATCAGCAGGGACATGTGACCTTCCCAGGAAGCTGTTTATTTCCCTCATAGCATTGTGGCAGAGATCGGGACACAAGAAGTAAAGACCACCAGGTTCTTAAGGCCTAGACCCAGAAACATGTACAATTAATTATGCAACAATTCAGTCATATTCTATTAGGCAAAGAGTTCCAGGACTTATTTCAGGTAGAGGAGACTAATTGTGACTCCATAGAAGGCAAATCGTTGAATTTTAGGATCACATTTTCTGGAGCAAATCATCCAGGGTTTTGTTTTGTTTAACCACACTGCTCTGGCATTCACGGAATCCGCTGAAAATTTCCTTGTAGGAGTTCTTACCTGAGGCTGATTTGATAATCCCACACCCTCCTTGTCCACAGATGACCGGCATACATTTGAACCATCGAGACTGCAAAAACCAATTCCAGAAGAACAGGGCTGAAGGCTTCTTCCCCAGATATTCAAGGAGGCCTGAGTCCAGGCCAAGGCAAATTATACAGGATAGCATGTAATTGGGAGCTTGCTTACCGTTCGAGGGTTAGAGTCTACGATCATCACAGCAGGAACATGACAGCAGGCAGGCAGTAGCTAAGAGCTTAGACCCACCAGCTGAAGGAAAAAAGAGAGAAACTGGGCCTGGCTTGGGCTTTTAAACCCCAAAGCCAACACCCTGTGAATCACCCTTCTCCAACGGAGCAACACCACCTCCACCAAGGCCCACCCCCTAATCCCTCCCAAACAGTTCCACCTACTACGTACTAGCATCCGAACACATGAGCCCGGGGTCCATTCTCATTCAAACCAGCACCAAAAAAAAAGCTAAGACAGCCAACAGTTTTAGCCCCAGAGACGATGAAAGGGTAAGTTGGGAGCCGGAAGAAGCTCCCAGGCGGCCAAGTGTGAATGAAGGTGCATGCCTGGAATCCCAGCACTTGGGAAACAGAAGCAGGAAAAATGCTGCAAGTATGAGGTCAACCTGACCACATAGCAAGTTCAAGGCCATCCAGGAATACACGGTGAGATTTTTGTGTCTGAAGACCGAGAAGGGAGAGAAAGAAGAAAGGTAACTGAGCTAGCAATATGCAACCTGTGACGTTGACACCTGCTGGGCCCTGAGAAAGTGAGGTGTGGCCTAGGGAGGGGCCAACAAAAGACGTTCAGGCAAAGTCAAGCTAACCTGGTACCAGAGTGCTCAGCACGCAGAGTAGAAGCTGTTCCTTCCAGTCCCCTCCCATACCAGCAACCGCTTGCAGCAGGCTCAAACTACTCGCCTGTTCGATCAACATACAACATACACAACATACATGGATGCTGGTGACAGTGAGGCCTGCTAACATGTTAAGAAACTGTCTCTCTATCGCTACAGTTGGCAAGGCAGCAGCATGGCTCTTCTCTCTCTGTTTTTATTTTTATTTTCTGAGACAGGGTTTCTCTGTGTAGCCCTGGCTGTCCTGGAGCTCACTCCATAGACCAAGCTGGCCTCGAACTCAGAGATCCACCTGCCTTTGCCTCCCAAGTGCTGGGATTAAAGGTGTGCGCCACCAGCTCTGGCCAGCTCTTCTCTTACAGGTTGTCCTAGACATCCGTGAGATGATAAAAACCACAGTCGCCTTAAAGTTTGGCTGTCGACCTTCTTTTTGCTCCTTGTCCCAACACTGACTGTGAATTCTTCTTTACACTGAATTGAGTTCACCTCCTCCAGGTGTGTAAACTCCACTCTTAGACTCCCCATGGGGAGTGGAATTGGGGGGTAGGATGGAGAGTTGGTGGGGGTCAGGGGAGGACAGGAGGGAGAGGGAACTGGGATTAATATGTAAAATAAGATTTTTAAAATTTAAATAAAGATTTATTAAAAGAAAAATAATTAATGCAAAACAAAGTCACAATAGCAAATTTTTTTTAAAAAGAGATATAATGCAAATAATAAACGCCTATTTTTTTTTTTTGATCATTAATCAGGGCTGACATGAGAGGGTCATGAACTTGAGACCAATCTAGGGTGCATAACAATGATACTACTACTAATAATAATACTAATGATAATGACGTGTCAAAATTTGCCTCTCCTGCCTGCTTTCTTATTGCCTTAGGAGAATGAAGACAAATGAAAGAGAAAGACTCAGCAAACAGATCCAAGTTCTGTGATTCACATTTGCCAGAATGAAGGCAAAGGAAGGTCCCGGCGTAAGGGCCACGAGCCAACGTCCACAGACCGTGAGGGAGGAGAGGTCTAGGAGAAATGAATCTGACAAGTGAGTGGTGGTGGAGGGAATTATTTGTCTTTAAGTTCCTCCTTTCAGCACCTCCCTGCCCCAGTGATGCCAAGACTCATGTCATAGTTTGCTTTCTATTATTTGATAAAGCATCATGACCAAAAGCCACCAAGGGAAGAGAAGAGCATTAAATGGAACTAAAGCAGAGGGCATGGAAGAGAGCTGCTTATTGACTTTCCCCACGCCATACCCAGCCTGCTTTCTTACACAACCCGGCACCTTCTGCCCAGAGCGACAAAGAGCACAGTGGGCTGGGCCTTCCATGTCAATCAGTAAAAGGCCCCCACGGACTTGCCTGTGAGCCCGTCTGATGGAGGCACTTCATTAGCCCACTCTCCCTCCTCGCAAATGCCTCTAGCATGTGTCAAACTGACAGAGAACTAACGCCACGCTTCCCTATAGGACCTGTGTGGCCCGGCATATTCTCGGCAAAAATCAACGCACATCTTTGAAGCAGAAGTTTTCAAATGCAGTGTGTAGTCTGTCGCACGCTCCTTTCCATCTGTGACAACATCAGCGACATTCCAAAAAGACACTATTCATTAGCCTGGGTCTTGAAGTAGAGACTCAATGCAGCAGATCCATCACAGACTTACATAATGTGCAAACAAAACAAAGCCTTCCTCTCGTGAGCACCTGGAACTTATAGGTCATTTATTGCCAGAGCATGAGCCAGTGTGCTCTGACACGTTACCTGATTCTGTCTACCTCCTGAAAAAAAAAAACGATGGGAGAGTCATTGTACATGCAAATTAATCAATTACCTCACTCATTTAGCAAACACTTACTGAAAGTTTTCTTGGGCACTAAGTACATAATAAGTGTGAAGTACCACTGGTAAAATATTTATAAGGAAAGGAAACATCACAACATACTGTTGTGCTCATCAATATAATAAATAATGTTCCTACATTCATACAAGAGATGATGTGGGTTGGGGCCAGAGAGATGGCTCAGAGGTTAAGAGCACTGGCTGCTCTTCCAAAGGACCCACACGGCAGCTCATAACTGTCTGTAACTCCAATACCTGACACACAGACCAGGCAAAACACCAATGCTTGTAAAATAAAAATAAACAAATTTATAAAGAGAGACGTGACGGGGAGGGGGGGTGAAGTGAGAGAAAGCAATGGGACTGGGAAGCAGTTATCACAGATATTTAGTCTTTGCATACCACCCCAGAATAGTATTTAAAATTGTTAAAGCAAAACAGTTAGAAACATCTTATAGAAAACAGGCATAAACCCTACTGGACCTTATTCCCGAGCACAGCAAGCATTTGACACAGTATAAGGCGCTGGAATAGAGGTTCTGTGACAGCACTTGCAGCACTCAAAAGGCCTCGAGCTTAAACCCAATAATCACAGCAGAAAAATTAGTAAATATTGAAAAGAGAAGTATGGGTTCAGGACCCCACCCCACCCCCAAAGACCGAGTCCTCAGCACAAACATTTATTTTCCCACGCGGGGCAAAGGGCAGGGGGCAAAGGCAGTAAATAGAGGCAGAGGGAGAGGCAGAAGGGGAGAAGAGAGGCAAGAGAGGGGACAGATGTGTTTGTCCCGGAAGAACATCTGGATAGAGGGGAGACAGACATAGCCCAAAGGGAAATGACAGTTTATAAAAGGCAAAATGGGAAATCCACGTTAGCTGAGGTGTTAATTAGGTGAGCCAAAGGGGGCTTCTGATGGCTGGACTTTAGTAGCCAGACTCAGGAGGAGGAAGTCGCCAAATAAGAGTACAGACAATGGAGGTTGGCTTTAGGGATGTAATGTAAGGGATTTTAGCAAGGCGGAGGGGATGGGGGAGAAGGGCGAGGCCGGCTAGGGCCACATGCTCGGGTGGGTTAGTGTCCCTTTGTAGCATGGATGCTAATTTGCCTTAATAATAAAAACTCTCAGGGTGTGAAAGCTGAAAGATCAGAGAAGCAGAGTGGCCAGCCACTAGAGTTCTTACGGCTACCAATGCTCAGACCAAAGGGGGATCCTGTCTTCAGGCTCCTCAGACTGCACCCTCAGACTGACTGCCCTACCTGATGCTCCTCTCTCCACCCAGCCATATCCCTTCCCGTCTCCACCATCCTAGTGCTGGGTTTGAGGCCTGTGACTCCCAAATACTGGGATTAAAGGTGTGAACCACCACCACTTGGCTCTGTTTCTTTTAGTCTGGATCAATTTCATGTAGCCCAGGGTGGCCTTGATCAGACAGAGATCTGTCTGCCTCTGAGTGCTGGAATTAGAGGTGTGTGCCACCACTGCTCACCCTCTGTGGCTAACTAGTGTGGCTAGTTCTGCACTCTGATCTTCAGGCAAGCTTTATTTGTTAGGTCATCACCAAAACATCACCACATCTCTTCATTCCCACCTTTTTGTTTGATTGTTGGGTCACTGGGTATTGGGTAAGTGGGCATTTGTTCTCACTCGATGCTTTCTGCTGACCTTGGGGGTCATTGTTAGGGGACCCAGGGAAGCTGGGTTGTTGATCAAGGTCAGGAAGAGCAGGCTGTGCCCATTGGATGTCCAGGTACTGCAGGACCATCTGAGGCTGGGGAAGTATGGTCTGTGAGGCTGGACCAGGATGTAGATTCCAAGGATTGCTGGAACAATTTGTGGTAGATTTGAAATCTTTGGGGGCAGACAAACTAGGTACAGAGGTAACGTTAAGGAGATTAGAAAAAATAAAAACTACCTTGGATGTACATTGAAACTTTTAGGTTCATGGTCCTGGTAGTAAGGATAGGAGTCCCAAGACCAGGGAAAGATGGAAGAGACCGGAGAAACTGGAAGAAATCCCACCCTTAGGAATAGGCAATAGGCAAGAAAACTCAGGCTGTTGGTTGGCAGGAGGCCTTATCTGGAGTCTGTTTGCGAGTTCTTGAGAGAAGCCATGACAATTTAGATGGACTATTGAAGCTTAATTGGGGAACAGCTGTTATCTGAATGCAGGGTCTGGCTGTATTGGGAGAAGATAAATTGAGAAGCTTTTGTTACATCAGAATAGTCTCTCGGGGGTTGGGTGTTCCGGCGGGCTCTGAAATGGAAATATTTTAGGGACATGGATGATTGGGATGGTCTGCAACAGTGTTTTGGGGTTGGTGAGGAGAGACTAAGAGAACTTGGCTTTGATTCCCAGAGGGGGACCTGGATGTTCAAGGGGACAAGTGGTCAATGTTATGCCCAATGAGAGACCCCCCAATGGCTGACATTTGTCTGGGGTATCTTGGAGAATGGGGATGGGAGTGTGCTTAGGCTAAGAGACATCATGTGATCCTATCTACAATGGTTGGAACGTTAGGAACTCCCTTTGGTAAGTTAGGTACTTTCTTTCCCCTTGGATGGTCCGTTCCGTGGTGGTGCCAGGTGGTTCCAGCTTGTGGTTTCTCCTGGAATCAGGTGTTGTCCCAGGGCAAACTGAAACTCAGGCCTCTATTGAGCTTGTCATGGCTGGGCCCTACCGTCAGCAGTAGGGGTGAGCCATTGGTAGCCGGGGTTTCTGTAGCAAGAGACTTCAGCTAAGGGAGGGCACAAAGAAAGTGCTGGAAGGCACCGAAGAAGGTATCAGTGATGTTGAGGGGAGAGTTTGTTGGATGACCTTGACCCAAGTGATTGTTTGGCCATGAGAGAGAGTATGTGAGTGTGTATGTGTGTGTGTGTGTATGTGAGTATGTGTGTGAGTGTGTGAGTGTGAGTGTGTTAAGTGTGTGTGTGTGAGTGTGTGTGTATGTGAGTGTGTTAAGTGTGTGTATGTGTGTGTATGTGAGTGTGTGTGTAAGTGTGTGTATGTGAGTGTGTGTGAGTGTGTGTGTGTGTTGAAGAGGAGATGGCTTATGTTTTATAATTGGAACTGTAGGATTTGTTCAGAGCATTTGTAGTAGTTTGAATGTAACTGGCCCTCATAATCTCATAAGGAGTGGCACTATTAGGAGGTTTGGCCTTGTTGTAAGAACTATGTCACTGTTGGGGTGGGGTTTGAGGTTGCCCAGTGTCTCAGTCAACTTTTTTTTTTTTTTTTTTTTTTTTTGCCTGCAAGATGTAGGACTCGTAGCTACTCCTCTAGCACCAACCACATCTGCCTGCACGCCAACCTGCTCCCCAGCATGATAATGGTGGACTACACCTCTGAAAATCCAGACATCCCAATTAAATGTTTTCTTATTAAGAGTCGCCTTTAATTCCAGCACTCGGGAACACACACACACACACACACACACACACACACACACACACGAGTTGGGGTGTTCTTTGTTGTCTTTACAGGTGTCAGTATGTATACCAGCATCAAACAATATGAAATTTAGAAAATAATTTCATGTAAGGCATCATCAAATCAGCTAGACATGGTGGTTAATACCTGTGTCCCTAGCACTGAGGAATCTGGGTCAGGATGTGGGAAACTTGCCTGACTCCATTTTGAAGGCAGGAGCCATTATGTTGTATTTTTAAAAGTAGGTTTCTATTTACTATAAAAATTTAGTAGCTCTGTTTCCTGGAACCTGACCTTCCCCAACCCATGTCCTTGAATTGTTTTTGAGAATACCCTTACCTTCCTCCTTAATCCCATGGTGAGACCCATTGTCTCCCTTCGGGAAAACTACTGATTTTACTCCTTAAAAGAGGCCGGAGAGGTGGATGCAGGGCTGCTCTCTTTAACCTGTCTTAAGATGCAGTCACCGGCCAGCTCTTGGGTGCACACCAGTAAAAATCAAGCTTGATTCAATTTTGGCTCAAATTGTGGTAGTAGTCTTATTATTGGGATTGATATTTTCTGGAAGCCCCCAGCCAGATTCAGACACACACCCCCAGTTCTAAAGCTCAACCTTCCCTCCAGGAGCCACACACCTTGAGACTTTGCAGGGCTCCAAGCTCCCTTCAGTTCTCAGACTAGCGGGGTGAACTCTCATGCTGAGAAAGTCAGAAAGCATCTAGGGAAGCCTCTGAGCGAAATACAGTCTGGCTCTGTTTTGTAGGATCCCTCGCTGGGACACAGAGGGAGTTCGATAGGATGGGGCCATAATATTCTCCCATACAGGGCAAAAAGCTAAGACACCGGGCCACCCATCTGAGATTCTTGGTCTGGTTTGTCTTGTCTTTGTACATCTTGTCTTGTCTTGCCTTTGTCTTCATTTTAATTTTCTGCTTTTTTTACCTCCTGTGTGTCATAATAAAGCTCCCGGGGGACCTTGACGGATTCCACCACAGGCGAGGGTGACCGAGGTAGGGGACAAACACACCTGGCAGACAGAATTTAAGTGGGAAGTTTTATTAGAAAGGGGAAGGGGGCGGGTAAAGAGACACAGAGAAAGGACAGAAAAGAAGCAGGAGACAGGAAAAGTCCTCTCTACCCCACAGGAACAGTGGGAAATGAGCAGAGTGGGCGAGGTCTTTTAAAGATCAGGGGTACATATACCTGCCTTGTGCAGGTGGATGAGAGGCGGGGCCAGGTTTGCCTGGATTGCAACACTGGGTTAATTGGTTTATTTTGGACTTGGGATGACTGAACTGATGGACAGTTAAGCCTAACAGCCCTCTAACCTATTTTCTAAAATATTTTTATAAACTCTACCCCTTTTATAATTAAGGGGGATTATGATTATCCTACCACCAAAAGTTGAAAGGATGGAAAATACAGCCTAACTCTCCAATGACCCAGGAAGCTAAAAGTTTAGAAATACTATCTAAAACACCCTAAAAACCTCAAATTCTAGACCCTGTTCTCTGCTAGTAAATAGGCAAGGTCATACTTCTTGCCCCTTATCTGACTTTGTAAACTGTTTGTGAAACCCCAGCCCTAGTGACCTATCCTAACTGCCATTTGTCACCCCACCTAGGAGCCTGAGCAAATGCAGACCTCTGGGGCTATAGGAAACTGATTGGTCTATAAAGCACGGGTTTGGATAATTTAAAATGATTGGTCTAAAAACTATAAAATGGTTTAAATTGATTGGCCCCCACAGTGTGTGCTCTTGATGCTATGTGAGATGATTGGTTTACGATGCGGGTGGGCTTTGTTGTAACCCTATAAAAGCTGTCAGGATTCTTGCACTCAGGGTCCTCAGTCCTCTGTCCCTGCGTGGCGTATGACTGTGGACCCCAGTGCACTTGGAATAAAAAAGTCCTCATGCTGTTTGCATCAAGACTGCTTCTCGTGAGTGATTTGGGCGTCGCCTTTCCCGAGTCGGAGCATCAAGGGTCTTTCAAAGTCACCTCCGAATGTTCTGTGAAACTGGATGGCCCACATTAGGGGTTGACTGGCCCTCCCAGTGTACTACGGCAATGGCTAATGTCACCTTCTGTAAGTCTGGTCACCCAGATCACATTGGATACGTGTTGCCGCGGGCTGAAGCAACTTCCATCCTGGCCCTCTAGATGAAGGTCTGAACGGTCCACACTGGCAAGGTCAGCAGATGGACCTGTCGAGGGCCCTGTAGCAGAGACCAGTGAGCCCTCTGAAGACCATTCTGCGGGACTCAGAGGAGGAAGAGCCAATCCTCCGTGTAACTATCTTCACCCTCTTCTCCTCTCCTCATCTCAATCTCCACCTTCACTACCCCAGGGCCCACCAAGGCCTCACTCTGCCTCTACCCCTACACCGCCATCTAGTCCTTTCCTACCTCAAAGGCCCAGGTGATCCAGCCTCTCAGAGTGCCTCTATTGCATCCAGAATAACTTCAGGGCTGCTGGCTGAGATGGTCTAGCCTCACAGACTATTCTAGACAGGACTTCAGACAAACCTGTGCTTTTATATTGCACAAAGACTGGATAACAAATGTTATGGCTATCCAAGACTGCATATTGAGACCCTGTCTCAAGACAAAAACAAAGTAAAATATAAAGAGAAGCCTGATGCTAAATTAAGGGAGTGGTTACCTCGGGGCAGGGCCCCAGCTGACTAAGCGTCCAACTTGTGAAAATAAATTTTTAAAAAGCTTAGGGTAGGGTGTGGGGGTGCTCATCTTTAATTCCAGCACTCGGGTGGCAGAGGCAGGAATTAAATTTGAGGCCAGCCTGGTTTATAGATCAAGTTCCAAGACAGCCAAGCTTAGTCAGTGAAGGAAATCATCAACAACGGAGAGCTGCTGAAGAAGTAACTCGACAAGGGGACCATGCTCTGGCCTCAGCACGCAGCAGAACTTGGCAGCTTTGGCCATGTAGTTCTGGCTTTAGAGTCGAGAGTAGAAGGAAGACGTTTTGGAATCTCCCTCCGCGACTAAGGAAAACCATCAAAGCCCGGGAACGTATCCCGGGTGTCCCAGCATGGAGGCCTAGCGAAGCCATTGTGTGAACCCGTGAAGGTGAATTCGGGATCGCCTTGGAGACCCCTCATTGTTGGAGATGCCAGAGCTGTGGCATGCCCGCTGAGGAAAGCTGCTAACAGGGAGTAGGACCAGCGTAAGAGCGAAAAGTGTTTCAGCCATCAAAACTGAAATGAGTTGGAGGTCTGAAGAGCATCAGACATGAGATGCAGAGTTCGGCGTTTGCCCGGCTGGTTTCCAGTCTCGCTTTTGTCCAGTATTCCTTCACTGTACTCCCTCCCCTACATCTTTGGAATGGTAACGTGTATCCTGTGACGTTATTACATATTGGAAGTATGTGGTCTGCTTTTTGGTTTTGATTTTACACGGGATTACATTAAGAGAGTGTCATGAGCCTTTGAAGAGGCATTGAACTTTTAACCATGTTGAGACTATTTAGGCTGTAGGGACTTTTGAAGTTGGACCTAATGCATTTTGCGTTATTATATGACTATAAGCATATGGCAGGCCAGGGAGTGCAGTGTGGTGATTAGAATGAAAATGGCCACATGGGCTCATAGGGACTGACACTATTGGGAGGTGTGGCCTTGATCGAGTAGGTGTGGCGTTGTTGGAGGATGTGTGTCACTGGAGGTGGGCTTGGAGGTCTCAGCAGCTCAAGCAAGAACTAATGGATCTCAGTCTCCTTCTGCTGCCTGCAGATCCAGATGTCTCAGCTCCTTCTCCAGCATCACGTCGGTCTGCAACCATGCTTCCTGCCATGATGACAACGGACCAAACCTCTGAACCGTAACTGAGCTACCACAATTAAATATTTCCCTTTACAAGAGTTGCTGCGGCCATGGTGTTTCTTCACAGCAATAAAACCCTAACATACACACACACACACACACACACACACACACACTGTCTTAGTTAAGGTTTCTATTACTGCAGTGAAACACCGTGACCAAAAAGCAAGTTAGGGAGGAAAGGGTTTATTTGGCTTATACTTGCTTGTTGCCGTTCATCATTGAAAGGCGTCAACACAGGAACTCAAAGGAACCTGGAGGCAGGAGCTGATACAGAGGCCATGGATGGGTGCTGCTTACTGACTTGCTCCTCATGGCTTGCTCAGCCTGGTTTTTTGTTTGTTTGTTTGTTGTTTTCTTTCTGTTGTTGTTTGTTTGTTTTGTTTGTTTGCTTGCTTTTGGTGTTTTTGTTGTTGTTTTTAAATAGAACCCTGGTCCTTTTGCCCAGGAATGGCACCACCCACCATTGGCTGGGCCCTCCCCCATCAATCACTATTTGAGAAAATTCCTTACAATTGTATCTTATGGAGACATTTTCTCAGTTCAGGTTCCCTCCTTTCAGATAACTCCAGTTTGTATATCAAGTTGACATCACTAGCCAGCAATGAAAGAGAGAGAGAGAGAGAGAGAGAGAGAGAGAGAGAGAGAGAGAGAGAGAGAGTGTTCATGGGTACATCCTGGTACCCACAGAGACCAGTGGTATCATATCTCTCTCTATAGCTGGACATGCAATGGAAGTCATATCATGGATGCTAGGAATTAAACTCTGGTTCTCTGCAAAAGCACTATGTCTATTAACTACCTCTCCCTCCCCCCTTATAATGTTTTTATGAATACTTCCTTACATATTAAAGTATGAAGTAGCCTTGTTTAGCTCTTTTAGTTTCTATTTTATTAGCTACCAGAATAATTACACAAGGTTATTTCTAGCTTCCATTCACGTGATCCATTGCTTTTTCTAGTGTTTCTCGGAGCTAATAATGAGTTGGATCTAGTTTCTTTGATCTATTCAGCTCCTGTGTATCTCTTCATTTACGTGTCAAAGCCATGTGTGTTCAGCTATTACTGAGAGACGTTACTAATTCTTGTGATTTTTAGTTGCTTTTTCTCATTGGTTGGGTTGTTAGCCTTTTCTTTCTCTCCTATTGGTATTGTTCGTCTTTTTGAAATTATCTTTTTCCCTGTAATCTCATGATTTCAACTATCCTGCTCTCTGTGTAGTAAGCTTCTATAGTGCTGGCTTGGTGGTCACAAACTGCCTTACTTTGTGCATCCTAAAGTTTATTTTTACATATGTAACAATCTTAGTTCTTGATTATTTACATTCAGGCTTGAAATGGATCATTCCGATCTTTCTTGGCTTTTATGCGTATCAGGTATTATTTTAATGTTTCTATCTTCATTAGTAAGTTGACAATCTTCTCTTACAGTGTTAATATTGTTTCTTCACTTTGAATTTTTGACATCTTGACTACAAGGAGAAGTTGTTATCTGGTCATGTTTTTTTGGCATTCTAAATGCCTCTTGCATTTGAATGCCTATTTCTCAAGACTTGGAAATTTTTCTGTTATCATTTGATTGATTAGACTTTTTATGCCTTTAGAGTTTATTTTAAACCTACAGATTCTTGAGTTTGTCTTCTTTTTATCTCAGAGTTCTTAGATATTATGGTCACACTCTCTTACTTGATATTTGAATGTTGACTTCATCAACCTCAGCCTCCAACCCTTATTTTATTTTTAGCTTCATTGGGCCTACTGCTGATGCTTTCCATGTTGTTTTGTTTCTATTTCGGTTCGCTGAGTTTTACATTTCCAACATTTCGACTCCCCAAAAATTCTGTTCTCTTACTCGATTTCCCTCCATGCTGCTCCTTTTCATCCTTATTACTGTCCCCCCCCCCATCCACTTTGCTTTTTCCTCTTTGCTGACTTTCCTGGGTCTTAGACTGAATTCATCAGCTTGTTTGTATCCTCTTTCATTAACAGAAACCTTGTGAAATCTCCACTTGGTGTCTTTTTGTCTAATAGTTGAGGGTTTATCATCCTTTGTCTTACTCGTTCATGCTTCTTGTGTTATTGTGATGCAATATATTGGTTTGTATATCATTTCTGATCCGGAAGAGTTGCTTGGAGATGATGCTCTTTTTTAGCAAGCTGATACTGAAGGCTCCATCACCAGTTCCAGCCAGGAAAGACAAACTAAACCAGTGGCTGTGGATTTGTTTCCTCTCGTTGCCATGGTGTTGCATGGTTCGTGCTGTGTCCATCTACTTGTCCACTGTCCTGTCCTCTTTTGTGCAGGTCACAAATCTACTTTCTGAGTACATTTCTGAGTACTTCTTTATTTTGGAATACAGTCTATTTTATCAATATTTTCAAAAATCCTTATTCTTTGAGGATTTCATGTAATATATTTTGATCCTATTTTCTCACAGATCTGCCCCCTGCCTCCTCATGTCCTCTTTTATTCATTAACCTCTTGACTCTAAGTTGTGCTGTCCATATACTTCTGGGTGTGGGGCATCAACCACTCTTAAAGAAAATTGCCTCTCCCCCCCCCAGAAGCCATCAACTGTCCATAGCTCCTCAGTGGTGGGGCTCATGATAGAATGTTTACTGGCTTGATCTTGTAGAGGCAACCACAGCTTTTGTGAGTCTGAGAGTACATTAGCCCTGTCATGTCCTGACGACACCATTTTGCTTGATCCTCCCCAATCTCAGGCTCTTCCAATCTTTCCATCTGCTCTTTCTCAGTTAACCCTAAGCCTTGAGGAGGAGTGTGAAATGCATGTCCTATCTGTGGCTGATTGTGTACCCTTTGACCAGCCGTGAGTTTCTACATTAACTAGAATTAATTAGTTTAGGAAATCTGAGAGCTCCACTAATCAATGGGTGTAGAGATAAGAATTTACACAGAAGTATCCATTTAGCAAAACAATAGAAACAGGTTCATTCCTGGAGCCTGTGAACTACCAAAACATGCATTCTTGGCGAAACCTGCATACCATTCATGTATTCTTGTAAAGAAGTCAGTGAGTGGACGGTTACCCCAGAGTACTTGTACCAACGTTGCACCCCTCCTTGGGCATTATTTTATTACAAAAGCCATTATGGCAGTTCATAGAAGGTGGTTTTGTTGTTGTTTTGTTTTTCCTTTAGAGAGATTGCTCAGTATCACTCAGTATCGAGGGCACTTGTTCTTCCAGAGTACTTGGGTTCAATTCCCAGCACCAACAAGGTAGCTCACAACTGTAACTCCAGCTCCAGGGAATTCAACGTCTTCTTCTGGCCTCTGTAGGCACAAGGCATGCATGATATGTATGTACTTATTTATGTATGCACACACACACATACATACCCCAGCACACACAAAATAAATTTTGCATGTCCTATATATACATGGTGCCCTGACATGCAAAATTTCTCATACACTTGTGCCTTTCCACTACCAGACTAAGTTTCTATATCAGTGTGGTTCATGGGTTCCAATTAGTTACCTGCTATTAATATCCTAGCATTACTTAAAGCCCCATAGTTGCCTAGGGCAGTGGTGGCACATGACTTTAATCCCAGCACTTAGGAGGCAGAGCCAGGTGAATTTGTGCATTCAAGGCTAGCCTGTTCTATGGAAGAAATTCCAGGGCAGCCAGGACTACAGAGAAACCCATCTTGACAAACAAAAATAAGCAGTAAGTAAGCCCCATAGTTCATGCTGACTCACTGTTTTACATTTAACTGATACAGAAGAACATAAAAGTTGCATGCAGTAACTAGGCACAGTGACTCATCTAGTCTGGTAACAGAGCAGGGGAATTTCTTCATCCCAGGAGTTTAAATACAGCCTGGGTAAAGGAACAAGGGCAGGGGGAGGGGGAAGTTGTACACATTCAAGTACATGTGATATGTTGTATAATACTTAAGGCTAAACATACCTACATTCTCAAACATTCACTATTCCCATTCTTTTGTAGTTGGTTCATACAAAAATATAGTTATATTTTTATTGTAAATTATGGTTTTTTTGTTTGTTTTTCAAGACAAGGTTTCTCTGTATAATATCCCTGGCTGTTCTGGAACTAGCCCTGTACACCAGGCTGGTTTTGAGCTCACAGAGATCCAACCACTCTGCCTCCCAAGTGCTAGAACGAAAGGCGTATGCCACCATGGCCTGGTCTAATGCTTTAATCTTTTGATATTATTTGCCCAACCCTTTATCACATATCAAAATGTTCAAGATTATTTCTTCTAGCTTTTCTCTCTTTTAAAAGTATTGATTACTTTTTAATATACTTTTAAAAGTATATGATTACATATATATATATATATATATATATATATATATATATATATATATATGTTCCTATCACGGGTTTACAGCTGCCCCTGGAGACAGGAAGAGGGTGGTGGGCTCCCTAGAGCTAGAGTTAGAAAGGCTGTAAGCTGTGCTGGGGTCTAAACTCTGGTCCTCGAGTAGAGCAGCAAACACTCTTCAAGCAACACTGAGCCCCCTCTCCAGGCCCTCTTCCCGCTGTTCAACACAGCAGAGTACTCCACCATTACCCAGACCTCACTCTTGGTGGAACACATTGGATGGGTCTGACAGCTGCATAATATGACGCGTATCTACCATCACTCTACCTCCCAGGGTAGCTTCACTGCACTCCCCCAGTTCAGATCTTAAGGATCTGGAAGACACCCCGCGGGCTCCAGCAAGGCCTTTGGGGGCTTCTTGTCCTACTCACCATTCTGTAAAATGCTGTTTTGTTTTATGTGTATGTCTTACTTGCGTGTTTATCTGTGCACCGCATACATACCTGGTGCCTATGGAAGCCAGAAGAGGGCCCGGGATCCCCTGGAACTGGAGCTATGGAGAGTTGTGAGTTGCCGTTGGGTGCTGGGACTCAAAGCTGTCCTTCTGAACACATAATGCTCTTGGCCGCCGCCGCCCTAACCCCTCCGCCTTGCTTTTCGTCTACACTAACATTTCTGATGTGGCATTCCCTCCATACCACAATGAACAAACCATGAATTAAATATTTCTTCCTTTAATTCCCGTGAGGTATTTCATCATAGCAACGTGGAAAGTAACTAAGCCAGCTTCATAGCTTGTCTATCTCAGTGCTAAGAAGTATTTTGTATTTTTATTTACTTTAAAAACGCGCGTGTGTGGATGTGCATGCACGTGTCATGGAGTGTGGAGGTAAGAGGACATAGTTATCAGTTCCCATCCCCCACCACGCGTGTCTTGGGATCAAACTCAGGTCATCAGGCTTGGTGGCAAATGCCTTTAGCTGTTGAGCCGTCATACCAGCCACCCACTGGTTTATTTGTGTATTTAGCTCTAACATTATCTTAGCTGCCTCCACAGTTTGGCAATTACGAGTGAAGCCATTTATTCGGGTGCCGGTTACTGCATGGACACAGAAGTTAAGAATTCATTTGAGTAAGTGCCACCAAATGGAGCGGTGAAGTCACATTGCAGGGATGTGCGTTAACTTTTAAGAAGCTGCCAAACTGACTGACATAGTGGCTCCTCAATTTTGTTCCACTCGCAATTAATGAAGAGTTTCTTCTGCTGGACTCAGAGCCTTCATCAGCACTGGGTGTCCCACTGATCCAGATTTTAGTAAATGTCACATGGATTCCCACTGCTGTTGCCATCTGTAATCTCTAATGGCATACTAAAGCACGCCGCTTAATTTTCAACTTCAACCCAACACGGAGCTTATTTGCCTCTGTGAGGTTATGCCTGGCAAGTAGAATTCTATAATGAGCCAGGCAGTGGTGGTGCATGCCTTTTATCCCAGCACTCAAGAGGCAAAGGCAGGCAGATCTCTGTGAGTTCGGGGCCAGCCTGGCCTACGGGGTGAGCTACAGCCAGAGCTATACACAGAGAAATCCTGTCTCAAAACACCAAAAAAAGGAGGGGGTGGGGTGGAGAATTCTGTAGTAGCTTTTACTGTTTTCCTGTATTTCATGCTCCTGTAAATGCAGCTGTTTATAAGGAGATTTTTGATTTACGATTTACCGTAAATTTACGATTACTACTCTATCTAGTCACTGTGACATGGTTAAAATCCCGGTTCTGGGGAGTCTAAGGCAAGAGGAGGATGGTCAGTTTGAGTTTGCCTGAACTGCATGTGAGACCCTGTTTCAAACTGAAGAAAGAGGGGTGTAGCCACCACATTAACATGAGCCTCGTTGACTTGCTAGATCAGCTTACGTTTTTGATTAAGTGCATATTTGATTGAGAGTATTGACACGAAGATAAAAGGGTTATAACGCCCACTCACTCTCTTTATATAGAAAGCCAAGCATGTCTCGAGGCTGAACGTTGTGAGTCCTGTGGTTCTTGCCACACGTTCAAGCCAATGAACTGACATTTGCGCAGCTTTTAAAGTGTGTACCGAAACACTTTACTGTTAACGCTATAAACAAGACATGCTAATAGAAGTAATGACTCCTAATGTAAGTAATCCCAATTGTGGTGGTCTGAATAGGAATGGACCCCACAGACTTACGTATCTGAGTGCTTGGCCTGTAGAGGCTGGCACTGTTAGGAGCCTTGTTGAAGGAAGTGTGTCACTGTGAGGTTGAGGTGTCACCACTGGGGACAGGTCCATTCTCTTCTGCACTTGCACTCAGCTTTCTGCTAGAGCTGCTATGCCTGGTGCATGCTGCCATGTTGTGCTAGCCACACCGACCCTGTAGGGCTGTAAGCCCAGCCATTGTGGACTCCAACCCTGTAGGGCTGTAAGCCCAGCCATTGTGGACTCCGACCCTGTAGGGCTGCAAGCCCAGCCATTGGGGACTCCGACCCTGTAGGGCTGTAAGCCCAGCCATTGGGGACTACAACCCTGTAGGGCTGTAAGCCCAGACAATCTTTCTTCTGTAAGAGGCAGCGGTCATGGTGCATTATCAGAGGGACAGAAAAGAAACTGCTTCAGTGTGACATTTTAAAGAACAAAACCCTTGCTTTCTGACAATATACTTCCACTCCAGCAAGGATTTTTATTTTTCTAATACCTCCTATGACAGCTCGGGTATTGAACTCAGCTTAGTGTGGGCAGATTTTACTTCCCATCTCCAGGATACGCTTCAGGGAGTTTGGGCCATGCCCCGAGCGCTTGCATGTATTAAGTTCTCCTTTGTCAATCTTACGTCCCGGACACTGTCCAAGCATCTACAAAACCACAGAGAAGCCCCTAGATCCTGGGAACTTCAGCTCAGTGTGACCCGGATGCATGAGACTAAAACCTATGAGTAGACATGGCCAGTAGAAGGGGGTGGGGGAGGGGCTCAGACAGTGAGGCGGGCAGGCTCCTAATAGATCTCAGAGGGAAAAATGTGGATATACTTTGAAAGTAGAGAGGCATGAGCCACCTCCACAGGCTATACAACTTCAGGGTTTAAAGAAAAAGCTTCGAAGCCACACATCCAAACAACGCAGTCCTATGTGTCAGGCTCTCAAGCTTTCCCAACCTGGGCTGTGACCTTTACGTAACAGATTTGCCTCATCTGGCATCCAAGCCATCAATGAGGCTGGGCATCTTAAATCCTGAGGCTTCAGCCTTTTGTTTTGCTGGTGGGGACTGAACCCAGAGCCTTCTACTCGGTGAGCACACTCTACTGCTGAGCTATATCCCAGATCCAAGACTTCAGTTTTTCTTACACTTCTGTGAAAGGTGTCTTGGGCAGCTACTCAGGCCTTCGGTGGTTCAGACTTGATAGTTTAGCTGCTCTCAACTTTTCATTACCCCTCTATAAGGGATGCTACAGATTAAATTCTATCTCTCTCACCATTATTATGTTGAAGCCCAAATTCCCAATGTGGTCTCTCTCTCCTCCCTACCAATACGGAGGTCATACGGGCACACAGCAAGGTATGGCCACCTAGAGTCCTAGTATTGTTGTAAAATTAGTCCGTCCCTTTCAACCCCCCTCCCCTGCCCACCCTTGCTACAGTTACTTGCTCCTGTGACAGCATCTCATTATGTAGCCAGGAAAGATGGGCCTTGAACTTGTGATCTTCCTGTCTCTGCCTCCTGAGTACACAGACTATAGGCATTAGCCACCATAGCTGGCTGTCATTTGTGAAAGTTTTAACGAGGCAAGGACTTTTCAAGCTGCATAAGCAATACGCGATGGAGTCCGCGTTCAGCAGGCAGTGAATGGTTATCTCCAGGGCCAGCTCACCTTTTCCCTTGCGCCACACTCAGTGGCAACTGTCATGGTCCGGCACCTCCAGGAAGCAGCCAGTGCAGTTAGGAGGGCAAGGGGACTGTTAACAGCTTAGTGTGTAAAAGACCGACCCACGAGTCTGAGCTGGAGAAACCAGGCCACATGTGACCTTGAAACATGCAGGGCGTACAGGAGAGCCTCGCTGGGCAGTGTATTCCTTACATCCTTGCTGCTGGGGTAAAACACTAGGACTCAGGAGAACTTTTGGCTTATGGTTTCAGAAGGCAGGATGCTGGCTGGCTGGCTGGCGCACGAAGCTGGCTGTTCCATGTCACGCACAGACGAGACGCAGCGAGCACAGGAAGTGGGACGAGGCTGGAAACCCGCAAGGCCCACCCCCAGTGACGTACTTCCTCCTAATGGTTCCAGCTCAATACCTGTGGAGTCATTTCTCATTCAGATCAGCAACGGGAGCTCTGGACTGAGAAGCAGATGTCATGGGTGTATGAACCCCGAGGGAGAGCTAGCACCCGATTGGGCCGTGAGAGAAGGTCCCTATTCGGAGGATCAGGATAAGGCTCCACCAGGGAAAGGGAAGCTTGGTCATCGTCCAGGGCAGCTAATTCTAAACCAGAGGCAGAGCCTGAATGAAGGACATCAGCTACTGCCATGCCTAGGCCCAGGGACTGCTGAGGAACTCCTGTCCTGATAATGTTCCCATCTCACGCCCTTCTTCTACTGGAGTAACAGAAACATAAAAAACATAAAAAAGAAATGTGGGATTCACCCATTCCAAACAGAACTGAAATAACCATCCGGGCCTACGAAGCAGTCGCGCCTGAGAAACCCACCTTTGAACAATTTTTTACAAGCCTTACTCGTGTGTATGAGTGTTTTGTCTCCACATGCTTATGTGTACCACACGCATGCCTGGTGGGCACAGGGGTCATGAAAAGACATCAGACCCCCTGGAACTAATGTGAAGAATGGCTGCGAGCCACCAGGTTAAGGACTATGAATTGAACCCAGGTCCTCTGCAAAAGCAAACAAGTACTCTTAACCCCCGAGCCATCTCTCCAGCCCCTTAATCTTATTTTTAAAAAATAAAGCAATTGGTATAGGGAGATGGCTTCCATGACATTACTTTGGTTTTTGACAGATATTATTTTTTTTATTTTATTTAATTTTATATAACAAAGTCCAATTAAATGAAAACAAACATTTATACACAATATTTGGGAATTTGGGCGTCGTTCTTTCCAAGCTACTTCCTGATGGTAAGGGGCGCTGTCTTGGGATTCGAAGAAGATTCAGATATCCTGGCTTTGACAGATATTATTATGTCACAGTATTTATATAACACGCTCAGCGGCAAGTGGTAAAGACATGCTATGAACAACAGCCTTAGTTAAGGAGACGTAAAAAGGATTTGGGCATGTCCTTGCTACTATGCAGAAGAATCAAAGAATCGGCCTCTCTAGATGGAAACACCATATTAACAGCATGCTTTGAGAACACACACAAACCAACTACACAGCTAGCATCATGATGTAACAAAAATCACGTGCGCTGTTTCCAAGCTGATTTAAAATGGCCAAACCTTTCTAAAAGGGACATATGCAGGATGCCAGTATGAAATGGCCTAAGTATGTGTGTGCCTTTAAGGTACCTACAAGGAACTCCTGGAGCCAAGCAACAACTTAGAGAAGTTCCATCTCATTTATTATTTCAACAGTAGGATCGATTCTTGTTACTGCATGAAGCATCTTTGAAAATCTTGAAACTGAACACTGATCAAAGTATTTGAATATGTGACTGTAAGAAACTAGGGAGGCAGCCTTGCCATTAAGGCGGAGGGAAGACTCAACCAGGTCCCAGGGACTCAAGACTAGCCTGGTGAGTGGGTCACACCTTGTCTCAAAACAGTGACACTAAAAGGCAAGTACCCAAGCAAGGCTTGTGACCTCTCCTCTCTGGAAGCAGCTGTGTATGAGTGGAAACAAGAGAATCACCTTGTTGTCATCTTTAGATGACATCACCTCTTTTAAGATAAGGTCTCTTAACTGACCCAAAATCACTAATGAAGCTAGGATGCCAGGCCAGCAGTGGGCCCCAGGGATCCTCCTGTCTCTGGTTTCCCAATGGTGAGACTAAGTATGTCACAATGCCCAGCTTTCTTACATGTGTTCCGTGGAGAAAGAGCCCACCACACTCCAGCATGACTTCAGGTAAAGTGCATCTCCAACCTACTCCCCTTGAGTATAGGCACAGCCTAACTATTGGATGACACAACCGGTCTGTAGGAGTGGCTTGTCGGGTTTCGGTTTGAAAGAAATGACTTTCTAGTGATCAGATTTACTGTCGCATGCAGAAAACACTGCCGGTCAGTGCCCATGTTCTTGTCTGATTTCAGACATGACTCTGTGAACCCCGCTGGTGCAAGAAGTCCGACTTGGTGTTGGCAGACTCAGCTGCTTAGTGACAGAGCTCTACAGCAGTGGTTCTTAACCTATGGGTCTTGACCCCAAGGGGTCAAATCACAACAGGGGTTGCCACTGGGAAACAGTTGAGAATCACAGCTCTACAGAATCAAGGGTTTTCAAACGTTGTGGGTGGGGTGTTGTGTTAGTGGCCTGGACACACGTGGGACATGCTCCAGGCTCTATCTCCTGTGTCTCTGCTGCACAGAGAGCTGACCATTGTGCTTCCTGTCACTGTGCTCGTGCCCACCAGCCTCCATACATCTGACCCTGGCTACTGCCTGGGACGCGCCCACATTTAGTTTTTAAGTCATGACACCACTTTTGGCAAACAATTCATTTCTGTGCTTATCAGATACTGTCATTTACCTATAGCTTGTGTGTGTGTGTGTGTGTGTATGTGTGTGTAGGGGGTGGAGATCACATTTTTCACAATGTACAGTTCCCTTATGACATAAGCCTTTTCAAGATCTGTGTCGTCTCATTTACTTGGCCAATGAGATAATCTGCTCAGCCAGTTATCTGTGGGTCAGATTTACAATTCATTGTTCCCTGAATGTACTGAGTTTAAAATACCTACCACCTTAACTATGATTAACTTGGGGCAAGCAATTTGCCTCTGCAATAAGGTAATGATATGATACACACTTATTCAAACAGACAAATAATAATAATGATGATGATGATGATTTAAGACCAAATTTCAAACTCTCTGGGACAAGAAAGGAACTGTTTGGCTGACTCTTTACTCCACATGGTGGTCTGGATGTTTGTTTCAAACAGGTAGCACTTGAATTAGACTTCAAAAAGTCTAATTCACTTCAAAAAGACAAGATTAAAGCTACGAGTATAGGGTACGAGAGATGGCTCAGTGGTTAAGAGCATTAGTTTTTCTTCCAGAGGTCCTGAGTTCAATTCCCAGCATGCACAAATGTCTACAACTGTAGTCTCATAGGATCGGACACCCTCTTCTGTTTTGCAGACAATACACCCATATACATAAACAAATAAATCTTTTTTTAAATGGTACAAGTATAATCAATTCAAGACACATTTACTAAATTTGAGAAGTAATGTCTCTTATGGGCTGGGATCACCAATACAATTGCAGTGGTCTACCTATGAGCAGAGAACACAGGCTACATGATGGGTGGGAGGGAGGGAGGACAGGACAAGGACTAGCTGTACTAGTTGAATGTTAACATAACACAGCCTTCAGGTGTGTGGATACAGGGACTGGAATGACTCAGATGTTAACAGCCCTTGCTAAGTGTGTAGATTCAGTTCCTAGAACCCATGCAGCAGCTCCCAATGAATCACAGGTTCAGAACCCCTCATCTGCAGGCAATGCCCAAACATGGTACACAAACACACACACACACACACACACACACACACACACACACACACACACACCACTCATACACAGTAAAAATAAACCTTAAAAAAAAAAAAAAAAAAAAAAGGAAGGCAGATGCTGGGGCTTTGATCCAAGAACATTAGCAATATATATTACAAGTCTTATGTTACTATGACTTAGCAACAAAGCTTGGTAGTGGACAAGAACAACCTGGGAACTCCAGGCAGGTGCTAAACACCCATAAAGTCAGGGAACTGGAGAGGGGGGGAGATGTTTTAAGGCTAGATTTACTAAAACTTGATAAGAAATGTGAGAAAGGATTCGGTGAAGTGTCAGATTCTTTCAGTGATCAGAACAGAAAACACTGCCATTTAATTACTACAGGAAAGATAGGAATTTGCTTTTATTGGAGTAAGAGCAGAGGTTAAAAGTTTTTTCATGTTGAGTTAAATATATGCAGGACACAGGCATCCATACTCAGGTTCTTGCCCATTGACACATATTCATCTACAGTGACCTCAAAGGTGAGGTAGACGTGACAAGGTACTTGCTCTCCTGGATTTGTACTCTCCTTAAGGACAGGTACTGGTGTACCTTACTGCATGAGGCACACAGGTTCTCCCACGCATGCATCTTACATGAATCCAACAGCACTTTTTCAAAAAACATAACCAATCAATACTTGGAGGGCAGGGCTAAAATAGAGCACACATCACTATCGCCTGATCTTTCACCGCAGGCATGTTCTAACTGGACTGCACGTTGCCTCTGTGTGAACGCACCAAGCGTCAGGGGAAGGACTTTAACAGACACGTGCAAATACATCCACACCAGTATAAACTAGTGGAGAAAAGGCAGACCTGCTACGGGAAGCAGAAACTACTTTAAGGACTGTGGAGTCCAGCAAAGTAGCAAGCTGCTGCAAGTGTCTAACTGTCTACTGATCAGTGCTGAGAGCTGCAACAGCAGCATGCTGGTAGATGAGTAAATGCACTGTAGACAAGCAGGTCCCTCCCAGCCTGGAGTGGGGTACAGCAACAGCCCTTATGCGCATCTCCTTCTTTGTCCTTGTAGATTCAAGAATCACTCATCTCCATCTGGCAGTGGTGGCACCCGCCTTTAATCCCAGTACTTAAAAGGCAGAGACAGGTGGGTCTCTGTGAGTTTGAGGCCAGCCTGGTCTACTGAGTGAGTTCCAGGACAGCCTCCAAAATTACAGAGAAACCCTGTTTTGAAAAACCAAAGGATTACTCATCTTAGTTAGCTGAGCAGTTGGTACACTCAGAAAAACATCCAGGAATTCTTTATATGGTGCCCTTATTAACGATGACACTTCTGAGTTAAGCCAAGTAAGACTCATGGTAACTCCAAGTGCCCAGGTCTCAGTGTCTAATTCCTAAATCCTCCCCGACCCTGACACTTGTGGTTTTGTTTGGTTTGTTTTTTTTTCTCCTTCCTCCAAGACAGAGTCTCACTATGTATCTCTGGGTGTCATAAAACTCTGAGACCGGCCTGCCTCTGCTTTATAAGTGCTGAGGTTAAAGGCATGTGACACCCGTCCAGTCTTCCCTGCCACTCTGTAGTAACTCTTGTTTCATTCAGTTTCAGGACTAGAGGCTGAGGCTAGGCAGGAGACAGTGCTGAGCTACATCTCCAGCCCATTTGAATTTTGGGGAGAAGGTCTTAGTAAATTCCCAGGCTGTCCTGAAATAGAGATGATAATCCTCCCAAGTGTTTGCAGAGTAGATGGGATTACAAGGGCATAACAAGTGGCCAGGATTGGCTTCAATGAAACATATAGTATCCCCAACTACTGAGTAATGACCACCCATGAATAAGCAACTTTAGAGATGATACCCTTTATGACATGCACCCATTCTGGAAACAGATGCTATTTGTTTCAATCATCTTTTAAATAGAAGGTTTCATATACAAGAACCACTACACAAATTAAATTTGACATCACTGTAAACTACAACAGAACTCTAGTACTTATCCAATTTAGCATTCAAGTATACAGGGGTGGGGAGAGCAAATGACAACTGCTTTATTATTAAAAGTTACTCAGTTCCGTAAAGCACACAAAGTAACCTATGTCCAACTAACAAAAGGTTGGTACATGTATTGAAAAATATATAACAAATTTGTCTGTCTTAACATTTACATTCTATTTTAAAAAGTAGTTACATATTTTTGAAATTTGTATTTATAAAATATATATACCCACCCTATGCAAATCCTTAAGCATGAGCTTCCATTCCTAATCAAATGCACAAATCTATTTTGTGAACCAAACATATTATGGCAGCAACAAAATGGACAAACTCAATTTGACCCGAACATGTACTTAGTTCTTGACTACTAGGTAATTAATTCTACTCAAATAATTCTTTGCTGTGTGCCTGGTAATTTGCATTTATTTGAATATGCTGTTATTATGAAGAGCCTTGCACCTTTATTGCATCTGATAAAAAAAAAAAAAAAAAAAAAAACTCAAAATGCCTTTAGAGTCCCCTTTCAGGGTTTAAGACAGTAGAGTTGTTCAGTCTTTCTGTAAACCAGAAACTATGACAAGTTACATGTCCCACAGAATCCAGGAAGAGTTTTCAGTATGCTTTGTCTGAGAAAACAACTTACATGATTGCATCAAAAAGTCCGGAAAAGCCGGCCTGTGTGTGCACAAAGAGAGCAAGGCCTGAGTCTCCTTGCCCGTCAGCTCTTCCCACGTGCAATGGAGATCCAATGGATGGAGAGACTCGCAGCTACTCGGGCCTTCCTTCCACACAATCAAAGCAGGGCAGCACCTCTGTATTGACGGCCTTATAATCAGTCAGGGATGAATAACCAAACGTAAGTACCAAGAATAAATCGAGGAACTGAAATTAGACTATGAGCTCACTTACCAGATCACTGCACTGGCAGAGTCAAGTCTGAAACATTCCGAGTCTACGTGCCTCTGAGTCTACGTGCCTCTGAACAGAGTGACTGACACCTAAAGTCCTGTCTTTGTGTTCATGAGCAGTTATGCTGAGAAAAAAGTCACCCACAAATAATCTCAGGAAAATAACACGTCTAAATGTAAGAACAACTTAACAGGAGAAATAGACTCCGGAAGAGTCCCTGTCTAGAAGAAAACAAGTAGAAACCCTTCAGGTCACTGCTCAGAAATTCAACCACAGCTCACAGCTTATTTCTGTCAATTACTCAATACACTTAGCAACCTACTGATGAGGTGAAATTAGGTATAGGAAGACTCCACCTATTTTATTTATAGAAAGTATTTTTAAATTTCTCAAAAAGTTTCAGATGTAATTTTAACAATTTTCCTCCTCTACATCCCCTAACGTTAAACAAAAACAAAAACAAAACCCTAAATTCTAAGTCAGAGAAGGAAGCCGTGGAGGGCGTGGCGCATCTTCAGGGGGTGGGGGTTAAGAAGGACAACAGCAAGGGTGGAAGCCGCTGCTGTGGGCTTCGCAGATCACAACTACCAAACCCTGGAAGAGGCTGTCGCTGGGCGCGGCGCTCCAGGGCAGCTGCCACTGAGTGACACCTCAACCCTGCACACTGACCATCAATCTTCAGAAAAGCACATTTTGAAAACCGATTTAAATGCATAGATAATTAAACACAATTATAAACTTTAAGCTTTCGATTAAGACATACAAAAAAACTAATAAAAATGAGAAATATAAGCAGCAGTAACCATGAAAGCTGAGACCTAGTGACACTGAGTTTTTTATTAAAAAAAAAGAAAAAGAACCAACAAAAAACCTTCAAATACAGAGTACCTCCTCTTCTGCTCTACTTCTAGGAAGTTTTAACAAGTTTTAAATATTGCAATTCTGAAAAACAATAGGCTTTTAAAAGAAGACTTCACTACTAGAAATAGAACATTTACACACCATTTTCATATCACTAATCATTCCCACAACTGTCAGTTTACCTGTGATGGAACAAACCAGTCACTAGATATCTGTTTCAGAATCTCAAGACGTTACTAACCATTGTAGGGTAACTAATGATGTGTGTGTATCTGCATATATTTAAGACCAGAAGGAGAAAATAGTAAGCCACTCTAGTTACTTCATTACTTCATAACAGATATCTATATTCCCACTGAAAGCAACAAGGATTACCATCCTTCTCCACCTGAACTGTTCACTCCATAATCGCTGTCATTCCCTTTCTTGATTTCTCTGCTGGCTAAAGGGATAATTGCGCATTATACATTCTTTAGAAGTATTAACTCCTGAAGAGAACAGCTACAGAATGTATCTTTACAAAATTTTAACATAAAACTGAAAATAACCTTTCTCCAAAAAACCTACAGCATTTGTCTGTATTTATAGGGGCACCAAGTTCATAATTGCAAAAACAAGGAATTGTGTGTATCACTTCTTTAAAAGATTAGCAAGACAGAACAGCCTAAAATAAACACGTGTGAGAGGCAGACACACCCTGTGAGTGTAAAGTACGATGCTGCAGGCCAACACTCAACGGCAGGAATGCAGGGAGGAGGGAATGGACTCAGCATACTTCATGGAAATTTCTTGTAATTCTATTTCAGTAATACGTTACAGTGAAATATCTGTCTTATTGAAAGCTACAACTTGCCCTCAACTGAACAATGATCCAGATACACACATTATGTCTTTTAATAATGTCAATATTAAATGTAAGTGTAAAAGAATTTTCAATGACTCCTAAATTCAATGGAGTAATGTTAAGTGATTATGAATTATTAACAGTTGATGTTCCCGTATCTTAGATATACTCTTACTTTCTTCACTTGGAAGGAAAAGCGAACTAAAATTACCTGGTTTCCCAGTGCTGCCTCCATTCCATGTGAGTCTCTTACAGTCTCCGTATTTACAGAGGGCTACTAAACACGAAAGCAACCGAAGCTATAACTCCACACTACAGCACCGTGATGCCCGACCTGCTTCCTTTGGTGAATGAATGTCACAGGTCACTTCTTACAAAAGGATTTTAGCAAGAGGACTACACACAGAGAAGAGTCCCCCTGTGTCACCCCACTCCACCCTGAAAAAAGACATCACTTTAATTGGTATTTTAAAGCAGTGACCTAAAGCACGGGAACACCTAACTTACAGGTGTAATTTCTTACCGGAAGCAGTGACAAACTAGGAATTTAAAGATTTTCTTTTGTGTTAAATAGGCCAACTAATAAAACTAGCAATGATCACTGTGAGAACTTGTGCACACCCAGTCAAGACAGAAGAGAAATGCTTACAATCTTTAAAAACGATCATTGCTACCTAGCAGTATAAACAGTGTCCACAATTTGGTGGCTGGCCATGGTTTTAATAGTTTTTCAAGTTATTTCTACAGCAGACATATTTTTGAAGTCTACCCACCCCTGAGTTCAACGGTTATACTTTTAGAGTGTAAAATTATATGCCCTTAGTTAACAACATGTACAAAGCTACAAAATGTCATCTACACAGAGATTAAAAACAATTTTTAAAATATTCTTTACCAATTATCAATTGGACGATTTTATGGGGGTACACATATCAGATCTTTCAGCCATTTGGCTTTAATTTTTAAGCCCAGATTGATTAATATATATTCACTGCAGGATATTCAAAAAAGAGTGCAACAGTAAGGCATTAGTAAAAATAACATTGTCATAGAAACAGATCTTGCATATGTGAAAAGATAATTTATAAAATACATTAATTGCTTCTTACAAAGACCTAGTTGTAGCATCATTAACTTACATGGTACATGGTACTTAGAATGGAACCTTTCCAACAACTGTTTTATAGGTTAGATAGAGACAGACAGACAGACAGACAGACAGACAGACAGACAGACAGAAAAACTTCATCTAGCTATAAGCAAAATCTTTTCAACAAACAAGTTCTTCCAAGAAAACCTGGGCTGCGTGAGACAAATAAGCAAACATATCATTTTATAGTGTTCTTTTACCAAAATCTTAAAATAAAAATGTCCACACTCTTTTGTTAAAACATTAAGCCTCTGTCAAAAATGTATTTCTCATTTTAGGGTACAGGATTGAAGGACAAGATGATACAAGTAAAGAAAATTTACAAGAAAAAAACTTGACAAAAGTCTTTCAATTAAAGTATTGTAACATTCAAACAACTTAAATGTAACAAAAAGAAACAAGATTACAAACAAAAATGCTTAGGGATTTCCAAACATAAATAAATGAAGAGTGTTTAGGCAGTAGGGCTCATGCTGATGGCTAGCAGGAAGTAACAGAGTGTAATATGCTGGGGAAAAAAAATAACAGGCCCAAATGATGAGTGACAGGAATTCAAGCATTACTGCCGTTTTCTACTTCCAAAATAAAGCCTTGGTCAAACCATTCACACCCTATATTATTCACACCTTTACTTCAGAGGTTGAGGACTATATACAACAAATGAATTGAGTTTCACCATAGGGATAACATATTGTACCTCTCTGCCAATGTTCCTTGAAAACTTTCCATGTCAAAACAATTTGACAGCAGATATAAACAATTAAATAAATACGCAATGATCTTTCTTACGGTCCTGTAAAGATGCATGTTGTTCCATGCTGTTTGCCTTAGGATCACAGTGCACAGAACCCAAATATAAACAGTTGGGGTGACTTTCAATGTAATGCGGGTCCCTCACTGTCCTTATAATCCCACGATAACCGATAAATTCATCTCATAGGCCCTGTCATGCATTAACCACCGAGTGGCAGGAGTTAAGAAAACTCTTCCTGTTACAACGTCCATTGCCGGCAATGAACGTCCCCAAACCACCGAGGAAGTCACTGTTATTGCACAATACATGAGGGCCTGGAACTTTTCGAAAAGCTTAAAAAAATAAAAATAAAAAATGGAATTATATTTGACATTTCCTGACACCTGCATTAATACTGTATGACTAATAAAAGCATGTCAGTTGCCTGGACTGAGCCAGCGATCAACATGCGCCCAGAATGCACACGAGTAAAAATGCAGTAAAAGGAAGTAGTCTTCATTGCCTATAGGTCACTTCCAGTCAAAGGTTAAAGTTCAAAGACTGAATGATCAAAGTGCTCATTTTCTCAGTAGGACTATCTTCTGCTACGAGGATGATAACAGTGGCATCAACAAGTATCATCTTTAAGAAAAGGAGAAAAAAGATAATTAAAAAGTTAAGCATATATAAGTAAGTCATCTACAAGTTAATCTCATGTAGAAATAACGGCAAGTCGCAAGAACATGGCTGATCTGACTTGCCTCTCTCAATTGTTACATATAAAAATTTGTGTTCAATTATATATTGACAAGCAAACCTTTATTCTTTCAAGGAAATGACACTTTGCAAAAACTTTAAAAATATATGATTAGTATATTAGTTCAGTTTAAAACAAGAAGTTGATATAAGGTAGCGCATTTTTAGGACATGTCGTAAGACAGTTTGTTTATAAGCAATACATAAACAGTCATGCCATTTCACAAAATAATGTATCATGATTTTAGTCTATGAGGCAACTCTCCAATAAAGAGATACAACTTTCAAATCAATCAGCACAAATTTAATGCTGTTACTGTCCCTTGAGAAAACAAATTTTCAGAAAGTACATATACATGTGCAAGGTCATTTATAACTCTAGAGAATTATTCTGTAATCCCTTCTGATGGCCTCAGCATATTTATTTAGATACTACATAACTGTAGGGTCCATAACTTATTTTACAAAACTCATTTAACAAAAATACCCAAGGAATTTTAGGACTAATTACTTTAAGACGCTTCAGACTAGTGACAACCAAGAGCTGTGAAACCTTGTAAAGGAAAAACTCAAAACACTGACCAAATGTTTCACAAATAATCCCATGTCAAGGCTGATATAGTGCTAACAAAATTTCCACTGATAAAGACCAAATCATGTCTGTTATGCTAGGGGAATTCACGGATCACATACATGGTGAAAAAACCAAATTTTAAAAATAAGTCATGTGTTGGTGATATAGGTCAGTGACATGCTATTTTCCTAATCCTGGGCACAGTTGTATAATAATAATAATAATAATTTTTAAAGCATGTATACTGCTCTAGGCTCAATTCCCAGCAACAGCAACAGACAAAGATCCCTGGGCTACATGGCAAGGCCATCTATCAAAACAACACAAAACAGGCTGGAAATATGGTTCAGAGGTTCGTAATTCTATCCACAGCATCCACATTGGGTAGCTTACAATTTATGTAATCTGAGCTTCAGAGGACCAGGTGCTCTTTTATGGCCTTTGAGAGTATGAACTTGCCCGCGGTTCTAAAGAAAAGATTCCTCGATTTCATCCCATATTAGAGCCACCCATTTTTTTTTTAAAGACATTTATTATGTATATAGTGTTCTACTGGCATGTATCACTGTAGGCCAGAAAAGGGCATCAGATCTCATTACAGATGGTTTCAAGCCACCATGAGGTTGCTGGGAACTGAACTCAGGACCTTCAGAAGAGCAGCCAGTGCTCATAACCTCTGAACCACCTCTCTAGCCTCTTATCCATTTGTTAAGTATGCTATCTAGATACTACACTGTCAAATTCACTGCCTGTAAATCTATGTTTCTGAAGCGAACACTTAAGAGGAGCTTAACCTAATGCCTAACTGACTGCATCACTGTATGAGTACTTCAACAATCAAGGATCTGTACTCCCCTCAGAAAAACACTGTCTATGCAAGATTAATATTTTAATATTGATTCCAGTAAACATGTACTATTATTAATGGATTCTGGTTGCCACTCCATTGTAATTTTTTTATTGTAACACTTTTATAGTACAAGATGGCACTCTGTAGCTCTACTGTGAATAATTTTGTGAAGGGGTCTGGATGACAATAAAAGACTGGTGTCTGCTGGTGCAGTTGTGAACATAAAGCAGCTATGGCTGTTTGCACAGATTTGCACACAATCAAGCCAGTGATCATTCTGCTCATAAGCTCCAACCTGACCGAGGGACTACTGACAACTGATGGCTTGTATGGGACAGAATCTGTTTAATTAGTAGTGTGGCCCCTGGCAGGTCCACCATGCTCCAGGAGCTGGCCTCGCCCATGAAGATATGGGTGTCCCAAATGGGACTCAGTAGCACATGCTTAAAAGGGGAGGGGGTGAGGGTGGGAAGGGGTGAGCCTGGAAGAAGTTAGGGAGAGGAATGGGATGTGAATGTGATAAAAACACATTGTATGAAATTCTCAAAGAAAATTTTTATTAAAAAAAAAAAGAAACAAAGAAAAGCAAGTATGGGTTCTAAATCATTTATTCACTTGTTCAAAGATATAAACCCATATAAGGAAGACCCCACGCCTGAATCATGGCAAATTCCCAAACCCACCTGCATGCTCAAGTGAAACATCTGTTTCACAAGCCTATTTTGATTAAGCTTTCAGTTTCTGGCCCTAATTGTTTAAGTTCAATTTATTTTTCAGAGCAGACAAACCCTTGTGTTAACTGGCAACATACAAGCTTACAGTGCAGATGTGGCCTACTGAGGAAGTATAGAGTTCTGGAGAGTGGACCTAATTTCAACTCACAATAAGGAGTTTATATTCACATTCCAATATGTATGACTTCTTATATCCCAAAATCTACCTAATGCGATTGCCTTTTATATTTTAATAAGCCACTGTGTACTCAAGAACCCCAAAAGCAATCACTATGAGGTATACAAATAGGATAGCAGTAAGCTAAGAGTAACTGACTTAATTTTTAAGAGATTCTAAATAAAAATGTAGACAAGCAAACACCTAACTCTTGTTATCCGGTAGCTCAACACAAGCACATCCACGCTTTATAAAACCAGGAGATTGGATGATTTCAGACTTGTAATTTTCCACTATCAGTGTCTCCCTGCTGACTATAAGAAGCCCCCTTTAGAGCACATATCATCATCTCCAGGCTATCTGCTTTGATCACATCTATACAACACACAACACACTAACACATGTATGCTGTTCCTGCTACACAGGGTGGTCATGGAGCTGGATATCTAGAACATAATTCCACTTAGTCCCTCAAAGCTGAAATGCTAAGTGCCGTGTATGTGTGAGTGTGTGTGAGTGTGTGTGTGCGTGTGTGTGTGTGTGTGTGAGAGAGAGAGAGAGAGAGAGAGTGAAGGGAGGGAGAGAGAGAGAGAGAGAGAGAGAGAGAGAGATGGAGGGAGGGAGAGAGGGAGAAAAGCCATCAGCAACAACATGCATTTCTTGAACCTGGTATGGTGGCACAAGCCTGCAATCCTAGCACTCAGGAGGCAAGAGGATTACAAGAGTTCACAGCCACCACAGCCTTCATAATGAACTCCAGGCCAGCCAGCTATGCGGTGGGAGGAGAGGGAAGGTGGAGAAGGGAGAGGGGCAAAGGGCACAACCCTGACGTACACTTCCTGCCAGCAGGATCAGGGAAGAGACTCTGCAACCAAACCATCTGAAAAGTCCTAACAAAGCTAACAGGATATACTTTTTGAGAATGAATATGATTATCTCTCTGGTACGACAACACAAATGCAATTATAATGCTCAAATGAGGAAAGGCTGCTGTGGTCCAACTGTTGAAAGGTTTTAGCTTCTTATAAATGGTGGAAAGTTCAAACAAGATGCTCTGCAGCTTCCTAGTGGGATGACACAAAACCTGTTCTACTATCTCAATTAACAGCAAACACCACCCCTTTCTCGAGTACATATAAAACTTATATAGGCAGTAAATTTGTCTCAAAGGGGAATAGTACATAAAGATTATTCAGGCATTCAGAGTTCACTTAGGGGAAGAAAACATATTAAAAAATAAAAAGAATTTCACTTACATGAAAACATTGATGGGATCAGGGAGTAAAAGCCCTTGCTGTGCAGACCAGCCCTCCACACACAGGCCATGGCACACACACACACACAGGCCACGGCACACGCGTGCACACGCACACACACACACAGGCCACGGCGCACACAGGAACACATAGTGATGTGACTGCGTGCGTAAGACATGCATGAACAAAATCTCATCACGGGAGCCAGCGGGAGCAGAGAAGTCTCATCGCTACCGGGTGAGGAACCACCAGCTTTAAGAGAAGCGGCCCCTGAAAAGGTACATATGCTCTAGTAAAGCAAGCGATTCTCCACACGTGGGTTGTGACCCTTGGAGGGGGGAGCACCCTTTTCACAGAGGTGGCATAAGACCATCAGAGAACACAGGTATTTACATTATGATCTCTAACAGTAGCAAATTACAGTAAGAAAATAGCAACAAGGTATCTTATGGCTGGGGTCAGCACACACCGAGGAGTGCATTAAAGGGGAGCAGCACTGGGAAGGCTGAGAAGCACGGCTCCAGTAGGCAGCCCTCCACTCTGCACCCTGCACGCCCTGCACCCTTTACCCTGCACGCCCTCCATCCTTTACCCTGCACGCCCTGCGCCCTGCACGCCCTACAGCACTGCGTGGCCACAGGAGATCTAAAAGAACAAGGAGGTAGAAGAGAGCACGTGAAGTTGGGAGAAGAGTGGAGAGGACGGAAGTAGTTGAAGGGAGTGGGAATGGATCTAAACCGAACACATTACGTGCACGTGTGACATCTTAAAGAGAACACCACAAAGGAGAACAACCCTAACAATGTGGCATGTATCAGCAGCAGCGTGGGAAGCTGTGCTGCCGCTTGCTACCTTGTCATCTGCATTACACTCATGTTTAACTTGCTAGTTCATAGTTTCAAAACTCCTCAATTTGTAACACTGTGCTGTGCGTTTTCACCTGTGAAAAGCCAGGATTTAGAGTCACTCGCTCTTCTGAGGGAGTGCTGAGGTTCACAATCACTCAGGACTGAGTGCAGGCACACTTCAGGTAGGGGCTCTACCATTCAACCACACTCCCAGTCAATGACTTACTCTTAACTAATTCTGTAAAGTGCCTTTGCTTTTAATACTTCACTTTTTCATGGAGATAAGTATTTCATTTCTTCATAACTTTTTCTTTTCTATTTTGAGACAGAATCTTATTCTGAAGCTGATGATTGCCTCAAATTCAGTATATCCTCCCGACTTGGACTTGTAAAACCTGGATCTATTACACCTTCTAAATTAAGAAAATCCTCCCTCCTTACTTAATAGTGTTTTTTAAAAAGTATTTTAAAATACTTAATCCACATGAAATATTTTATCAAATAAAACTGTAAATTTCTTTTCTAAAATATTTACCAATTTTCTAAGATGACCAGTTACTAATAATCTTTCACCTGATGTATGATGAATTTCTTAAATCTTCTATATAAGAAGGCCTAAATAGTTAAATCCTACTCGAATGATCTATCCTTACATTAACATGAGATAAATTTCCCTGTATTCCCCTTTAGAGTTCTAAATTTATCTTCACTCTTCTCTGTCACTAAGCCTGGGTACTTTCAGGGACAGGGGCTGAGCACTCAGAGTGAACTCGCCTGCAATTCTGTCTTCTGCCTCTGCCTCAGTGTGAAAACTGCAGTCGTGTGCAATACCTGCCCCGCCCATAACTTTTTAAAACAGTGTCTACCCCATTGCTCTACCAGAGTTTTAATGAATTGCAGATGCCTATAACTTACAGTCTATCTTTCATGGGGAGGCTGTTTGGACACAGCGTCTCATGTAGCTCAAGTTGTTTCACACCTGCTCTGTAGCTGAGGATGGTCTTGAACTTCTGATAACAAATATGAACCACCACACTTGACTATACCTGCAGTTTGTACAGAATATCCCTACAGATGAAATCTAACTTCTCATGAAGGCTTCTTTTACAATTTAATTGCTTCCCCTCCTATCTAACTGGGTGCCCATATGCCTGTGGCCCTCAGGGATGGCCTGCTTTCAATGGGCATGGAGCCACTCCATCTACTCTGGTCATCTTAGCCCAGCCCTTGGAAACTTTAAGCTTTAAATTTACAGTTTAGGTGAAAACATAAAAAAATAAGAAGAAAAGGCCATATTCTCATTAAGTTTTGCCAAACTTGATTTCTTTAGATTAATGAATTTTAAAAAGCTACACCAGGAAAATAAATACTTTTATGGACATAAATATCACAAGGAGAGGCCTTTATTCACCTGCTTCAGAAGTACAGAAGGAGCTGTAGCTCAGTGATAGAACTGTCTAGGAGGAAGAAGACTAGGGAATCCATTCCCAACCAAAGGAAAGGGAAGTCCGCTGGGAATATAAGCATTTTCTTTTCATTTAAACTATATCCTTAGATAGCAGTAAGACTGGTTTAGAAAGATGCCAGCAAGCCAGGCAGTGGTGGTGGCGCACACCTTTAATCCCAGCACTAGGTAGGCAGAGGTAGGAGGATCTCTGTGAGTTTGAGGTCAGCCTGGTCTACAGAGCAAGCTCCAGAGCAGCCAAGAGTGTTACACAGAGAAACTAAAACTGGGAGGTAGAGGCAGAGGAGGGAGGAAGGATGGGTACCAGCAATTCTGCATTTTAAACTATATATATATATATCAAGTGGTGGCGGCACATGCCTTTAATCCTAGTTCTCCAGAGGTAGAGTAAAGAAAGGTAAGCAGATCTCTATGAGTTTGAGGCCAGCCTGGTCTACAGAGTGAGTTCCTAGACAGACAGGGCTACACAGAGAAGTCCAATTTTGAAAACACAAAAGAGGGGGGAAAAAAAAAACAATAACAACAAAACACCTACACACTATCCCCTGAACAAGGAAAACAGAAATTTAAAATTATCAAGAGTATTTCTTCATAAAGCAAAAGGGACTAACTTCAAACATCTAAAGATCAACTGTGGGGGTGGGCGTGGCTGGAAGAGACGGGCCCCATAGGCTCACAGATCTGCTCCCTGGGAGTGGCGCCATCTGAAAGCGTTAGGTTTGGCCTTGCTGGAAGTGTGTCACTGGAGGCGAGCTGGCTCTCTGCCACTGTTGCAGCTCCTGTGTCTACTGCACCATGATGACAATGACTGTAAGCATGCTGTCGTTTACAGAATCGCCATGGTCATGGCGTCACTCTTCACAGCAGCAGAACGCTGGCGAGGACTGACAGTTGCGACCACAGACGCGCTCTCTAACGGAGCATATATAACCTACTGTAACTGCCTCCAATTACGAAAAGCAGCAAAACTGAGTGCGTAAGACAGGAGGACTTGCACTTCACAGAAACAGTTCCCCCACGGCTAGCTTTAAATTAAGATAAAGATTATTATACACCAGTCTGTCACAGCTGCATCACGTTAATCCCAGCACTTGGAGGAGAGTTGCAAATTCAAGGTCAGCCTGGTCTATATAGCTAGTTTCAGGACAGGCAGACTTACATAATCAAAATCATCTCTACCCTCAAAAGAACAACAAAACAAAAACCACAAGATATTATATTTTTGTACCAAAATGGCTTTGTGGAATTATTAAAGTTATGCTAATTGTACTTCTTGTATGATACATATGATTTTGTTTTAAAATTTTTGTCTAATTAATACTCACATTTTCCCAGATTCTAAGATGTAGTGTTACAAAATGTTACCTCAATTAACCATCCACTATTTTCTCCAAGTCTTACAACATCATCTTTCAAATAAATACCAAAATTTTTGTCATTAAAATCTACTCACCATGATACCACCATTTTGTTTTCTTTGGATTCTTGTTACATGTTCGCACATAAAAGGAATTATCAGGCGGTCGTCTCTGAAACAAATAAGAGTTTAAAAATTAAATAGGTATGTTCTGAAAGAAAATGACTAAGAGAAAAGTGAGTTTGGCAAAACTATTACAGAACAAATGAAAAACAATAGAAACACTAAAATACAACTCAAGAACAGATGCCTCAATTGTTTTAATGGGGTGGGAGAGATTAGTTCCCGTACTTGCCATCCGATCCTTCATACTTATCTCTCCCATCTAGTCACTTAATGACTACGCACATGAACTAAGAAACTAAAGTCATTTGAAGAACTATGGCAACTTTCAAGTGACCACACAGGCTCATTAATTTTACTGTGCAAGACAGAGAGGACGATCCTGCTTCAGACAGCACTGAAGAAAACAGAAGTTTTAGTGCTTCTCTGTACCCATGGCCTTATTCCTCATCCGCCCAGGCTGGACCAACACAGAAAAGCTGGCTGCTCTGCAGGACACCTTGGCCAAGAGTGATGCTAACCAAGACCAGAGACCCTGAATGAAAACTACATGTGATTTTTTTGTCAAGAGTTCAAATGTCAAATTTACACTCATGCTACATTGAGAGATGGCTTCTAAAAGCATGACAAAATAGCCTCACCCTTGCTTCTGGCCAACTTTTATGGAGACTCTAATAAAATAGTGTCTTTCCCTATTAAATATCTTTTGAAGTATTTAGACTTAATTAATTAGAGTAATGGAGATGAGAAATTAAGAAAGCTACCTCCTGTACTGATGCTGACCAAAAGCTGCATTGTTTAAGAAAGCTCCAGCCATGAAGCATTACTGCCTAGACTGCCAGAAAAAAGCAGGCCATCTGCTGGGCACTTGGAATGCTCATGTACTTAGCTGCCTGTCAGCTGACACTTAGGACGCCTTTACCAATTCATATCAACAGTGATTTCAATCAACATCAACAAAGAGAATATTTGGGTATAAGTTGTTAACTACTCCAAGATTACACTGATATAATTTGAGAAAATTTCTGTATAAATGGTAAAACCAGCAAGTATGTAATAAATGAGTTTTTTGTTTGTTTGGTTGGTTGGTTGGCTTTTCAAGACAGTTTCTCTGTAGTTTTGGAGCCTGTCCAGGAACTCACTCTGTAGACCAGGTTGGTCTCGAACTCAGAGATGCACCTGCCTCTGTCTCCCGAGTACTGGGATTAAAGATGTGTGGCACCACACCCTGGCTCTAATAAATGTTTAATTTTATCAAACCCACAGAAATTTTGACTCTTAAATTATCATCATGGTTAAATCTATCAAACAATTCTACAAAAAACAGTTTATCAAAAAGTTAATGAAATGATTAGTTTTATACTATACTATGCAAAAAATATTAGCAGCAAACCAGAAAGTGAGTTGAACAATGATGGACAGAAAAGGATGAGAGCCACAGAGCCACAGTCACTGTGTAAACATTCCGTGGAGATGCACGGTCATCAGGCCATGCAGGAGCAATGGGCAGAGTGTCACCAGGGGCCATCTCAACGGCAGTGCACACCAAACCTTATAGTTATCAGCTCACTGTGTGCGTGTGTGTGCACGCACGCATGTGTGAGTGTGCAAGTGTGCATGTGTGACTGTGTGCGTGCGAGTGTGAGTATGTGCGTGCGTGTGCATGCATGTGTGTAAGTATGTGCATGAGTGTGTGTATGAGTGTGTGCTGGGATTGAGTAAGGAAAAATATTAAAGCAATAAACGAGACTCATTGTTTCAATAAAGCTTGATTACAATCTGAAAATGCAGAAGAAACTAAAGTTACACTGATACTAAAGGTGCTGGAGAGATGGCTCAGCAGTTAAGAGCAATGGCTGCTCTTCCAGAGGACCTGGGTTCAATTCCCAGCAACCACATGGAACTCACAATCATCTGTAACTCCAGTTCCAGGGAATTCAATGCCTTTTCTGGCCTCCACAGGTACCAACCACACTCATGGTGTTCAGATACATGCAAGTAAAACATACATACACATAAAAAATAATAATTAAAAAATGTTTTTAAGACTCATGTATCTGAATGGGGATATGTCTTTTAATTAATAACATAATAATGGGATTTTTTTCTTATATTGAATATAAAAACTGGATAAAGAGCTCTTCATCTTGAAAACACACACACACACACACACACAGTTTAAGTTTGGCGTATTATTCCCTGTACTTATTTAAGCAACAACCACCACCACCACAAAAAACCCAAAACCAAAACAAAACAAAAAACCTCTTGTTTTTGAAAAAGAACACCAGGAAAATTCTTTTAGAAATATCTTATTACAGCCAGGCAGTGGTGGCACATGCCTTTAATCCCAGCACTTGGGAGGCAGAGGCTAGGGGATCTCTCTGGTGAGTTCAAGGCCAGCCTGGTCTACAGAGCAACAGAGCAAGTTTCAGGGCTGCCAGAGCTACATATAGAGAAACCCCGTGTCAAAAGAACCCCCACCTTATTATACGTGTTTGTGAGTACATGTGTGTGCCACACTGCAGGTGGCAATCATGGAAAACTTTCTATTCTGGCTTTCTCTGCAGGCTCCAGGGACTAACTGTCAGGCTTACACAGGGAGCATGCTCAACTGTCTCAATGCACACCATCACAACAACTCAAGAAACTTACTCAATGAGAACAGTGACTCTAGGTGCTCCTGGGTCCAATCCACCCACTGTTTAAAACTAAGCTATTATCCTAACGAGTCTCTAAATTCTAATTAATAAAACATCCGGTGGACTTAATCTGGAGAACAGAGAAGCAATCTGCTAAAGAAAGTGCACACCCTCAGAGCTCCCTACTTTAACCACTCCCATTACAGACAGAGTCTGTGTGTAAATAAAGGTTCCAAAATTCTACCAGTAAATGGCACCCTTCCATCAATTTAACCACTGAGATAGGAAAGCTCTGGATTCTGGGAAACTCTGAGAAATGCTGGCAAAGAGGGGCTAAAGAGCCAGGGGATGTTCACTTCTTACTTCCCGACTGTGAAATCTAAACACAGGAATATGTTGTACACCTTTACTCTGTGACAGTTCATGAAAATAAAACTCAGATTAAGAACACGTAGACAAACGTCCTGTTTAAAAATTATCAAGTGACAGGTATGGTCGAGTTATTGCCCACACTGCTGGCGTGTTGTATCCTCAATAAACTGTAATTCTGAAATAAAAGGTTGAATTTGTGTTCTAGTCTATTTAGAATGAAAGACAGCAAAATAACTTTGTAATTTGTTACTAAAAATGTCATTCACTGTAATTTAAAAACAAAAGCAAAAGCCCTCCAAATACAAATAATTATACATGGAAACTGCTGACCTACCTATGTTGAAAGAGGAGACATTACTGGGAGTAACTGTAGAGTCCTACCTTTTCTTTGCAGCTGGAAAGCATGCTAATAATGCTAAGACACACTGACTGGACTGAGAGCGCTGGGGACCAGTCTTCTGTTAGAATGGACAAGCAGATATGACCATTGCTATACACATGAGGGTGGACGGGGATATTTTCACCAGTAAACATGACCTAGAAGGAATAAAACTTCATTAATGCTCAATATTCTCTACAGTTAACAAGTACTGATTTTTAAGACATAAAACAAAAGCAAATAGATTTCAGTAGCAAATACTCACTCATCAAAACAATTTAGTTACAACCTCACTGTATAAATAGCCATGCAGTTGTCGGAAACCCTAGGCTATTTTCTTAAATTAGCTGAAATTTTCTAAATTTGTATTTTCTTAAACTAGTGAATGGTAAACGATATTCATTAGGATGTTTTCATTGCTTTTCAAATTCTATTTATTACTCATTGACTATTCATTCATTCCTCACTGCCTCACTTGGGAGGCAGAGGCAGGTGGATCTCGGTGAATGTGAGGCCAATTTGGACTTCAAAGTTCCAGGATTGCCACAGCTACATACTGAAAAAGAACAAACCAGACTGAGTCTTGGGCTGCTGCCACCTCTTGACCGGCCTTTTATTCACTCAAGTTGTTTCTCTACCTCACCTCGGCACAACTGTAAATGCCTTCCTCTCCCAACACCTCATAAACCACCCAAGCACCCAAACAGGAAAGAAATACAACCACATATCTTGAAATACCATTACACATATTCCAATACAATTCAAAGGCAACAGATAGATTTAACAACAATTATATAAGTCTTCCTCTTTATTTTGCAAAGCTGGGCAAAGAATTGGGGCCTTGTATGTGATTCACAAGTGCTCTACTCCAAGCAACAGCTCTAAGAAAAAAATACTTGCTTTTACATGAAAAATTCAAATTAACTCACCAAGCTTCAAGTGAATTTTACAGGCACCATAAAACCCTGTACTGTAGCAGCCATCCCTAACCAGGGACCTCACTACCATCCCTAACCAGGGACCTCACGAGTGTCGGCTGAATGCAGGGCCACAATTCACAATCGGGCTGGGCGTGGCCGGACAGGGCACCACTGCAGGAGCAACTTTCTGGATTTTACTTGAGCCTAGAGGTCCAAGGCCAGCCTCGGGAAAACAGTAAAACCTTCTCTCAAACAAACAGAACAACAACCATCAGAACAAACTCCATCCATGAGTACCCAGATACACCCAACAGTTCTCAGCCCACACTTACAGTCTCTCTTAAGCCTTGCAAAATACCAGCTACAGCAAAATACCAAGAAGGAGAAACCAAGCTTCATGACAGAAACTGATGAAACTCTTGTTGCTCTGTACGTTGGCTGTGTGTGTGTGTGTGTGTGTGTGTGTGTGTGTGTGTGTGTGTGTGTGTAGGGGAATCCTTAAATGAGGAAGACAAGTCAATGAAATCATTTTGGCTAGATGGCTAGAGAGAGGTATGCCCACACTTAATACAGAAAGGGTATTATTGTGAAATTAAAAATCAGCCAAGGTTTTTTTAGCTATTTTAAGTGTCTAGCCGTAAGTCTGACTTTATTATTTTCACAAATATTCCCATTATTAAACCAATTGTCCCAAGCAAGCAGGGCTCAGTGTTAGGCGAGGGTAACATAACAAGTACTTGCAAACTTGAAGACCCGGCCGCCCACCTCTCCTCTACGCACAGAAGAGATGGAAAGAAGCATGAGAGAAACCACGCACTTGTCCCTCATAGTGGCAGAGGGTCACTCTTTACCGCTGAAAGGCTGCACTAAGAAATGACGTTTACCCAGCTCATCGCTGCTCTTGATCTACAAATACCCTGCTTTGGGCAGTCTTGAATTTCACTTTCCCGATCGATTCACAACTGCTCTTAAGTGAAATTTTACAAGCGTAAACCATAGCCTATTTCAACATATTTATTTGTAGACTAGAACGGGAATTTACAAATGTCACAGAAGCCATTTGATCGGCAGAGTGTTTTCACTGAGAACAGTGCCTTGAGAATTTACTCCCTGGTCACAATTATTTTTAAAGTATATTTCTCCACAAAATAAGGTCTCTTAAGAAGTCTATGAGAATAGTGACCATGCGCCACCCCCCTCCCCCACGCGCCAAAAAAAGCCAAGTTTTTAACACAGGCCAGGCAGCCAGATACAAAGGTCATTACAACAGGCTGACTAGTCATTCACTGAGCAAGAGGAAATCGGTATTCTCCTCAGAGAGAAAATGTTACCAATGTCCATGAGCCAAGAACTGTGCATGGACCAAAGAGAAATCCAGACGTAGGAGGAGAAAATGGCGAGTGGCAAGGGATGGCACCTAAGACAACAGCGTGGTCAGTCTCCCGGCTGAGCACAGGGCAAAATTAAACAGCTCTAGCACCAGTTCCCTACTGCATGCAGTGGCTCATGTCTGCAATTCCAGGACTGAGGAGGCCGAAGCAGGGTGGGTAGGACGGTGGGTAGACAGCTAGCTAGCACTGCTTAGAGGGTAGCAGGCCAACCTGTGCTATGTTGTGAGTCTCTGTCTTAAGAGACCAACCCCAAACAAAGTCAATAATCTCAACTAGGCTTTTCACACATTCCATGCAGGGCAAAGGCAGTCAGGGTGAACCTGAAGCAATCAGATGCAGGATAACTACTTGCACATATTAAGCAGCCCTTAGAGCCTGGGCACTTTAGAAGCTTGTCTAACCAGGGAAAGGATGCTTGACACGCCAGTGATGAATTCCTGAAATACAACAAAACATCTTTACAATAGTTTGTTGATGTTAAGGCATCACCAGTCTTTCCCATTTTCACAGAGTTTCTGTGTCATCTCTGTTTCTCTGCCCATTAGGGGAAGGATAACCAAGGCTAACTTTAAGCACACGCTGTTCCTATTTCGTTTAATACCCTGTGTAAGTCAAAGGAGAAAAATGGACATTTCTGTTGTTTTAGTTGAGGTGAGCAGGTACTGAAAACTAAAAATGTTATTTCTGGAAAAGGGCAATCCCAAGTAGCTTACAAAACTATCTAGGACTGAAATAACCAGACCACTGGAAACAAATGATTTCAAACTACAATTTACTTGGCATCAGGCCAAAATTGGTTATACAATCACACTGTTAAAAGTTAACTAGAGTAACTTGAGCCCCATGAATGTAGTATCTATTAAAATCCAAACGAAAAGACATCGGAGTGCTGAAAACATACCCAGACTCTGAACAACCACAACACATGTTAGTGGGAGAGAGAGTGATGACCAGTCTCCTCCCAGGCTTAAGCAATTCTCCTCTAGCAGCTTTAAACGTACCTGGGACTATAGAAATGAGCTGGTCATGCCAGACTCACTATTCAAATGTGATACATTCTAACAATAGTTCAATCTGATAGCTGCCAATATCTACAACCATCTAATAAAAAGCAACAAGTACTCAATATTTAACTATGTATTTCAGTATGTTTACAAAGTTTACTAAAGTCTTGGCTTAGGGCTGGAGAGCCAGCTTAGAGGTTAAGAACACTGGCTGCTCTTCCAGAGGTCCTGAGTTCAATTCCCAGCAACCATATGGTGGCTCACAACCCTCCAGATAGGAAGGGGAAGGGGACATATGATGTAATAATTTCAAAAAAATTAAATAAAATGACTAGGAATTGAAGTTTCATGGATTTTCAAAGCAGATTTCTCCTTTTAGCTTTAGATAGGGTTCTATAACTCTGCTCAAAACCTCCCATTTATAATATCAGAGCAAAAGTTGAATTCTTACAATAGTCTACAAACATACCTATAAATGTTCTCTCCTGCCATGTCCTCACAAGCACTTGTTATTTGTTTCCTCAAAATATGGCATCTGCCTGGAGTGGGATGGCATCTCAAATTCAGTTTTGATTTGCATTTCTCTAAGGGTTGGAGAAATTGAACACTCTTCCGATCTTTATTGGCCATTTGTATTTCATCTGATTGGCCTCTCTAGGTTCTTATTGTACAGTTTGAGTTCTTTCTGTATCTCTATTATATTCTGACAAAGGTGCAGTGTACATGCTGTCTATTCATGAACTTCTGCTTTACTGTAAAACTTTTCAGCTTCCCAAGGTCCCACTTGTCAATTGTTAGCCATAGTTCTTGAGCAACTGGAGTTCTACTAAGCATGCTCTTGACCTACTACTCCTCTCCTGCACTATTTTATTTATTGTTTATGTGTCATTTTAAAAGAGAATGCAAACTCTACATTAAGTTTTTTGTTGCCTTCATGAAATTCTTGTGTTTTCCTTTTTATTTTTCTAAATTTAAAAATGTGTATGTATACTTGTGTTTATGTGCAGACAATCACTCCCACATATATTTATTGATTGATTTTGAGAAAGGGTTTCTCACTAAACTTGGCGCTCCCTGACTCAACTCAAGTGCATGGTCAGCAGACACAGGGGCGGTGCTGCCTCTGCCTCCCCGGTGCTAGGGTCTCAAGTGGGTACTGCCACGCCGGCTTCCACCTGGCGCTGAGCCCTAAAATCGGGCCCTTGTATCTGCACAACACTCTGCTTCCAAAACTATCTTCCCAGCTTTTTGTTTTGCTTTTTTGATATAGGGTCTTGTTTTGTTGCCCAGGTTGGCCTAGAACTCTTTGCTCAAGTAACAGTCAACCTCCTGAGTGCTGGTGCTACAGGCATACACTACCCCATGGAAACTGCAATCGGAGCCAAACAGGTCTGATTTTGTGTTAAATACTCAGTCCTTAATAGATAAAGCAAATGCTGACCCTTCCAAATAATAAACTGATTGAAGGCCTTTAAAGGCAACCTATAGTCTTTTTAGTCTCTGCATCCCTTCTATTTCTCAGTATAAAGACAAGAGTTGGCATACATAGTATTGAAAGGGTAAAAGTAAACTCAAAAAGGCTTCAAGCCTTCAGAACAAACCCAGTCCACCCTCCCCTCAGTGTCCAGGAGACTTAGTTCTTGGAGACTGTGTTGTATCAACAGGCATACGTTCAAAACTGAACACAAAGAAACTCCAGACCCCCGAGCCTCCTAGATACATGGTTCCTAGGAACTGGGTTTGGCCACAGTGAAACTCCCCCAAACCTCTCCGTAGCCTCCAGGATATTCAGTTCTGAAAACTACTGGTGTCTATGACCAATAGGCCACCTGCAAGTAACAAGACATAACCATAGAAACCACAGAATGTCCCTTCTCAGCACTGACCAATGAGAATAATTGGCACACAGGTATTTCATGCCAAAATATTACTTTGAGAAATTCCCCTAATTGTTCCCCAAATGTCAAGCAATCAGGAACGAACCCGTACCTCTCCCCTCCCGCTGTTGTAACCCTGCAGCTTTGTCCTTTAAAAACCCCAGCAGTAGACACGGAACGCCACTTCCTCTCATGGCTGCCACATCGGCTAACCAGGCCAAGTCCCTGACGTGGTTGGATGGAACAATAAACCTCACTTTTACAGTCTGGTGGGTCTGTCTCCCTGGTGGTCTTTGGGATCTTCGAGACTTAGGTACAACAGTATAAATGCTAAGACAGACTGAGGTAAGCCGCCATTTACCTGGAACTCAGCATAGACACAGGAAGATATTTCCTGTGTGGATGACTTAACTACACATAGTAGAAAATGATAATGAAAGGGTGCTTCGTCTCTGTTCTGAAAAGTATTTTTTTTAAAAAACAAATTATCACATCACAAACATCATTATTTAGGCAAGTAGCCTTTTCGGAGTAAAATGGTATACGATGCGAGAAAAGTCATGAATGAGAGGAAAACACAGCAATGATTTGTATGTGTCAGATTTAGTAGTGGTTATTTCGCAATCATATTTTTCTTACATTCTATTTTTCTTACAAGTCATATATATATTGTTTATTCTGTAGGAAGATTAAAAACTGTTATCTAACATCTGTCAATGCTGTTCTTTCCTGAAAATGCCTGATTACAGGGGAACGGAATTTTCCTTCCACTTTGACAGAGCAATAGGATATCTAGATAGGTGTTATTGGGAAAATCCTGTAATTTCTATGTACACAAGTATGGATTGTTGAACCCGTTACATTTACTTCAACACCAAAATAATGTTGATGCCGGACAGTGGTGGCACACACCTTTTATTCCAGGACTTGGGAGGCAGAAGCTGGTGGATTCTGTGAGTTCAGGCCAGCCTGGTCTACACAGTAAGTTCTAGGACAGCCAGGGCTGTTAGACAGGGAAACCCGGTACAAAAAAAAAGAAAAAAAAAACAAGGAATGGGAATGACTGTCCTAGGGCCTTTCATACTCCACATATAATCTTTACTTTCCTAGAGGCTCTTACAAGAATAAGCAGACATTTTTCTCATAGTACTGTTATCTATTTGAGAGTATAGCAGCAGGAAAAGAAATGGCTTGGTTTTCACTCTTGATTGTTCTAACTATTAATTAAACCTCCAATAAGACCTTTCTAGGAGCTTCAATTTCTTCCCTCAAAAAAATGCAACTGGATCTATATCTCATAATCACTTTATTAAGAGCTATTAGGTGACAAAATCAGAATGAAAGTTAAATTATGAAATATGATATATAAATATTACCATGCAGTAGAACGCGGGGAAGTAATGTGCAAAAAAAAATAATTATGTTTTAACATGTCTGTAAAGGAACTTGATAAGCAAGACAGACTTGCTCTCATAGGAAATAACCATCCACAGATGCTACAAAGGCAGGCAAGAGTAGGTAGGAGTACAAGTGGGGAGGTACTTAGAAGGCCTCAGGCAGTGCCGGTCAGCCCAGGGGCCATGGAGGTGCAAAGGACCCCTTTAAAAGAAGACCTCCACCCACTCACACTTTTCCACTCTGTCTTTCCCGCTGTTCCCCTGGGGCAGACAGGACTTTTCCTGTCTCTCTCTCTCTCTCTCTCTCTCTCTCTCTCTCTCTCTCTCTCTCTCTCTGTCTGTCTGTCTGTCTCTCTTTATCTCTTTTCTCTTCCCTTCCCTCTTCCATCTCTGGTCCCAGTTGGCCAACATCTACCCATCCCTTTACTCTCTTCCCCAATAAACTCCATGTGGGTTTGTTGAGTTTTGTGGTTCTTGTTTCAATGCCTGCAGCAGCTGCAACAAAACAACAACTCTGTGTGTGTGTGTGTGTGTGTGTGTGTGTGTGTGTGTGTGTGTACATATATATATGGCGTGGGGGATAGAAATGTATCAGTGTAAGGTCTGACCCCCAGCACTGTAAAACACAATTTTTAAGCATTCAGTGAGATCATGAATATGCCTATAGAGAAACCTAATACTGTTGGGAAAAGATATATAATACAAGAAGTAAACACTATTGAAACAATAACCTATTGAAACAATCCAGTTGAGAGATAACATCTTGGGTTACAGCCCAGATACGAAGATAAGAATGGAATGGGCTGACTCAAAGATTGCAGAGGATTTCAAAAACTATGTAGAAATGAGAGAGACAATTTAAAACAAAGCAGGTGAATAGAAACCCAACATTAAAAAAAAAAAAATAGTTTTCTATTTCATTACTGGAAAGGGTTAAGTTTAGACTGATGAGGGATGTCCTTCTGTAATATATGTTCCTTTTATTGGTTGATGAATAAAACACTAATTGGCCAGTAGCTGATTGGCAGGAGGTATAGGCAGAGCTACCAGACCAGGAGAATTCTGGGGAAAGGAGGCAGAGAGGAAACCCCAGAGAGAACCCATGTAGTCGCTGGGCATTCTCCAATAAGCAAAGACAACGTAGAAATACATAGATTAATAGAAATGGGTTAACAATTAAGAAATCTAGCCAATAAGAAGCCTGGGCCACGGCCCAAATAGTTCATAATTAATATAAGCCTCTATGTATTTATTTGGGACTAAAGAGCTGCGGGACCCGGGGGGACAGAAACCCATCTACATTTATCATATTAAGTCTGAAATGTCAGCCAGGCACAGTTTCGAAAATCTCTGAGCTCAAGGACAGCTGGTCTACAGAGCAAATTCAAGAACAGCCAGGACTACACAGAGACACCCTTTCTTGAAAAGAAAATGATGTCTAAAAGACTTACAAAATCTTAGAAGGGTGTGTACCCACAGCACTGATCTGAGTTAGCTGTTTAGTCTATCTAACATCCAAGAGTAAGACAGAACTCAGTAATAAATCAGAAGTTACTAAAATCAAGAGAGTAGGAAGAACAGGAATAAAAGAAATCTACACATGACACTGTATTATAAATGCTGAGCCAGGCACGGCAGCGCCCACTACCATGCACTCAGGAGGAAGCGGCAGGCGGATGCCAGAGTTCAAAGCCAGTCTGGTCTACTAAATGAGTTCAAGCACAGCTACATAGAGAAATCCTGCATAGATGGGTGGATAGACAGACAGACAGACAGACAGCTATATTTTTGAAAACTTTTTTGAGGTATGTATTTTTTCTCACCCCCCTCTCCCCCTCCACCCTCGTTCCTGGTCGCCATGCCCATGATCCCAATTTACTCAGATCTTGTCTTTTTCCCTTTCCTAGGTGGATCCATGTATGTCTCTCTTAGGTCCCCTTTGTTAGCTAGGTTCTACTTAAATTTTATATTTTATTTTTAATAAAAGATTAAGAGCAGAGTTTGCAGAATGCTTTTTGACCTTTTTTTTTTTGGGGGGGGGGTTCAAAGACAGGATTCCTCTATAAAACAGTCCTGGCTGTTCTGAAACTAGCTCTATAGACCAGGCTGGCCTCAAACTCACAGAGACCCACCTGCCTCTGTCTCCCAGGTTATGGGATTAAGGTATGTGCCACTACTGCCTGGTTTGACTTGATTTTATGTTTATTGAAATACTGTTTTCATATGATTAAATACATTTTAATCATATCATAATATACCATGGCACTCGGATGCATTCAACTTGGGGGAGACTCTAAAGTGCCATGATAAATAAATAAATATATATATATATATATATATATATATATATATATATATATATTTGTTGAAGTAAGGCAGAAACGGCTGAAGACACCAAGGCAAAGAATACCAGAAGTTAAAAATAGAAAATAAAGACAAATTATTGGTAAGAAAGAGATGCCTGTGCTTGTGATTAGTCAATGGATGCTTATGATACAGCCCAGAGGTCATAACAGCAGAATCCCTTCACATTAAAGTTCTATGAAGATGGCAAAGGATGCCTCAAGTCTTAACCACTTACTGCTCATACCCCAACTTTGTAATCAAGGAATCGGTAGCTAACTCTTTAAACAACTCTCTATATAGCATAATACAGTAACTAGTTCCCCCCATTGTCTCTGATGGCCAGGACAAGGGTTAAGCTACATTCAGAGTATCATGTCAAAAGTGTCAATGAAACACGACTTTGCTTAAATAGCACACTTTTAATCATCCCAGTTCAACTTCATTCCCAGAAGAACTCATTAGCAGTAACCCAAAGAGCTACAGTGTCACATTAGCAATGTATCTCATATACTTTGCTTTACTTTTGTAAAGAATAAGTAATCCTAGTAACTCATCTTCTTACAAGTCAGAACCCTGGAAATCATCCCAGAATTTCTTCGCTCTAACCTCCAATTAATTGTTTACTAGTTTCATACCTCTTAAAAACTCTTAAAAATAGTCCATGGGGCTGGAGAGAGCTGAGCTCTTAAGAGTACTTGCTCTTGCAGAGGACCCAAGTTTAATTTCTAGCACCTGCATGGATGCTCACGACCACCTGTAACTCCAGTTCTAAGGGATCCAACACCCTCTTCTGACCTCCAAGGGCATCAGACACACACACAGTGCACAAACACACATACAGGCAAACACTAATATATATAACCCTTCCCCCAGAAAAAAAAAGTTTGTTTTTTTTGTAAATACCACTACCTACAGTATTCCTTGTCTAAGCATTTTCCTCTGTGTGGCCCCAGCTGTCCTGGCACTCACGCTGTAGACCAGGCTGGCCTCAAACTCACAGAGATCTGCCTGCCTCTGCCTCCAGAGTACTGAGTTTAGAGGCGTGTGCCACCACAGCCCAGCCCTTGTCTAAATATTAAGCGGTTAACTAAACTGTGTTTGTCACAAACTATAATGACCATATTTCAGGCTGCCTTCGTGTATTTCACATCTGTAAACGCACTCATTTCAGAGGCCTGCAAAGAGGACACATCAATGGGAAACCAAAGACACAGTCCTTCTAAGAGAGCCTCTGCACCTTTACTAGCGTGATCTCCTGATGGAGAAAGAGAGAAGGTACTAAAAATGTTAACCTGTTCTCACTGCTCCAGACCCACGGACAAGAACAACCTGGAGTTCCTAGAAGCATAACAGCAAAGCCTCTGCCCCAATAAATGTCACAAAATCTTGACTTCAAATAAAAGAATGTAAAAACAAATCTATCTACATAGTTACATTGGGTTTCTGATACAGGTTTTAAGGAGGCAAAAATAACCAATTCATCATGCTGCTGTAATCTAAAGTACAATGAAACGTTACATACAAGACAGTTACCTGAGGAGAGTCAAATGGGTAACGACTACTAAACTTAAACAGAAGCTGGAACTTCTCCCCTTCATATAAGGTGCCTGGTGCACCCTCCATGTCTACGATCCACCTAGGACAGAAAAAATAGAAAGGGGACAAATTTAAAACTTAAGATCAAAAGGATAGGGATAAAAGCAGAGGTCACTGAGATGCCAGGCACTGGGGCTGAGTAACCCACGTGCAGTGCACACTTCACCCAACGACTCTCACACTGCATTTTTTTTAAATTCACTATTTATGCATATTGCATGCTTGAGTCAATGGAGTCTTATTGTATGGGGGGGGGGTCATGCACAACCACAGCACACTTGAAGTCAGAAGACAACTTTGTGGAATTGATCCTTCCCTCCCACCTATATGTGGGTTCCAGGAATGGAATTCGGAGCTAACTAACTACCTTGTGATTTACCTTCTAAGCTACCTTTCTGGCCCGCAGTGAAGGTTGTTTTTCTGTTTGATCTGTGTGTGTGCTAGATGTGTGCTAGCACCCATTGGGGTCAGGGTGACAGGTCCCCTTGTGAGCCACCAGTGACATGGATGTTAGGACATAAGCTAGGGTCCTCTGGAAGAGCAACAAGGCCTCTTAACTGCTGAGCACTCTCTCCAACCCAGAGTAGGCTTTAACATTCTCTGTGACACTTGGTATTTCAGAAATCAGGTCAAGGTCAGAACCAGGCCTGTAACCCAGGCATGAAACAAACTACAAACAAACACAACTCTCACGTCCATATGCTAACGCCAGAGTCTATATTGTACCCATCCTTTTAGATCACACCATCTATTTCTTTCAAAAGAACTATAATAACTAGTACATAATAATCTATAATAACTAAAATTGTTTTAGACAGTGTTAGAAGCAATGGGAGAAACTGCTAACAGCAAAGACAACAGAAAACTGTAGCTGACAAACCGACCTCCTGAGCAGTCATCTAAGGATGACTAAATGGAAGCTCAACTGATCCCCATCCATCTACTCTGAAGGTCACAAGCAATGCTGTCCGTTGCCTTTCCCTGCTAACTCATTTTCAGAGAGCTCAGATTCCTAGGACATCTACTATAAGCTTGCTTTGCTTGTTTTCACGTGTGACAATCAAGAGCATAAACGTTTGCACTGGTATTCTATGACTATCTCCAGTCTTTAGAAGAGAAGATAGAAGACACAATAGCAGATGATAGGCAGCATTTAAACATGAACCAGTCAGTAAGAATGAGCCTTTAATTACGACTGTCACATGTAAACTGTTGTTGGCCAAGCCCTTTAACCTCATGCTTCTTAGGTACAAAAATATTCTTACTTTAAATAGGAAAGCTGGGGTTCAGGATATATCTCAGCATCGGAGCACTTGTAAACCATGATCAAGGCCCTGGGTTTGGTGCCCAGTACTTACTGCCAGCCAATATCACCCACCCCACCCACCCATCCATCCATCTAGGAAAATCAGAGGAAAATAGGGAATACTATGGTTAAGTTTCTACCCATGTCTCATGTAGTAAGGAACAAGGAATGTATAAAATAATAACATAGGCTGGGAAAGAAATCAACAAAGAACAGAAGCCCTTAATATATGACAATTCATTTTCAGAATGCATGTGGAGTGTACCTTAGATGTAAGAGAGATACGGTTGGGACAGTGAAACGATACTACATATGTAAAAACCTCATGCATTTCTACCACCAGAGCTAGTATACAGTAAATTAAATATAACACAAAGTTGTATAGAAAGCAAAAATGCTGTGGGGTAGCCAGTTCAGCGGCAGATAAAGAGGCCTGTGTTCAATAGGCAGCTACACTCACACATGCACACATGCTCAAATGCACACTCAGCCCCCTCATTAAAAAGAAAACAAAGAACTGCGTCTTTCTCAGCTTCAGAACTCATTTTCCTCCCACCCACCCACATCTATACTCCCCAGAGTGATAATCCAAGCAAACAATTTCCTGGTATGCCTTCATTTTCTTTATGTAACAAACTTTAGGACTTACAATCAACGTACTTATACAAAGCAGTTTTTAAGTAACAGCAAAGCGAACATATCATTACTCATGTACTATCTGCATGAACTAGGTCAATGACATAATTTTCCAATATTGTATGTGATAAGTTTTAATACTTACTAATTTAAAAAGTAATAAACACTACTTTAAATTCAGGAATAAACCACATTTTGGGGGGTGTATTTTATTATCATTTTGTAGTTTACTACATCGCTGATGATAAATAGAAATACAGGACTTTTAGTATGTGCACATTTAAGTTACACAGCTTTAGTAATGATTACTGTACATGTGCACCATGTGTGGGTGTGGGTATGCATGCCATGGAGTGAGGTGACGGTCAGGCAACTCTGTGGAGCTGGTTCCCACAGGTCCCCTTCACTTGAGGTCTCAAGACAGCAGGCTTGCGCAGCAAACACCCACAGTGGCTGAGCCAGCTCACCAGCCCATTCATACACACTGAACCATCGGTGCGTATATTCCAATCATGAGCATATGCCTCAAAGGAAGGATGCAATGGGAGAAATAAACACACCTTTCTCCACTGAGTCTCAACTCTTGAATCTCTGTAACTCTTTTTTAAGAACTAATGGTTTGAGTGTGGTATTTTACACACACTGGCTTCTGATAAAAGAAATAGCTCTCTATTCTCTTCCACAGGGAGGTGCTTTTGTGGACTAAGTCTAGCAGCATACAAATGTTGTCCTTATTTGGGGCACGGCTTGTTCATCAGGCAGAGATCTCACCAGGTTGTCCAGAGTGGTCCTGGTCCCCCTACCTCAGCCTCCACAGGAGCCAGGGCTACCCAGCCTCACGATAAGGCCTTCCTACAGAACTTTCAAAGATAATTGTGAATTATGACTATACAAAATTTCTATCTTACAAAGTGTTAGCATTTTAATGTGTCACCCTTCTCTATTGTTGACATTTACAGTTTTCCCAACTCACCAACTCATTCTTACAACATGAGATGCTTTAAAAAAAAAAAAAAAAGAGTACAACTTGCTCCAGGGAACTCTCCTCAAACCTTTGTTTTCATTCCCTGTGTCTAAAATATGGTGTTGATTCCTAGATTCCTCTGAAAGGGGAACACATGCTCGGCATGTGAGAGGCGGCACACGCCTCCCTGGAATACCGGAGGCCTGAGTTACAGCAAGAATACATAAAAAAGAACACGAAAAACACACAAGAGTTGTTTTGAGAAAAAAGCTTTACAAATTACACAACAAATTATCCAGTAAGGTTAAAAAAAGAATATGCAAATACATGAAATAAGATCTTTTTACTATACAATGAAATATGGACATGACAGTTTTAAATGAGTACATACTTACAGAACTTTAAAAACCAGATACTCACTGTGTGATTGAGTTTTGAACGCTCTTTTCATTTAATGTCATTCCAGGAGGTGGGTCATTTTGCAAAGCCAACAGTTCTTTTTGTAGTCGTTTCTAGAAAATATCAATAGTAATTTGTAGTTTTCATCTTTCCTCTATACAGTCTAAAACTGGTGATTAAATTTCCTCCCAATGCTTGAACTCTTTCTTCACAGAGCCCTTGAATCTGTCTACATAGCATCCATACTTAATCCTTACTCTACAACCAGTGCTGGAGTGTGCCAATCCTACAATGCTGCTGTAAGCAGCTCGGAAGGGCAGCCAGGCACCTACACTATAGCCCCTTCTTCACTGAGGGCGCAGAGCTTCAGCAGGGGGCTAAAGACCCACTACTCAGAACACTTCCTTTGCCGCTTTCAAAAACCAACCACAGTACTCTGTAACTATGGAGATAGAGGGAAAATATGAAAGTAACTTATTACACAAAAGCCTTCTGAAAAACAATTTCATACCTAATTCTGTATTTAACTTCTAAATAGGATTATCTGAACATGATTCACTCTTTTAATGGCTTTTCACTGTACATAAGGATATGGTCTTTTCTAACATACTAGATTTCTAAATGGCTGTATGTCTTGCTCTTTTTGCGTGTCATCAGTTGACAAAGCAGAACTGTCACTGTCACTGTACAGAGAGGGTACTCCAATGGCATGTGCAAGCCTCACCATTACAATAAACATAATGTTACTGAAATTGCATGCAAGATTATAAAGATCCTTTAAAATCACATTTTATTATTTTATTTGAGCTGGAATCCTAACTCTGGTCCTCTGGAAAATCAGCAAGTGCTCTTAAACTACTCACCCACCTATCTCTCCTGCCCCAAACTACTTATTTTATTTATTTATTTGAATGTATGTGTGAGTGCACAGATGTGGCAGCCAGTGGACAACTCGAGGGAGCCATTGCTCCTCCTACCAGGCAGGGTCTTGGAGATGGAACTCAGCTATGCAGGCCTGATGATGGAGTGCCTTTACTGCCTGAGCCATGTCATTGGCTTCTTAATTCCTAACTGCCTAGTTTCTGGTCTTGCTGTTTTATGTGTGCCAGTTTTGGCCTACATGTACATATGCATACCATATCTTCGTGCATGCCCAATGCCCTCAGAAGTCAGAAGAGTGCATCCAAACCCTGGAACTGGTTAGAGATGGCTGTGAGCCATCACGTGGGTGCTGGGAATTGAACCAGGGCCTCTGCAAGAGCAGTCGGTGCTCTTCACTGGTGAGCCATCCCTCCTGCCCCTGGGAGCTAATCTCAGAGTTACAAAAGGAGTATTTTCTGCTATAAAAATGGTCTCTCCGTCTAGTGAATGATACATTCCATTCCAGAACTCGGGAAGCTGAGGGGGGATTACGAGTTTGCAGTCAGCCTGGACTACTCTGAGGGAGGGGAAGGGAGAAGGGAGACAGAGACATGGGAGCGGGAGAGAAAAGGACTAGAGCATCTCAGAAGCCTATCTCGAGATGGTGGCCACGCTCTGAGGACAGTTCTGTGGAGTCCCGCTCTGGAGGACTTAACTAAAACAGCAAAGATGTAAAACGCAACCCGTCCTGCTCTGTGTCCATTCAAATAAACCCCCAGTGACAAAGACAAATCTGAATACACTAAATGCAGCCCTAATGCAATCAGAAAGGACACTAGCTGATGAATATAAAGGCTAAGATTTTCAAGTATCAATTGTCAAAAACAAATGCAGAGCTCTTTCTGAAGCCTGACGTTGTGCCTCCTCAACATGCTTACTGGGTGTTACCAGATCTATTTTAACATTAATTCAGTTTTCTAAAGATTCACTTGGTATTTGTATTTACCACTTGTCTGCTGTGTGCACACCCTCTGACCACAGAGGCCAGACATGTTGGATTTCCTGGAGCTGGGGTCACAGCACTTATGAGTTACCAGAAGTGGGAGCTAGGATCCAAACTCTGGTCCTCTGAAGGATCAGCTGATGCTGTCAAATCATCTCTCCAGCCCCACGGTAATTGTTTTTATATGTACCAACATGTGTTAAATCTAAGACACACAACCAGACCAGAGTAAACCCTTAAGTGACGCCGGTAGCATTAATACATCAACTGTCAAAATTGACAGGACCCTTTAATTACTTACAAAGGGGAAATTGACAAGAAGTATGTGATAAGAAGTGTTCTACATGGTATATAAAAATGGAATGAATTAAAGGAATAGGCAGGCTTTACATCTTACAAAGTTTTATTGGTTTTCTTTTGTTGTTGTTAGAATTGTTTTTGTTGGGAAACTATTTTAAAGAGTAGAAATTCTCACTGAAGGTAAAGGGAAATACAAACAAGAGAAAGGAAGACATTCAAAATGAAGGGTTAGCTGGGTGTGGTGCCTAACTTTATCTCAGCAATGGGGAGGCAGCGCTGAGTCTGAACTCAGCCGGGTCTACACTGCTATTTCCAATCCAGCCAAGGTTACATAGTGAGACCCTATCTTTCAAAAGAAAAAAAAAGAGTACATGGGGATAGAGAGATGGCTCAGAGGTTAAGAGCACTGGCCGTTCTTCCAAAGGAGCTGAGTTCAATTCCCAGCACCCACATGATGGCTCACAACCATCTAGAGTGGGAATTTGTGCCCTCTTCTGGCAATAGGTGTACAGGCAGGGGGAAGGAGAAATGACTCAGAGGTTAAGAATACTGACTGCTCTTCCAGAGGACCTGGGTTCAATTCCCAGCACCTACATTGTAACTCCATGTTACAGACATAACATGCAAACAAATCTGATACACATGAAAGAAAATAAATTGAAAAAAAAAAAAAAAGCTGGGCATTTGGTGGCACATGCCTTTAATCCCAGCACTCAGGAGGCAGAGACACTGGCTGCTCTTCCAGAGGTCCTGAGTTCAATTCCTTGTCACAAAAAAAAAAAAAAAAAAAAAAAAAAAAAAGTTGTACAGGCAGACAGAACACTCATATACATAAAATAAATCAATCTTTTAAAAAAAAAAAAAAAAGTATGCCACAGAGATCTGCCTGCCTCTGTCTCAGAGTGCTGGAATTAAAGGCATGTAGCACAACACCAGATATATTTTTAAATTAAATTCCCTATTCCAAAAAAAAGTGTAACACTGGTCTCTAGTGTAACTGTGTAGATTAAAATACTATCAGTGTGTGTGGCTCGGTGGTAGAATGTTTCCTTGGTATTAGTAAGACCCTGAGTTCAATCCCCAGTGTCGTGAAAACATTAAAGATTGACCAACACTGTTATCTCCAATGTCATCCAGCTGACAACTAAAGGTAGAAAGCAAACCACAGGAGAGCATGATGTGAGGAGAGAAAGAACCCTCAATGCAATGAGAGCGTTACAGTGGCAGCCAGAGTCACAGCCTCAGCCCTCTCATTTTCTTCAGACAGGGTTTCAGGTAGTTCAGGCTGACCTGGAACTTGTTATGGAACCAAGGATGACCTTTAACACTGGACCACCTTCACGTGCTAGCCTTATGCATGGAGGAGCACACCACCATACCCAGATGCTACCTTGGGCGTGGTATTAAGATTTTATTTTAAATATATGAAATGATTTTTAGCTGTAGTCTAGCAATGAAATAATTTGACTTATTTTAGCATAAGGCAAAAGTCAACACAAATGATAAGTTTCTCTCCACTAAATTCTGAGTACACCTTCTATAGACAAAATTTCTGACAGTTATTGTTACGTTTTCCTCTTTAAGGAAAGGGAGAGCCTGCAACAAAGGTTTCCATTCTTTAAATGAACATTCTGTATACCCTGAAAAGGACTGAGAAAGTGACAAGTATAACTGAAGGTCTCCAGGAGCCAACAGCACAGGGGGACGTGCAGTCCAACGTTCACTGTGGCTGGGCCAAGGGGACTGTAACTCAACTGTGCTGCAGACTCTACCTAAAGACAGGGAGGGAAAAGGTTAAGTACTTCTGCTGCCTAAAAGGTACAGCATAAAACTGCTATACAGTGAAAGCCAAAGGCAGAAATGTGTCACAGCATAAGCAGGCTTCCATTCCCAGCACTATGCAGCAGGGTGGATGCCCTGGGTAACTCTAGGAAACAAAAGCAGTGAATACAGTAACTCTGAGATCCAAGAATCCAGGCTATACTTACAGTGTTGACTTCAACCAAACCTGAACATATCATTTTAACAACACACCCAATAAAGCGTATCTGTTGATAATTACTTCACTCAAAGATAAATTGAAATGTTAAAAAAAAATACAATTCATTTAAACATAAAAATATAAAGTACACGATGGTGCCACCTTTGTTCCCAACACTCAAAAAAGGCACAGGCAGGTGAATTTGAGGCTAGCCTGGTCCATGCAGAGCTCCAGTACAGCCAAGGCTACATAGTATGACCCTCAACAATAAAAATAGAGGCTGGAGAAGAGGCTCAGCAGCTATGTGCACTTTTTCTTGCAGAGGACCTGGGTTCAATTCCCCAGCACTCATATGGCAGCTCACAACCATTTATAACTTCAGCACCCTCAGTGGGCACCAGGAACACACATTGTACACAGACACACAAAGCAAAACTTCATACACATAAAAATAAATCTAATATATAAATAAATCCATTAGGCAACATGAAAATGTTTATAAAATAATCAGCAGAATGGCATTTTCCACTTTAAAAGTTATCTTTAATGTCTAGCTCAAAAGATGCTCTGCCAGGTAGGTTCCAAACTGCCTCAAAAAGTTATAATAAGTAAATAATATAGGACCACAGGACTATTTTTGTTCATATTCAACATTAAAGATTAACAATGTAAAAGAAAGTAAATAAGCCAAGACCCTGCAAAGGAGACTGCGGTGGAGTGCAGGAAACTACTACCCAAGAACTAATTCACAACTTTCTCTTCTCCACGACAAAACCCAGGACACCGAGGGAGGCTGCAGGCACCAGCGACTCCCTCTCCACTCCCCAGCACAAGCCACAGGGGCCTGCTAGACAGACGGGCCTGACAACTTCACCTTCCAACTCTGCAAAGCTGTGCCAGCAATTAGCTCCACAGCTGTGACACAGTCATCCGTCAGAGAACTTTTTGCAGTAGGCAACAATTAATGCAGACCCATAACTGGTCAAAGTGTTGAGATATGGGACAGTAAGTGCCCAGCCCTAGATGGGACAGGTACATCAATTCCTTCCCCTCAAGGCTGGTGGAACACCATGCAAGAGGGGATAGAAGGTATGAGGAGGGATGCCATGGAACCCTGCCTTCCACATGTGATCTGACTACTGCACTCACAAACTCACAGCAGCTATGATGATGATGGCACAAGCCCTGCCCAAGATGGAGCCAGCCTACATTACAGCGTGGATAGGAGAGGGACATGACACCCTACTCCCTAGCAGAGCAGATTCTGGCCACTGATGGCTGCTGAAGAGAGGGAAGTCACTTCACTCTGGAGACTGCCCATCATCAAGTGTATGCCCTTGGGAGGGGAGGGCAAGATGACCAGGGAGGGTTAAACCATGTAGTGAGTTCTAACCCAGCCCGAGCTACATGAGACAAAAACCAAGAACTGGAGCTGGAGACACGGCTCAGCAGTCAGTGTTTGCTGCTTTTTCCAGAGGACCAGAGTTTGGTCCCCAGCACTCTTGTTGGGCAGCTCACAACTGCTGTAACTCCAGCTCTATGGGATCTGAAGTCTCTTCTAGTCTCCCCAGGCATCTGCATGCACATGACAGACACAAATATATGCACATGAATTAAAAAACAAACAACAAAAAAACCTAAGACCGAAATTAAAATAAATACCTTATATAGAGCATACACCTTTAATCCAGCACTCAAGAGGCAGAGGCAATTAGATCTCTGAGTTCAAGGCCAGTCTGGTCTACAGATAAAGTTCCAGGATAGACAGGGCTATGTAGAGAAACCCTGTCTCAAACAAACAAAGGGGTTAGAGAGATGGTTCAGCGGTTAAGAGCACTGGCAGCTTCTTCCAGAGGACCTGGGTTCTATTCCCAGCATCCATGTGGTAGCTAGCAACTGATTGTAACTCTGACCCAATGGCCTTTTCTGGACTTCTCTGGCAAAGTACACAATTGGGCACAGACATACATACAGGCAAAACACCAAGACACATGAATAAATAATAAATCTTTTTAAAAAGAATTATCTAAGAGTTGAGAGGAACTCCAAAACAAATACCAGGGCAACTGAATCACAATCTGGGGACTTGTAAATTTCCCAGCTGACTTCAAAATAAGGTCAAAGTTGAAAACAGCTGGTTTGAATTGTGTGGGACAACTTGAAAAACAAAACCAAACCCAGCAGACACTAAACAGAGAAAGTCACTGAGCAGCAGGAGAAAGTAGAAACAGGGAACTTGGATGCAGCAGCACAAGTTTCACCAGCTTTAAACTGGAATCCAAAACAGTCAATTTACAGTACTCACAGTGGTCTACACCTTAGCAACACTGGACTAGTGAGTACAGAAAAAACAGTTTTCTACAAGCTTCTAATCACAGTTCCATCAGCCAACCACTAGTGAGCCTCGCTTGTTGTTTCTCTTTAAAGACCCCTTACTGGGTTGAACACACTTGCCTGGCACGCACAAGACCCTATACTCAATCCCCAGCACCACACGCAATAAATAAATACATAAATGTCGCTTATTTGCTACACATTAACTCATTAGCATCGAACTCACAGCCACAGCACCACAATGTATGTTTGAGTGGCCCATATGTGACAAGCATTTTCTCTAAGGCACACGACAGCATTCATGAACTCAGGACCCCTAAACAGCACCTCAGTGCTTTGCTTGCACTAATTTTAAACAGAGAAACCATCATCAAAAGACACAAAAATGCAAAACACAGGGCACCAAATGGACCCCAGAAAGGATACTTGCTGGCAGTCAGCAGAACATTGCCTCCTCTGACCTTCAGTGTTCGATGATCTGGGGAACACACCCTCACTGTTTTACAAATGTCAGAACTGATTTAGGGTTCCTGATAAATGTAAACAAGCAGGTGATTTCAAATCTGGAATGTGTAATGATGGGGACCCAGCACTATCCCCTTCCAAAGACCAGGACCCAGCATCCTAACAGATCCTCCTTAATGAAGTAAAACAAAGCTTCATTTCTATACTTTACCCCACAACCAAAGAATATATCTTATGGAGTCCTTCATAAAACACAGCTACAGTCTGCTGCGCGTTGTTGGCACACACCTTTGGTCCCAGCACTCGGGAGGCAGAGGCAGGCAGATCTCTGTGTGTTTGAGGCCAGCCTGGTCTACAGTGCGAGTTCCACGACAGGCTCCAAAGTTACAGAGAAACCCTGTCTCAAAAACACAAAAACAAGAAAAAAAAAAAAAAAAAAAAAAAAAAAAACATAGCTACAGCTTAGCTTACTTACAGACTAGGTGAATTTATACCTGGGATGGTCAACCTGTAAGACCTTTGTCCTATGGCATTTTAAGTCTAAAGCCAGGGTACCTCTTTTAATTATCACGAAGACTGACATGGAAACACTTTCATCTTTCAATCTTTTAGTAGGGCTATAATATAAACCCTCATCTGCAGACAGCTCCCCACTTACCAGCTTGATACTACCAAACTTCATTCAGTCTATACATATTCAACTTCAAAAGGAAAATAAGCTACCATCATAGACCATACCAAGACTTAAATGTATAAACTACAACCCTAGTACTTAGAAAATTCGATGTAGCCAGAGGTGGTAGCACTCACCTCTAATCCCAGTACTAGTGAGGTAGAGGCAGGTTGATCTGTTGAGTTTAAGGTCAGGATGGCTCAGTGGCTAAGAGAACTTGAAGACTCTAGTTATTTTAGGTCCTAAGTACCATACCAAGTGACTGCCATGGCCTGTAACTCCAGCTCTAAGTGATCCCCCAGGCCCTCTTCAGACCCCCAGTCAACTGCACTCAGGGCACACCCACGCACAGCACAGGAACATATACAAAAGTAAAACAGTCCTACGGGGTGCGCCCTTTTGTCGTTGTTGTTGTTGGGTTTCGTCCTTGTGTATCCTTGACTGTTCTCCGAACTCACTCTGTGGACCAGACTAGCTTCAAAGTGCCTGGCTTTAATCCCAGCACTTAAGATGAGTTAGGCAGATCTTTGTGAGTTCCAGGCAAGCCTAGTCTACATAGTAAGTTCTAGGCCAGCAAGAGCTACCAAGTAAGAACATGCCTCAAAAAAAAAAAAAAAAAAAAAGTAAATAAATCATTTAATAAAACCTCTTATGACTTGATAATAGAGACAATTTCTTAAATGAAAAATGGATTTGAACAAATATTTCTTCAAAAAAAATCATACAAATGATCAATATATATAAGATGTTCAACATCATTACAAATATAAATCACTGATAAATATAAATTTAAAACACAATGAAAGCAAGGTGATGGTGGCATACACCTTTAATCCTAGCACTCAGGAGGTTAGAGGCAGGAGGATCTCTGTAAATTTAGGACAAGCCTGGTCTACAGAGTGAGTTCCAGGACAGCTAGAGCTATCACACAAAGAAACACTGTCTTGAAACCACCCACAAAATATCATAATGATATGCCACTATACACTAAAATACACACACCACTACTTGCCAGAATGTATATGTCTGTTTGTCTTGCAGTATCTAAGGGCTCCACATTAGAAGGTGCCATGTCTTCAGGTTAGCCTAAAATAGCTTGTGGGGAGGGAGGGGGAGCCAGTGAGGCGGGGAAGCAGAAGCAGAAGGACTGGCTGGCCTGGGCCACAGTGTGAGTTCAAGGCCAGTCTGGGCTAGAGAGTGAGACTTGGGGGTGCGGTAGGGGTTACATCTGTACTGAACATATTTTGTCATTATTTAAAAAAATATACAGCCACCTACCACTACATCAGATTAAGCTGAAATAATCAAGAGGTGACTTAGAGTATACAGAGATAGGTCTCAGCAGTTGGGAAGCTGAGTCATGGGGGACAGACAGTTTGAAGCCATCTTAGGCTACCCTGCTCATAAAACACTCTCACATGAGCATACACATGAATCTGCAAACAGTATATGAAAATGTTACGTCAATTTATGTAAGGATTTGATCAACCAAGAATTTTGGTTGCCTGAACTGAGGACCTATCCCCACAGACACCAAGGGACAGCTGTGTTAGGTCATCTTACAATTGTTAACTGGGGGGCTCCAAGCTACCTTAAGATTATCAAAGGATCCAGTCAGGGAAACAGGGTTAGAACACTGAGGGCCCACCCTCCCACCCTCCAGAAAAAGGATAAATGGGGAGGTGATGGCCAGTGACTCATGCCCCTAACAAAAACTCAAAAACCCACAAGACAACAGGTATGTAGCCCAGTTGCTAAGCTGCTTTCTCAGAATGCATGAAGACCTAACAGACCCTGAGGAAGCATTCCTATATATACACCCAGCTATCCTCGGAGATAGAAGTAGGAGGACTGAATTCAGGTTCAGGCCCAACTACACAGTAGGTTGACACTCTGCTGGTATACAGAAGACTCTGTCTCAAGGGAAAGAAGTCCAGAGGAGCTGCAAGGAACATACTACGAAACTCAAGACCCTTAGGACCCTCACTATGATCAGCTCATCTGGCTCTCCATGCCTACCCTTTTAAAACACCTTCACTGCTAAGTGTGGTGGTCAACAAACACCTTTACTCCCAGCACTCTGCAGACAGAGGCTGTGAGTTCTACTGAGTTCAATGCTAGCCTGGTCTACATGTAGACCACCAGGACTACATAGAGAGATCCTGGAGGGGGGGTGGGGGGTAAAGGAGACAGAAAAAAACAAAAAAAAAAAAAAAGCCCTTGATAGGCAGGTATGATGGCTCAGGTTTGTAATATTAGTACTCAAGAGGCCAAGACAGAACTTCCTTCATAATACACAACCAATTGTGTACGCTGCCTTGGAGTACTGTGAGCCAGTGCAGTATTACAGAAAGGGCAGGGGAGTGAGTTAGCTGAGAATCTCCAGCTTAGAGGCTGGTCAGACAGAATGTGGAAGTAACCTGGGACTGTATGCTTACAACTAGTATCTAAGTAGACGTAGCCTTGAAGGACCTGTACTAACTCTGGTCAGTACACAAACTGGATTCAGCTGGAAAGCATACAGCTGGTATTACGTAAACGCTTTATGGAGGAAATTAAGTCAGAAGTTAAAATGAAACTCCACTCGATACAGAAATTAAAATGTGCATGTACACAAAAAAAAATGATCATAGCAGCACTGTTTATCACAATATGGGAATAATCTGAATTACCAATTGATGAAGGAAAACAGGAGACAAAATCAACTTGACAAATGGATAAACAAACCCCTTAAAACCATAAAATAGACTATTATTTCCCCCAGAATACAGGTAAGATCTTCACCACAGATAAAGCAAGCAAAACCTACAAAACCAGCCAGAACTGCCAAATCCCTCAAACTGAAGGGCAGAGATTTTTTTTTTTTTTTGGGGGGGGGTGTGCTGGCTTCTTTTAGGATGAAAATATTCATGGTGGTGGAACTATCAGAGGCCTTGCAATACACACTTTATAACAAATGAATTCTTTCTTAATTAATTTTGGAGGGGGCAGTGTTACATATAGAACAAACTTCTTGTGCAGGCATAACATTGCCAGTGAGCTAGAACCCAGCCCATATACTTCAACTTAAAGGAAAAAGTAGGTCTTTACACCTGGCACAGAAGGCTTGTAATCTTACTCGGCCAGATCTCATATTATGAAGACACCTGGAACCCATACTTCTTTCTACCCTTCTTCCTGTGATGTGGAAATCAAAAGGGTACTTACATGACACATAATCATGAAAGAAATCTTGTTTTTCCCTATTGATAGCTGACACAAAGACCAGAAATCATAGCACAAACAAACCCCTCGCATGAGAGTTTAAATCTGGAGGCCCTCCAGCATCATAGTTAAAAACTCACAAGCAACTCGAAAATTCACGCCATGAGACAGTCTTCAATTTTACCAAATACAACCGTTTATCATCCCTACTTTATGCTTAGTGGAAAGTGTTACATGGCTATTAAAATGTAAAATTAGAACCAAATCCAGTTTACTGGATTCTAGAAGCAGTGCATATTCACTCAACATTTACAGAGGGCTCCTATCTACCAGCCATCCAAGTGCATGAAGAGGAAATGATGGACTAATTAATTTCTAATAAAAACACAAATCCAAGGGACTCATCAGTGTGACAATTACTAGTGTAGGGAAGGAATGCTGTTAGTCCCAGGTAGTCAGGGACAGTCTCTCCGAAGAAATGCATGGAAAGGTCTGAATGGGGAGGGAGCAAAGGCCTGAGGTGGGAACCCTACAGAACCATGACAGGAACTTGATTGTCTGGGAGAGATTAAGGCATAATTCTCAACATCCCTAATGTTGTGACCTTTAATACAGTTCCTTATGTTTGGTGACCTCAACCATAAGCTTACTTTATCGGTACTTCACGACTGTAATTTTGCTACTCGTAGGAATCGCAATGTAAATACCTGATGATATACAGGGTATCTGGTGTGCAACCCCCAAAGGGGTCACAGCTCACAGGCTGAGAATCACTGCCGTAGTCCTGTAACAGTGTGAACAACACGAGGAAGCCAGGCAGCTTGTGGCTGAAGTGGCCACTGCCTTTTGCTGAGGGTCTAATGGGCTGCAAAGAAGGCTGTAAGGGTCCAAGGGTAAAGCAGGAAAATTGCCAGTGAAACTGCCAGTCTGCAATCCAGAAAGGGAGATGGTGTGACGTACAAGAGGACCTCTTCTGCAGGTAGAACTGACATAATTCAGATGGTCTGATGATGGGGTAGAATGAATCTAAAGTTCCTAGTTCAGAAATAAAGAAGATGGCAACTATCAACAAGGAGAAAACAGGTTTGGGGAAAAGAGTTAAAAAAGCAATTTTTCAGCTGGGTATACGTCTGTAATCCCAGCATTTGGAAGATCACTCTGGGCTACATGATTAGATCTTGTCTCAAAACAAAAATGTAAAACAGCACTTTTACATACATTTACCTCTTCTACTCTGCTGTCTTAAGCAGTGCACTGCATACTGCTGTTTGTGTGACTCGGGTTCTGTCAGTGAGAGCACACCATTCTGATGCCAGAGCCCATGTTCTTTACTCCTAATATCTCAGAGGCACACTGTCTTTTTTGTGATCAAAAACCCATACTCAAAAAATACCAAGTAAGGAAACTTTAAACACTTCAAAATCATAAGCAGACACCAATTACAGCGCAATACAATGGAAACAATCAAACAAGTCTTCAGTTTGGAACACTAAACAAAGGTGCACCATCTGAAAGATGCCAGATCACACTTTTAATTCCCCTTAATAAAGTGTCTTTACACAGTAAAACCATAATTTTCTCAGTACACAGCTAACAGACATGTAACTTGATTCATAAAGTAATTGTATTAAGAAGGTTAAGGAGTATTTCCTCCCCCTACCTCCTTTTGAGACAGGGTCCTGGAACTGGCTCTGTAGATCAGAACTCACAAGGATTTTGTCTGTTTCCTGGGTGCTGGGGGTTAAAGTGGCCACACCAGTTTCCTTTCAATTTCAATGTACCAGTTAAGGACTTGTTTCTTCTCGTCTTGAGTGCTGACAGTGGGAGCTGCAGACTCAGGAGTACGCTGGGCACAGGTGCAGCCACTGAGCAGGGCAACCCAGCTCACCTGCTGAATCCCTGCCTGGAAAGCTAACTAACCTCTTGTCCCAAGAACTTCTCAACAATGCCAAACTCCATCAAGTCTGTTTCACCCCTTTCCAGAACTTTGTTTCCAACATTTCACTACTTAGTTACCATATAATTTTGAAAGTCACTTCCCCAGATAAGTAGTTTGCAGAAACTGCTAGGTCATAATAAAAGTCACCTGACTTTTACAAAACTGCAGAACCCAGAAGAGAAATACAAAAGTACTTCAAGAAAAGTTTTACAAACACATAACAAGAAATGAACAACATTCTGGACTACATAATGTGAATCTAAATTTTAAAGTGTTCCTGTGTAGCCATTCAACCTTGACACTGAAAAACTGCCTAACAGATTTCCCTGAAATAGAATTAACTAAAGCAGAATTTGTTATTCATGGGAAGTGGCAAGTGATGAACAAATCTTTATTATACTCACAAACTTTGTCCACATTTAAAAGATAAAAGTACTTTTTCCTGCTTTCATGGAGAACCATTGGGGAAGGAAGCTTGAAGGGCTAAAAATCAATACACTCCAAGATAAAGATATAAGAGGGCCCATAAAACCTGTGATAGAACGCAAAAATAAAAAAATAAAAAAGGACAGGATTACCATCATTTTATGCATTTGATCACTTATGTTTTTTACACAGAATACTCTCAGTTCTACACTAAGTAGATTCCCTAGTCCCTTGCTCTGACACCTCTGGCTACCCTATTACAAAGAATTCAGCAAAACTCAGATATCAGAATTCAGGTTCCCCAATAGTCAATAAGCTTTAGGATCCAAGATGACAATGCTAAAACCTTAACTATGACATCAACAAATAGGAAGGTTGCATCTAACTGTCAAGGCAACCAGATTACTGTGACACTATTGTAAGAGCCCAAATGCTACTTCTCTCCGTCACTGTAGCCACTAACTTGAACAAAGTGCTGTGAACAAACAAGATCCATCTGAGTGACAGAGGATGAACACACAGGGATGTTGGTGTTAGTGAACACCGTTGATTCCAGCACTTGGGAAGCAGAGGCAGAAACATCTGTGAGCTCGATTCTATACAACCAATTCCGAGACAGCCATGGTTACATGGTAAGACCTTATCACAAAGAGGAAATGGGTGAGGGAGGGAGGGAGGGAGGGAAGAGAAGGGAGGGGAGGGAGGAGGGTCCACAAAGAATGCAATTCCTTTATTTAGAGCTGACAAGCATCAGCTATGATGTACTAAATTCCTAAGACTATAGACATAGAAGGGTCAAATTAGGAAAACCACTAGATAAATTTTAGCAGTTCATTGCCTTACCTACTCAGTCACCTTGTCCCAATCAAACTAAAAAGAAAACTTAAGACAGGATCTCACTATGTATCCCTGGCTGTCCTGGAACTCACTCTGTAGACCAGGCTGGCCTCAAATTCACAGAAATCTACCTGCCTCTGCCTCCCAAGTGCTAGGATTAAAGATTTGCTCTACCATGGACAGCTTCAATCTGGTAAAATTTGAAACTTCTATTTTAAAAGAAATCTGAAAAAAAAAATGGCTAAATACTAAATTTGGAAAATATGTATGAAAGTCAAACTAAGTATTTCACCAGGCTGTGGTAGAGCGTGCCTTTAATCCCAGCACTCAGGAGGCAGAGGCAGGAGGATCTCTTTTGAGGCCAGCCTGGTCTACAGAGCTAGTTAGTTCCAGGACAACCAGAGCTGTCACAGAGAAACCCCATCTGGGAAAAAAAAACAAAAAAACAAAAAACAAACCAAACCAAAAAAATGAGTTCTTAGGGCTGAAGAGATGGCTGAGCAGTTAAAAGAGTACTTCCAGACAACCCAGGGTCCAGTCCCAGGACTCACATGGCGGCTCAATCGTAACTCCAGTTCAGAGGAACTAATGTCCCCTGCTCATCAGACACAGGCATGCATGTGGTACACAGACATACATGTCAGGCAAAACACCCATACACATAAAATATATATATGTAATTGTTTTAAAGAAAGTGTTCTTAAAATATCATCTTGGAATCTTAACTGGTGATTTCTGACTTCATTTTAAAAAGAACTAGTAGGAGGGGGAGGGGAAGCAAAAATGGGCAAGAATCATCCACATGTGAAATGCATCTCGCTGAGCTCCACATTGATGAATGCTAGCAACAGCAGCTTCCCCACAGGACATGGGCACCAGAATGAAGGTCCTGCTTCCAGACTCGATAGTTCAAGCATAGCTCCCTGGATAGGTGCTTCCAGACTCCAACAGCATCTATCTTAGCATACCATCAAAAACTATTTTTGTGTATGAAGGAAGTTGAGAAGTATTGCCAGAACGTATGACAGCCAAGCCAGGCATAGTGGAGCACACCTGTAATCCCAGCTCTCAGGAGACCCAGACAGGAAGATCTCAAATGTGTTGCCAGCCCAGGCTATACAGTTAAAAAAAAAAAAAAAAAAGGGTAAAACACAGAAAAGCAACCTAGGCAGTGGTGGCACACACCTTAAATCCCAGCACCTGTGTGGTAGAGATAGGCAGATAGCTGAGTTAGAGGCCAGACTAACTCATGTCTACAGAGTGAGTTCCAGGACACCAAACCTGATGGATGGATGGACGGACGGACGGACAGATGCATGCATAGGTAGGCAAGCAATTATAGCCTCAGCTTTAAACTTCATATTCTCTAGTAAGAAACTGAAAGACTGCCCTAACTTGGTTTTACTGCATATAAAAATTATCCCTTTGCTATTGAGTGACCGAATTCCACACTATATGGGCACAGTATGGCTGGTTCTTAAAACACAGCTCCGACTGCAGCATAAGTAATTTCCTCTTCAGCAATAATAATATGCCCTGTAGTAAGATATGGAAATCTTATCTAAAAATATTTGCTGAGCTAATGAACACATTTGCTCACTTACAGTGTTGTGTTTAAGTTATTTTGAAAAGAGCTAACTTGTGCCAAAATGGTCGGGAAATAAACTTGGTGCAAAGATAACAGAAATAAAAAGCACACCAAAGCGTCCTTCAAAGAGTCTGCTATGGAGCTGGAAAGACAGCTCAGTGGTTAAGAGCAAGAACTACTCTTTCAGAGGACCCTGGTTCAGTTCCCAGCACTCACATCAGGCACCTTGAAAGCACTTATTATAACTCCAGCTCCAGTCAATCAGAAATGACCTACACAGGCGCCTGCATTCCCATGCACATACCCACCCACACAGACAGAACACACACAGTAAAAATAAATCTTGCTCAAAATGCTATTTCCTGAAAAAAATTATTACACGTTTTGAAATACATACTGGAGGTCAAGATTTAAGCTTAACTAAAACAGAAAGGGTCAGTTCCCCACACTCCTCAGAAGACAAAGGAACAAAACCCTGGCACTACAGCCGAAGGCAGTGGTTGAGGCTCAGATCAGACATAAAAAAGCATTTTCCCCACCGTTGAAGACAGTGGATACCAAAAATATCATCCCTCTCATATATACACTTTTTCCAAATACCCTAAGTGTAGTAAAAGTGAAGCAGCTCTCCTGCCAAAGGCAAATATAATCCCAAGTATATGGATTTTAATCTTTATTTTTAGTCTTAAATCATGCCTGTATCGTAAAACAGCTCATCTTCCAAAGGTCATCAACAACGTCTTAATACAGATAAAAATGTTAAAGCAATCATATATAGCCCATCTGCTGTCCAACTGGTGCTCCACGGTTCCGGTTTTTTTGTTTTTTTTTTTTTTTTTTTGCCTCAGATGACGAAACTTCTCTAACATCTCTGGGGAGAGTGTAAAGTATAACGTTTCCTGAAATTGTTCTTGTTTTTTCTGCACCATTTCGTGACATCTCTTCAACTCGAAATGTTACTTGCAGTTTTATTGTTCTGCAGGAGAGGCCGGAGGGACACGCAAGCAAACGCGTAGTATTGTTAAGGAAAGCAGGTTGGAAGACACAGTGTGCAGGAATGAGAAACATTTCCAGCACAGAGAAACGCCGACAACGGGGTCTTGCTTATTCTTCTAGAAACAAAAGCCAAAAATTCTAAGGAAAAAAAAAATGTGGTTTCTCTCTTTACTCAAGAGGGTGTTAAAACTCCAAAAGGCATTCTGCTGGTACTCTACAAGAGTTCTACCCTCTCTCCCTGTGTGCTTTAACACCGCTAACACCATCTGTAAATTAAACGCCAGCTATAGATAATGCAATAATGCAATCTCTAGCAACTACAACTGTGGTTGCCATCTTTGCTTAGGAAAAGAAATTTTTTTTTTTTCTCTTGCATTTGGAAGGTGAAAAAAAAAAAAAAAAAAAAACGAGTACATTAAGTTGGAAGGCAAGAAAAGCACCATCAAGCCAGAAAGAGAGGACACGGGTTAACAGGCGCCTTCTACCAAACTAAGGTTTTAAAGGTCTGGGGGAAGGACGGCAGAGCCTTACCGAGTCCGCAAGGGTGGGGCATCCTAAGGGGGAAAAATGTATATATTAAGAGCGAGTTTCCCCCCCCCGCCCGAGGCCGAGGAGCTAGCAGGCCCCCGAGCTAGCACCCTGGGTGGCACGGGACGCTGGGGACGCGGGCGAAGGGCGCTGCTTCCAAGGAGGGAGACGTGGGCTGCCGGGGAGTGCCCGGGAGTGCGGGCTGACAGCGGCGGCGGGAGGAGGAGGCACCCGCGGGGCCACGGGTGCAGACGGGCCGGGGCAGAGGAGCCAGCAGGGGCCGGCCGCGCGCTCCGCTCCGAGGCTGCGCGTGGGAGGCCGGGCCGAGGCCGCGGGGCGCCGTGGGCAAGCGGCCGTGGCCGGCGAGGCGCTCCCGGGCGGCCCCCGGCGCTCTGCCCGGTGCCGGGCCGCTCGCGCGGCGGCGGGCACAGCTGTTTCCACCCGGCCGGGGAGACGGGAGCGAGGAAAGCATCTCCCCCGGGGCCGGGGAGCCACGCAGCCGCCGTGGCCGCGCGGGGAGCGGGGAGCGCACGCCCAACTCCGCCCTTTCTTCCCCGCGGCCGCCGCCGGCCGACACCCCCGCCGCGCTCCGCCCGCTCCGCCCGCCCCGGTCCGCTCCGCTCCGGTCCGCTCCGCTCCGGTCCGCTCCGGCCGCTGGAGCCCCGACGCCCCCAGGCCAGGGCAGGCCGCCCGGCTCGGCAGCCGGGCCCCCCCTCCGCGGCCCCGGACGCCGCCCCCGCGCCGACGCTCGCCCCGGGTCCCGGCGGCCCCCACGCCCGCCCCGCTGCAGCAGCCCCGCTCACCTGCATTGACGCCATGATGAAACCATCCCCCCAAGGCCAGCGAGGCCAGAGACGCAGGGGGCGGAGCCGCCGTGCTCGCGTCACGCCGCGGGGGCCCAACATCCCGGGCACGGGGGCGGGGCCGCCGACGGGAGGCGGCCCGCGCGTCCCATTGGCTGGCGCGCGGGCGCCCGGGGGCGGGGCGGGGCGGGGCGGGGTGGGCGGGGCGGGGCGCTTTGGGGTACCCCGCATCCCAGGCAGCGTACACGCTGGCCCACCCTCACTCCCGGCCCAGGCGCGGCTCGGGCTCGAACCGCGGCAGTACGCGCGAGGTCGGTCACGAAGCCTTCCGGATGCGCGCGCGGGCTTTTTGGTTCTTTTTGTTTTGTTTTTGTTTACCCTTTTGGTCTCTCTCTGGTTTTCCTAGCTACAGGTGTAGTTTTGTTTTGGTTTTTTTAGCCGCGCCCCCCCCCCCCCCTTCGTGTGTGTTTTCTACACCTACCGCTCTTCTTCCGAGCCAGATAGAACTTGGCCTGGAGGAAAAAGCTTTCTCGTCTTTGCAGACCCGGGAGGCTTTTCCTAATTTTTTTTTTTTGGGGGGGGACAGAGAGGCACAGGTTTCCTTATAGGACAGAATGAAAACTCAGAGAGGCAAGACCAACTGTGATTTTTTTCGTGTTGAGATGTGCTGGGAAAGGAAGGAGAAAAAAATAAATGTTTTCTCTTGCGTGCGACTTTCTGGCTCCATTACCCAACCTTCTAAATTGTAAAGTCCATGTAAAGTCATAGTAGCCGTTGCTATATCAGTCTAACCTGATTAGCGATTTGACTCCAGCCCAGAATTCTCAACATGGTAGCTCACGTTGTGCCACGCCTACATTTCCTCTTCAGCCAATTTTGTGGTGGGCAGTTTTGTGAGCAGCCAACCTATGAATGAATTTGGGCAGGAAACGCTGAGCATACAGAATTTATTCTAGGAATGTACCAGTTCTGCCAACATTTATCAGAAGTCACATTTTTAAAGCTCTTCCGGAACCGAAGATGTCATTTGGTTTCTAAGAGGAAAATGGAAGGCAAAAGCTTGCACCTCGTGTCCTATCTCTAAAAGAATCAAGGAGGCTGACACGTTGAGTAGATGGCTTTAACTTTTACCCGAACGTTTAAACCTTTATTTTTATTGACTTGCCATCTTTTTTAGACATTTCTCTCCGATAGATATAAATATAATGGCAGTGTAGAATATCACAGTTCACACTTAGGAAAGATCACGATGTTCTCTGGGAACATCCGCAAGGAAATGTGTTCCAAAAATGAAAATTATGCCAGTTATTCTATGGCATAATATTCAACACAGCTTTTCTTCACCAACGAGGGAAGTTTTTTTTGGTTTTTTTTGGGGGGGGTTGTTTGTTTGTTTTATTCCCTCTTTAAGACGTCACTGTATTACTAGAAATGTTTGCATGACTTGGAAATCAGCCAAGGACATCAAGCATCCGTTTAGTTGAGTCGTCACCGTTACAACATAGAATAAAGCCCATATAGCCCAGTGAAAGGGGTAAACTGATAGAAAAGGTTGCCAACTATTCCTTCCAGAGATCTTTGTCCCTGTGCCCTCAGCTTTCTGCCAGCTAATGTTCATTTTGCTTAAGAGCTGATTCTTCCTAAAGCTGTAAGCAACAAACGATGACTCACACCTGGGCTGTAATGGCACATGCCAATAATCCCAGCACTCGGGAATCAGAGGCAGGCAGATCTCTGTGATTCTGAAGCCAGCCTGGTCTACAGAGCAAATTCCAGGACAGCCAGGGCTGCATAGAGAAACAAACAAAAAACCTCCACAAACTAAGCATTATGACCTCATCAGAGCAAATAGCCTGCCAGGTAAGAAGATACTCAGAAGGGAGAAAAGTAGTTTACAGGGAATTTCTGTGTTGCACTAATGTCTGGTCTCAAAGGATTTTCACAGGAGGAAAGAAAACATCAGTATTAGTCACACCCCAGGAAATTGTAAGCAGCTAATAATTATCTGTCATCTTTATTCTTTCATTAATACATAGTAGAGGGCTGGGATCGATAGTACGTTGGGAAAGCCTGTGGTTAACATTCGGGGAACCTGGATTTGATCTACCATCACAAAAGCCACAGGTATGCAATAAGATGTTCCTGGCACGCTTGAGCACCAAGAATGTGACTTTCAGGCCTGGTAGAAGCATATTATATCTCCCGTGAATACAAAGTGTTTTTTCTGAAGCTCTTGACTGCCCAATATTTGATGAAGATGCTCATGTTTCTTCTCAGAAAAGTGGCTTATCAGTAGATAGGCAACAACATGTCTGGCAATAATCAAAAGGGGGAGAAGAAATGAATCTCAAACTATAGGATAGGATTTGACACAACCACATTGGAAAATGGCTCTGCAATAATGAAGTCAGAGTTGCAGGATCTTTTAAAAAGCAGCATTTGCAATTAAACACGAGTAGTGGTAAATGCAATGTGTTAATTCCTCTTGGGTAGTGATTCAAACAAATTATAAAAGACATCTTTGAGACAACTGGAGGAAAGTAAAAAATAGAGTGGGTATTAAGGAATTATTTAGCCTTTAATCCCAGCACCCAGGGGGCAGAGGCAGGCAGATCTTGCTAAATTTGAGGTCAGCCTGGTCTACCAAGTAAGTTCCAGAACAGCCAGGGATATATATAGATATAGATAGAGATAGAGATAGAGATAGAGATAGAGATAGAGATAGAGAAGAACCCTGTCTCACTAAACCAAAACAACAACAAAAGCAATTGTTGTTTCATAAGGTTTAAATATGGTATTCAGTTTTTAATTTCCACATCAAATAGAAATGACAATCAGTTGGCAAGTAGAGGCAGCTCTCCTCGTCTCCATCACTTGTAAGAAAATCGGAGATTAATATAGGTGCTGGGTGTCTGAAGTCTCCCCTCCAAGGGGAAACCTGAGATAATGAGGACTGAGCCAGCCAAAGCACAATCTTAATTGTTGGCAGGAAACATGAAACCCTTTAGTAATATTGAAGGACCCACAAAAGACCACTGGGTCATTGCTGCAATGTGTATAATGCAATGTAGTTTATGGATGTTTTCGGTCTACTGATTCACTAGACTAGAATGTCGGAAGCAGTCTGCTTACTGGAGTATGAGGAGGCAGAGTACAGGCAAGGGCCTTCTAGCTCCAGTCTGTCCCCAAGGAGCCGTTCATGGTTGGTCTCGCAAGAGAAACGGAGACATTTCCCAACAGCTTGCTTATTAGAGGTTAGAAAAGGCACTGAATGAGAAGTCACGGTTTGCACACTCATCCTAACCCTGTCAGTAGCAATCATAGAGAAGGCTTGTCACCCTTATCAATACAAATTGTAGAACCTTCATGGTTTTGTCTGGATTTCAAATTTCATAGAGCTAGTAAAGAAAACTGTAGGAGCTGGAAAGATGGCTCAGTGCTTAAGAGCCTTGACTCCTCTTCCAGAAGACCTGGGGTTCAGTTCCCAGCACCAACATGGCAGCTCACAGCTGTCTATAATTCCAGTTCTGGGGAACCCGACACCCGTGGCAAAACACTAATGCACATAAAACAAAAATCAAAAACAAGGAAACTGGCCACGCAGTGGTGGTGCACGCCTTTAATCCCAGCACTTGGGAAGCAGAGACAGGCGGATCTCTGTGAGTTTGAGACCAGGCTAGTCTACAGAGAGAGTTCCAGGACAGCCTGCAAAGCTACAGAGAAACCCTGTCTCAGAGAGAAGAGGGGGGGGGGAGAGAAAGAAAGAAAGAAAACGGTAATTTTATTTATTATTTTTGGCTCTCCTGGAACTTGCTCTGTAAACCAAGCTGGCTTCAAACTCAGAAATCCGCCTACCTCTGTCTCCTTAGTGCTGGGACTAAAGGTGTGCGCCACCACACCTGGCTTTTGAAATTTGAAATGATTTTAAAGATCATTCTAAGGGGCAAGGAACGTAGTTCAGTGATGGAGTAGTCCGGCCTGGCACCCTGAAGACCAGGGTTCGACCAGGGGTTCCATTTTCAACCCTGCAAAAAGCAACAAAAACCTCTCAGATAAAATTGGATGGTTGTCATTTTGAGATTTAAATCACACTTGTAAATGCATTAAGAAATTAACTTGGCTTCCTTGTAATTTAGCAATGACATATCTGGAGTTTTATTGGCTCACTGCAAACAGCCAGCACTAGTTCAAGAAAATGGGCAAAATTCAAACTCAATATTACTTTCCTGGTATCATAAAATGCAAAACTTAGTAGTTGATACACAGCAGGGACTATCTGGACATCATGCTTACCCCACCCCACCCCACCCCGAACCTGAGACAACCCAGATCTGTAACCCTCGTGCTCAATCTTTGCTTATCTCTCTCCTGGATTTCTTCAGATATGCTCTTAATGGTTATTATTTTAAAAGGATGTGGTTCCTCTTTTTTTTTTCTTCTATAAAGCTCTTTAAAAATCAAATGCAATGCTTTCCACTAGATTGCCACCATCAAGGCCACGAGCCTCATGCAGTCCATCAAGCTAACTAGGGTACCAAAGGACCAGTTCACAGGGACAGTGCTCACAGGGGTATGTGGAATTTATGAATGACACCAGCCCCTGTCATCAGCAACATAAAAGGCCATGTGTGACACAGTGATGTACTCACCAAATTGCTTAGCAGCTGGGCCCAAGATATTCACCACGTGGGCCATGGAATGACCTGCAACTGTTAAATAGAGCATTTGTCTTGCGTATTTAAAAAAAAATCAAAAGAAGTAAAAATATATATCCTCATACCCACAGATAAGTGAACTCTTTGACCATCATCAAAGAATCTAATAATCTTTGCAACAGACAAAGACCATTACAGAAAAGCACAACCAATGAACATGCAGAGTCTGTGCAGCCTAGCCCCAAAAGAAACAGCTACAACAGAACTCCATTGCCTAAGATCCAGGGATCTTTGTTGAAGAGAGTGTGGGAAGGTTGCAAGAGCAGAGGATCAGGAAATTTGCAGGGAGATGATGGCCTCTTGTCAGAGAAGCTGCAGCCACGAAGTCTCACCAACATGGCTTCCTAAACATAACCTGTATAAGTATGTCACCAACAGACATGCTCAGGAGTGGGGAAGGGGAGGAGGACTCAACCCTACACAAAGAACCACAGGCAACGAGGGAATGCTGGGAGCTGGAGAAACAGTCTTCCCCAGGGAAGAGCGCACCAGTTGGTATCCAGTACCAAACGGGCAGCCCTGAAAACATACGGACAAGTGACATACAGATTGAACAGGTTGTTTTTATATATTTAGGAATATACTCACAGACACCAACAACAATAAAGAAAAGCCATGAATCTGAATGATGCCAAAAGGGTACATAGGAAGTGTTGAAGGGAGACCAGAGACAAGGGGGAAATAATTATAATCTAAATAAAATATTAAGTACTAGAGGAAAACATTTTTAAAAACCTTACGAGGGCAAGTGAAATGGCTGGTGGCATTTTAGAGCCTCAGGACACACATGGTAGAAGCGAAAAACTGGCTTTTGTAAGTTGTCCCCTGACCTCTACACTGGTGCGCACGCGAGCGCACACACACACACACACACACACTACGCACATACCATACACATCATGCACATGCATCAGACATGCACCAAATGTTTGACGTTTAAAGAAAAAAATATGATAACCAGGTAGTCGTGGCCCCCACCATTAATCCCAACATTCAGGAGGCAGAGGCAGGCAGAGTTCTGAGTTTGAGGCCAGCCTGGTCTACACAGTGAGTTCCAGGCCAGTTGGGCTTCTCAGAGAAACCCTGTCTCAAAAAACCAAACCAAGCAAATAAACCTTAAAAATAAAAATGGAAATCATGGACCCACTACAAAGAAAAATGTCTCATTATCTGATGCTATCAATGTGTTCATGGACAAAAGTGTGTAAAGCTCAAGATTACAACATTCTGGCTTGAGCTGGCCATGTTGACCTACGCTTATAATCTCAACACTTTCAAATCTGATGCAAGACAGATGATACATAGATGACAGATGAGCGATAGGTAGATGACAGAACCTCCCGCCTCTAGCTCCGAAGTGCCAGAATTACAGGTGTGTGTTTCCATGGCCAGCAGAGAGAGCGCTTAGGTATATACTGAATCTCTGTCTGTTTTCCCCAGTCATGGAAGCAGACATAGGGCTTGTCAGAGGCTTCCCTGGGTTCAGATTTTGTCACTGTAAAATGAAATGTTTGCATGTTTCTTCATAGCTCTCCAGATGAATGCCTTGTCTAAATATGCCACCCGGTGCCAGGCAGGAGGCTGAGGCAGGACAGTTGCTTCCAGTTCAAGGTCAGGCTGCACTACACAGCAAATTCCAGGTGAGTCAGAGCTACACAATGAGACCCCGCCTTAAACAAAACAAAACTTTCAAAATTGCTTCCTAATTCACTCTCCTCTCTTTTTGCTGCCATGCCCATTTTAGCAGGGTTTGCTTCGTATCTCATTCCTGTACGGTGTCATCAGCGTTACAGTGGCTGTGTCTAAGCATTATTCCTTAAACAACACAGTATAACAACTGTTCACCCAGCATTTATATAACATTACATAATGTAGAGCTGTTGTAGTATATGGGAAGAGATGTACAGGCTCCATGTAAATAATAAATCATTGTATGTTGGGGCCTAGAGCATCTGCAGGTTCTACTATTTGCAGGACAGTCCTGGAGGCATGCTGCGCCTTTTGCGGATACTGAGGCACAACTGTGATGAGTGAATCATGCTGACACACGCAAACATATTGATCAGTGTTAGATCAGTAAAAGCGAGACAGCCAGATGTGATGTGCCTTCTGAAGGCAGTGCAAGAGGAGGTAAACAGGATGTGGTATAGCTAAAAGAATATGATCAAGGTTTTTTTTTTAATGTCTCATGATCAGTGATTGTGGAAAATACAGGATGAGAATAATAGAGGAACTTATTAAATCATAGCATGAGGCTGCGAACAGCAAAAGGACACTCATCAAGAAAAATGAGTCAGTTTTTTTTCCCATAAATGTCATAAAAGGGAGGTAGGAAAAAAAAATCTCATGGGTTACAGGATACTTAAGAGACATAGTAAACAGATGCCAAATGCCTTAACCTTGCTTGGATCTTAATTCAAACAAAAGAAAGGCAAAAGTACTTTTGATGCGATAGAGATTTCAACACAGACTGGACAGTATTCTAAAAAAGAAAAGACCCGGATTAAAAAGCCGTTAGATGATGCAGTCCGGGGTCGTAAATGCGCCATTAAGCACACACGCACAGCTGATGGGTTTTGAAGAAAAACTAGCGAACAAAGAAATCACAGCCATGTGCGGCCAAGTGAGAAATCCCGCTGCTGTATGACTTGTAATAGCATTGTGTCTCAGTGATCCCAGCGTAAGCTGAATGGAGCTACTGTTCTTGTGAGCACAACAGCTTCCGACAGGAAAAGTTCACGGTTAAGCTAGAGCCCCCCACAGTGACTCCGTAGAGGAAGCAAATGATGACGTAAGGTGGAGCACAGGCCACGCCCCCAGCACTACACTGTCACCAGCTAAGCCCCACCTCCTCAAGGATCCAGTCTCTCAAAAGACAGTGCTCCCAGCTGGTGATCAAGTGCAAACACATGAGCCTGGGGCCATGTTTTACACGCAACCCATGCGTCTATATCCTAATTTCCAAAAGAACACACAATCTTGGCTAGGGGAGTCTGCTATGGGGTGGCGGGGACAGCTAGACTTTCTAGCCACTAATCACAGGCGTAGCTAGCCAAGGTCGTCATATTTGTCTTTGCAAGAAATATGTGAACCAGAACTAACTAGGTTGTTGACAGCTATTTACTGGTAAAGGAAATGAATTGGGATCAGGACCCAGTAGCAAACGCAAAGACAGAGATGAGCACGGTAGCACGATTCTGTAATCCTAGCAGCTGGGAGGTAGACTGTAAGACTTCAGGATCATCCTTGGCTACATCGTGAGTTCCAGGCTTGCCTGGAGTATGAGACACACTGTCTCAAAAACAAGAACAGAGAAGAGAAAGTCAGGCCAATCAAGAACAGAATCAGGGATTTGGGATTTTGTTGAGTCATACATAACTACATAACTTGCCCAATAGCAAGACTTTCCATCTGATCCCTGGGATGCATAAATAAATGAATGATTGAATAAATAACATGAAATCATGAACAGAACAACCTGTAATTATATACATACATACACACATATGTATGTAATGTATGTATACATGTATGTACGTATGTATCCTAGACCCCCAGGTTGAGAGTAACATTCAACAGATGATAATGGGTCTGAGGTTCCTAAAATTCATAATTCAATTAGAACTGGGCCAGGAACTTTGAACACCAACGTCGGTGCTAGAGACCCTTATGCCGCCACTACTGCACGGTCATGTTAGACATACTGGGTGGGGCCTGGAGACTCAGTTCAGTGTGCGAGCGCTTGTATAGAATAGTATAGTGCTTGCACAGAGCCTTGAATTGCATGGTTCTAAAAGAAGTGGGCAGAAGAGGTATTACACCAACAATAACTCTACAAGTACTACATACACACACAACACACACACCACACACACACACACAAAACACAGATACACCCTGCTAACACACATTTGGTTTTTATCAGCAATCTCTATGCTGCTGCTTAGAGATTATCTGAGGGTCTGCCAAGGTCCCCCAGAATAGGAGGCGTGGCCTACAATGCAGTTTTATCAGAAGGGATGAATTCAGTCTTTGGGAGTGGGGCCTTGTGGAAGCCCTTTACATCCTCAGAATGCTGTGGACTACAGTGTCCTCCATTCAGTTTATCTGCTCAGTGTCCTCCATTCAGTTTATCTGCTCATTCTGTTGTTTAAAGTTTTATTTTTAATTTTCTTTCACACACCCCTCCACAACAGAGTCACATTCTACAGTTCTGTCCTGGCACTTGCTATATGACTCAAGATGCCTCAAACATCTGGAAATCTCGTCCCCTAGCCTCCCAAATACTGCCATTGCAAATGTGTGCCGCCATCCCCAGTCTCAAAAACAAAAGGTCATTCGACACGAAAATCCCCATATACAAGCCAAAAGATGCGCATATCACAACTCAGAAACACAAACTGGTCAGGGAACGGTTCAGAGGGCGAAGGCTGAAGGACTCTAGGAGGTCTGAGCATGGCGAGCATGGTGCTGGCAAGGCTTGCCCTCCCACTAATTCCTTTAAGTTTCAGCTTTACGACCATACTCCCCCCACCCCACCCCATCCCCACCCCACCCCACCTCCACCCCAAACTTTGGCTTCCACAGAAGCTGCCTGGCAGGCTATGGAAATTATGCAGCCTCATTGGTAGTTGTTATCATTTGTGGCTGGAGCTGGTTGTCTTCGAACCCGTCTTTGTCAAGAGACAGAGGATGGGGGGGGGGGGCGACAAGGGAGAGGTGGGAAAAGGGACAAGGAATATTTGTCTCAGAGGGACAAAGGACTGTACCTCTGGATAGAGAAGGAACAGACTTGGCCCTTCGGCGAATGGCAGTTTATAAAGGGAAAAGGAACCCCGGTGTTAGAAGTGTTGGCTTTGTTTGATCGGGCACGTTTACAGGGTAGCCTTTCGGCTCTTTATTAGACCAGTCAGGTGTTTTAGGCAGGCAAAGTAACACAGCTTCACAGAGTTTTAAACAAGTGCAACATAAAAGAACGTAACACATCTTCGCATCGTTAAACCAATGTTCCACGGCATAAACGAATGTAACACATCTTAAACTAATATTCCACAACAACCCTAGTGGCTAGCTTTAGGGATGCAATCCCTGCTTTAGCAAGGAAGAGGGAAGGCAGAAGGGCTGGGTCTGCCAGCAGCATGTTTGACGTGCGTGGACCTGCTAGAGCCCTTCCAAGCCTGGTAAGAGACCTGAAGGAGTCTGGAAAGATACAGTCAGCTGTCAGAAGTAGTGGCTGCTCTTCCAGGAGACCCGATTCCATTCCCAGCGCCTACATGGAAGCTCTGTTCCAGGGGAATCTGATGCCCTCTGCTGGCCTTTGTGGGGAGTGCATGCACACAGTGCACAGACAGACACCAATACACATCAAATAAAAATAAGCCTTTTAAAAAAGTCCCAAAGAACTCACAATAGAAGGAACATATCTGGACGTAAGTAAGGAAGGCTTTATAGGTCTGGAGAGATGGCCCATGGGTTGAGAGCACTGGCTGCTTTCCCAGACGCCCTGGCTTAAATTCCCAGCACCACATGACAGCTCACAACTGTATATAACTCCAAGATCCGACAACCTCACGCATACACACATGGCGGCAAAACACCAATGCACATAAAATAAAAATAAATTATTTTTAGAAAGAAAAAAAGAAATAAAGAAAGCTGTTTCTTTAAAAAAGGGAAGAGAAAGAAAGGCAGGCTATATATGGGCCGGGGTGCGCTCCTTTAATCCTAGAACTTGAGAGGCCGAGGCAGGAAGATCTGTTAGAGGCCAGCCTGATCCATATAGTGAGTTGTAGGACAACCAAGACTACACAGAGATACCTTATCTAAAACGAAACAAAACAGCGAGAGTGAGGAAGAAGAGAACAGAAAAGGAAGGAAAGAGAGACTATTTATGACAAATATCCATCATTAAATTAAATAAGGAAAAACTCAAAATCGGAAATAGACACGATTTAGCCAGGCGTCGGTGGCGCACACTTTTAATCCCAGCACTCGGGAGACAGAGGCAGGTGGATCTCAGTGAGTTTGAGGCAAGCCTGGTCTACAGAGAGAGTTCCAGGACAGCCAGGGCTACACAGAGAAACCCTGTCTCAAAAGAAGGAGGAGGAAGAGGAGAAGGTGAAGGAGACACAATTGTCTACTTTTGCCAATCTCACCCAATATAGTACTAGAAGTCTTGGCTGTAGCAATGAACAAGAGAAGCAAATAAAATGGATACAAACAGAAAAGGAAGAAGCCAAAGGATCGTATGGGGATGGTATGATTCTATACATAAGAGGTTGTAAATATTCACCACAAGACTCTTGGCACCGACAACCTCTTTGGGCAAAGTGGCGGTTAATTGCAGCAAAACTACCTCATTCATCTTCCTGTACACCAATGACAAACAGAAAGAAGCCTCGAGGACAAACAATAAACTTTGGAATACTCCTAAAAAGGATTTGAAAGTCTCTAGGAGGTAAATTTTAAGACACCGAAGAAAGAAATTAAGAAAGATCTCCTATGGCCATGGGTTACAAAAATAAACCCTGCAAGATGGCTGGCTGTCTTACTGAAAGCAATCTACCATTCAGTGCAATTCAAAACAAAATTTCTAGCGATGTTTTTCAAGGAAACAGGGGAAAAAATAATTCATATTGAAGCATAAGTAACCCCAGACAACCAAAGTAATTCTGAGCAAAAAGAACACCACAGGAGGTACTGCCGTACCAGATTTAAATTTATTCTGTAATGAAAACAGCATGGAACTGGTACAAAACACACACACACAGATCAATGGACAGAAAAGAGGACCCAAACACAGGGCCATTCAACTCCAGCCACCTGACTTTAGACAAAGGTGCCAACAATACGCATCTCAGAAAAGGCAACTTCTTCGGCAAGCCAAGCCACCTGCACGAGAAAGGAAGAAGGTATCTCTCACCCTGCAGAAACATCAGTTTATTCAGTTCCTAAAACCCACATGGTAGCTCACAGCCATGCAGAACTGTGGTTCCGATTATTCCTTCCGTCCCCAGAAGGCAGCATGCATGCATGTGGTACACAAACATATACTCAGGCAAAACACTCATACATATAAAATCAAATACGTACATATAAAATCAGATAAATCTAATTTTAAAAAGTGGACCATGGAACTAAACAGAGAGCTCTCAAAAAAACAAAACAAAACAAAAAGGCATGCAAATGGCTAGTAAGCATTTAAAAAATACCCAATAGCCTGAGTCGTCAGGGAAATACAAACTAAAGCTACTTTGAGATCCATTCCACCCCAGTGAGAATAGCTATGGTCGAGAAGACTAATGTTGGGAGGGTGTGTGGAAATGCAAATGCTCATCCAAGGTTTGTGGGAGTATAAATTGGTGCAGTCACTATGGAAATCAGTGTGGAGATTCTTCAAAAAACTGAAAATAGGTCTACCATATGATCCAGCTATACCACTCCTGGGCACATGCCCAAAGGACTCTATGTACTCCTACAGAGGCACTTGCTCATCCATGTTCGAGCTGCTCTATTCATAAGAGCTAGGAAACAGGACCTAATGTCCATCGACCTTATTCATAGGTGCATGCTCTCTTATACTCGCATAGACCTTCAAAACTAAAAACAGGCCAAGCAGGGATGGTGCACGCCTTTAACCTCAGCACTCAGGAGGCAGAGGCAAGAGGATCTCTGTGGGTTTGAAGTCAGCTTGGTCTACAAAGTGAGTTCCAGGACAGCCAGGGCTACACAAAGAAACCCTGTCTCGAAAAACAACAAACAAATTAAAAAGATGAAGAGCTCACTTTGGCCAGGCTGGCCTGGAGCTGTCTGTAGCTCCCACTGGCCTGGAATACAATGCCACTCTGCTCCCTTAGCCTCTATGTGTGGGGATTATAGGTGTTAGCTACCACGCCAGCCATCAGCACTTTGAAGGTTTCCAGTTTTACCTGTCCTGAACTTTATTATCGTAGTTATCCCGGTAGTGGGGACTCTTGTCAGCATGTCCAAAGGACTACGGATGTGAGTGTGACTTCATTTATCACTGCAGGAATTTGCGTATCTTTTTTGATGCGTATCTTTTTTGATGCGTATCTTTTTTTGATGAAACGTCTATTTAATTTGTCACAGAGGAACACCAAGCATCTAGTTGTGTAGATAGCAATCTAGAACGTAGCTTTCATTCCTTCCAGTATTTTCTGCAAAGTGGGGGAGTAGGTCATGTACAGACAACCTCAGTCTTCACAGTCCCGTCTTTACAGAGGTGAACAATTAAATACATTAGACTCAAGAAAAGTCGACAACAAAGCCTGAGATAACAATGAAGAACCCTCGAGGGCCCACTAAAAAATAAAGATACTGCCTTTGCACATCAGTAACTTCAATTCAATAACCACACTGAATGCTTATTACCACGCTAAATACTATGGGAGTGGCAAGCACTACCTCAAAAGGCTATTTTTAATTATTAGGATATACATAGGACCAAAATCACCATTATGGAAATGGTGTCCAAAAGCAAAAATTTGAATTGTAGTGTTTCCTCAGTTTTAGGCCTTTGACTCTAGGACAATCATCCCTTAAGCATGTAGCTAAACAAGTTTAGAAATGAATTCTCATAAAAAGCAGTAATTTTATGCTTAGAATAGGAAGTCTGATGTGATGTTAAAATCAAGCAAACAGTTCAACATACTTTAACCCTATTTACTGTGGGCAAAATAACAAAACTTAAATTCTGCATTGTAAGACAAGTTTCATAAAGCATCTGAGCTGGGTGTTGTGGCTTACATCTGTAATCCTTTTACTTGGAAGGTTAAATTTGGATCTCATTAGCCTGCCTCAAGCTTTCCAGGGACCTGAGACTGTAGGTGTGCACCACCATGCCCAGGCCCAACACCCTATTTCTCTAGTGAAGGTGACTACAGTTATTACCCCAAGATTGTAACAATAGGCAACAAGAACTGAGAACTAAGCCAGGCGTTGGTGGCACACGCCTTTACTCCCAGCACTCAGGAGGCAGAGGCAGGAGGATCTCTGTGAGTTCGAGGCCAGCCTGGTCTACAGAGCTAGTTCCAGGACAGGCTCAAAAAGAATACAGAGAAACCCTGTCTGAAAAAAGGAAAGAAAAAAAGAACTGAGAACTAGACAGAACACATTACTGTTGGTTCTGGTGGGATTTTTTTGTTTGATCCTTTTTCTAGATTAGGTATTAACAATACTGTATATAATCAATACTGTTCTGTAGCTCTAGAGACTGAACTTAAGGCTTCAAGCAAAGTCTTTATGGTAATTTTTTATTGCCCACTATATAGAGATACTGTCCAGTCAGCTCAGATTCTCAGTAACTGTTAATGCAAAAGGAAATTTATGTTCTCTGGTTTAATACCAGTATATTTAATATGAGGTCAACTTAGCATTTATTTTTAGTACATGTACTGATTTTCCCCAAGTTAACACGTTTAGCTAAGAACAAAAGGGCAGATTTTTGTATTTTTATCCCCCCCCCAGGAGGACCCAATTTTTAATGTCCTGTAAAAATGTCCATTTACTTTGTCCACAATTCTCTGGGTTTGAGTTCTTCCCTGTCACTTCTCCCTGTGATGCTCAGGCCAAGCCCAGTGCTTTGTGCATCCCCAGCGTTTTATTGTAAAGCAGGATATTTATTGTGGTGTGTAAGATGTGTGGAGGATAAAGGTCTCCTCCCATAATGTGGGTCATGGAAACTGAACTCACATCACCAGGCTTGCAGGCCCAATGCCTGTATTTGTTGAGCCATCTTACTGATGGATAAGTTTTTATTGTTTTATTTGTTTTAGACTTAATTTCTTGTGTGTGTGGGGGGGGGGACGTGGCATGTGTGTACAAATGCCCTCAAAGAACAGCAGAGGGTGTCAAATCCCCTGGGGCTGGAACTACAGGTGGTTTTAAACTACCCATGTGGGTGCTGGGAAACGAACTTGCATCGTCATCGGGAAGGGCAGTCAGCACTCACTCCTGATAAGCCATTTCTCCAGCCCCTATAAATGTATTTTTAAATAGTTGGCGACAGGAAATGCCTTTCCTTAAATTTTGCAGTAGCCAAATGTTTTTTATCCAAACTTGAAAAACAGTGGTGGGGCTGGATCAGTATGGTACACAGCTAATGCATTGCTTTCTCATGGAGTAACATGTCTGGGAAAAGTTCACGCACGCATGCACGGGAATGGACAGGACTGCTAAGTCTCGTCAGTTTTAGGGACTTTCTGAAACTACAGAGTTGTTTACTTCTTAAACTTCCTGTAGGATGGACTGTTTCACCTTTAGAATATCCCGTGTCTGAACCCCCCATGACAGCGCCCCGTACCAGCAGGAAATAGTTTGGAAAGAACGACTCCCAAATTCCCAAATATTGTGTATAAATGTTTACCATTTAATTGGACTGTTATATAAAATTAAAAAAAAAAAAAAAAGAATATCCTGTGTCATCTCCCTACAGATATCCTGTGAGTTGCCCTCCAAAGTGGATGATTTTAATCCCAGGATATTTCTACACAACATTAATGTAGCCAGAAAAACCTAGTTCAAGACCATGTTGTAACAGATCCAAATTTAGAATTGCAGGCCCAACCTTAGAAATAAAAGTAATCAGGCTTAATATGACTTCAAATATACCTTTCTGGTTTTGTGAAGGCATTGTCTGGCTGGCCATGAATTGTTCATTTTGGGGGAGAGGGGAATCCAGAGTCTCATTCTGCAGCCCAGGCTGACTTTGAACTTGGTTTTGATCATCCTGTAAAAGGTCCTCTACAAGAGCAAGTGCTCTTAACTCTTGAGCCCTCACCAGCCCCCTAAAGTTCACATTAACACTGCTAAATGCAAACCTTGTTCATTTGAATAAAACTTCCTGTTTAAACGGGAATTATTGAAACACAGAAATTTAATCTTGCTCAACATGTATCCGTATCCACTCTTTGCAAGTTATGACCTACCACTAACCATCCAGGCACATATAAACTCCATTTGCTACCAACAAGAACCTACAAAAGTAAGGAAATTATTATTGGTAACAAGAAAAACATACAAGGCTGTGGATTTAACTGAAGGGCCTTGAATGTTAAGCACATTAGCTCGTTAACCTACATCTCCAGGCTCCAGAATGAATATATAAATTGAAATATAATTTTACATTTTCTACATAGAAGTATTGGAAAGTTTGCACATAACTTGAAAAGTATAATTACTAATTAAAAAAAAAAACTATTTTATTTCTTTTGAGGCAGGGTTTCTTTGGGGTGTTGGAGGCTCTTGTAAACCAGGCTGAACCATTAACATCTTGACACTGTATAAAACTACCTTAAATTGAACCAAACAATCCATCACATGGCAAGACATCCTGAAAGAGCCTAAGTCTTTCATGTATAGGAGACAAAGCTAAGAAAGAGTAAACAAGCGCTCATACCTCTTCAGTCAATACAGCCTTTATTAACACCAAGTGCCATTTGCTGTACCGAATACAGATTGGCCTATTGCGTTGCTATTTTGATGCCCTGAAGTTAAGGTTACTTCTGGACCTAAGAGTAACCCACAAATGCTGGCCCAAGCTAAATTGTATTTCTAGCTATTGCTAGAAATTCTAGCTAGCAATAGCTAGAAGTAAAGGCCATCTTTTGGCCTTTGATTATAGCTATGTGATACAAAGGGCAAACCCATGTTAGCTAGAGGTTGAGAGCCTTGTCATGGTAGCACTACCACTGAGTCCTAAATATCACCCAGCCCAGAGCACAATCCCTTTGCTTTCGGTACACCTATACTAAACCATGTGCCAGTATGCATTTGAACATTACTAAAGATAACCAGTTTACACTTAACCATTTCCAATATGCTGGAAAGCACAATGTACATTTTTTCTTAAGAGGAACAGTTGCTTTCAGATTTCCATAGCTACCAGAAAAACCGATTTGTACTAACCAGTCCTATAATAGCTTGTTCTACCACTCACTAGATAGAGCTGGCCCCATTACACTTTTCAGATGTTGTCTGCTTATTACAAAGGCTGACCTCAGAGGACCCACAGCTTTTAGTATGATTGACTGGAACATACGCTGGAGGAGAGTAGCTAGCTAAGTGCACTACAGGGTTCGTATCACAACCCTCACTCCTTATTTTACAACATTCCAATAATGTGGGAAGACTGGAAGGACTCAGAATATCTAGATTCTAAGTTTAGAGCGAGTTCATGAAGTATAGTAGGATACATCTCAACACATACAAGGGTAATCCTCAGGGACCATTAAAAAGGAAAATGTAAGGGAGCCTGGAGGCCAGAGAACTCATGCTTCAGACTGTTCAAAACGCAGACAATGCACAGGGACTCTTAAATCATCATTTACTAGGCTAGATGCTACAGTGCAAACAGCTATTCTTCCAAAACTTGTACCTGGTAATCTTCCAAAATTGCTTTTAAATAAAGTCCTTAAATTGTAGCAATAAAACACAGGATACAATTAAACAATACTGTAGTTTATCAAAAAACACATAAGAAATTTCAACTCTGAGTTACAAAAATGAAGGTTCGGCTAAGTTATAAACATGTTTTCCAGGTAATTATTTGCATAACTAGTAATGCTCAGTGGCTATAAGAACTGGTTCTTTAATAACATTGAAAACATAAAAATACTTAGCCCTGTATTACCTGTAGAATTCCCAGGATTTGCTATAATTTTTTTCCCTAGGCAGGGTTTCTCTGTAGCTTTATAGCCTGTCCTGGAACTTGCTCTATAGACCAGGCTGGCCTCAAACTCAGTGCTAGGATTAAAGGCGTGTGCCACCACCACCACCTGGCTATATTACATATAATTTTAAAGGTCACATCCAAAGGAGAAAACAAACCACCTACAAACTGGCATTATTATTTTATTTCTTGGCTTGTGAACGCCCTTAATTTGTTGATGTAGCAAACAAATTTCAACTCTGCTATATGCAAATGACAGAAGGAATCTGCTCAGCAATTAACTTTAGAGTTCAATTTCATACAGGCAACATGCTATGTGAAAAAAATTACTAGCTGAACTACAGGTATTAAATACTGAAAAATTAACAGTTTATTATAATTTATTTTATTTAACAATCTAGGAAGTTGGCAGCCATCAGCAGTTCCAGTGCAATCTCAGGCGCAATTGGGAACTCAGGAATCTCTGTGGAGCTGTTAGTGTAGCGGACCTTGTAGGTGAAATACATGCATACTTTGGAGAGCACGTGCGAAGGGATCTCTCTAAAATTGACCTCATTGGTTTCATTCTCAGCAAACTGCCCTGAAAAACAAAAGGGTATGTATGTTATGACCTGTATAGTGCCTCTTCTTGTTCAAGGAAATCTTGAACTACCTCAAAAAGATAGGGTCTTTCAGTCAAATTATGTTAAACAAGGTCTCTAGGACAGAAAGAATGGCATCCCCAGCAAGAGACATACACATAGAAACAACTCCAAGACAGAAAAGGGCGCATGAAGACAGTTATTCAAAGACAAGTAGAATAATCAATACTGCCTGTCTCTGCCTCCTGATTGCTGGGATCAAGGTGTGGGTACCAACCACCCATAGAATTATTTTAGATGTCTAACACTAGCATTGCATATATACAAAAGGCATTTCTCATCAAAAAAATGTTTTAGAGAATGAAACATTTATTTTACTTTATGGTAATTATTTGGTGTTTCAAGACAGATCTCTAACTAGGAAATCTGCCAGATATAAGTTTACTTAAGGAAAGAAATCCCCATCATGGTATTTTACAAAGTGGAGAACTGGTGTACTGTCAATAAAAATATATGAAATGATGGTCCCCCAGCAGAAACACCTTGGTGGCTCCTCCAAAACACAATAGTCACAGCCCCACAGTATTAGTGTTTCAAACAGACATGTATATATTGTGCTTGTGTTCATAGCAGCACCATGTATGATAGCTAAAAGGAAACAAAATGTTCAACTGTAAAGAGCAGATAAACACACTGTAGCATATTTCTAACAAGAGTACTAGATGGCTCCAATACCATGTACATGGAAAGAATGAAGACAGAGGGTCAAATACTGCATGGATTACAAACAAGAGGGAAAACAAAGTAGACTACACACAGATAAAGCTGAAATGTTGGGGAGTGGGGGGGGAGGGGTGGCAAGGAGAGAGGAGGATTTTAGGGAGGTGCTAAGTCGATGTGTGAGGGGGTGGTGCATTTATTTAGAGGCCAGTTGGCTTTGTATTCACTCTCCTTTCCCCCAATGCTTGCTAAGATAACAGGTACCTGGGTTTGTATGAATGACATGGACATTTATTTATATGAATGACTCAGGTCCATATCCCCTTTAAGGCAGCATCTCACTATGCTGCCCAGGCTGGTCTAGAGCTCCTAGACTAGAAACAATCCTCCCTAATCTCAATGTAGCTGGGACTAGAGGCATGTACCACTGCACCTGCTTCCTCCTCCTTCAAATGCTGTGTCCATTAAAGTACATAAGAGAAACACTGCATTACCTACCTGGTCCACTCAACATGGCTTTTATTGTTCCTGATGTTAAAGCATGTTCTCTTTTTACAATAAACTCATGGCCATCAGAGGATATTAACTTGACATACATGGCATCAGGCCCCTCACAGCCTCCATAGGTTTTCTCCTCTCCATCTGAAACAAAGCAGTGAAATACATTCTAACCAACAGGCTACCTGGGGTTACACTTTGCAGCGAAGCAAATTCGTAGCATGTGATGCCCTGAGTTTGACTGGCAAGCATGGAAAAGGGTGGGGGAAGAAAAATCACACCAGAGGTTGTGGAGTGGGTGTAGATACCACTCTACCACTGACTCAGTTGCCTGATCCTTGGAAACCAAGTCCTTTACACACTTAGCCACCTACCTCTCCAGCCGCTGACAATATAACTCTTAGGTTACATTGTTAGCCTGTTCTACAGAACTTGTTCTAGGAGAGCCAGAGCTACAGAGAAACCCGGTCTCAGAAAATAAAGCTAGCATTATTTTGACCAGCAGGATGGCTCATGCCTCTAATACTCAAAGGCTGGAAAGGCACGCTAGCTGCTCTTTCATAAGACTTGGGTTCAGGAGGACCCAAAACCACCTGTAAACCCAGTTCCAGGGAACCTGACTGCTACCCAGTGAAAACACCTATGCCACCTACTATGAAGTTCAATTTATGTTTCTAATATTTTTACATGCTGTAAAGCCTGACTTTGATTGTCTAGTTGACTAGACTGGGAAATGCCTAGTGAAACCCACCTGTTAGTATACTGTGTCTGTGAGAGTGCTAAGCTGCTATGCCCAGGTAGATCAAGGAAGGGTCTCTGCTCTGATGAACAGGTTAAGCTACTGGAAGGTGGTGGTGCAGTGTGGAAGGTAGACTTTAACAGGCAAGTGTAGGTAGCAAGAATGTACACTGGGCCAAGCAGTGGTGGTGCACGCCTTTAATCCCAGCACTGGGGAGGCAGAGGCAGGCTGATCTACAGAGCTAGTAGTTCCAGGACAGGCTCCGAAGCCAGAGACTCCCTGTCTTAGAAAAAGATGTGGGAGCCCTGTCTGTCCTCCAGTTTTGGCTGCACCTTCTGCAGAGTAACAGCTGAGCAGCTCTGCCCTAGCACATACTCTGTTATGAATCAAAACCTGAAACTGAGCAGGTATTTATCTGATCATAGGGTCAGGAAATAACAGAACTAAACTAAACATTCTGTATATGTAGTCTCCTTTATTTGAGAAGGGTTTCTGTGTGGTTCTGGTTGTCTTGGAATTCACTCTTTAGACCAGGCTGGCCTTGACCTCACCAAGATCCACCCGCCTCTTCCTCCTGAGTGCTGGGATTAAAGGTGTGTGCTACCACTGCCCAGAGTAAAAGTCTCATTATTAAGGTACTACAAATTTTAGGTGACACAATGCTGTTACTGTAAGCTGACCAGAACAAGTGCGAACTCACGGAGCCCAGTCTGATAGCTGGGGAACCAACATAGGTCCAAAGCAGGCCCCCTGAATGTGGGTGTCAGCTAGGAGGACAGTGTCTATGGGGTCTGTCAGTGGAACCAGGGTATCCCTAGTTCCTGAACAAGACTTCGGGACCCCATTTCCCATGGAGAGATATTCCTTTAGCCTAGGTCCTACCTCAAATGACAGATTTTGATGATCCCTCATGGAAGGCCTCACTCACCCGGGGGAGTGGATGGGGGACCAGAGGGAGTTATGGGAGGGAGCGGGAATTAGGATTGATATGTAAAATAAGATTGTTTCTAATTTAAATAAAATGTATACAAAATTAGCTGAGAGAAAAAATAAGCTCCCACTATTTGAAACACAAAATTACCACTGTATAACTTACCCATTATGTTCTTTCAAAATCCTACTTGATCCCACAGGAACTTTAGTAGTTTCCTAAAATGTAACAAAAGCAGGCAAAGATTAATGTTGCATTCGTATTTCCCACACATTATTATTTATTGTGTGTTCTTGGTGTTAATGATTTGGAGACTCCTTATGGAAGGCACCAAAATGCTGTGAACTTGACCAGCTAGCACCTCTACATTTCAGAAAGATCATTAATAACCACTAAGACTGTCTGTCAAGGATAGCAGTATAGCTCAGTGGTAGTGTGTGCATGAATCTACCTACCACTGGGGTCAGGCCGTGGTGGCCTAGCCTTTAATCCCAGCATTCAAGAAGCAGAGGCAGGGGGATCTGTTTGAGAACAGCCAGGACTATTATAGAGAAAACCATTGTCTCAAAAAAAACCAAACCGAAGCAAAGGGCAGCTGATCACAGTAGCAGGAGTACTGCTACTTAGACAGGCTGGTCTGTAGAGGGAAACGTTCAAGCCCAAAGTTTGTAGAGTCTGTGTGACAGAGCACTTGCATCTCAGTCATCAATATTGTGCGTCAAGTGCTGCTGCTGAGGCAGAAGGTGTACAGTGACAGGACAAGAATAAAGGAATAAGAAATGCTTCACACACATAAACTGCGGGCCCAGTCTAAGTTCTTTAATATTGTACCTGTTACACCTGACAGTGGCATTAAGCAGCTGACGTGAACCTCTAGCTACTTAACAGAATGAACTTTACACTGAATCAGGCACACTGACTTCAGTCGTAGCATTTCAATAATGCTTAGTAATGGACAGACTGACATTCATGTCAACGGAGTGGGGGAGGGGATACAGAAAACTGTACCCTGCAATATACACTCAGCAAATACTTGAAAGGTTATGTAATATATAGCCAATGGCAGGAAGAAGAATAAGACTTGTTCGCTAATTACACAAATATTTGTATATTTGTCTTACCCTTCCATGCCTTCTGCACATAGCACACTAAAGTTCTACATTTAACAACGAGAAGGTTAAATAATAAAAACCTGCACCATGCCAGGCATTGGTGGTGCATACTTTTGATCCCAGCAGTCAGAGGCAGAGGCAGGAGATCTGTGATTGAGACCAGCCTGGTCTACAGAGTCAGTTCCAGGACAGGCTCCAAAGCCAGAGAAACCATCTGGAAAAACCTGTGCCAGGCAATGGTGGCAAACTCCTTTGATCCCAGCACTCAGGAGGCAGAGGCAAGCGGGATCTGTTAGTTCAAAGCCAGCCCAGTATACAGGACAATTCCAGAACAGCCAGAGCTAAAAAGACCCTGTCTGGAAAAACAAGACACAAACCAAACAAAAAATCTTGGTGGTAGGGATCTGGAGATATGGTTCAACAGTAAGCAGGACCACTGGCTGCTCTTCCAGGAGTCAGGTTCAATTCCTAGCACCCACATGGCAGCCTTTTGGCCTGTACACCTAAAGGGTTCCACTTTCGTGTCCTCAGGTGTTTTGCCTGTATATATGCCCATGCACCACGTGCATGCCGTGTCCTGGGAATTGAACTCAAGTCTTCGGGAACAAAAGCTAGTGTTCTTAACAACCAAGCCATCTCTCTAGCTGCTAACTGGAAAAGTATCTACAAAGGTACTTTTTTTTCCCAGTAATTTCAATAATTGGTACCATTTCTAAATGAGATAAAGCAGAGTAAAAGATAATAAAAATAACTTAAGGGCTTACTGATGATCATGGCAGTAATTACCTTTCAGGTAGATCATTTTCTTTAAAAATAAACCTCCCACAAGAGTATCACTCCTCTAGAGATTAGGAAATATGTACTTCTATATTTTAAAGCCCAGTAGACTTTACAATTATTCCCTCCCTCTTGGTCACAGTCCCCCCCACCCCAACCCAATAAGGTTCCTCTGTGCAGCTGGACCAGGAAGGCCTTGAACGAAGACCTGCCAGCCTCTGCTTCCAAGTGCTGGAGTTAAATGCATGCCATGCCCATCTTTAACTTGGTCATTGATATAAGAGTAGTCCTTCAGGTGAATTTAGGTGAATTTCTACTTCTAGAATTTGATGCTATGAATTCTTAAATGCTATCAGTTCTAAAATTAAAACATACTCCATATCACTTTGTAATAAAAGGCAGTTGAAAATTTCAAGCCATCATTTTCTGTTTATATTCTTTCGTATGTAAACTTTAAAAAATCTGTTAGAAAGTCTTGAAGGACAAGAATTCTCTCGATATCTAATCTCCATAGAACACCTAGGTTGTTTTGTTTATTTAACCAGCAGTAGCTAAGCAACCATACAAAGCCTCATCTGGGAAAGCCTTTGGGAAACAATTTCTCTACTACAGATGTAATGGAGTTCTACCACCACCATCAACATTATTCAAAAAGCTCTTTGAAATAATCTTGTATTTTTTATTTGCCTGTGTTTTGCCTGCAAAATATGTGTGTGTATGTATATACATATATATGGAATGCATGCATGCCTGGTACCCTGACATATGGAACTCAGGTCCTTTGCAAGAGCAGCCAGCATTCTTAATCATTGAATTCTCTAGCTTCAAGCTCCTATCTTAAGTAGATCCTTAAAATGATGATTAAGTATAACTCATCAATCCAGGAACTCAAATTTGGAGAAAAAAACTCAGTCTTATAGTATATATATTAGTCAAAGCTGGGTGTGCTGGTATAACCTATAACCCCAGAACTCAGGATGTTGGGGCAGGAGAACCCTGAGTTTGAGGCCAATCAAACCAAACCATCACTACCAATAAAAACACCAGATACATTGCCAATAAAACTCTTTTGGTAAGTAGATGTAATTTGTGATTTAAGGAAAGCATCAGGCAAGAGAAAGACTCCATGTGACAGGGTTTAGGAAGAGGGGCTTTTATCAGGGAAGAGATCATAAAGAGGGAGAAGGTGAGGCAGGGGAAGCTGGGGGAGAGGAGGCACTGGGATTGGAATGTAAAGAATGGATGAATTAAAGAGAAAGGGAAGGGGGGTGGGTGGGAGACCAGCCTCCAGAGATAGAAGCAGGAGAGGGGAGGAGAGGGAGAAGGGTGGGCAGGAGAGGATGGGAGGTGGGCAGGGCCCCTTTAAAAGGGAACATGGTGAACCTGCACAGGTGATGCTCTCAGTGGCTGCAGCTGAGGGCGTATCCTGTCAGGACCCCAAGGACAGACCAGTACAGATCTTACCCAGAGGTAACTGTCCAAATCTTCAACAGAACATATGTTAAGTGTTTGTTCTGGGGGGATTGATGGAGGTATTTCACTAAATTGAAAGTTGAGTGATCCAAGTAATCAATTCTGGGAGCTATACAAGAGTAACAAGTATGCAAGAGTGTTGTTGAAAACCGCTTGTTAAGAAATTCACTCAAATCACAAATACTGTACTAAGGACATATCCTAGGTACTGGATCCTAACTAAGCTCATGGAAAATACGGTAGGGTCAGGGCCAGCTTTTTTGGGGGGTGTTGAGGAAAACCCTAGCTCTGGAGATGGAAGCAGCATTACCAAGAGTCACCAGGCCAGCTAGGACTACAGACAAGACTATCTCAACCACAGGGACCACCTCCACCAGAAGGCTGTGCAGGCATAAATATACCAGGAAACCAAACCAAAACAATGGTAGGGTGGTAGCTCTGTGGGGAAGAAACTATGGTAGGCAGGGACTGAGGACAAGGGAAAGGTTATATTCCTAGCTCTAACCCTAACACTTGACAGAGGCAGAGGAAGCGAGGCATGGATGTCTGGGCCAAGAACCCATAGCAATAACTCTTTAAAGGGGAAATAACAAGAGAATGATATAGCTGGAGAGGTGGCTCAACAGATACAGCACACTGCTTTTGCAGAGAATCTGAGTTTGTCTCAGAATCTGTATCTGTTGGCTCCAGGGGTGGGATATTCTGACCTCTGAAGGCCAAAGTACTTATCTAGGTCTAGGATGTCCCTAGGATTGATCACCAATAATGCCCCAACAAAACAAAACCAAGAACAAATCTTTGTCCTCATTGTACCTGCATCTACACAGCACATACCCTGTCTACTCTTATTAGAGCCATCTTTTCTGCTGTCCCTCCTTGTCACACTCCTCACCCTTTCTTCTGTGCCGGAATCCAAACCAGCACCTCACAAATGCTAGGCACTTAGGTAATCCTATCGCTGAGCAAGAGATTAAAGGCGTGTGACACCACCCTACGCTTATCTTGGCTGTCTTAAATCAGAGTTGTCAAACTCAACACACCTGTGTCTAGTTCAAGCTAATTGTATTGTAACTACTAAAAAAAGCTACCATTTGTAGCTGTAGTGGATATACCCTTAATCCTAGCACCTGGAGGCAGAGGCAGGTGGATCTGAGTTTGAGGCTAGACTAATCTACAAACTGCCAGTTTTGGAGGGGGAAAGCTTCCACACTTCCCACCATCTTGTCATGTAAGGCATGCATATTCATGTTTCTGCATAAGTACACAAGAGCTTTACAGTCTGTATTACACTCCCTGGCCACCCTCATCTCATTTTCTTACTTTCCTTCAGTATGTTCCAAACATTTGTCTCCTTGATATTTCCTGACTGGGTCTCACATTTTAAGCTCTTTGCATTTGCAGTATGAAGTTCTTTTCCTTTAAAGTCTCCCTTATGTTTCTAGCTCAAACATCAAATCCTGACCACTGTTCTTGCTGTCTTTTTTATTAAATTGAAGAGGTTAACCCTAGCCCATTGAAGGAGGGGAGCAGGCATGTAGGACCACTTTTTTTTTGGCTTCTCTAACAGGTCTGGCTGTACTAGAACAAGCTCTGTAGACCAGGTTGGTCTTGAACTCAGCTATCCACCTGTCTCTGCCTCACGAGTGCTGGTATTAAGGGCGTATGCCACCTCTACCCAAATGGGCCACACCCTTAATAAACACTTTGTAAGCAAAGTGATCTGAGACCAACCAGGCTTACATAAAGACTTCTGTGATGTCCCTCGTTGGTGGTGCACACTTTTAATCCCAGCGCTATGGAGGCAGAAGAGGATCTCCATGAGTTCAAGGCCAGCCTGGTCTACAGAGCTAGCTCCATGACAGGCTCCAAAGCAAGAGAAACCCTGTCTCCAAAAACCAAAACAAAGACCCATGACTTCTAAGTGACATCAGGTATTTACATTTACCAATTTGGATCAGAAAACGAAATTTAATTTGGGGATTAAAACGCAGATGCGGTAGTTTGAACCAAGTTGCAAAAAACTATTTCCATTGCTTTCTGGGCTGAAAAGTTCGGCGCAAGAATGCTTGCACCAAATGACACACAACCTTCAAGCCCCCAAAACTAGAGATCTCAGTTCCTTACTGGACAATTAATGGACACTGTTACTTGGCAGTAAACACTTCCCTTCCAGACAAAACGCAGACAGATGCACAAATGCCCCAACCCACCCAGTCAGGCAGGCAGAGATCACCCAAGTCGCTCGCCCAGAACGTAAACTTTTCCTCGGGGTCCTACAGCTGAAAAGGGGCTAGGTAGAGCTCTCTCCTACGATCGGCGACAGACTTCCACAGCCAAACAAATGTGATCGCACACGGGAGGGGGAGCGGCGGGCCGGGCTGCCTTGCATGCTCTTAACTCCACCCTCCCCGCGCTCGGCCGGGAGCAGGCCCCGCTCGCCCCCACCTCCTGCCCGGCCTCCGCTGTCCAAACCCCGAACCCGACTGGGCTACTCCGGGCCCCGCCAATCGTCTCCCGCCTCGCATAACCAGGAGCCGGGGAGAGATAGGGGACGGGGGGTGGGGTGGGGAGGCCGGGGAGCAGCTCGGCCAGAGCTTCCGTCCCCAGCCGGCCCCGACGAGATGCGCGGGGCCCGGGGCTGTGGCCGAGGCGCCCGGCCGCGGCTGCCCCAGCTCCCCGGCGGGATGGAGCCCGCTCCCCGGCCCCGCCCCGCCCCGCCCGGCCCGGCCCGGCACTCACCAGCCAGCCCCGCAGCCGCCGCAGCCGCGTCCCCACGCACCGCCACAGCCCCTACTCAGGGCCGCCCCCCACCCCCAGCTGCCTACCCCTTGGGCTTCCGGGGCACGGGACGGGGTCACTTCCGCCGCATCACAGCCGCCGTCTGCGGAGCGCGGGAGTCGGGTCGAGGCGCAGGCGCAGACGAGTCCCGGCGGGAGCCTGCGTGCCAGGCGGAGTGCGGCGTGTGCTGGCTCTCCCGGAGCGCAGGCCGATTTAAGAGAGAGCGTTAGCACCGCCCAGCCAATGAGCTACTAGGGCTTCCGCCGCGCTTCCCACTGTGCAGCAGCGCCGCTTTCCTGATCCCATTTCTGCCCAGGAGGGGACGGGAACGCCCGGCGAGGGCAGCGATGCATTCTGGGAGATGTAGTTTCTTGCCAAGTTACGGTTTTTGTTTTTTTTGTTTTTATTGGTTTTTTTTTTGTTTGTTTGTTTGACCCGACGTGATGTTGCATCTTGGGACTTGTGGTTTTCCGTGTAGAATGTTGAAAAGTTGGTGGCTTGAAAGCTCAGTCCCCTTCTCTCGTTTCTGTTTAGCTGGGAGGTGGGAGATTACAAAGGAAGCCTCAGATGTGGAAATGCTGCATGTGTGCTAAAGAAGATCGTAATCTTGAGTAAGCGGGCATCTGGCCTTTGTGATAGATAAGTAAGACGCGTCGACGACGAGCATCTCAACAAGCTCGCGCAATGCGTTTGCCCCACTTCCTCTCTTCCCGGTATGGGTCAGTGTTTACTGAAAATATGCCACGCCCACCTGCCCTGCTCTCCTACATTAAAATACCTGCCACCATCACACCTGGGGGAGTGCATCATTCTCGCTCTTCACCCCCATAAGTCCTCCTCGTTCCAGCACCCCCCCAACCAAGGCATTCCATTGGCTTTCCTCTGGTTACCCAGGGACCTTTCCTGGAAAGCTGGGAAAACAGCTCTTACCTGTTTCATGACATGTGCATTCATGAAAATGTAGATTTGAGATGCTTACAGTTAGTCAATAGTCACAGGTGTGTGATAGTGTCCACAGAAAAGAGATGTGTGTGCGCCATTTGGAGTTTCTGGAACTGATGACGTTTTCCAGAGGGCTTTGTTCTTGACTTTTTGAGCCATAGTAACCCTGGCCAGTTTGGGACTATGTGACCCAGACTAGACTCGTATTTGGGGTAACCCTACCTCCTTCCTCTACCACCATGTGCAGTATTTCCCTTTGTAATCCTGGCTTCCTTCCTACTCAAATTTATAATTCTGCTGGAATTACTGGTCTTAGCTATTGTGCATGGCTCTGGAAGAGTTGCTTTTTGTTTTTGTATGTTTGTTTTTGTTTGGTTTGGTTTCTTCAATACAGACAGAGTATCTCTGTTTAATAGTCCTGGCTGTCCTGGAACTTGTTTTGTAGACCAGGCTGGCCTTGAACTCACTGGGATTCGACTGCCTCAGCCTCCCACATGCTGGGATTAAAGCCATGTACCACCACTGGGCGGCTCATGCATTTATTTTTAATTGATTTGCAGATAGGCATACTCTTAGAGAATTGAAGGCAAAAACGGAGCACGTGGCCCTGAAGGAATTTTCAAAGGCTTTGGGAAAATAATAAAATGTTATGGTTGTGTGTCAGGGCCCATAAAGATGGTGGCCCTGTGTCATCTTTGCTCATGGTCAGAGAGTTCAAAACTGTGCTTTAGGAAGTCATAAGACCTAAAGATCTAAGGTGTGGCTGCAGTAGGATGTTTGATCTTGGCCTTGGGTGTCTTCTAAATAACAACAGATTTGGTATGTGGTGTGGTTACTCTTTACACTCAAGGCTAGATAATGACAAATTGAATCTGAGGTGTAGTTAATGAATCCTTGGCTAGTTGAGGAAGAAAGTTGTTCCGTAGACATGATACCATGTTCCTTTTTTCTTTTTCTTTTTGTCTTTTTTTTTCGAGACGGGGTTTCTTGTGGTTTTGGAGCCTGTCCTGGAACTAGCTTTTGTAGACCAGGCTAGTCTCAAACTCTCATAGATCTGCCTGCCTCTGCCTCCCGAGTGCTGGGATTAAAGGTGGGCACCACCACCACCTAGCCCATGTTCCTCTTTTTGATTAAGGTATTTAAGATGGTGAAGAATAAACTTGGGGCGTTCAGTATTCATTGATTTGCCCCCATGATTCTATCCAGTGTCTCTGTCTTTTCTCTTTAGCTAGCCTTTCTCAATTCACACTCCCCATCTCAGTTATGAACCTTGGGCAAGTCGGTTGGCACTGACTGCAGCCCCGAAATGACAACCCCCTACAGATATATCCACAGCTCAAAGTGGATTCGTGGAAAGAGAGGCATTGGGGAGCAGAAGATAAAGCTAAGGGGGAATAAGTGAATCAACCTAGTGAGACCTGAATTCCTGTCAGTTTAGGCAATAAATGTGGGTCCCAACATCAATTATGTATCCTGATTCTGTGAGGAACCTTGTGACTCCATTTTGAAATCAGCAGTCATTGTGCTTTAGTTTTAAAAATAAGTTTCTGTTTACTCTTAGAATTTAGTAGCTCTGTTTCTGGGAACCTGACCCTGACCTTCCCCAAACCATGACCTTGAATTATTTTTGATGATGCCCTGATCCACCCAGACCCTCCCTGATTCTCCCTAATTTCCTAATCACATGGTGGGTGAGCACAAGACTTTCTCTCTTTCTTTCCTTCTTTCTTCCTTGTTTTGTATTTCTTTATTGCTCATTGTCACCCTTTTGTAAAACTACTCCTGATTTTACTCCTCAAAAGAGGCCCAAGAAGTGGATTCAGAGCTGCTCTCTTTAACCTGACTTAAAATGCAGTCACAGGCAAGGTCTTGGGTGTACGCCAGTAAAAATCAAGCTTGCTTCAAGTTTGGCTCAAGTTGTGGTAATAGTCTTATTGGGATGAATATTTTTGAAAGCCCCCAGTCAGATTCGGACCACCCCTACCCCTAATTCTAAAGCTGAACCTTCCCTCCAGGAGACACACGCCTTGAGACTTTTGAGGGCTCCATGCTTCCTTCAGTTCTCAGACTATCCTGCTGAGAAAGTCATTAAGCATCTAGAGAAGCCTCTGAGCGAGTTAAAGGCTGGCTCTGTTTTGTAGGAGAGAAACCGTCTCAAAAACCCCAAAACAAACAAACCTGTAACTTTGCTACTGTTATGAATTGTAATGTAAACATCTGATATGTGGGATATCCGATATGCAACCCCCAAAGGTGTCTCAACCCATACGTTGAGAACGCTGCTGATCTAGATGATCATTTTTCCAGATGCAGCTTACTGTGAAGTTGATGTGAAAACATCGGGTGGACAAATGTACCAAGTTCACTTTTGGAAATGTATGTGGCATTTTGTAAAACAGTATATCTCCTATATATGTTTTACAATATATTTTTATTTTATGTCCATTGGAGTTTTGCCATGGGTGTCAGGTCCCATGGAACTGGAGTTACAGACAGTTGTGAGATGCCCTGTGGGTGCTGGGAACCCTGTGGAAAAGCAGTCAGTGCTCTTAAACACTCAGTATCTCCATTATATTACTACAGCAGTATTTCTAGCTTGTATTTAGGCATTTGTCCCATTACACATTAGCACAACAGATCCGCCCACCATGCCTCCTGCCTGCTGGGATTAAAGGCATGCGCTACCAAATGCCAGCTTCCCCAAACCACTTTTTAGGATCTAGAAAACGATGCCCACAGGAGTGGAGTATTTAACTAGTCTTCTGTGCTTTGCCTTCTCCGCCCCCCCCCCCCCCCCCCGCCATGCCTCGCCACTCTGTCCTTTCACATTTTCATAAAACTGAGCAAACAAAACGGTAAGAACTTGGAACCGACGCCGGGCAGGAAGGGAGTTGGATTTCTCGGACCCGTAGCTGCCCGGAACCCATTCGGTTGGGGAAGGTTGCAGGCCGGCCGCACGTCGTTGCGCACGCGCGGGCACCAATCCGGCGGCGTGCTCCGCGCCGGGGGGCGTGGCGTCGCCGCACGCGAGGCCGGGGTCGCCGGGCGGAGTCGCGTCCTGGCGTCCTTGGCGGCGGCCGCAGGGCGCGGGCCGCTGCTCCACCGACCCCGCGGCATGCTGCTGCTGCTGCTGGCCCTGGGCGGCCGCCGCGCAGCGGGGCTGCGGCCCGGCGGGACGGGGACGAGGGCCACGCGGTGCGCGGTCGCCTCCTGGCGTGCGGCCTCCCGCGCCGAGCTCCCGCCACTGCCGGACGGCCGGCTTCTGCCGCGAGCCGAGCCCCGGCCGCCACCGCGGCCAGCGCAGGTCGGTCGGCCGTCTGTGGGCTGGGGAGCGGGGAGCGGGCGCAGCGTGCGAGCTGGGGGTCCCGGGAGGAGCAGGGAGGAGCAGCCTGCAAAGGGAGGAGGGGATTGCTCTCCCAGGCTGCTCAGGCACGTGCAGGGCAGGGGTGTGTGTGGGGGGGGGCTGCTCAGGCACGTGCAGGTGTGTGTGTGCGTGTGTGTGTGTGTGTGTGTGCGTGCACAAGGTGTCTCTTCGTAGCCTCCCGTGGCCTGCAAAGAGAGGACGGGATTGTTCTCTCCCGGGCTGCTCAGGCACGTGCAGGGCAGGGGTGTGTGTGTGGACGGGATTGCTCTCCCAGGCTGCTCAGGCACGTGCAGGGGTGTGTGTGTGTGTGTGTGTGTGTGTATACACAAGGTGTCTCTTCGTAGCTTCCCGTGGCCTGAGTAGACCAGGTTGACCCCTGGAACTCACAAAGACCGTCTTCCCTCTGATTGCCTAGTGCCACCACATTGGGACTACTTAGTTTCTCTCATACCCAAAAGCTGAAGGTCAGAAAGGTTGATTTCCTAAGAAATTGATGACAGACTCGAAAAAAAACTCATATAGCCTTATTGTGAGTTCTGTGTTGTTAAATCTCTGCTTTTAGGGATTTTGTTGTTTACAGAGAGGTCGGGTAATGAATGTTAATGTGAACAAACCACATAGGTCTATGAGCTCTGCCTGAGGCGGGTGGTGCACGGCAGAGGCAGGAGGATCTCTGTGAGTCCGAGTCCAATCTTAATTTATAGAGGGCGTTCCAGGGCAGCCAGTGCTGTTACACTGAAGCTACATGAAATTTCACGGTATCAGAAGTTTCCCAAATATGTGAAAATGAATATCTAAAAACTAACTGCTCTTAGTTAAAAATGTAAAAAGTATGCCTAATTTGTGTTGAAATTCAGCTAAGAGCCAGGTGGCAAGCCTGTAATCCCAGCATTCTGGAGGCAGAGACAGGTGGATTAGTTGGAGGCCAGCCTGGTCTACTGAATTGCAGGACAGCCTGGAAAGCTACAAAGAAACCCTGTCTTGAAAAACCAAAAAGAAAGAAGGAAATTTGGCTAAGAATCCAACATCTGCCTGGGATGGTGACACATATCCTTAAGATCCCAGCACTCAGGGTCTCTTGAGTCTGAAGTCAGTGCCAGGCTGGTCTACGTGTGTTTCAAAACAGCCAAGGCTGCTCCTGAAAGACCTGCAGAACGTGGACCTTCACGCTCCCACTCAGGAAAGGAGACACCTCAAATCACTCACGAGAAGTGGTCTAGATGCAAATAGCATGAGGGATTTTTATTCCAAGTGCACTGGGGTCCACAGTCATAAGCCACACAGAGGTAGAGGACTGAGGACCTCAAGGGCAGAATTGAGACAGCTTTTATAGGATTTACATTAAAGCTAACAAGGCCAGTTCCAAAGCTAGCCTGTTATTTTCATTAGGCTTAAAAGCAAGGTTGTGGGGCAGTTCAAAACTTGGATGGTTAATACGGTTTCCAAAGTTAGAGATTTCATAGAGTACAGTTTATAAGGTAGCCACCTGCAAGATTAGGGGTTTTCTTTCTGTAGGACCAGCGGGCTCAGTGGCCTTGTCTTTAAGATAATGGGGGCAGGGAGAATGTACTCTCCAGTCAGGGAGTTATCCATATCTATTGGCAGAAACACTTGTTCTTTGTAGTTTTCCCTTCTTGCAATGAGTCCTATATTTTTTAGCTATTAATTTTCTTCACGGACAGGATGACCCATAACAATAAGCAGACTGTTGTTGAGAATAACAACATTCCTCAGAAACTAGATGGTTATGAATAATAATAATTTCCAGAAACCGGTCATCGTGACCAAGCTATTTCAAGTGTTCTTTTTCCTGAGCTTTGCAAGCAGCTAGGGTGATTTTTAAATGCATGCTGGTGGATATTTTTAAATTTCTAACTTTTAGTGGTCATTAGAGAGTTAGGCTGTATTTTCATCCTTTCACTCCAAAGCCAAATAATTCCATTTCCACTTTAGGCATTTCTTCAAAGTTTATTATTATGTCTTGGGGAGGATTTTTTGTTGTTGATGTTGCTGCTGCTGTTCTAAGACAGAGTTTCTCTGTGTAACAGCTCTGTTCTGGAACTATCTTTGTAGATCAGGCCTGTTGGGAACTAGCAGTCTGCTGACCCCGCCCCCAACTATGGGCGGACGCTCATGGCGGTGTCATCGCTATGTCAGCCTTACCTGGTTGCCAAGGACTCAGTTACTCATGCACAAGAGCCCCTTTTAAAGCAAGCACGCCTCTCTGGCCCCCCTCTCTTGCTCTCTCTCGCTCTTCTCTCTCTCCCTCTCTCCCCTGCTTTCGGTTGGACACCAGCTACCCCCCTTTCTCTTCCTTCCCTCAATAAACTCCACGTGGGCACTGAGTCACGTGTTTGTGTTTTACAGGCATTAGCTGCAGCTAAAGAACAAGGCCGGCCTGGAACTCACAGAGATCCTCCTGCCTCTGCCTCCCCAGTGCTGGGATTAAAGGTGTAGGACACTACCTTCCTTTGAAAGTCTGTTTTTTTTTTTTTTTTTTTTAAATATTAGTTATAATGCAAGCAGTTCATAAATGCAGACTTTAAAGCCATTGGATTGTCAGGATGGCCTAGCCTGTGACTATAGTTTGATCTCTGGACATGGATGTGCTCACACATGTACACACTCACCAAAAACCTAAACAACCTCAATTTACAGTTTTGCTAAGGTTACTGCACTAAACTTAATTTTAGAAATTATTTGTGCATATGTAGTATGTGTTTAAGTACAGGTGAAGGTCAACATTAAGTGTTTTTTTTTTTTTTGTTTTGTTTTGTTTTTTCTTTTTGGAGGGGGTGGTCCTTTTCAAGATAGGGTTTCTCTGTGTAGCTTTGGAGCCTGTCCTGGAACTCTGTAGACCAGGCTGGCCTTGAACTCAGAGAGATCCACCTGCCTCTACCTCCCCAGTGCTGGGATTAAAGGTGTGTGCCACTACCTGCAGGCTAATTCTGAAGTTTTTTTATATCACACTGTAACAAGTTCTCTTCATTATAAATAAATAAAAATAAAGCTTTGATAAAAACTAAAAATTGTTCAAAAAGCCAGTTTGTCAGTGGTTTCTTGTTTCAATAGATACCTGTTTGTTGGAAGCAATGTGTCCGCTGCTTACATACAGAATACAATAAACCAGAAGATGGAAGGCTGATCTATACTGGGAACCTGGCCCGCACAGTATTTGGTGGGTAATCTGAAGTGACATCGTTTCCTTATTTTTCTTTCTTTACTTTTGAGATCATAATTGCATTTCTATTTTCCCTTTTCTGCCTTCAACCTCCCCCTCCCTTTTTCCTTACTCTCCTTCAAGTTCATGGCCTCTATTCTTTTTTAAATGTTACTGCATATATATATATGTTCCTAACTATGACCTGTTGAGTCTGTACAATGTTTCTAGTTTGTGTTTTCAGGGCTGATGGCTTGGCACTGGAAAACCAATTGGTGTGGTCTTCCCTAGGGAGGGATCACCTCTGCCACGCCCAGCTTTACTCGATTGCCTGAGTTCTATGTGTGTGGGCTTGAGTCTCCCGGGCTTGCCCCTATCCAGTCAACTTTTTAGCATATGTTACCTATGTTCTTAGCATCACTCAGTTGTGGTTTTTTTGTTTGTTTTTGTTGTTGTTAGTTTTTTGAGGCAGGGTTTCTCTGTATAGCCCTGGCTGTCCTGGAACTAGCTCTGTAGATCAGCCTGGTCTCGAATTCACAGAGATCTGCCTGCCTCTGCCTCCCTAGTGCTGGGATCGAAGGTATGCACTACCAAAGCCTTGCTAAGCATCACTCAGTTATAACACATAAGGAAAATTGTTTTTTTTTTTTTTTCCTTGAATCCCATTGATACAGCATAGAGGTTGAGACTTTCCCTTTTACTAGTTTTAAAGACGTTTGAAGGCTAAATTGTGGTTTATGATCTTAGAGTTGGGCATTGACGCTTCCCTTCTTATGTTACTTGTTTTAGAGTATCCAACAGAAAAATATATTTGGATAGTGTAAAAAAAGTGAGAGAATGTTGTTATGGTTTGATTTACATGTCCTCCAAAAGCTCATGTATTTATTTAATGTAGTCTAACTTCCCCAGCTGGTGGCGCTGTTCTGAGAGTTGTGGAGACCTTAGGAGAATGGGCCTCCTCTAGAAGTAGGTTACTAGTAGTTCACTGGGCATGAGTTCTTGGAGGGAGGAGTATCTTGTTCTTGGCTTTTTGTCTCTGTTTCCCCCCCCCCAGCCCCCACCCCACTCCCCCACCCCCGTTTCCAGTTTGAAAGTTTTCCACTATATAATAATACCCGTGTTGGCATGATGTTTATCAAGTGCATAGCACTAAGCAACTGTGGGCTGAAATCTCAGAAATCATGAGTCAAAGTTACCTTTTTCTTTTTAGTAAATTATTTTTATTGTGTGCCGTGGTGTTTTGCCTGCATATATGTCTATGTGAGGGTATCAGGGCCTCCTAAGAGGACTTACAGACAGTTGTGGGCTGCCATGTGGGTGCTGAGAATTGAACCCTGGTCCTCTGGAAGAGCAGACAGTGCTCCTAAACACTCAGCCATCTCTCCAGCCTCCCCTTTTCCTTCTTAAATTGCTCTTCTCCGGTATTTGGTCACAATACAAAAGCTGTGACTAAAAGCCTGGTAGCATCCTTTTCTTGTTTCTTTTTCAGACAGGATCTCTGTAGTTCTGACTCTCCTGGATGTCTGGTCTTGCTTGAAGCTGGGTGTGGTAGCTTACACCTTTAATCCCACCCTTGGAGACAGAGGCAGGTGGTTCTCTGTGAGTTCTAGGCCAGCCTGGTCTACAGTGTGAGTTCCAGGACAGCCAGATGTAGTCAGATTTCAGTATGTTGACCCTGGTTGTTTCTGGAACTTTAAAGAAGTACTTTAATGACCTTTTGAATGTGTCTATGGAAGTGTGTCACATGAGAGCACATGTCCCCAGGGGCTGCAGTCTCAGGCAGTTGTGAGCCTCTGGATGTGGTTGCTGAGAACTGAACTCTGGAAGAGCAGTATTGGCTTTTACCTTCCCCACCCCATGTGTGTTTGTATGTAGTATCTCATGTTGTCCAGGCTAGCCTCAGACATGCTGTGCAACTGAAGCTGGTTTTTACTCCATCTCCTTCCATCTTCTGGGGTCCCATTCCATCATGTCCAGCTCTGTTTCTGTTTTATTTTTTTGAGACAGAGTCTTGATGTGTAGCTGCTGCTGAACTTGAACTCTCAATTCTCTGCCTCAGCCTCATTCACAAAGGGTCAGATTACTACTGCTTAGTAACTAGCTGTATGGCCTTGTATGTTGCTCCATCCGCTCCTCACATGTGGGCTATCTATGGCAGAGGTTGATTCAGGTGTTTTCTCTTATTGCTCTTTTCATTCTGTTGTTACTATACGATACTCTATTTATTTCAACTTCAGGTTGTACTCCATCCATCACTGAGGGAAGTTAGGACAGGAACTCAAGCAAAACTGAGCAGAAACCTTGGAGGGATGCTGCGTGCTCTTCACTCAGACACCTAGCACCACCTGCCCTGAGAATGGTGTCACCAAGTGGGCTGGGCACTCCTGTATCCATTAGTAATCAAGACAGTGCTCTCTAGACACGCCCACAGGCCAATCTGATCTGGGTGGTCTCAGCTGAGACTTCCTCCTCAGGTGACTAGGCTATGCCAAGTGGATGGTTAAAGCTGACTTCAGCAAATCTCTACCTTGGTTTTTGAGACAGGGTTTCCTCTGTGTAGCTCTGGCTGTTCTGGAACTCAGTCTGTTCTGAACTTGACCATAAGGGATCCTCCTCCTTTTGCCTCCTGAGTGCCAAGATTAAAGGCAGCATGTGCTCCAGATTGGAGGTCATCATTTTGGTTAGACTGGCTGGCTAGCAAGCCATGGAACTCTGCCTGTCTTAGCTTCCCCTGCTATGGAGTTACTGGTGTGTGCTGCCTCCTCAGCTCTTATGTGGGTGCTAGAGATCTGAGCTCAGGTTCTCACGCTTCTACAGCAAGCACTTTACCTACTGAATGACTGCCCCAGCCGTAGCTTACCCTGTCTCGGGCTTGGCATAAATTTAACGGTTTGATCTTCCAGCCCTTGCCTCCTTAGTGTTGGGATTGTAGACATGAGCCACACAGCCTCATTGTTTATTTTAAGATTCCGGCAGTTCCGGCAACCTATGGCAGCCAGCACGTTATGCAGTAGAGGTAATCCATGAACCTATTCACTTTCCCTGTCTTTCTGGCTTTTTCAGAAGCTGTCTTACCCTGTAGTCCATGATGGCCTCAAAATTGTGATCCTCCTGCCTTGCCAAGTCTCATTTTTTGATGGAGCAATGACAACAATTATACACCTCTCCTGGGGCTTTTCTGTATATTTTATGAATAGAATAAGTAAATTGCTTAAGACAGAAGGCAGAGCCTGGCACATAAGAAGTACTCGATTGTGTTTGTTTTTGTTGTTGATGGTGGGTTTATGACTATTGTATTAGCTTTGTCATCACTGTGACCAAGAATTCAAGAAAACTTCTTCAAGGAGGAAAGATAGATTTTGGCTCATAGTTTTAGAAGGTTTTGTTGTGGTTGCTTGGCCCCATATTCTTGAACAGAACATCAGGGCGGTAGGAGTATATGGCAGAAGACCTTCCTCACTTCATGACCTAGGAGAAAGAGACAAGGGGCCAGGACGAGACAGTCAAGGCCTACCTCCTAAAGTTCCAAAATTTCCAAAAATTGTACTATCATAGAGACCCAGGTGCTCAGCCTTGAAACTAGGGGGTCTTTTTGCATTCAAATGTAACAATGGCATAGGAAGAAAAGTTTGGATGAATTAACAGGATATATTGCTTGTTTTATAAACCTTAGTTATTCTTTTTTTTTCTTTCTCTCCTTAGGTGTGAAATGTTTCTCTTATTCGACAAGTGTGATGAGCCTTACGTTTTTACCGTATCTTCTCTCACAGACTAATGTGACATTTGGAAGTCTGCCTTTGCAGATCTTATTTTATGGGATCATGGGAAGCTTCACCATGATCACTCCCGTTCTGCTCCACTTCCTTACAAAAGGCTATGTCATTCGGTTGTACCATGAAGCCTCAACCGACACTTACAAAGCCATTACTTACAACGTTGTGCTTTCCGAAACCAGCACAGTGTTTCATCAAAATGACGTGAAGATTCCAGAGAGCTCACATATATTCACCACCTTTTATGCTAAAACGAAGTCAATGCTGGTCAACCCAGCGCTCTTTGCAAACCCCGAGGACTATAACCATCTAATGGGTTATGACAAACCATTCACTTTTGATAAAGAAGAAGTCAGTGAGAAGCTGCATGAGGATGAAAAATGAATCTCTTCTTTGTTTTTGCTTAAATGTCATGTATGTTTCAGTGTGTAATAAGATGGCCTATGTTTTCTTATTGTTAGTGAATGTTGGTGTAGTATTTGCCTTACATGAGGCCCTGGGTTTGACCCTCATCACATAAGTAGGTGTGCTGGTGTGCACCTATAATCCCAGCACTTGGAAAATGGAGGTAGGAAGATCAAAAATTTGGAGTCATCCTTGGTGGTGTAGTAGGTTTGAGGTCAGCCTGAACTGTGTAAGACCCTGTCTTAAAAACAGAAAGTTTTCTCTTTGCATTGGTGATGCAAACCTTTAGTTCCAGCACCGGGAGGCAGAGGTAGGCGAATGTCTGTGAGTTTGAGGCCAGCATGGTCTCAGTTTTAGGACAGCCAGAGTTATTAACACAGGGAAACCCCTCTCTCAAAAAACAAAACAGCAACAACAAAAAGCCCCAAAAGTTGAAACTATCAAACAGAATGTCTAATTAATTTTCAGATATTGATGTTCCTGTGTAATAAAATGTTTAAAAACAAGTTGTTACTGGGAGTTGGTGGTGTACGCCTTTGATTCCAGTACTTGGGAGACAGGCAGGTGGATCTCTGTGAGTTCGAGGCCAACCTGGTCTACAGAGCTAGATCTAGAATAGGCTCCAGAGCAATATAAAGAAATCCTGTCTCAAACAAAAAATGCCCAATAAACAAATTGTTTCTGTTAAAAATGTGGATAGTCCTGTGTATTCTGCTATATGTATGGCTATATTATTTTTGGTTTTAGACCAAAGTCTGACTATAAGATTGGATGCCTGGAGCTTACTATATAGACCAGCTTGGCCTTGAAGTCAGAGAGATCTATGTGCCTTTTTCTCCTGAGTGCTAAGATTAAATGTGTGTGCCACCACACCTGGGCCATGTGTAGGTAATATAATAGTGGGTACCTAGAAATTGAAGATTGCGTGTCACAAGTAAATAAGAGTTGAGATTTTCTGTTCTGTTTTCCTAAATGCATGAATATACTTTTCCTACTTAACACTTTGTAAAATTATAAATTTTAAGCAGCAATTATAAGAGTGTATGTACAGCCACGTTTGGTTAGCTTTTCTATGTCCCCATTTGTCCCTCAACACCCACATGATGTCAGGCACATCAATGGTAGTAAATGCATGCAAGCCACCTCCCATAAAATAGCCATCCATGTTAGCCTTATGGAGAATTTGCATTTTCAGATTTTTATACATCTGAAGTCTTAGCATTTAATTGGTAATCGGCAAGCTGCATGGTGGTGGCAGCACACGCCTTTAATCCCAGCACTCGGCAGAGGCACTCAGATCTCTGAGTTTGAAGCCAGCCTGGTCTACAAGAACTAGTTCCAGGACAGCTTTAGAGCCACAGAGAAAACCTGTCTAGAACAAGTACTGTCTGTGTTGGCAGTCGTCACAGAAAGTTAACTGTGATGGGATTCTCAGCCGGCCTCACCCGAACTCTAGAAAAAGCAGCTCTTGTTTCTTCATTTCCAAAAACTCATCTTCTCGCCCCTGACTATTGAATAAATGTTCCTCTCAGCATTTCACTGTTTAATTGGTGATGTAGAGGTCAAACGAAGGTCAAGGAAGGCCGAGGCTTTGACCCTAAAAATTCTAGTAACATTACTTCTACCTAGAAAAGAACACTAGTTAACACGTTTGGTTTTTTTTTTTTTTTTTTTTTCTTAATTTAAATTTTGTTTTATGTGTATGAGTATTTTGCCTGCAGGCGCCAGAAAGAGGAGTTGGATCTCGTTGACCTGGAGTTACAGAATTTTATGAGGTGTGGTTTGGGTGCTGAGAACCAAACCCTGGTCCCCTGCAAGAGCAGAGAGTTAACCACTGGGCCACTTTCTCAGTCCCAACATTCACAGCCTTAACATCCTCCTGCCTCAGCCTCCTCATGGCAAGGGTCACAAGCAAGCACCAGCAGGCCCACTTAATGTTCCTTGTTTTTGTTTGTTTTTCTCCTAAGCAAGGGGAATGTAGATTTACTAAAGAAAAGTGGGAAAAGAGCTCCCAAGAGCAGAAGGGTTTTAGAGGAGGAGACCCAGTTTTTACAATTTATACAAATGTTTAACAAAATACAAAAACATCCAGAAGATGCAAAACTAGGAAACAAATTCATTAGAGATGGAGAGTATGTGAAAAATTCATTAGAGATGCAATATGTGTCACTGCGCTGGTTGCACATATTTTTAAATGTCCTGCATACATGTGATCACTTTGGTTGTGAAAAGTCTATTAATTTGTAACAGAATAATTCAAGTGACATTTTGTTTGGGGGCAGGGAAGCCCTGAGTGGATAAGCCCTCTAAAGGACATGGTATGGAGTGAAACAAGGACTTAGAAGGGATCAGCATTTATTTTAGCAGAATTTAACCACATCACTTTGTTGGTTGCATTTGCCAAATAGTTCCAATGTTCCTTGGTAGTTGGCCATGTTCAGGCACCTTTTTAAAAAAACCATCTTTAATGACTAATGTTAACTCAGATCACATATTACATATGTAATAAACACATCTACCCATTTGAATATATGCAGTTTATAGGATGTCTACAAAAGTGTTAAGGAGGCTAGCAAGGTTCCAAGTGGCCATACTGTTATAGCTGAAAGACAGAAGATACTAAGCTCATCTGGAGAGCTGCTGGAGGTAGAGTTCCAGCACAGTAAAGTCCAGCCAAGGTGCAGAACTTGAGGGTAGGGTCACAGAGATAAGTGGCACATAAACGGATGGATGGAAATCTGGGCCAGGTCAAGTAGGGGACTGGGTGCTCTGAGGTAAGCACTGGGGACAGTTGAGTTCTCTTACTGTAGGTCCCTTGAGGCCCATACCAGGGTCCAGATAGACAGGTTGGTGTGGGTGTTGCCAATGAGGTGTTAGGCGTCCTCATAGTGTCCAGGTCAAGGAACTGCTGTGGCAGAATATTACTTTAAGGCGTGTGACTTTTGTTTAAGGTTCATTTCTTTAACTGTGTTTTTTGCCTGTCTAAAACACCTGATGGACTAATAAAGAGATAAACAGCCAATAGGGAGGCAGGAGCAAGAATAGGCGGGGCTGGCAGGCGGAGAAATAAATAGGAGGAGGACATCAGGGGCCGCCACCCGGCCACCCAGTCATCCCGCCACCCTGCCCAGAGCAGAAGGTAGTCAGGTTCATTTCAGAAAAGCTGGTTAGAAACTAGCCAAACTAAGGCCGGCATTCATGAATAAGAATAAGCCTCTGTGTGATTTATTTGGGAGCTGGGTGATGGACCCCCCAAAAAGCCAAAAGAGCAAAAACCAAAACACAACACACTGCAGCTTTTGTCAGCCTTATATGTTCTCTGGCTTATTTGTTTTTAAACATTTTTAAATTTATGTTTTTACATCCCAATCCCAGTTCCCCCTCCCTCCTCTCCTGCTCTCCCCACTTCTCCCCCTCCCCCACCTACTATCTGCTCCTCGGAGAGGGTAAGTCCTCCAGTAGGAAGTCTACTAAGTGTGTCCCATCATCTCATTGAGGCAGGACCAAGGCACCTCCCCACCCCCACACCCCGTGTCTAGGCTGAGCAAGGTGTCTCTCCATATAGGATGGGCTCCACTAAGTCAGTTTGTGCATTAGTGTTAGATCTTGGACACTGCCAGTGGCCTCATATTGTCCCAGCTTCACCATTGTCATCTATATCAAGGGAGTCTAGTTCGGTTTTATGGAGGTTTCCAAGTTGTCAGACCTGAGTCAGCCATCTCTCACTAGCTCGGGTCAGCTGATTCTGTGGTTTCTCCATCATGGTCTTGACTCCTTTGTTCATATGTTTGCTCCTCCCTCACTTCGATTGTACTCCAGGAGCTTGGCCCGTTGGTTAGTTGTGGATTTCTGCATCTGCTTCCGTCTGTTTGTGGAAGAGGGTTCAAGTTTCTCTGGGGTTGTGGGTTGTAGGCTGGGTATCTTTTGCTTTATGTTTGGTATCCACTTAAGAGTGAGTACATACTGTATTTGTCTTTCTGAGTCTGGGTTAGCTCACTCAGGGTGTTTTTTTGTTTTTGTTTTTCTAGTTCTGTCCATTTGCCAGCAAATTTCAGTCATTCTGTAGGGCGCCATCTTGTCCTGTTGACTGTGTTCTTTGCTTTACAGAAGCTTCTCAGTTTTAGGAATTCCCATTTGCTAACTGTTGCTTTGAGTATCTGTGCTACTGGTGTTCTATTTAGGAAGTGGTCTCCTGTGCCTATGAGTTCAAGGATATTTCCCACTTTGTCTTCTATGAGGTTCAGTGTGGATGGATTTATATTGAGGTCTTTGATCCATTTTGACTTGAGTTTTGTGCCTGGCGATAGATATGGATCTATCTGCATTCTTCTACATGTTGACAGCCAGTTATACCAGCACCATTTGTTGAAGATGCCTTCTTTCTCTTTTCCATTTTATATTTTTAGCTTCTTTGTCAAAAATTAGGTGTTCATAGGTGTATTGGTTGATATCAGGGTCTTCCATTCAATTCCATTGGTCCACCTGTCTGTTTTTATGCTAATATCAAGCTGTTTCATTACTATCGATCTATAGTAGAGCTTGAAGTCAGGGATGGTGATGCCCTCAGATGATCCTTTACTGTATAGGGTTGTTTTGGCCATCCTGTGTTTTCGTTTTTCCAAATGAAGTTGAGTATTGTTCTTTTGAGGTCAGTGAAGAATTGTGCTGGGATTTTGATGGGGATTGCATTGAATCTGTAGATTACTTTTGAAAGGATTGCCATGTTTACTATGTTGATCCTGCCTATTAAATACTTAAAGTTCTTGTCATACAGGTCTTTTCCTTGTTTGGTCAAAGTTACCCAAAGATATTTTTTGTTATTTGTAGCTATTGTAAAGGGTGATGTTTCTCTGATTTTTTTTTTCTCAGCCTGTTTATCATCTGTATATAGGAGAGCTACATTTTTTTTTTTTTGAGTTAATCTTGTATACTGCTACTTTACTGAAGGTGTTTATCAGTTGTAGGAGTTCCCCGGTAGAATTTTTAGGGTCACTTGCATAAACTATTGAAAGGATGAAAAAATACAGCCTAAATCTCCAATGATCCCAGGAAGCTAAAAGTTTAAAAAGCCCTAAAAACCTCAAATTCCAGACCCTGTCCTTTGCCAGTAAATAGGGAAGGTCACACTCCTTGTTGTTTACAACAGACAGACCCTTGAGTATGTAGATTTGGCCTAGTAAGATAACAGAAGATGAGCTTACTAACCACTTATCTGACTTCATAAACTGCTTGTGAAACCCCCGCCCCGTGACCTACGTGTGGGCTTTGTTGTAAACCCTATAAAAGCTGTCTCAATTCTGCCCTTGGGGGTCCTCAGTCCAATTTGTATCCTTTTGGTGTCCTTTTGTTGTCTTATTGGAAAACCAGAACTTCTGGTACTATGTTGAATAGATGTGGAGAGAGTGGACAGCCTTGTCTTGTTCCTGATTTCAGTGGGACTGCTTTTGAGTTTCTCTCCATTTAGTTTGATGTTGGCTGTTGGGTTTCTGTATATTGCCTTTATTATGTTTAGGTATGTTCCTTGTATCTCTATTCTCTCCAAGACCTTTATAATGAAGGGGAATTTTGTCAAAGGCATCTAATGAGATAATCATGTAGGTTTTTTTTTTTTCTTTCAGTTTGTTCATATGGTAGATTATGTTGAACCATCTCAGCATCACTGGGATGAAATCTACGTGGTCATGGTGGATGATTTTTCTGATGTGTTCTTGGATTTGGCTCGTCAGTATTTATTTTTTTCAAGACAGGGTTTCCCTGTGTAGCTGTGGAGTCTGTCCTGGAATTCTCTGTAGAACAGGCTGGCCTGAGACTCAGAGATCTGCCTGCCTCTGCCTTCTGAGTGCTGGGATCAAAGGTGTGGGTGCTACCAACACCCATCTTGGTTTGCCAGTATTTTTATTGAGTATTTTTGCATCAATGTTCATGAGGGAAATTGGTCTGTAATTCTCTTTCTTGGTTATGTCTTTGAGTGGTTTGAGTATCAGGGTAATTGGGCTGGAGAGATGGCTCAGCTGTTAAAGGCTAGGCTCACAACCAAAAATATAAGAGTATCAGGGTAATTAGCTTCATAAACAGTTTGGTAATGCTTCTACTGTGTGGAATAATTTGAGGAGTGTTGGTATTAGTTCTTCTTTAAACATCTGGTAGAATTCTGTGGTGAAACCATCTGGGTCTGGGCTGTTTTTGGTTGGGAGACTATTGATAGCTGTTTCTATTTCCTTAGGGGTTATAGGTATATATGAGTTTTTTTTTAATTATCTGTTTTTGATTTAATTTTGGTACTTATTTAGAAAATTGTCCATCTCCTTACATTTTCCAACTTTGTGGTGTCTGGCTTAGTTTTTCTGATTTATTTATTAATTTATTTATTTGAAGTCTGGTCTTATGTATCACAGGTTAGCTTTGAATTCACCGTGTAATTGAGACTAACCTTGAACTCCTGATCCTCCTGCCTCTGAGTAAGTAGAACATTCCATAGTTCATTGCCATGCCTCGCCTGATATAGTTTGTTTGTTTTCTTTTGTTTTTTTGAGACAGGGTTTCTCTGTGTAGCCTTTGCTGTCCTGGAACTTGCTCTGTAGACCAAGCTGGCCTTGAACTCACAGAGATTTTCCTGCTCCTGCATCCGAGCAACTACATAGAGGCTCACAATCATCTGTAATGCCACTTCTAGAACAGGGTATCCAGTATCCTCTGCTGGCCTCCATGGGTACCAGGCACACAGTCATACATGCACACAAAACACGCATACACATAAAATAAATACATATTTTTAGTATAATAAAATTTTTTCTCAAGACTGACGAGGTCCCTGCTGGCAATTGCAGCTGACACCCCCGGTGTGGGGTATTGTCCACCTTTCTGTTTTGTGGTTGAACCTGTTTGTTGTTGGGTAGAAAGAGTTTTCAAGAGACCAATCAGCTTGCATAGCTAGATGCAGGAGAGAATGTCGTGTGCACAGAGAAGTAGTGAGACCCGCGGATCTTCTTTCTTTCTTGAGACAGGGTCTCACTATGTAGCCCTGGCTGTCCTGGAATTTGCTCTTTAGACCAGGCTGGCCTCGAACTCACAGAGATCCACCTGCCCTTGCCTCCAAAGTGCTGGGTTTAAAGGTGTGCCAATACGCCCAGCCGAGTTTCCTTTAAGAAAGGGTTTCCTGTGGGACTTTTGATCTTACTGAAAACTTCCTGTGTTTTAAAGTGGCTAATAAATAAATAATGAATGAAGTGCCATTGAATTTACATTAAGTGTCGAGAAACAGTATACTCTAGGTCATTTTCTCTCTCTTGCCTTGCAGCACCTAGTGCTCAGATAACGAAAACAAACGCACAGACAGTCACTAGTGCAAATAAAAAGAGGAAACACTTGGATGGGAACTTTGAAATCACATGACTGGTGACTAAGTCTGTTCTTTCTCCCTCGCTGTGGAGTCCGATGGTCTCCCTTGAGTGTGTAAAGTGCTGGAGATATTAAGTCATGTTGCCGTTTATTCTCTTTTCTACGCTGCTTCCTCCCGTATTTACTAGGTCTGAGCAGCAACAGTGGGTCTGCAACTCCTCCGATGCAACTGTTTCCTACAGTTACTGCGGTAAGTGACAGGTCAACAAACAACTATTTCCAGGGACCCTTTGCACCGAAGCCGAGGCTGAGGGCAGGCGACTCAGCTGCGGAGGTTGCAGCTGTGGGGGCTGCTGCGGTCTGGGGCGGGGTGGGTGGGTGCGATGGGGCGGGGCGGGGCAGGGTGGGGTGCGATGGGGCGGAGCAATGCCGACCACTTCCGGGTGTGGGTCTTCTTCCTCTCACTCCCCACTTATAGATCAGGTGTTTTTTACCTCCGGGGCTTCGGTCGCTGCCATGGTCGGGCCCCCCTCCGCTCGGAGCACAGTTTCAGGTTCTCAGTTGCAGCAGCAGAACTGTTTGCTTTTGAGTCCCAGCCCCGACACAAACTGGCTGCTTCTGCTTCCTGGTGGTGGGGGCTTCCTCTCCAGCCTGTGGTTCTCCAGGCCTCGTGCCAGCATCTGTGGTCGTGGGATGTTAGCCTGGTCTCTCTCTTCACCAATTGCATGACTTTTTTTTTCTTTCTAGTTGCAAAATGAAAGCGATTTTAGAGTTCACTCTATGAGGCTTGCTGGAGTTAAGAATTTTACCACTGAATCACTTAGAAAAAGTAATGCTGATTTTGGATTTATGCAGTAATTATTATTACTACTCCATAATTTGTTTGGAGAACGAGTCTCACTATGTAGCCGTGTTGGCCTGGAGCCAGGCTGGCTTAGAAATCACACAGATCTGCCTGCCTCTACTTCTAGGGATTAAAGGCATGCGTTGCTACACCCTGTATATTTTAGTTTATTTATTTATTTTTTTTAAGACAGGGTATCAGTATATATAGACTTGCGCTGGCCTGGAACTTGCTATATAGATCAGACTGGTCAAACTCAAAGAGATCCCCCTGCCTCTGCCTCTTGAGTTATTTGCTCAGTTTTGCCTGAATCTCACTATACTGACCTCAAATTCAGGCTCCCTGTTGCCTCAACCTCCCCAGTGCTGGTAATGCAAATTATTTTTCAGTTGAGCTGAACTCCGATTATGGTTCATAATTAATCCTATTATCGCTGCTCAACATCACAGATGCCTGGGGTCGGAAGACCCAGCACCAGGGGTGGAGGTGGGGGTAGCTTGATAGTTGTTTCAGTTTGGTTTTTCTTTCGCTGACTGCTCGGTTGGTTGTCCATTTTTGCCCCCTTTTGAAATATCTGGATGGTTGGAAGTCAATGCCTTCCGAAATGCCAGTACTTTGAAATGCAGGATCTGCTGCCTAAGCATCCGGAAATGCAGAAGGGACTTCATAGATGCACCCTGACTGCGGGCTTCCTTCAGTGGTAAAGCCCATCTGATCAGTCTCTCCAGCTTGGTTATTTCGGGGGAATGGCTTGTGAAGCACTCTGATCATGGTTAACATCTATTCACTTCGGGGGCATTAGGAAAGTGCCCAGTCTGCTAACCTCTGTTTTCCTCTCCTTTTTGGTCTCCTACTTTGTCAATTTACTTATTTTAGTGTGTGTATGTGTGTGTGTGTTTGTGTGTGTGTGTGTCTGTGCGCGCGTGTGCATGGTGTGCTCTGGGTATGTGTGTGTACCCAGAGCAGGCTGGTGCCCCCCAGAAGTCAGAAGAGGCCATCAGAGTCCCTGGAAGTGGAGTTATAGGCCACTTTAAGCTGACTGATGTGGGTTCTGTGAATTGAGCCTGGGTCCCTGATGTCAGTGCTCTTAACCACTGAGCCACCTATGCAGTACCTAATCTACCTCGTTTGTAGGTACTACACAGTGACTCTTCATATGCCTATTAATAATGCATGACGAGTATTATTCAGCATTACTTTTTTAGTAACAATTTAACTCCCTTTACCTTTGTATGGTTGCTTTTTGATAGAGCCTGTATAGCACTAGCTGTTCTGGAACTTGGAATGTATTCTAGGCTGGTCTCCATCTAAGAGACCTGATTGATTCTGCCTTTTGGAGCTGAGGTATGGGCTGTCACACCTGGCAAACACCACACCTGACTTTCTTTGTCTTTTGATGAGACTTTCTGAGGTAGGATCTGTCCCTTTGATCTGTGATACCAACAAATCCTGTGGACTTTGCCTGGAACACCCCGACACCAGGCTGGAAGAAAGCAATGAGGGTCTCCAGCCGATGACCCTGCAGGCTGCCTTTCCAAAGTGGCTCCACTCCTCTGCCTGGGAGAGTCCGCTAAGACAAAAACACCTCCCTGTGGAAAGCATTAATTCCTCTAAAATCGGTAGGCTCTGGAGTGCTAAGATTAAAGTATATGCCACCAAGTCTGGCTTATATGGTAACATTTTAAGGTCCTTGAAAAATTCTATTTGGACTGGGCATGGTGTTTCATGCTTCCAATTCTAGCATTCATGAGTTCTAAGCCAGCCTGGGCTAGAGAGTAAGATCCTGTCGTAAAACAAAAATGAATAAATACATAGATTGTCCTCGAGAGTCTGGCTGACTCACTTTAATTAATTAATTTTTTAAAAATAGATTTAGTTTTTTAATTGTATTGGGGCCCCAAACTGTGCGCATGGTTAGGCGTGCGTTTTAACATTGAGCTACATCCTTCACCTGACTTGAATTTATTTTGGACAGGCATTCACCAATTCTAGCAACATCTTCTACCTTGGGTAGATAGATGATACTGTTACACCCAGTGCACTATGTACCACAGGAAGGAGAGAGACAACACTTACGGTTCCAAAGATTTTAATGACTTACCCCATAAGAGGTCAGTGATGGATCAGGACTACAGGACAAGGACTCAGGCGCTTTGTTTCTCCTGGTTGCCCTGAGCAGGGGCAGAAGTGGGGTTTACAAGCACAAAAGTCACAAACATAAATCTCACCAATCGGAAGTCACCATTAGGGACTTATCTTGTGTGTCCATCTTTCCCAACCCATACAACATGGGTCCGTCCAATCAGACCCGTTTGCTCCTCTGTTGTTAGGAGAACTACAGGGCATAACAGACTGTGTCTGTGGTTCAGGGAGGAGGCTGGTGAGCCACTGGAAAGCCCTCAGCTCCCCTGGGGCTTGGGAACTTGAACTGTGTTTCACCCTACAGGGGAAATGGACTCTGAAGCCAAGCTCGCGCGTGGCCAAGGTGCCTTTGCCTGCTCCCTTCAGTGTCAGAATTCCAGGACTAGTGAGATGGGTATTAATTGTTTTTGGAACTCTGGGGAAGTGGAGGAGCTAGAAGTGTATCAGTTCTCTTACGTGGGAAAGCTGAGAGGTAGGAGTTTCTTCGCACATGCTGAGCAGAGGGGAGAGGGGAGAACCTGGAAGTAGCATCTGTCAGCTCAGACACCTGCTTTGCTGTGCAGGAGACTGTGGCAGACTATCAGATCTCCAAGATGTGCAGCCTGCAAGTCAGTCCTTTGGGAGCTGGGTTGGCAGAATTAGGGTATTGAGCACACAGGCAAAGCTGGCAGGGTATGGTGCTGGGGTCTGGGACCCTGACACCGGTGAGTAAAGTTTGTGCGTTTGCATGGAGACTTTTCATTAGTTTCTGGCTTTTTACCTGTGCAATTTGTACTTGAGGGAAAACCTAGGTCCTCTTATTCAGCTATGCTGCAATTGTCAGCCTTCTACAGAGCGGTATTTTTAATGACCTTCAATTGTTCTCATGATATAATTTTAACACAAAGAGCATCTTTTGGGGGCTGATATAAGAACGCAATATTTATTGGAAGTTATTTACAATAGCTAACATTTTCCTTATTCCTTTTAGATAACATGAAATTCCCGTTTTCAATTACTGCTGAACCCTGTATAACATTGAAGGGAACCAGTGGTTTTTTACATATTAAGTTCATTCCAAGTAAGTACAAATACAAACTTTCATTTTTTTAAAAAAGATTTATTTATTTAGCATATAGTATTCTGCCTGCATGTCTGCCTGCAGGCCAGAAGAGGGCACCAGATCTTACTATAGATAGTTGTGAGCCACCATGTGGTCGCTTGGAATTGAACTCAGGGCCTCTGGAATGGCAGTCAGTGATCTTAACCTCTGAGCCATCTCTCCAGCACCTAAACTTTCATTTTTGCTGTATTCTAGATCAACTCACAGTCATAAAGGGAGGTTTTTACAAGAAAAGGTAGAAATGAGGATAACGTCAGCCTTCTAATAATGGGTAGCCTTTGTCAACCATTAGTTATTCAGCAGGTGAGAAATACTGAGTTTCAATTGGAACATCTGTGTGAGCAAGCCAGGATTTGCTTCCCACCCCCAGACAGGGTTTATCAGTATAAGAGTCCAGGCTGTCCTAAAACTGGATCTGTAGACCAGGCTGGCCTTGAGCTCACAGAGACCCACCTGCCGCTGCCTCCCAAATGCTGTGATTAAAGGTATACACATCCAGGAAATGAATTCTAATCTCTAGCACTATGGTCTCCATTCTCAGCATAGACTTCAAGCATGTTTTATTATTTGCAAAGTGCTATCCTATGAATAACAAGCTTTTATAAATGACACATTTTGTTATTATTTTACGTGTGTGTGTGTGTGTGTGTTTGTATCTCTGATATTTGCCATGTGTGTGGGTGCCTGTGGAGGCCAGAGCAGAGCATTAGATTCCGTGGAACGGGAGTTACAGATGGCTGGCTATGAGCTGTCCAATGTGGATGCTGGGAACTGAATCTGGGTCTTTTGGAAGAGCACACCTAACCACTGAGCCAGCCCTAGTATATTAGCCATCTCCCTAATAACAATATTTTGTTGTTGTTATTGTTTTCTCTTTCCTTCTGATTTATGAGACAAGGTATCACTATATAACCCAGTCTGGTCTAAAAATTACTGCCCAACACAAATTGTCCTGGGATTTATGGCAACCTCCCTGTCTCTGACTCTCCAGTGCTGGGATTATATGTCTGTCTATGTACAGTATCATACAGATATGCTTAAAGGAACATTCCCTCAGACTGAAGTTTATAAGAAAAAGGGCAGCTGAGAAAGACACTGAGTATATGTGGCGCGTGACTTTAATCCCAGCATTTGGGCAGAGGCAGGTGGAGCTCTGTGAATTCAAGAATAACTTCATCTACATAGTGAGTTCCTGGACAGCCGAAGCTACATAGCGGGAGACCCTGTTTCAGTTGGAGGAGGAGGAGAAGAGAACTTGAGAATGATAAATGAAATTTACTGTTAGTTTTCCTGAATCTAACTGTTGAATTTTCACTTTGACACATTGACTCCGCATCCGTTTATTCATTAGGAGGAATCAGACAGGTGTAGGACAACTGACAAAGGGTGGTAGCAGCAGCCTTAAAGACAGGCAGAAAGAAGGTGCTAGAGGTTCTATGAAGTCATGGGGTAGGGGTATCGCCCAGTGGCTGATGTGTGAGCCCGTGGCCCCCAGCGCAAGAATCTGTCTGTGCTGTATGCTGGACAGGTGAAATGATAGCCCGGAGCCTTTGTGGCAATGGACCAAGAACTGTTCAACCTTATTTGGCCAAGGGTAAGAGAAATAGCAGAAATTCTGACCTAGTTAAAGCTTGGCAATTTCTTTTTTTTTCTTGTCCCCAGTCTCTGGTGTGCCTTGTCCTCAGACGTTAGCATGTGATGGTTTTACACAGTCAGTAATCTCACTTTTAGGTGAATCTGTTTCCCTTTAAAAATACGATGCATTCCCAGTCCCAAATAATAAAAAGATACATGTCAGCACTTCGAGTGAGAAACACATGCTTGTGAGAGAGGACTAGAGAAGACACTCAAGGGTTGAGCCTGGAGTGCAGATCGGAGACCTTTGAAAAGCAAAAGAGGCCAGCATAGTGCTAAGTCCTTGTCATCACATGGGCAGAAGCAGAAGGATTGCTGAGTTCATGAGTTTGGTGAGACCATGTTTCAGACTCAGAACCATAAAATCCCACCCACCCACCCAGTCAACCTGTTAACCAACCAACCAAAAGCAAAGAGAAATGGAAGAGATTTAGGATGAGCATCAATCCGAAAGGCGCCTTTGAGATACTCTCAGGGTGTTATTGAGGATTCCCCCGTGTAAAGATTGCCTGTCCTAACAGTTCCAAGGCACAGACTGGAAATGTGGTGCAGCAATTAAGAGCACTTTCTGCTCTTCTAGAGACCAGAGTTGAGTTCCCAACACCCACATGGAGCAGCTCACAACCTCTTATAACTCCAACTGCAGGGGATCTGATTTCCTCTGGCTTCTGTAAGCAACTGTACACACATACACACATTCTCACACAGATGCACACATACAAAATTAAAAATAAGCCAATAGGGACTGGAGAGATAATCCAGTGGTTAAGAGCTCTAGCTGCTCTTGGAGTTTGAGTCCCAGAACCCACATGGTGGCTCACGGTGACTCACAGCTGTCTGTAACTCCAGTTCCAGGAGATCCAATGCCCTCTTCTGGCCTCTGAGGCACCAGGCAGGCAAGCGGTTCAGAAATACATATAGAAAAAGAAAATAATTTTTAGTAAAAAATAATCAGGAACTGGGTGTAGTGCACACCTTTAATCTCAGCACTTGAGAAGCAGAGGGAGGAGGATGGCTGTGAGTTTGGGGCCAGCCTGGTCTACAAAGAGTTGTAGGACAGCCAGGGCTACAATAGTGAGGCCCTGTGTCAAAAATCAGCCAACCAATCATTCATTTCACGACTTGTAAGAACAGCTTGTCCTAAGGGCACTTGAGGTGTCTGATCATTTCAGGCGGAGCTTGTCCTGTAGCTGAGTACTAAATAGATCTAAGGTTCTGCAGCTGTAGGCTCTCTGCTCACTGCCCTCCTTACAGCAGTTTCTGTAGCGGGGAATTTGAGTGGTATACCTTCACTGCTGCCACAAATATGTTATTACTAACTCAATATCACATAATTTACTATACTAATCCAGTAACAAAATAATTAGTCATTTTCTATAGTGCGTCACAATTACTGTCCCTAGAGTTTATTATAATCTCTATAAAGCGCAGAGCCCATTCATAAAATCAGGCTTGTTTTTATGGTTTTATTTCTACCCGGATTTAATAAGAGCTAAAATTATAAGCTTGAGTCAGAAATTGAGTAGGAATAGAAATGATGTCTTCTGGTGCTACTCAGGCTTACTAGCCAGTCTTCTTATAATAGAAACAAATTGACAAACAAACCCGTGGGCAATAAGTCCCCTCAGTGTTATTTCTGGCAGATCTTGGAGTTGTCCTAGGCAAACTCAAAACGACTTCCCCTTGTTCCTTCACAATGAGCACGGTGTTTCTCATCTACCCCAACACTCACATCGATGTCTTTGACCAGCTAGGCCTCAGAAGTGGTATGTCACTACAACCATTGCTCATAACTACGACCGTAGTCATGTCCAAGATCTAAGGCTTCTCAGGATATAAACCGCTGAGATGTCAAAGCAGGGCTTCCTGTCCTGGCGTCACTTAGAGACTGGAATCATGCTGGGTCACACAGGATAGCAGCGCCATCTGTCTGCCATGTCGGCAGCACAGGAATTCCTTGTGGCTTCATCTCTTCAACTCACAAGCACACACACTCTGGTGTTTAGAGTCCATGGGACTGACTTTTTTTCCTTAAGATTTTTAGCACCCCATAATAATCTTTTCCACATCTAACCCAGGAAGTATCAACGTGGAACAAATGTAGGCCATTTGGTGGTCTTCAGGCTTGTACCTTTTCTGATAGAAAGGGGTCTGGTAAGATTTAGCAGGACTGGGGCTCTACTGTCAGTGAAATAGGATAAAATAAAAACGATCAATCATTACATGTGATTTATTGATTTTTTTTAGGGTTTTACTTAAAAGCACTCCTTGTGCTACCTGTCTGCCCAGCATACCTCCCCTTGCTACCAGCCACAGGGTGACCTGGAGAAACAGCAGAGGCAATTGCTTGATGTCTTTACTGACCTGACTGCCACACATGCTTCTTGCTTGCTTGTCCACCCACTCGGTGGTTTTAAGGTATAAAGTGAGGATGCAGCTGGATCCAGGATCGAAGCCCTTTCAGGAGCCGTCCTGGCTTCAGCCCACTGGTGGCATGTCCCTTCCACGCTCTGTGGTACCAGGGAGCTTGTTTTAGAAAGATTCCTGTCACGCCAGTTTGATGTTGATGATGGGGAAGTCACCTCTGAGTTAGTTGTGTAAGGGAACTGAGAAACATTTGACTAAAGATGTAAAATAAGAACACGGTCACGCGGCATCTAAAGCCAGGGGTAACGAATGTTCAGGGTGAAACCTGGAGAACGGAGGAGGGATGGTGGGAAAGTACACTGACTGACACCTCAGAGATGGTGGGCGGGCGACAACGGAAAGGTGATAGAACCCGCCTCGGAGGGAGGCTAGGGAAGGACGTGTCAAGTTCAGCCGAGATCGGTCTGAAGGTGGAAAGCTGCTTTTGATTGACCTATGGTGATTATGACGAATTCATCACACCTTTAATCCCAGCACTCAGGCAGAGGCAGAGGCAGGCAGATCTCTGTGAGTTTTAGGTCAGCCTGGTCTACCTAGTGGAATCCAGGTCAGACAAGGGTACACAATGAGACCCAGTACATACATACATACATACATACATACATACATACATACATATATGAATGAAAACACCTTTTCCTTTTGGGAGAACTGAGTAGCTCCGGAGAAGCAGAAAAGTGTTACTGGAGACTCTCTAGCATCTATCTATGTGCATCTGTCCATCTGTCCATCCTGTCGACCCTATTACCAGGGATTGAAACCCTACTTGCCATTTCACTGCACCTCTGTGTAACAACCCCAGCCTTTTTTTACTTTTTGTTTTGTGACAAGGTCTAAGTTATCAAGGGTTTGCCTTGGACTCACCCTATAGCCCAGACTTATGAGCCTCCCGCTTCAGCCTATTATTATTACTATTATTATTATAGTTGATTTGAGTCAGGGTATATTTATGCAGACCAGGCTGGCCTTGAACTCAGAGAGATGGGACTGCCTCTGCCTCCAGAGTGCTGGGATTGAGGGCATGCACCACCACACCTGGTCTTTAATTATTTTCTTTTGACGATGTTCATCCGAACTGATGAGCTGATTATTCCCAATCCCTTCCTTTCCTTTGAGTTTTCTGGGTGTACTTTGCCAAAACTAAAAGTCTTTGGTAGCTGTCACGATCTGAGTATTTCTGTTTTTGTTTGTTTTGCATATTTTACACAGCTGTCACTGTGGAGCGTTCAACTCTCCTGAAAACTTGTCTTCTTAGAACTTCAGCTTTACCACTGGAATAAGGATACTGATTCCTCATAGACAGCCATGATGCAGCAGCAGTGTAGGAAAAAACACAAGACACAAACACTCTGCACAGGACACCTTACTGAAATGACTAATGGGATCTTTTTTCTTTTTTCTTTCTAAGGGAGAGACTTAAAAAAATTATATTTGAACCTCTCCATCAATGTCAACTCCATAGAGGTGCCAACGCGCAAAGAAGTTATTTGCCATGGATATGATGACAATTACTCTTTTTGCAGAGCTCTGAAAGGAGGTGAGCATTTGGCTTGTGCTGCTTGTGGAGTAGGGACCACAATTCTTTGTGAGGCTGTTAGGACAAGGAAACTCTGGAAATGTGAGGCTCCTTTACTGATAATGATGCTTGGGTTCCTGTAGGTGGAGATTTCCTGTCCTGACCGCTAGTTTACAAATAACCGACATGGAGTCTTAATATTAATTATAAATGCTCATCCAATAGTTCAGGCTTATCATTAACTAGCTCTTACATTCTAGTTAAACCATGTTTCTTGTTTACACTCTGCCACGTGGCAGTACCTTTATTAGTATGACAAATTCATCCTCTGCTTCCTCTGCATCTGGCTGGCAACTCTTCTGACTCCACCCTCCTTTTCCTCAGACCTTGGCTTAGTTGTCCCACTTATTTTTCCTGCCTGGCTATTGGCCAGTCAGCTTTTTATTAACAATGAGAGCAACACATCTTCAGTGTACAGGGTTATTCCACAGAAGGTTCCCTCTAAAGTTTTACTTGTAAAACAATACCCCCAAAACAAACAAACAAACGAAACCCAAATACTTATTCTTGACATTTGTTTTTTCTCCCCTATAATTATTTACCATTATTCTGAGACCTATCTTATTTAAGAGAGGATGGGAGGTAGTTTATAGACATGCATCGAATTTAGTGGCATGCCATGAATTAGGACTAGATGGGACAAAAATGGATAACAAGGTTATAGAATTCATGGAACGAGAGAAGTATAAAGTTTCCTAACATACTTTGTCCTGTGACAATGATTCTCTACCTTCCTAGTGCTGTGACCCTTCAAGTATAGTTAGCTCCTCATGTGGTGACTCCCAAGCATAGAATTCATTACTACTTCATCACTGCAATTTTGCTATGGTACGAGTAGCAATGTAAATATTTGATAGCAGGATGTCTGCTGGTTTCTAAGAAGAGCTGGGGGCTTGCGATGCAATCGAAGCTTGTAGCTCGCTAGCTCATCTTTTCCACCCCGTTTCTGAGCTGCCTGCACTTTAAACCACGTGTGGAGTGTAAGGCAGGCGCCCTGCCTGTGCCTTGGCTTTTCCACCTGCCAGAAACATGCTCTCGGAGAGGGGACAGCTGTCTCGGCCCCCTTTCCCTCGGAGATAAAATGCGGACAGTGAGATTCACGTGTCCACAAAAGCCCGCCTTCATGCTCAGCGTAGAAATCATCTCATGTTCCTGATTTTACAGTCCTGCTGTTTTGTAGGTAAGGGAAATGACGTCTGTGACTCAGCGACGGATGATGGCTCAGTGGCAGTTTGGGGAGGCAGCGACAGAGGGCCTTCTGACTCTCAGTGCAGAATCCTCGCGCTGTGCTGTAATTTTTCCCTTTACTTCCCATTACTGTTGTTAAAAAAAATACATACATACATACATACATACATATCTATATATCTATATATATTTGATAGGTAGTTTTGGTACGGGTTTCTCTGACCACGCAGTAAGCTCAATGGAGCCTAGTTGAACCGTAAAGAACCAGGTTTAATCTGAGCAAAGCACTCTCGGGTAACTCAGGAAAGGGAGTAGGAGAGAAATCACATGGCCATTCCAAACCAGTGGTTTAAATGCGTGTAGAGGGGCACCGGGTGCTGACCTGCCCCAAGGTGGGTTCATGCTATGGTAAGCTTTTGGGCAGGGTTTGAGCCACCATGGAACAGGGCTTTACCCTCGGAAAGGGCGGGGTTCGGGGAGGCAGGGATGGGATCTTCTCAGCTGGAGGGGGCAGCTCTTCCAGGCGAACATTGCAACCCCCTCCACCCCACCCCATCCCCGCTTTTTTAAAAGCTATCTCTCCAGCCCCTTATGCATTTCTCTAGCACAACTATTTTACAATGATCTTCCACAGTCTCTGTGGGATTGTGCTAACAGAATTTTCAGGTTCATTTTCTTGATATCTAGGATGTACCAGAATCAACATAGCTAGCCTGATTACTCTCTCTCCAACTCACACACACACACACACACACACACACACACACACACACACACACACACAGAGAGAGAGAGAGAGAGAGAGAGAGACAGACAGACAGAGAACACTGTGTGAGCAGGCCATGATTTTGGTTCTGGGGGTGTGAAGTTGGACCGCCTGGGATCCTTCCTTAAAAAGTCTCGCTGTCGCAGAAAGGAAAATAATGTACAGGGGAAGGCCACAGATATGAGTAGATGGTGCGCTATTAGTTTTATCTATGGAGTTGTCTAATAGGTGTGACAGGAAAACACATAAATCTTCGGAGTATCTGCTCAGTTCAGTCTGAGAACACCAGACGGCGAGGTGGGGAGAAACAACATTGAGCGACAGGGGACAGCGCCATCTGCAAGCCCATCCGGCCACATCTGGAGTTGTTTCTGTTCTCTCTCTCTCTCTCTCTCTCTCTCTCTCTCTCTCTCTCTCTCTCTCTTTCTTTTTTTTGTGAAATATGCCCACGAGGAAGTGTTCCTGGCTAAAGGGGTGGGAGTTGGGGTGGAAGCTATACCTGGAATGTTGGCCTGCATCCCATGCAAGTGGGAAGTGGTGACCCACGGGCATTGCCGTTTTTGTCAAGAAGTAGTGTCCTTATGGCAGGACTCCTCAGAGGCAGGCACCTTGCAACGTGCACTACGGGAAGGACAGCCATCCATTAGGGATGAAAAAATGGCACCCTGGGCTCAGGGAAGAGGAAGTATAAGCTTACCGGGAGACAAATGGCAGGGCTCCCGAAGGCCTTTGCTGCAGTAGTCAACGATTAGTTAGGTAAAACCAAGCCCCACTTGAGGACATCTCAAAGTGTATTTCTGAGGTATTGTGTATCAGTGAGGGGACAAGCTGGGGCGTTGGTGGCGCACACTTTTGATCCCAGCCCTTGGGAGGCAGAGGCAGCCAGATCTTTGTGAGTTCGAGGCCAGCCTGGTCTATAGAGGGACCAGGACAGCCAGGGCTACACAGAGAAAACACTGTCTCAAACAAACAAACAAAGCCAAAGAAGAAATAGATTTTAAAAGAGAAAGATAACCAGCTCTGGTTGGGGCATGTTGTGCTCAAGGTAACTTTAAAATTCTCTAGTACACCAGTCCATCTGGCATCTGAGCATATGGGCCCAGAGCTTAGGACGTTCTGGTGGGGAGGTGTTATTTAATTGTAGGCTTCTGGTGGTGTGATTGGAAGTAGTGTAAGGATTCTGGCTGTGTTTGGACCATCTCATGGGGGTTATTGCTCAGATGATATAGCGCCCTGCATGCATGAGGCCCCAGGGTCAATCCTCAGTGTTGCCAAGAGAATCATCTCACCCGCCTTTAGGGAGATTCTTATCTGTTATATCCTGCTAAAGGTGTAGCAATATCTCTAAAAGTTACTTATGTACATATATAACCTAGTTTGATGCATGTATTCATCGATTCACAGGGACTGATAGATCTTAAGAATTCAGATGCCCTAGGAGATGAGATTGGGCTGGTACAGGGAGAGAAGCTGGTGTTCCTGAGTATCAGGGTAGAGTACTGTGGATGTCATAGGAAGTTAGTAGGTAGGGTAGAGGAGTACTTTCTCTACATTTCCATTAGAAATAGTTCTGATATTAGTCAGGGTGCTCCATAAAACTATAGTCCATATTTTTAAAAAATCACCTAAAATGACTAATGATGTTTGTGTTTTGTTTTCAGAGACTGTGAATACAATAGTACCATTTTCCTTCAGGGGAATACTGTTTCCTAAGGTATCGTTCAAGAAATGCGCTGTGCTTTCTTAATCTTTTGCAGTAATGTATTGTCTTAGTCAGGGTTGCTGTGAAGAGACACAATCATGACCATGGAAACCCTTGTGAAGGAAGATAATGAAATGGGGTTGGCTTACAGTATTATTGTCATGGCGGGAAACATGGCGGTACTCGGACAGACAGGTGCTGGAGAAGGAGCCCAGAGTTTGCATCTGGATTGGCAGGAAGAGAGGGAGAGACACTGGGCCTGGCTTGAGTATCTGAAATGTCAAACCTACCCACAATGAAACACTTTCTCCAACGAGGCCACACCTGCCCCAAACAGGGCCGCACCTCCTAACAGTGCCACTCCTGGTGACGAAGTATTAAAATCTATAAGTCTATAGGGGCCATTCTTATTCAAACCACACACGTTAAGAACTGAAACAAGCAATTCACCACTTTTAAGAATAGTTATTCAGTTGATTATTCAATTGAGTGTGTTCAGAGTAGTGTGGTTACAGTCAAGAATAGTTTTCTAAATTAAGATGGTCAGGAGTTTTGGTTATAGATATTTTGTTTTTTTTATGTCAATTCTGGGGATTTGAACTCTTGTAGGTTATTTTAAAGGAATTATAAAACCCCTCATTTTCTAATTGAGAAACAAATGGATTCTCTGCTCACTGAATTAAAAGGCATGCAGAGACCAGCAAGATGGCTGTGGATAAAGGTGCTTACTTCCAAGATGAAGGGAGTTCTCTTGCTGGGACTCATGTGGCAAGAGGAGAGACTTGACTTCCATGAATTGTTCCCTGAGTTCGGCCGTTACAGGAATGCATGCAAGCACTCACACAGGCACGCACGCGTGTGCGTGCGCACACACACACACACACACTTACACATACCACATACACACACTCACACATACACACACACACTCACACACACATACTCACACACACACACTCACACATTCACACACCACACACACACACACTTATACACAGCACACACTCACACACACTCATACACACATACTCACACAGGCACACACACACTCACACCCCCCCCACACACATACTCACACAGGCACACACACACTCACACACACTCACGCACACACACTCACACACACACTCATACTCACACAGACACACACACACATACACTTTTAAAAGGCACTCCGGTTTTCATCCTGCTGGAAAACTAAGAAAATGAAGTTGGGTTTGGGAATTAGTTATGTGCCAGAGTATTGATGGGTTGGCATCAAGCTCTGGGTTTGATCCCTTTCACCACAAGAAAACAACCAATTCAATTTTAATGTTGTGTACTGATAAGAAAAAAGTTCTTGCCAGGCTCACACCTTTAATCTCAATACCCAGGAGGTAGAGGCAGATAGATCTCTGTAAGTTCAAGGCCAGCCTGATCTACAGAATGAGTTTTAGGCCAGTCAGGGCTACATGGTGAGAGACTTTCTCAAACAAAACAAAGAGAAAGAAAAGGAAAAAAATGTTCTTATAGCCTTTGGAATAGCAACACCTAACATTTTGTATTGCTTGTCTTTATTACTCCTCATTTTAGGGCCAATACAGATGTATTGCAGAAGCCATTGCAGGGGATAATGAAGAAAAGCTATTTTGTTTGAATTTTACCATCATCCACCACTCTAATGTCAATTAGAATAAATTAAGAATACATATTTTTTTTTATTTTTGAAAAATGGCATTCTGTTTTTCTTAAAAAACCTTTCACCTTTATTATTTATTTGTGTGTGTGTGTGTGTGTGTGTGTGTGTGTGTGTGTGTGTGTGTGTGTGTCCGTCCCTGACTGGCCTGGAACTCACTATGTAAAAGCAGGCTCAGATCTGATTGCTCTGTCTCCCAAGTGAATTAAAGGTGTGAAGGTGTGTACTCGATGCCAACTGCTGCAGCTTCTTCCTGTTCCTTTTCCTGCCCCTCCTCCTGCCCCTCCTCCCTCTCCTCCCCTCCCCTCCCTCCTCCCCTTCCTCCCCCTCCTCCTATCCCTGTCCTCTGCTCCCTCTCCTCCTCCTCCTTTCTTTTTCTTCTTTCTGAGTCACGTTATAAAGAGGGCCTATCCCTGAGCTCACATTGTCTACAGCTCCTAGCAATGCTCAGCCTCCAGTTACTCTTTGGGCCTCACGGGCCCCAGCTGAACGTCTCAGTGTCAAAGCATCAGAAATACACGGTTAAAAACGGACATGGTTTCTGGGCAGTGCTGGCGCACACCTTTAATCCCCGCGCTCAGGAGGCAGAGGCAGGCGGATCTCTGTGAGTCTGAGGCCAGCCTGGTCTACATAGAGTATTCCATGCCAGCCAGGGCTACATATGAAGACCCTGTCTTAAAAAACCAATAGAAAAAAAAAAAAGATGTGTGTGTGTCCCTGACCTATACTTAATGCAGTAAATTCTCAGGACTGTGGAACGGGCTGCCAGATTTCTTGTTCCCTGGTTTTGCTGTGGTTGTCCTGAGCCTCTGCCCTGGGGTTGGCTTGGATTCAGCAGGACAGCCAGTATGTGGTATGTGGCGTTCCCAGGTACTGTGATTGTCTACGCTGGGCATGCAACAGGTCCTGGCTTGTCAAAAGGGAAGGTCAATATCCCTTGTCTGTGTAGCCAGAGGTGCAGCCTTCCTGCTCACACATGTCCCATGACGACTGTGATGCTGCACACAGGGGAATGGCCAACCCAAAGGAACACAGACTCGGGCCAAAGCCCAGGAGTCAGGCCAGCCCGCATCCCGGCAGGCTCAGCACTTACCGCTTACTGCACTGGTGCAAAGGAGCTCTAGTGTTCGTACTGACAACACTACAGCTGTTTCACAGCTACATTAATGCTCCAGCATCTAGCCCTTTCTGCTCTGTTCCCTCCTAGTGCTGTTAACTCTTCTCTCTGTCTCTCTGCTGCTGGGTGTCAAACTCAGGGCCTGGAGCGCGCTAAAGAATTTCTTTATCTCTGAATTATGCCCTCATCCCCACTTTAAATGTTTCTATTGCTGATGTTGGCAAGGCCAGTGTATATACCAGGCACAGGGGGATACTTTAGGTGCTTTAGGGACCTATGCTTTATTTTACTTATTATTTATTTTGGAAATAAGGTCTTGCTCTAGCTCTGACTGATGTGGTCCTCTTTTTATATAGCCTAGACTGCCCTTAATCTCATAGCAGTCATCCTGTATTAGCCTCCTGAGTGTTGAGATTACAGGTATATGCTGTCATATCCGATTTTACAAATGTTTAATTTCTTTCAAAGTCAGAATTGAAAGCAATATGATAACGTAGCGTCCTCGGATGGCTGAGGTGGGAGCATCTCTTTCGCTCAGGAGTTACCAGGGCAACATGGTGAGAGGGTAGCTAAAAAAAGAATAAAATAAACTGAGTTATTCACACACAAAGTACAAGCAATAAAAGTATAGTAACAAATTCATTTGTCACTGTACCAAGGTAGTTATAAAATACAATTAATTTTTTTTGTTTGCTTTTCGTGAAAGAAGGGAGTTCACACAGGTCAAAGGGTTTTGAGCTCTATGAAGTCAAAATGTGGCCATAGGATTGATGATCACATTGTCCACTACGAGGAATCTTGCTGCTGTCGACGGCTGCTAGGTAAACAGACTTCAATATATAATATGTTTCAATATATAATATACATATTACATATATTGCATACTATTCTTTTAGGAACTACATTAAGACTTGAGGATAAAGGGTGACAGACAAGCAAGATCAGTCTCTCCCTCCACAGAATTTGAATGTAGCTGAAAAAGCAAACCACGAAAGTACTTGTTGCACAATATGATGGGTGTCATTATTAGAGAGGAATTACAAAATGACGGTAAAATAGGAAAGGAGACACTCGTCATGGGGTCAAAGGACACAGGCCGTCGTGCCTTAGTCCATAGATGCTATACACCCAGTTTTTCTCCTTCCTTTTAAATAACACATGGATTGGGTCATACTTGTCCCTGTGGCCCATTGTCACAAGAGCTTACCAAGAACTTACCTGAAGGATGTCTCTAGGGACAGACAAGCTGTCCATTGCACAATTTCTTACATGGGAAATCCCCTTAAATCACAAGGAAGAGACTTAAAAAAGGAGGAGGAGGGGGAGGGGGAGGAGGAGGAGCAGCAGCAGCACCCAACCTTCTTGAGCAACACCTTCAGACCCTTCTGCAAACACGGAACAATGTCTGCTCGTATCCCATCAGTGGATCATCCGAGTATCCCCGAAACTAATGCCCCCTTTGCCCTGTTATCTTTTCCCTGATAATTTATGTTCAGTCTGAATTTGTATCTCTGTGATTTCTGGGTCATGTGCCCTCCTGTCTGGCATCCACACAATAGGAGACGGAATCAAGCAACATCGTTTTGCAGTTTACTCATCATCTTGCTACTGATCGTTAACCACTTGTAAATATATTGCTTGGGTGTTGGCTGAGGTCCTTGTCTGTCGTCTTGTGCTTTCCCACGCTCTTTTTTCACAGTGTCCTGACTAGGTTAGTTGATTGTAAAGAAGTTTCTGGAACTCCTCGACAATTTCACAGTCTCATGTTTCTCTTGCTACCCTTGCTTCCTCCTCACCTTTCAGTGAGACCAGTTTGTAAGAATTTCTGGGGATTTCCACGTTGTCCAAGGAAGAAGAACTTTCTTCTTTGACGTTATGGAGAAACTTGTGCCCGGCTTTCTCGAGCTGGCTTTCTCAACTATTTAAATTCACATACGTTACCTTTTCAGTTCTCACCTCTCATGCATAAGTGGGATTGCTTTTAGGAACTTCTTTATCCCAAACGTAATATTTTAAAGATCGTTTCTGGAATCATCTCAAGCATGTTATAAAAATTTCCATGGTTTGTGGCAATCCCCCCCCCCCCCCCGCTGTCCTGAAGGAATTAGAAAAAGACTAGGTCATGACCATAATGATTTACTTGTGTGCCCCATGGTAGCCCGTGCTGACAAATCGACATGGATTATTATTGAAGCTCATTGGTTAATTTCCCTTTCTTCTTTTTGTTGTTATTTCTTCTGTTGTGTATGTGTTTCTTTGCTTACTTGTGTGTGTGCTCATGTGGGGATATGCATGCATGTCCACCTGAATGTGTGCATATGTGTGGAGACCAGAGGTTGATGCCCATGTTGGGTCTCTTCCTCTATCACTCTCTGTGCTGGATAGGTTTTTGTTTTGTTTTGTTTCTTTCTTTTCACACAGGGTTTCTCTGTATTGCTTTGGAGCCTGTCCTGGAACTCACTGGGTAGACCAGGCTGGCCTCAAATTCACAGATATCTGCCTGCCTCTGCCTTCCAAGTGCTGGGATCAAAGGCGGTCACCACCAACGCGCGGCCTATGCTGGATAGTTTTGAGTCAGCTTGGCACAAGCTAAAGTCATCTGAGATGAGGGAGCCTCAATGAAGAAAATGCCTCTACTGGGCTCTAAGGGGGGGGGTGCATTGGTCTCCCTGGAAGAGGAAATAGAATAGGTTTGTGGATGGGTTGGAGGTAGGTGGGGATTGGAATGGGGGCACCAGGTGGAGGGGTGGCGTGGAGAGAGAGAGAGGAGAGAGAGAGAACTGGAACTGGAGGGCATTTGGGGGGCAATGTGGAAAGTAAGTGCAGTAGAAATGCCTAGGATCCAAGCGAGGACTCTTAGCAGTGGATGATACAGAGCCTGACCTGGACAGCTTTTGTAACCAGGCAACCTCCAATGGTGGGATTGGCATACCCACCCAACCAAAAGCCTTCTACTTACATTCTATCTACCTGCAAGGTGTGCCAGGGCAATCTAGGCACAGAACTTGTGGGAGTGGCCCACAATGACTGGTCTACTTTGAGGTTCACACCACTAGAGGGAGCCCATGCCTGGCACTGCCTGCATGACCAGGAACCAGAGCTTGGACAGCCCAGAGACATAGGATAGGAAAAAAAAAATCAATAAAATGATTCCTAATGTTATTCTACTATACTCTCAGATCGGTACCCAGCCCTATCAGAGAGGCTTCATCCAGCTGCTGACAGGAGCAGAAGCAGAAACCATAGCCACACATTAGGGGAATAGAGAGCCCAAATTGGAGATCTCCATCCGGTCCTCCACTAAGAGCTGGGGAACCCCTCAGAAAAGAGAAAGGAAGGATTGTAGGAGGCAGAAGTGTGGAGGATACCAGGAGAACATAGTCTACAGGATTAACTGAGCAGGGCCCATAGAGGCTCACAGAGACTGAAGTGGCCATCAATGAGCCTGCAGGGACCTGTGCTAGGTCCCCTGAATACACCGTATGGTTGTTAGCCTTGAGCTTTTGTGGGACTCCTAACACAGGGAGCTGGGGTGTCTCTGACTCCCCCAGCCTACTGGGCTGCCTCACCCAGTCCTGATATGAGGGTGTGTGCCGGTTTTCACTGTTTCTTTTTATGCTGTATTTGGTTGGTGTCCCTGGGAGGCCTGCCCCCCGAAGGGAAATGGAGGCGGAAGAGTGGATTTGGGGGAGAGTTGGGGGGCTGGGAGGAGTGAGGAGGGGAAACTGTGGGCGGGATATATTGTATGAGACAATGAACAAACAAACAAATAAGTGAAAACGCCTCCATAAGTACAGGTTATAGGCAGGCCTGTAATTGAAATTAGTGATTGATGGAGGAGGGCTCAATCCGTTGTGGGTGGTGCCATCACTGGGCTGGTGGTCATGGCTTTTATAAAAATGCGGGCCGTGCAAGCCATGGGGCGCAAGCCAGTAAGCAGCACCCCTCTGATGGGAGATGGCATGCTGTAAATATGTTTCTCTTATTGGTTAATGAATAAAGCACTGTTGGCCAATAGGAAAGCAAGATAAGCGGGACTAGGAGACAAGAAAGATTCCGGAAGTAGTACAGAGGAGAGTCATCATGGAGGATGGAGAGAGTAGAATGCCAGCCCCTCTCTCCGGTAAGATGAGACCACGTGGGAGTACTTAGATTAATAGGAATGGGTTAATATTTAAGAGAGAACTAGCTGATAAGAAACTAGTAACAGGCAACAGAATTACACCTAATACAATGTCTCAGTATGTTATTTGGGGCTGGCTCCGTGGTGGGTCCAGGCCGGCAAGAAAAACCTACTCATAACACCCCTCCATGGCCTGTGCATCAGTTCCTGCTTCCAGGTTCCTGTGGTGCTTGATTTCCTGTCCTGACTTCCTTCAATGTGGAAATGTAAGCTGAATAAACCCTTGCTTTTTGGTCATGGCGTTCATTGCAACAAAAGAAACCCTAACTAAGACACCCTCTGTCCTATTTTGGAATGAGCTCTAGGAGCTGACCTGTTGCAAATCGCCATACTTACCCAAAAGATCCTGTGGGGTTGGAGTAATTGTAGTGGCTTTTCATTGCTGTGACCAAGTACCGGACAAAAAGCAGTGTAAGGTAAACGTGTTCACACCGACACCGATTGAGGGTAGGGATTTTGGTGGGAGGAGCCTTTGGCTGTGGCTGCAGCAGTGTGAGGTCTTCGGCTCACATCTGCCCAGTTCAGGAAGCAGAGCGAGAGGAAAATGAGGTTGGACTAAAAGCCCTCAAGGCTCAGCCCTGTCTTGTGCAAAATGTCTGGCACAAGCGACTGACAGAAGATTCATTTTGTCACACAGTCTGAGGCTTCTGTCTTCCTGGGTGGGAACGTTATGGCGGCGGCGTGAGCCAGCTGAGCACTTTACATTCAGTCAGGAAGCAGGAGAGGCGAATGCTGCAGTTCCAGTCCAGGACCCCCATCCATGAATGGGGTTGCTCACGTTTAGGGGGGGGGCTTGTCACATCAGTTACCCTAGTCTAGAAAAACCCTCATAGATACACCTAGGGATTGTTTCTACGGTGATTCTAAATCCCACTGACAATCAAGAGTAACCAACACACACGCACACACACTTCTCAAAGTCTCCAGAATCTCCCCAAATGGTGCCACCGTCTAGGGTCAAGTCTTCGAACAAATGGTGTCAAATATGTGAGCCCCTGGGGGAAATTTCACATTAAAATCATAGCAATGACCAAAGGAGTGTGCTGGCACCGGGACAGACAAACCAAGTAGATGGCACAGCTAGCCGAGCCAGTGACACCCTTTAGTGAGACAGGGTTCCTACCGACCTGGGGAGCCTTTCTATATCGTCACTTACGGACTTTTTACTGCTCATTTTTATGAGTTCTAACTCAAAATACGCAGCCACCCCCCTCCCCAACTTTGACATCTTCTTTGAACACAAGCCAAGTTTTATCATCTGAGAGGCTGAGGCAGAAGGGTTTGGATTCTTGGTCAGATTCAGGCCGGTGTGAGCTATAAACTTTATACATGCCACTTCCTACTTTTTTTTTTTTTTTGTCCCTGAAGCAAAATTCAATAGGGAAGATAAAGTAGCTTAATTTCAGATCAGGGGAAGATATTTAGGCATATAAAGTTAAAAGCTACATTTTAGTGTTCTGGATTTGAAAAGTCCAACTGTGGGGATGAATGTGAGAAACCCACACACCCCTTAGTAAGCAAGATGGCAGCGTGTGTCCGGGAGAGGCCAAAGTAGCCACACAACTTAGCTAAGGGCGGTGAGAAGCTGAGGCATCTGGCTTGCATTTGAAAGGATGGAAAAATACAGCCTAACTCTCCAATGATCCCAGGAAGCTAAAAGTTTAGAAATACTATCCCCAAAGCCCTAAAAACATCAAAATCCAGACCCTCTGCCAGTAAATAGGCAAGGTCACACTCCTTGCTGTTTACGACAGACAGGCACTTGAGTATGTAATCCTGGCCTAGTAAGATAATAGAAAATGAGCTAACTAACTGCTCATCTTACTTCATAAACTGCTTGTGGAACCCCCGCCCCAGTGACCTACGTGTGGGCTTTGTAAACCCTATAAAAACTGTCTCAATTCTATCCTCGAGGTCTTCAGTCCTATGACTGTGGACCCCAGTGTACTTGGAGTAAAAATTCCTCATGCTATTTGCATCGAGAGCGCTTCTGGTGAGAGCGCTTCTTGTGAGTGATTTGGGGTGTTACTTTTCCTGCCTGGGAGCGTGAAGGTCCATGCTCTGCAGGTCTTTCACATTATTTTGTAATTTTCTTGTATTTTGAGACCATATTTCACTATGTAGCTTACTGTGGTCTTTTTTCTTTTTCTTTCTTTCTTCTTTTTTTTTTTTGGGGGGGGGGGTTGGCAGGCTTTCTCTGTAGCTTTGGAGCCTGTCCTAGAACTAGCTCTGTAGATCAGGTTGGCTTCGAACTCACAGAGATCTGTCTGCCTCTGCCTCCTAAGTGCTGGGATCAAAGGCGTGCACCACCAACACCCGGATCTTTTTTTTTTTTTTTTTTTTTTTTAAAGATTTATTTATTATGTATACAGGGTTGTCCTGAGGTGGTTGTGAGCCACCATGTGGTTGCTGGGAATTGAACTCAGGACCTCTCGAAGAGCAGCCAGTGCTCTTAACCTCTGAGCCACCTCCCCAGCCCCCACTTAGTGTGGTCTAAGATTTACATATGTTTATTTTCCATGTGTGAGTGTTTTGCCTGTGTGTATATATGTACACTACATGTGTGCCTGGTGCCTGCGGAAGCTGAAAGAGGTGAGTCGTTCCCCTGGAATGCAGTCACAGGCAGTTGTCAGACATCATGTGGTGATGACCAGCAGCCAGTGCTCTTAACTGCAGAGCCCATCCCTCCAGTCCCCGTAGTCTTAAGTATGATCCTTCTGCTTCTGTCTCCCGACTGCTGGCTTTACAGGTGTTCCCTATCTACACACCAATTCTTCTCTTCGAGAACTTCTAAGATTAGCGTTTTTTCCTTCTGAGCTATTATCTTATTTAAAAATTCACGAATTAACTACATCAACTTACTCCCAGTGCAAAGAAGAAAGAAGAGCTGCTCAGTCTCCTATGTCTCGGCTGCCTTTGTCACTTGGTTGTCAAGTTGGAGGATTCCTTTTACATTCCTCCCAACTTCTTATTCTCTATGAATAAGAATTTCCTTTGAATTGCAAAGTGGGAGACTGGGTTCATTTCTAAATTTTGACGAACATTATCCAATATCTGTAACTAAGCTGAGGGGCATCTCACTTCCCTATTAGGTTTCAGAGAATTGAGGGAAGATCCATTCCTTTGTCTGAAATAACTCCATCTCTCTCTCTCTGATTCATTCTTTTCAGTTACGATTTTCCTCAGTTTATCTTAGATTCCAGGATCACAGATCTGAGAGAGCTGAACCTGTGCCCCAGCAACAGAGACTTTTTTTTTTTTTTTTTTTTTTTTTGGGCTCCAATAAGACTTTAAGAGAAATCTGTCCAGAGATCTACAGGAATGACCACAACTAACAATCTCAGCAATAGTGGAGAGGCTACCTTTAATGCCCTTCCCTGATAATGAGATTGATGACTACCTTATATGCCATGCTAGAGCCTTCATCCAGTGGCTGATGGAAGCAGAAGCAGACACCCTCAGCTAAACACTGAGTCAAACTCCTGGAGTCCAGTTGCAGAGAGGGAAGAGTGATGAGCAAAGGGGTCAAGACCAGGCTGGAGAAACCCACAGAGATAGCTGACCTGAACAAGGGAGAGCTCATGGACCCCAGACTGATAGATGGGAAACCAGCATAGGACCAACCCAGACCCCCTGAATGTAGGTGTCAGTTAGGAGGCCTGGGCAGTCTATGGGACATCTGGTAGTGGATCAGTATTTATCCCTAGTGTACAAATGGACTTTGGGAGCCCATTCCCCATAGAGGGATACTCCCTAGCCTAGACACATGGGGGAGGGCCTAAGTCCTGCTCCAAATGATGCGACAGACTTTGATGATTCCCCATGGCAGGCCTCACCCTCCCTGGGGAGCAGAAAGGGGATGGAATGAGAGTTGGGGAGAGGACAGAGGAATGGTGGAGGGAGAGGGAACTGGGATTGACATGTAAAACAAGCTTGTTTTAAATTTAAATTAAAACACACACACACACACACACACACAAACACATATATATATCTTTGTGTTGCCAGTCCTAGGATAGTAAGCCAGACTGTTACCTGACTCTGCTTGATTCTTGACATTTTTCCTTTGCCATTATCACCCCAAAGCTATTGTTGACACCCCAAAGTCAGCAGTCTGGTGTTATCCTAGTCCAGTTACACTACAAAGAAATCCCTTTGATGTTTTATTGCTAGAAGCCTCCTGTTTGATCATCTGGGGCAAGTAGTGCCCTTGGGGCAAGAGACTGTGCCCTTGGGTTTCCCAGAATTAAGCTTTTGGCCTAGGACTCTGGTAACAAAACAGCTGGGCTATGCCCAGCTGAACAGAAAACGGTGTGATGACTCTGTTCTCTAATTGCTAGGTTTTATAATGACCATTCTCTAGGCACTCAGTGTGTATGTTCTGAGTTCTAGCCCATGCAAAGCACTGAGCTTGATGCAGAGGATACAGAGAGCGTATGTACACAGTCCCACTTAAAATATACTAATGCAGGGCCAGGAGGAACGGTGCACACCTTTAACCCCAGCACTCTGGAGGCAAGTAAGGGTGATGATTACATTACTCTCTTAAAAGTGAGGTTAGCAAGTACACAGTAGAATAGCAGGCTTAAGTGCTAAGTGACCTCAGGATGTATTGTTAGCTCTTGCTGTGAGGTCTAGCAGAAGCTCCAGTCTCTTTGGATGGAAGAGATACTTTTTTTTTTTTTTTTAACATTAATCCTTATAGTCTTTTTAAAATTTAAATTAAAAACAATCTTATTTTAAATACCAATCCCAGTTCCCTCTCCCTCCCATTCTCCCATGCCCCCTACTGACCTCCCATCCCATGGGTGGGGCGTGGCTTCCATGGGGATCATCAAAGTCTGATACATCTTTTAGGGCAGGACTTAGGCCCACCTTCGTGTATCTAGGCTGAGAGAGTATCCCTCCATGGGGAATGGGTTCACAAAGCCCATTCATGCACTAGGGATAAATACTGGTTCCACTGCCAGCTGCCCCATGGACTGGCCAAGCCCCCCCCAACTGTCACCCACTTTCAGGGGGCCTGGTTCAATCCTATGCTGGTTCCCCAGCTGTCAGACTGGGGTCTGTGAGCTCCTACTTACTCAGGTCAGCTGTCTCTGTGGGTTTCCCCAGCCTGGTCTTGACCCCTTTGCTCATCACTCCTCCCTCTCTACCACGGATTCCAGGAGTTCGGCTCAGTGCTTGGCTGTGAACCTCTGCTGTAAGAGATATTTTTACAGCATTGCATCACCACAGCCCTGATGTTCACAAGGAGTGCAACACTAGACAGAAGCACCATCGTTTCCCTCTTGACTTCTGCAACACAATCTGGCCCAGCCCTACTTAGCCCCAGCTAGGAAAATTCATCTGAAACATAAATCTGATGAGCTCACTACTGGGCTTAAAATACTTGCATGGCTTCCCAATGGCTCATCTAATGTCCAACTCCTTGGGAAAGGACATACCCCTTTCAAGTCCTTCTATTTATTCATTTATTTGCAAACCTCTCTTCTATTTGTTTGAGACAGTGTCTTATGCATCCCAGAGTGGCCTTAAACCCACTGTGTACCTGAGCATGAGTGACCTTGACTTCTGCTCATTCTACCCTAGTCTCTTAAGTGTCGGGATTACAGGCATGTGACACCATATAGTACTGGGGATCAAATCCAGGGCATTGTGTAGGCTGGGCAAGCACTCTATGGACAGAGCAACATCCCCAGCCCCCAGAACTCCATTCTTTGTAGTTAAGAGGTGGATCTACCCATGAAACAGAAGCTCGGGGTGACTTTAGTAAGACAGATGGTTCTATATGACTTTCAATAATACAGAGCTAAGCAGCCCAGGACTTGTCTGAAGGCCGAGCTATTAGGAACTGTTTACTTTTGGATACAATCTCCTATGGACCTCACCAGTACACACAGGGAACTCTCCAAATTGCACCCACTTTCTAGTGGCTGGGAGGGGCAGAGGACACACCTACTCCCTATGAGAGTATGGTACGAGCAAGCTTGCACTAATACTTTTACTCACTTCTTACTTATCAAAAGTTGGTTATGTGGCTACATTTAGCCATAAAGGAGGGAGGAAAATGGCCTTAGGTGGGCCCAGATATTAACTTGGAGGTCTGAATGGATAATGGGGACACCTAGTGGTCTCTTTCAGAATGACTAATTTGATTAATTAGTGTGATTCATTAATCTCTAAATATATCATTAGACTGCAATCTCTGCAACAGCATGGCTTTGTCTGTTTTTGGTAATCACCGTGTCCTTTCCGTCGATCCCAGTTCCTGCTACATAGCAGAACCTTAATAAATACTTCATGAGAATGTGAGTGCATGGGTCTGGTTTCTTACCACACCTTGCATTTCTCCATCTTAGGCATGAAACTCCAGCTGGACCAAATCTCTGTGGTTACCTTGAAATTTATTCATTATCAGTCAGTGAGAGATACTGTTCTAGAATGGTAAGCAAAAACACTTGCCTTGGACTGTGTGTGTAGCTCAGTGATAGAAAGAATGCTTTGCACATAGCGAGGTGATACATTCAGTCTCCAGTATATGTTTGTGTTGTGCATACTTGGGCACGTGTGTACATGAGCAAGCACACCATTTTGCTGTTGCTTAAATTTCTCTCTCTCTTGTCTCTCCTGTAACAGGGTGTCATGTATCTCAGGATGGTCTAGAATTCTCTATGGTAGCCAATTTTGCTGGTCTTGAACTCATAATCTTCCTGCCTCAACCTCATCAGTGCTGTGATCTCAGGCCCGCACCAACCACCACATCCATTCACTAACCCTCCCTTAAAAGTATCTACAACCTATAAGATGTTATTGGTAATAGAGAAAGGGAGAGGGGAACTGTTCTAATAGGCATAGATGTGGCTAGTGTGAGGAAACACGTTTTCCTGCGTAAGACTCAGTGATGGCTCTGAAAGCCAAGAAAGGAAGCAATAATGTAAGGCAGAGGAAGTGAGAGGCTTCTGTTTCCTTCACGCTCAAGAGCGGGCAAGCTGGCATAAGGAGAGCTTCGCGCTTTCAGGCAGGAGGGGAATACCAGGTTTCTGCAGAGAAATGCCGTCAGCAATCAGGAAGCCAGGGCTGGAACCTGGCAGCAGGAACTTAAGCAACGACCCCGGAGGAACACTGCTCCAGGGTTCTACTCAATGGCTTGTTCACCGTTCTTTCTTCTGTCACCCAGGGCCACCAGCCCGGCGTGGCCCTGCCAGCACTGAGCTGGATACTCTCACATCAACCATTAATCAAGGAAACGCCACCCACACTTGCTTACAGGCCAGTCTGATGGAGATGTTTTTAATTAAGGTTCTCGAGCTGGATACTCTCACATCAACCGTTTAATCAAGGAAACACCACCCACACTTGCTTACAGGACAGTCTGATGAAGATATTTTTTAATTAAGGTTCTCGCCTTCCCACACGAGCCTAGCTTGTGTCAAGCTGACAGCAAACTAACCAACACAGTAGCCATAACTCACTCTTGATCTGTCAGAAACGTGTTGGGCCATGGGCTCTCCAGGGCAAATACCAGTTTTGATTATCATTTTATTCAGCAAGCTTCTGTCTCATAATGATGGGAGATGTCATTCTGTAAATAGGTTTCTTGTATTGGTTAATGAATGAAGCAAGGTTGGCCAATAGGAAAGCAAGATAGGCGGGACTAGGAGACAAGGAGGAGAGAGGAAGTAGTAGGGAGGAGTCAAGATGGAGGATGGAGAGAACAGAGGCCCGGCCCCCTTTCTCCGGTAAGATGAGGCCACGTGGAAGTACTTAGATTGATAGAAATGGGTTAATAATTAAGACAGAGCTAGCCAATAAGAAATTAGTAACAGGCCAACAGCTTTATATCTAATACAGCATCTCTGTGTGTTATTTGTGGCTGGCGCGGCTGTGGGACCAGGCCTGCGGGAAAAACATACTCGTAACATCATAAGGCTAAAATCCTTTAGAAGATACACTCTCAGAATGTTTCTGTATCCCCACCCCAAAGCATATGCGGAACCCGGAATTTCCAGTGGGGGGGTGTTAGGAGGGGGGCTGTTAGGGGGCGACCAGTCAGGAGATATCACTAAGTTTCCCATCCCCCCCCTTTTTTTTTGCTGTGTGAAGATACACAAGATAAACAACTGCTTGCATTTAAAAAATGCATTAATTTTATTTATTTATTTATTTATTTATTATTTATTTATTTATTTTCGAGATAGAACTTTTGCTATGTTGCCTCAGACTTTGGCCTGCAGTGACTCTCCATTTTAAGCCTCCCGAGTAGCTGGGAGCGCCTGCGGACTTGACAGTGGCCCAAAGGGGCTTAGGCAGCAAGGTTCAACCGTACTCCCTTCAATATTTCAGTTCAGGGTGACTTTGCAAATTCAGCTGCTTCACACATCGAGCTCCTCCTCCGTCCCTTCAGAGTTTTGATGTCACCGAGTGTGCAAACAATCGAAAAGGGAGAAGAAATTGAAAGCAGGGAGGGAAGGGGCTACTTTGGGATGCGTGTGGTTGGGGTAGATGGGAAACTGGCCGGTGGGAGGGTAATGTTTGCGGGGCGCGCGCTGTGTGTGCAGGGAGCTCATGGGGCTTGGTGGAGCTAGAAGATAACGGGGCTAAGGAAAGAGAGAGAAGCGTGCATGACCCAGCAGCCTCCACACTCGTTTGCTGGTGCGCTGTGACAGCTTTGTGTAAGCGAGGGGTTGGCTGTATCTAGGTGACATTTTTATTGTTTACTTGTTTGACCCAGGGCTACTGTATAAGAAAGAAGAGGGTAGGCTGGGCGGTGGTGGCACACGCCTTTAATAGAGGGGCAAAAAAGACACACAGAAGGAGGAAGATGCTGAACGGGACCTCGGGGGTTACCGGCTGACAGCTGCAGACCTGATACTCGCTTGGGGGGCAGGGCTGTAGCAACCAACCTCCTGGCAGGAGAAAGGAACTGTGGCAAGGTGTTGAGTCTGGTGACTAGGCTGGTGCCAGGGGCTTCAGACGCCACTGGAAATGTGACTAGAAAGTGTTATACCTGGCAGTGATGGAAACTTGATTCAAGGTGATACTCTGGGCCTGCTGACTTTACAGTTGCACGGCTCTCTCTCTCTGTCTCTGTTTCAGACTCAAATAGAATAAACCATATTAGAGCAGGCTGGGTGTGGGTTAATAGAGAGAGGTATGGTTATGATGAACAAAGGGCGTGTGCATGATTTGAATTTACCATTTACAACCGGTTGCAGAGAGAGCTTGATCTGTAATGTACTTGTCATGTAAGCCTGAGGACCCAAGTTCAACCCTCCAGAACTCGTTTAATAGAGCCGGGTGGGCGAGCTGGGGATACAGCTAAGTGTATAAGAACACTTATGCCTAAGCAAGAGGACCTAAGTGTAGATTCCTAGTATGCATGCAAAGATCTGGGCATGACCACGTGGGCCCATAACCCTAGAGCTGGTGGGGATGGAGACAGGGTTGCTGGGGCCCATGGGCCAGCCAGTCTAGCTGGAAACCAAGGAGCTCCAGGTTCAGTAGGAGGGCCTGTCTCAAGGGCATAATGAAAAGTGACAGAGGAATATACTCAGCATCCTTCTCAGGCCTCCAGGTGTGAGCGCTCACACACACACACACACACACACCCTTCTATAAACACACATATATACACACATACAAATACAATCGACTTGAAAACTTGGCTGGAACTCTCTGTATCAGTTCCCTCTGACAACCACCCCCCTCTCGCCTCAAAGTCAGTGGTGCCTAGTCGAGGAGGTGAGCAGATTTCCCTGCCAGGTGGGGCCATCACATAGCATGTTATGGCTTTTGTTTTTAGTTCTGGAGTTCCAGAACTCAATCCCCCGACCACAGCCCAACTCAGCTCCCCAGATCTGCCTTGCCAAATGGCACTAGGAATTCTATTAATTAGATGTAATTTAAATATTCCTCTATATCACCTCCTTGCCCATTCCCTTTCCCAGACACACTGAAAGATGCACAATCCATTGGCACAGGCAAGGTACACAAGCTACTCCCTAGTACATATGTCCCCTTCTGCTCCCTCGAGTAATTAGTTGGATGCTTACTACAAATCATTGCTTGTTCCCAAACCTGTACATGCCTTGCGATCTGAATGGGGACCAGATGTCCACATCCAAAATCTCCAAAATTTGGGGCTATGTCATCTTAATATGGTAGCAGGGGCCCAGAAAGCATGGCCAAGGTTAAGGGCCTTGAGATGGAGACCATAGCCTGCGTTAACCAGCACAATTTAACTCTGTGAATGTGGATGTAGTTGGAAACTTGGGATAGGAGGAGGCAAAGAAGGTGCTGGCTTTGAGGTGTAGGAGAGGAGATGGGAGGTCTCTAGGTGGGTTGGGAAAGGAACGGAAACAGGTTTCCTAAAGCAAATGCAGCCCTCCAGACAGTGGTCAGCATGGTGACGCCAGTACCAGGCTCCTGACCGATAAGCTGCACTGTCACAATTTTGTGTTATTTTTAGCCGCTAAAAAAAAAAAAAAAAAAAAAAAAAAAAACTGCAAAAAAACAAAAACCTGGTTTTAAAGCACCATGTGGGACATTAGTGTCCCTGCCAAACAACCCTTGCACAGAGCCTGACACTCAATATGTCAAAAATGGGAACTCCATCTGTGTGCCACCAACTGCCAGGAACCCAAGCTAGAAAGGTGGGCAGAGCCCCAACCGCTCCCTCCCCTCTGCTTCCCACACTCAACAGGTAACAGAACCACAGGGGCTTGGCCCCTAGGAATCCTTGCCTCTTGGATTGGCTTCCCACACAGCCCACTCTCAATGCCTTCCTAGGTTCCACAGTCTCTCTCCTGGGCGGAGTGGTTTCTCAGACTCCATTTTCACCCAGCTCACGGCCGCCAGTGATGTGTGTACTAGAAACCGAGGCACGTTACTGACATGACCCCACATTCCGGCTTGCTCCGGTGCCCACAGGATGTAGTCTGTGTGTCTTGCCTGATTGATGCACATTTGGTATGCTGATACGGCTCTCAAGTACATCTTCAGCCCCATCCCCTGAGTGCCCTTCTCTTGTTGTGAGCTGCAGGAGCCGAGGTGGGGGGGTTTAGGATGCCGCCTCCCCCACATCTTTGCAAACCTGCCCTTGCTGTGTTGGGATGTGCTATGCCGGAATAGCATAGCCCCCAACTCAAAGTGGCCTGAGTAGTAAAGGAACTTCTTGGCTTATGTGAACCGTGGGTCAAGCTCAAGGGTTGGTCTGATCCAGTGGCTTCCTGTCACCAGGGATCCAAATCCTTCCTTGTCTGTCTTCTCCTCTGTCATCTTCATCGCGAGGCCGCTTCCCTCTCACTTCCTCTTGTGTGACAAAGAGGTTGTCAACAGCCCTTGGGCTGCCTGCCTCTTTTCTTGATGGTGTATGCTTGTGTGTGTGCGCGCGCGCGCGCGCGTGTGTGTGTGTGTGTGTGTGTGTGTTCCAGAAAGACTCTCAGGAGATCAAGAAATCCTTTCTCAAATCTGCAATAAGTGCGTTCCTCATGCTCTCTGGCTGCACTTGGTTTATTTACAGGTGATAACCCGAGTTGCCTGCCTCAGAGTAGAGGTAGAACTGGGCCCACTGGCCTGGCTTGTAGGTTTCGCTGCATGTGTTTGAAATCTGGGTATTTTCCAATAGAAGGAAGGGACTGAGTGTTGGGTCAGCAATTGCAATGTTCCTAGTACTTCATTTTTAGCAGAAAATTTACTGATAACCTTTTTTGTGCCAGATATCTTTGCAAGGCATTGAATGCTATCAAAGGACAAAGTCAGAAATGCTAAAGACAGAAAACGAATTGAAATGTAAACATCTGTGTTTTCAAATGGCTTTGGCAACCCCTGTGAAAGGGTTATTTGATGTTCATAGGGTTTGCAGCCCACACATTTGAGAAACACTGACTTATATGATCAAGTGCTTTAGGACAGGTTTTGAGTTTTTGTCCATGCAGTTTCCACACGGCCTGCGGTTTCTTAAGATGGCACGAATGTATCTCTGTGAGTGTATGTTTTGCTGAGCATCAAACCCAGAACCTTCAACCTACAAGTCAAGCATTCTGCCATGGAGCTATGTACCTAGCCCCAAAAACTGCCTCGTGATTCAGTAGACGTAAGGCAAGAGATTATTTACTATAATTTCTATACAACAATTAAAAAAAGAATCCAGACTTTTACTGTGTTTTGTTTTGGTGATTTCATTGTGGGTGAGTGAGCTGGGAAAGGTCATATGCTAAGAAGTACTGGGCCAAGAGCCTCAAGACTCTTCCTAGGTTATTTAAGTAGCACCAGTGTTTTGATCTGCTCTGGCATTTGTGGAGGATGGGTTTGTTTGAGCTTGCTCTGTTACCTGTAGCCCAGATGGGGAAGGTTTTCCAGTCTTTACTGTTGCTGACTGGTTGGTTCCTTTCCTATGTTGTTCTTGGCTCTCTCCCAGTCCCTTGCCATCTCCTACAACTAGTCAACCATAGTTTGTTGGATGAATGAATGGTATTAAAGGAATAGGGAGAGGCTGAGGTGATGTAGCTGGGCAGGAAGGCTCTGGGTTCTGGTTTCAGCAAGTGATGCAGGGCCGGGGGAGGGGGAGGGGGCGGGATGTGCAGGTGCAGGGTTACAGTTTAGGTACAAGATGCTCAACATCTGTTGGAAAGTACTGGAAACAGTCTGAGAAGACTCCACATCATGCAGGCTCAGCAAAGCTTTGGGGAACTATGAGGGGGGGTCCTCTGAACTCTATTGTACATTGTTTTATTTTTAATCTGCCATGTCTGTGTATGGATAGCGGATATGAGTCTAGGAGGGCTTCTGGTCCCCTGGAGCTGGAGTTACACAGTTGTGAGTTGCTTGACCTGTGTGCTGGGTATGAACTAAAGTCCCCTGGAGAACCAGTGCCTACTCTTAACCACAGAGCCCATGACCACATACCTTTGAGACAACTGAGTAAATAAAGACAGACTGGTCCCTGAATGATAGTAAAGGGTTGTTACTTATTTTGCTGGCTACTGAGAATACAGGACGTTTCTCTGTACTCTGAGTGTGGAGGCGTTTCCAGCTGTGAGTGAGCGGCAGAGAGACAGAAAAGTGAAGAAATCACTGACGAAGGCCAGGTAGCTCTGGGCTGGTGTTAATGCAGGAGAAACTTGTGTCCCCTGAAAACCTATAGGTGGGAACTTTGGCTGTTATCTCGCTAATCTTGATTTCTGTGAAGGTCGGGTGAACAGCTAGTTTGGCTTGGTGTTAGAGGAGTTGGGGAGTGTCTCCACTTTGATTACTAACTATTGTTGTTATCGTTGTTGTTTGTGGTACCCTGGATTCGCTTATGACAACCCTCATGCTAGTCAACCACTCTATTACTGAGCTATAACCACTGCTGTTTTTTTATTTTTTGAGGTAGAATCTGACTACGTAAGCATTTGAATGTATGAGCCTGTGGGGTTCATTCTTATCCAAATCATCACACTCTATTATTTTTTGAGACACCCTCACCAATTGGCTAGACTGGTGATCGGTAAGCCAATAACCTGGACATTCTTATCTTCAGTACTTACCATGAGGGCTTGAGATGGGCTGTGCAGGAATCCCCATGTCCCTCCCACTCCGTGTAATCTGCTTCTGGAGAATCCTTTTGCTTTTTCAGTGTTGGGATCAAACCTAGGGCCTCACACATGCTCTACCATTGGGCTATGTCCTGGTTAGATGTAACCAATCTGGGTGTGGTCTAGACAGGACAGCTTTACAAACTAAGGCTAACAGTTGCCTGAAAGGCCCCCAGCCTGAAAGGCCTCCACTGCTCTTGGGGGACTTTTGTATCTGGCCTGCACACTTTCCATTCCGTAGAGTATGAAAAGGAGGCTTCCCGAGTAAAATGTCTAACCCCAAACTCCTTAGGGAGCACCCCCTGTTCTTTGTTTTTACAGAGAGGTATCTATTGTTCGATGTAGATGTAGGCAGGGTTTAGATTCTGAAATGTTAGGTGACCCCATCTTCCTATCTGCCCGTCTGTTCTTGTCCCTTTGAAAACATTTCCTTCTGCCTCTAATTTTGGTTCTATTCTTCCCTCTCCTTCTCACCTGAATCTTTCCTGTTATTCAAGAACAAATTCTGGCTGGCCATGGTGGTGCATGCCTATAATCTCAGCAGATAAGAGGCTATGCAATTAGGGCTGTCAATGCGGGGGCAGTGGCAGCCTGAGGTATAAGACTCTTTCTCTTTATTTAACATAATTCCTTTATTGACCCTGGGAGTTTCATATCTTGCACCCGAATTCTGCTCACCTCCCTGTTCCCCTATTCCTTCACCTCACTTCTGCAGTGAACCTCCAAGACGAAATTAAAAATATCAAACCAAACCGAAAGAAGCCAAAACAAGCAAGCAAGCAGACACCCCCAAACAAACAAACGAACCCCCCTTTGCCTCTCCACCCTTGTCCCCTCCTTATACACGTCTTCATTTCCCTGGTGGCATTGGGGGCTGATGTGTCACACAGCATACCCGTTTGTCCAATCAGCTTTACTTGCAAATGTCCGTTGCAATGAGCCACTGGTCTGGTTCAAGGTCTCTGATTTCTGGTGCACCACCCTCACTGGATCCTCACAGAAACTCTCCGTTATCCTGCAGCAGCCCCGAGTCGTGGAAATCCTGCAGGTATCATTCTACAGGACCAGTCCTTTCATGAGCTCCAGCAGGTCCTAGATGAGGTAGATGTCAGGGTGGGCCAACCCAAGGTCTGGCTGTGGGCTTGGGTGGTGCTGAGCTAGTCAGTCGCGGCAGCTGGGGCCACCCCACTCAGAAAGGGCCAGAGTCAGCTTCCCTATGCCCACTACTTAGGGCCAGTTCTCCCACGTCCGTGGTGAAGGGTGGGGCCATCTCTTCTGAGTGTGTGTGTGTGTGTGTGTGTGTGTGTGTGTGTGTGTGTGGTGAACCAGTTCTCTTACTGCAGTCTCCATGATGGGCAGGGCCAGCTCTCTCAGGGTTAACGAAGGGGGGGGGCAGTTCAGCATGGTTCCTACAGCCTCCTGTGGTGACACAGGCCCCGGCTGCAGCAGGACAACAGCATAGGCATTGCCCGCAGCTGCAGTTGGGTCCGGGCATCACCATTGCTCTCCTTGGCCTCAGCATGGCCCTGCAACACTAAAGTGGCCCGCAGGCCCCAGGCATCCTCATGGCCTTCGATGCTAACCGGAGCCTCGGACATCAACACAGACCCCAGCTGCAGCAGGACGGCCCTTGGCAGCAGTCCAGGTCGGGATGACACCGAGGCCCCGGGTGGCAGCACAGCCCGCTCCAGATGTGCGACTCCAGATGCTCCATGACCCTTGGGCACCAACATGGTCCCAGCTTACTGATCAGATCCCGGGGCAACCAAACAGCCCTCGGCTGCAGCAGGAGCACAGACATCTACTGAGCCCTGACTGTAGGCCATGGACCCAGACACGACCCTAGGCAGCGGCCTGGGCGTGAGCAACACCATGGCCCCGGTGGCAGCACAGGCCACACAGACAAGCGTGGCTCCAGTGGATTGCCCTCAGCTACTAACAAGGCCACGGGCTGCAGCTCGGACCCCAGGCTTCCAACATGGGCCATGGACATCAACACAGACCATGGCTGCTGTAGGGGCATGGCAGACTCTTGGAACAATCAAACCGCTCATTAAACACAAGCAACAGCAAACAAAAAGAAAAACCAATTCGAACGAGGCTAGCCTTCAGTAATACCTCAGACTTCCCTTGGGTTCCTGAAGACATCGCAGCGCGCTGGTTGGAGCCATACCGTGTTAAGAGGAGTGTAGGACTGAAGTGTCACTCATCCGCATCTTACTATTTTCCCCATCCTTTGGCTTGTGTTCATCATTCCGACCCTCCCACCGCATCTTGCCCGCTCGGCATACACAGGACACTTTGTTCAGCAGCCAGCAGAGGGCAGCAGAGCACCCATGGCTCTCTGTTACCAAGCTCTTAGGACCAGAGAGCACAGGGAGAAAAGACACAAAACACATCTTCATTTAAAATAGAAAAGTTTCCATGTGTTTCTGCTCTGTTTCTTGCACCCCTGAGCGCTCGATTTTCCTGGGCTCATCTCCCACCCCCCTTCTTTCTGCATCGACATCTAAGCCCAAATCTCAGAACATCTCCCCGCCACTGATGTGGGACACTCCTGGCTGTTCTAAGTTGAAGCTTTCTAGAGTTACTGAGGCTGAAGTTTTCTTATCTGAAGAGAACGATATGGCTCAGGAACTCCTTTCCTTAAATGACTGTGATGGAATATTCAGCCAGAGACTTGCCCGAAGAGTCGTGCATCGTGTAGACTGAGCATCTCCCATCACCCGGGGGAGTCTTTACTCACACATCACTTATGTCATCAAAAATGTCCCCGATACATCATTTGTAGGGCCAAGAACAAGACCACCACCAAATCATTACGGATTTCAAGCCAGTAACTGACAGCATTAAACCGCTAACAGGGTCCTGCTGGGTACAGACATGCCTGTGAAGCCAGCCCTGCCCCGAATTTCACAAGGCAAGCTTTTCTTTCTGCTAGACTATGAATTTAATACGAGGGCTTCCCGTATATTGTCTCCTTCGATACCAGGGACCAGGATCCCAAAGAGTGAGATTTTTTTTATCTGACAGAGAGATGGTACAGGATGTTTTAGGCTCTGACAATTACAAAGGGAACAAAATGAAACCCCAGCTTTCACGGGGTCTGCCCACTATGGCAGGACAACAAGTATGTAGGCAGCATGCCTGCCAGGTGGTGGCAAGTGTCCTGAGGAAAGGGAACAAAGCAGGGAGTATATGGTTCCACTGTGGGGCAGAGAGGCTTGTGATTTCACCAGATGGGCAAGGCTGGAGGAAAGGGGTGGGTCGCCCAGGTGTCTGAGGGGTGATCCTCCAGGCAGAGTGGGAGCAAGTGTAAAGGCCCTGTGACCTCGCATGTTTGAGGCTAGCGTGGTTGGCAGGAGTGACCTGGGTCCAGGTGGATGGGTGGCAGCCAGATCCTATCAATGAGGACTTTGGTCCCAGGCGATCATTTAGAGCAGAGGATGGCTCAGGAGTTCGAAAGAACTCCTGAGACATGACGCATGAAGGCGAAGACAAACACATTGAGGGGGCTCATGCAGTCTCGCACGTGGCTTTGACCAAGGTGTTCCTGGTGGAGGCAAGGAGACCGCCGGGTTCTAGAAAAGCTGAAAGTCCCAAGAGGGCAGCTGCTAGGTCAGTCTTGTCTCTCTGTGATTGCATTGCCAAACGCATGCTCCAGCATACGGAGGTACTAATTAATATGGATTTAATTAATCAGTCATCAAGTGAATACATATGCACACAGTAAGCGTTCTTATAATAATAGCTTTCTTAAGACATAACGCTAAATGAATAGAGGAGAAATTCTTTGACAGCATTTTATTCAGTTTATTCTCAACTGTCTTCTATTAAATCTGTTAAAATATTAGAGATGATTTTACATGAAGCAAATTCAGCATCTTAATGATACATGAGCTTTAATTTGTGAAAATGGACCACATTTATTTTTATTTAATTCATTAGGCGGGCTAAAACCAAATACTATTGTTCTTAAAAAAAAAAAAAAAACAAAAAAACTAGCAATAGAATGACTTCTAGTGACGCCCATCGTTAGAGAATCGCCCTCCTGTAGCAGATGGGAATAAATACAGAGAGCCACAGCCAGACAGTATGCAGAGGGACCTGGGGACACTCAGCCCTGAACAGGATGTGTCCATCAGATCCCTTCCCTTAGAGCTCAGGGAAACCCTGCTGGAGAGGTAGAGTGTAAGAGCTAGAGAGGATGGGAGGCACCTCCAGAACAAGGCCCTCTAAGTCAACTGAGCAAGGCTCACGTGAGCTCACAGACTGAGGCAGTAGGGGAGGGCCCACACGGGTCTGCACCAGGCTCTCTGTATATAGTGTATGCATGTATATAGTTTAGTGTTTCCATGGGATTCCTGAATGTGTGAACGAGTGGGTCTCTGATTCTTGTGCCTTCTCTTGGGTTCTTTTCCTTCCTGTTTTGCTTGTCCTGTCCAACTTCAACGTGATAGTTTATGTCTTATCTTACTGTATTTTACTTTGCTATATTTTAATATCCCCTCTTAGAAGCCCGTTCTTTCCCAGTGAGAAGCAGAAAGGGGGCTGGACCCAGATGGGAGAGGAGGAACTGGGAGGAGGGGAAGTCATAGTCAGGATATATTTTATGAGAAAAGAATCTATTTTCAACGAAAGGGGGACATTTTTAAAGTTATGTTAATTTAGTGTGCGCGCGCGTACGTGTGGGTGTCGAGCGTGCGTGCGTGCGTGCGTGTGTGTGTGTGTGTGTGTGTGTGTGTGTGCGCTCATGTGCTGGAGTTGGTTATCTCTTTCTTCTACGTGGGCCACAAGGACTTGCATTCTCAGGCCTGCACCTTCACCCGCTGAACCATTCCACTGGCCCCAGACTGTATTTTTCATGTGCAGTCAATAGGAACAAGTCTATCTCACCGGGACTTATCTCCTTCTGAAAGATATGGAGAGGGCCTCCTAAAACAGACCCAGTGCATTCAGTGTCGCCTCAATCCTGGAAGCGCAGTGGTACCTTCATGCTGCACATGACTTCAGTGCGTAACCACACTTTGATTCCTCTTTGATTCTCTGTGGGATTCTGGACTATGTACGCGTTTTGTATGCCTGTTTGGCTGCTCTTTACAAAATGTCTTGTGCCCACCCTGACCCCCAAGAGTCTCTAGGTGGATGTCACAGTTGTGAATGTCTTAGGACGCCAATCTACCCCGTATTCAAGGTGGGGATAGGTCTCCTATAATTTGCTGCTGTCTCCACCTTTGGATCAATAAGAATGCCTATGCCAAAACCTCGTTTTCTCTCCAAGCCTCATTTCCTCCTGCTGGGGTTAGCACCGTCTCTACCTTGCTGTGGTACCCTTTTCTAACTGCCCTGCTTGCAGTCTGGCTCAGCCCTGTGGTTCCTGCTCTGCGGCCCTTTCCTTCACTGTGCCCTCTCCAAAATGGTTTTTGGTCTGTAAGTTTGAGGTGTGGGTCTATCATGCACCACACATCGCACGGGTGCCGAGTCCAGCAGGCTGCTGTTCATAACCTCAGTTTCTCCATAGAAACTCCTGTGCTCATTTGGAACCCATATTTCTTCTACTAATATGACATTTTTCCCCCCGGTCTTTGTCTCAAAGTTCCCTCGAGGTAGGGACGTGGCTTTCTTTGTATCTTGCTGCTATCATTTATCGAGTGGCTTTTTGTCAACTTCCGGTGATAACGTGGCCCAAAGAATGAATAAGCATCGTTTCTTCATTCCAGGTTGGCAGGGGGATGCATCACCAGAGCAGCCTCGTTTTCCCAGGGTGCCAGTGCTCCTCCAGCTGAAAGTAATGCTTGGAAAGGAGAGTCTGGCTGCCCGGGAAAGAGGTTTGGGAACGCCGTGGAGTTAGCGGTGTAAACACATCTGTCCCACAGCATGCCCATCCTGTGCGGTTATGGTCTACCTGAACAAGTCGCCAGGCTGTATAGATACCCAGGCCAGCCTGATGCATTGTTGACTCCAGGACTGCTGTCTCTCTCCTGACTGACTTTGACCTTGACACTGATGCTTGGCCTTAGCACTTGCTCGTTGACTCTCTTCTGCTGTCAATGCAGTCCACAAAGAAGCAAATTCTCAGCTTGTCTCTTCATCTGACTTTCGTCTTTTCCTCCCGAGTTTCATCTCTTCTGGGCTGCCCTCACTGGATCTTGCAAGTCTTTAAAAAAAATTATATATATATATATATAATATAATTTATATATATTAATATAACTTATTAATATAAATTATATTTATATATTATATTAATATATTATATAACAATATATAATATATTAATATAATTTATTAATATAATATATATTAATTAATATATATTAATTTAAATGTGAAACAAGCTTGTTTTACATGTCAATCCCAGTTCCCTCTCCCTCCCCTCCTCCCTGTTCCCCCCACCAACCTCCAGCCCTTCCCCTTTCTGCTCCCCAGGGAGGGTGAGGCCTTCCATGGGGATCTTCAAAGTCTGTCATATCATTTGGAGCAGGGCCTAGGCCCTCCCCCATGTGTCTAGGCTGAGAGAGTATCCCTCTATGTGGAATGGGCTCCCAAAGTCCATTCATGCACTAGGGATAAATACTGATCCATTACCAGAGGCCCCGTAGACTGCCCAGCCATCCTAACTGACACCCACATTCATGGGGTCTGGATCAGTCCTATGCTGGTTTCCCAGCTATCAGTCTGCGGTCTATGAGCTCCCCCTTGTTCAGGTCAGCTGTCTCTGTGGGTTTCTCCAGCCTGGTCTTGACCCCTTTTTGTGCAGGCCTGTCTCCTCCGTCACTGTAATTGGGGCCCGCGGCCCTTCTGTGTTCTTCCTCTTCTTCCTGAGTGAGTCCTACAGGTCTCCTCTCTGGACCACCTCTTGCTTCAGGCCAACTTCAAATCCCACTTTTCTCTGCCCACTGCAATCCATTCTTAAGGCCAGCCACAGAACTTTGATCTGACTCACAATTTCTTATTGCTTTAGTGTCAAATCAAAGCATGGAGCTTGAAGTCCTTCCTGCCTACCCTGTCGCTCAGCCTGATGACCTCCGTGCTTTGCCTAATGGGTGCCCTCTGGGGACTTTTGGAGTTACTTGTAACACAAGACGAAACGCGTGCAAGCCGGGCGGGTGCCGCCGGGCGGGTGCCGCCGGGTGGGTGCCGCCAGGCGGGTGCCACCGGGCGGGTGCCGCCGAGAGGCTCTGCGCGAATGCAAAGTCCCGTGCGGAAATGGGCAAAAAATGTTAAGCGGTAAGTGCCTTCTCAGATCTGCTTTAGCGGCAAAGATCTCCTTTGCAGTAAGGAAGAGGCAAATGTCCCAAAGCTGTGGTGAGTCCACCTGGTTAAACCCTGCCCGTTGGGGAAGGTGGGGGAGGGGGGGCGGCTTCTGCCGCCTGGGGGCAAAACCCAGGTAAATCCCGCTTCTGACACCAGATATTGCGGTAAATAAGGGTCAGGATAAACAAATAGGCCGAATAGATGTTTATTCAGGGAGAAATAACTTACAACCTAGACAGATGAACACCAGGAAATTCAACCCGATCCTCTCCTGTCCGAGTCACGCCAGAAAGAGAGCGCCTTCCTGGCCCCCTCCGACCTCCTTCCTCAGGTCACCTCCGCCCATAGCTCCACCCCCCAATGGGCGTGGTCAGTGCTACAGAAGGACTACCTCACTACAATTCCCCTTTTAGTCTAAAGAAAAGATTTAGGCTTAATACAAAACTATATACAAAACAGTGAATAACAAGTGTGCTCTAAGAAAAGGAAAATCGAGAACAAAATGACCTACATATCTAGTCCTAGGGTGAGGGCATAATGGAGTTTACAATAGAGTTGTCCTAAGCTGGAAAACGTAAGTCTAGTACCTAATATATCTAACTAGGAAGAGAGAATATTAGTTGTGATAGTTTAATCTTCAACCTCATCAAGACCTGAGAAGGAAAATAACAATACTAGAGTAGACAGGAAATGCGGATGGACAACTTCCAAAACGGTGCAGCAAGGACAGAATAGCTCTCTTTACGGCTGCGCTTGCGCTTCTTGCCATCCTTCTTCTGCACTTTTGTGACGGCTTTCTTCGAGCCCTTCTTCGGAGCAGGAGCAGATTTCGCAGGATCCGGCACTTGTCATTGCATTTTCTCAGTTTTCCAGCAAGGTCTCTAGACTTTGGCGGGTCTGCAGCTAGCGCTTTCCGCTCTTTTCTTAAGGAGCTCCTTCAGTGAGCCCAGCTCCGTGCAAGGACTCTGGGTGTGGCTTTGACATTGCTTTTTACATACGTGTTATAGAACAAAGGTGGGTGGCCCACACTGGTGATCCCAGCACTTGGGAAGCTGATGCGGGAAGATGACCAATCTGAGGCCAGCCTGGGCTGCTTACAAAATTTGAGTCTAAGCTACACAGGTTACACAGAAACCTAAGATAGAGACAGAGAGAGATGATTGATAGGTAGATTGATGATAATGGTGTTAGCTAGCCAGCTAGCTAGCTAATAGATAGGTGGGTGATTGACATGGAGATATATGCCGATAGATTATTGATAGATGATTGGTTGATTGATAGATTGTGGTGATATCTTGCTTGTATAAATAAAGCTTGTTTGGCGAGAAGATATCACAATAAATGATAGATGAAAGATAGAGATGGAGAAGAAGAAAGAGAAAGACCATGGGATACCGTACCGTTTTTATCCTTATCTATACTTGCTTGGCATGTATGAGGCGCTGGATTTAATCCTGAGCTCATATACACACCACCACCAAAAACAAAAGTGAAAAAGATCTCCAGTTTAGTTTTATGTCTTTAATAGCCCTGCAGGTGCTCAACGGAGGTTTGATGAACAAGTGTTTTTTAACCATTGTGGATAGGAACGGATGAAATTCTGTGGATATTGTGCATTCAGTACACTCCTAACAGGTGGTACATCCGAAGTTAGTGAGGAAAACTTCAGTGAACAAATGCTTGCCACAGTGTAGAGTTCTTCAGTTCCCAGGATTGGAGGTGGTGTGTGTGTGCGGCTGATGCTTTTAGAACAAGGCAATCGCTCACCCTCGGGGGAGCAGATTGCATGAGACAAGCACCCAGAAGCGGGGAGATGATGCCAGCCAATCTGTCAGGTTTCATCATCTGCTGGTCCTGGGCTCGGAAGATGCTTAATATATGCCTCTCAAGCTTCTAGCTTGTGAGGAGCTGCCTTCAAATCCCGTCTCCTGCAAGTTGCTTATACAACCCAACATCTAAAAATAGTATTTTAAGAAAGAATATTATTTATTTTGGGTTTTGTAAATGAATCTTGGTGTATTTTGTTCTCTTAAAGCACAGGTTCTGATCATATCTGTTCTGTGATGAATTTAAAGACATGACGAAGAGACAAATCTCATAGGTTTGCTTGCTACACTAAGAGCCACTTTTTATTTTCATTTTATACTGCTGAAATTATAAAAGTATGAAAAAGCAGTTTAGGGAGGAGTCCATTGATTCATGAACAGAGGATGCTGTTATTGTGGACAGAAAGAAAGGACCAGTGGTTTTAATTTTTCTTAAATCAGGGAAACCTATTTTCCAGTGAGGTATGGGTGTTGGCAGATAAAATATGTGGGTTGGATAGTTGTTTATATATACTTGCATGACTGTAGGTGTGTATGTGTGTAGAGCAGCATTTACAACAAAAGCTCATAAGTTTAGAAAACCAGTAGGAAAGATAAAGCAAACTCATGAATAGCTGAGGAATGCTTATGTGGATACATTTATATTGCCTTCTTGGGATGATCTTGCAGGTAGTTCTCCTTTAACACGTAGATATTATTCAAAATGTTTTATGCTTTGAGTGGTTGAAATATCTTCCCTGAGCATTTATTATTATCATTATCATTATTATTATTGCAAAGCACCTTTTCCAACATGCTATTGAGGCCATCTTGTTAAGGCTTCCTTTCTGTTGCTTTTGGAGTACTGGGACCCTAGAGGGAGAGGTTTTACAGAAACTTTTCCCTTCTGTAGTTATGAGAGCTAATGGTAGTCATTTCAATTGAGTAGAAACAAGGCAGATCAGCCATTAAGTATAGTGGTGCAGGCGTGTCCCTAGGGATGGTTTAACTAGGGAAACAGGAAACCGGGAAGACTAATGTTGAGGGGAAATTTCAGGGCAGACTTTCCATTTTTGAGTTAAAAAAGACATTATTCTGATGGGTTTAAGTATATCATCCCTTCTGCATCCACATATGCCTTTGTGTGAAAGACAGTTCTAAATGGGTAACTTGGCAGAAATGCTGGTGGTAGGAGAGGATGTTACAGGAGACAGCGTGATGACAGAAACAGAAAGACCAGCCTTGGCTTGACCTCAGATGTCTGGTCTCCTTGGGCTGAATGCTGAGAAAGGGACAGTGTGCGTTCCTCAAACATTGTTCCTAAGCCGAGGCAACCGTATTAAAAAACACAAATCCATCGCTGGAGCAATAAATACATCGTAGGCTGAAGAAGAATGTGGCAAGCGTCCCTTTCATGCCACAGATTGAGTCCAGGTTTCCATGTGAGTGATGGCCTAATTGCTGATAGGTGACCTTTAGTTATTTCCTTCAACTTAAAAGATTAAGCTTGATTCAGGGCAGAGCTCAAGAGCAAAGAATCGTCAGCAACATAATCCGCTGAGTCATGAGAAAACGAAGATTTGGGAGTGCATGGAGACATCTCAGCCTGGCGCACAAGGGGCTGTTCCTTAAATGTCCAGAGCACCACCACCCCTCTCCTCCCCACAGCTCTGAAGCCAGTGCTCTTTATCTCTGTTTATTGTTGACGTTTGCTGTCCTTCCTGAAAGGTAAGCCTGGTCTTTGCCTCGCAGCTTCACATTTATGACCTCCCACCAGTAGTTGGCGCTGTTGTTCATTCTTCCAGCAAACACTTGAGTTCTTGGTTGCCAAGACACCAGGCTTCCTGGTTCGCCTGCTTTCTCCCTGTGTCCCTCTCCCTGATTCCTCCTTTGCAAATGTTCTCTGCCCTCCTGGCTGCCAAGATGACCACTCCTGGTATTGAAGTCCAACCAACCATTGGGTCTGTGTCATCGCTTGGGGTCTTTCCTCCACGTTGGCTTGCCTTGCATTCTTTTGCATGTTGGTTAAAGATGGCTTCAGTTTTCTAAGTGCTGTGGCAAGACATCCGCGTCTCTTCCCCCTCACCTATCCCACATTTAATCCTTCAAAAAAAAAAAAAAAAAAAAAATCCCCGATGTTTTCAGACTTATGACTCCTTGCTGTTTCCGTTGCCATTACCTTTAGTGTGGTCGTCATCTTCCCGACTTGGATTATTGCAGTTGTCTTTAGCTTTCATCTTTATTCTCCACAATTGGGGCCAGATAGGTAGTAGTGGTTCTTATTGTTCCTCACATTCCTCCTTTGTGGGGTGTGGGATTGAGCCCAGGGTCCCAGGCATAGTAGGTAAACATTCTACCACCAAGCTATATCCTCAGCCCAAGAAACTTGGCTCTTTGATACATCTGCTAAATCAGTCTACTCATTTCCAAACTCTCCAGTGACTTTTTTTTTAGTTTTAATTTATTCTTCTCTCCTATATTACATCCCAGCTGAAGTTTCCCTCCCCCGCCTACCCCTTCTCGCCTTCTAGTCCCTCTGATCTACTCCCCCCTCTCCTCCTTCAGTTCCCTTCAGACAAGGACAGGCCTCCCAGGAATATCAACCAAACATAGCATAACAATTTACAACAAGACTAGGCACCTCCCCTCCTCTCCAGGCTAGGCAGAAAAAGGTCCCAAAAGCAGGCAAAAGAGTCAGAGACAGCCCCTGCTCTCTGTTAGGAGTCTCACAAGGACACAAACTACACAACCGTAACACATATGCAGAGGGCCTAGGTCAGACCATGCAGGCTTCCTAGTTGTCAGTTCAGTCTCTGTGAGCCCCGGCTAGTTGATTCTTTGTGTGTGTGTGTTTTTTTTTTTTTTTTGGTGTGTGTGTGTGTGTGTGTGTGTGTGTTGACCCATATGGCTCATATAACCCTTCCTTCCCTTCTTCAGCAGGGTTCCTGAGCTCTGCCTAGTGTTTGGCTGTTCCTGATTCTCTGCTTTAAACTGTAAATGTAGGCTGAAAAGACTGCATGGGCTGTCCTTGTGATCTCTGACTTCCTTTCCCGTCACGTAGTGTGCGTGCGTGTGTGCGTGCGTGCGTGCGTGCGTGCGTGCGTGCGTGCGTGTGTATATATATATATATATATATATATATATATATATATATATATATCTTTGCTGTTCTTTAAGATCCCAGACGCCTTTCCATTTTAGGGCCTTTGCACCTGGTGTTTTGTCTGCCTGGAATGTTCTTCCCCAGACATGGGTATTAATTAATCCCCTCACATCAACCCTTTATCCAATGTCACCTTTTTACCACGGCCACATGTAAGACCCTCACTGGTCCCGCAGTCCCTTCTCACCCCACATACCTGAGTCCCCTACCCATTCTATCTGTTTTCCCAGTGACATTTATCATGTAGTACAGTCTGCTTATTTTCACTTGTAACGATTAGCCTCTCGGCACGAGGTCATGACCTTCAAGGGGGCAGGGCTTCATGGCTGTTTTGCAGCTCAGCACGTAGTGTGTTATGTGGCATCCAGGGAACACAGAGAATGTTTGCTGAGTGAATCCAAGTAAGCATCCAGCTGTCTCGCTCCTACGGACAAGCATTTGTTTTCCTGGAGCTTTCGTTTAGAAGACCTGTTTCTCCTTCTCTCCTCCTCCTCCCCCTCATCCCTTTTCCTCTTCCTTCTCCTCCTCCCTCTTCCTCTTCTCCTTCTCCTCCTTCTTTTTCTTCTACACCCTCGTGCCCACACCCATGCATGGTGTATGCATGTGTTATGCACGCGTGTGCACTCATGTGTGCATGGGTATGGAGAACTGAGGAGGGTATCAGTGTCTCTGCCACTGTCCGCTTTACTTCCCTGAGGCAACGTCTTCTCATTGAACTGGAGCTACATTGACTGGCCAGAACATGCACGTGATCCTCCTTCCTCCACCAATCTGTTCCGACACACAGTGCTGGGTGACAGGCGTGTGTGGCCATGCCCAACTTTTACATGGTGCTGGGGATCCAGACTCATGTCCTCACGCTTTCACAGCAAGCAGTACTCCCCTTTGGGATTTTTCTCCCCAGCCTAATACTTCACTTTAAAAGGTCTCTGTTATTGAGGCAGGAGAGTGATGAGTCCTTCGGGGGTGGTTTCTGCAAAGGGGGGAAGAACAGGAAGGTTTCCCATTGCTCTGGAAAGAGTGGGCGGGACCCTACTTGAGATATGCGGTTAGGTAACCACAGGGTCTGTTTTTGTATGTGAGCGTGTAGCACTGGGGATGAAAGTCAAGCTTCGCAGTTGCTGGCCAAGCTCTCTGCTGAGCTGTGTATCTCCAGACCCGTGTTCTGTTTTGCTTTTTGTTTTTAAACTTAATGTTAGATCATGACAAAACTTCTCATTTAGGAAATAGTTTCACACTCAGTTTTCATGACAGCACGCTTGAAACACAGTCTTAACGACTGCATAAAAGTGGGTGTGTGTGAGCATGCAGATTGTCATTGATTACTTTCAAGGCCCTCATTACAGGGCTTGGAGAGATGGTGGGGTGGTTAAGAACACTGGCTGTGCTTCCAGAGCACCTGGGATCGATTCTCAGCATCTACAGCAGCCCACAAACATCTTAGGGGAATCTTCTGCCCTCTGCTGGTGCTGCATGAATATAAAACACAGACAAGCATACAGACATACGTGCAGGTATACACCAAAACAAGACAAAACAAAACAACTGTCCCGAAACTACCTCATTACAAGGCAATGGTTAAGAACACAGGCTCTAGCTGAGTTATATGGGTACAAGTCTTGCTGTTGGCTCTTCCCAGCTGAGTGACCTCAGGACTCACCTAACTTCCTGTCCCTTGGTTTCCTCCTGTGTCATGCATCTGTAACTGTGACAGAAGCATTAAGAAAAACAATCAGGAGTAGTTTCATCCAATGCTTGGATACCTGCTACTGCAAATGTGGTTTTCCAACCAGTATCTCCAGTAGTCCCTGGTGGCGGGTGAGGAATGTGACAGTTCAGACCTGGGGCCAAATGTCTGTGTGACAATGTACGTTTTGAAAAGATCCCTAGATGTGTGTCATGTGTGCTATTGTCTGAGAAGCTGACTTCAAACTGTGCCTGGGAAATGCCAGAGACGGAGGATGGGTTAAATCCCAGCGTGGAGCCTATTCAGCTGGTCCAGACTGCTGAAGCTTATTCAGACCATCTTTTCTATCAAGTAGCCTTGGGATCTCAGGCTAACTGCATACCTTCAGGGTGCTTGTGTGCGTGATCTCAGAAGTGTCTTTCCACTGCTGGCTCTCTGGGACTCGATATTGTTCATTAATTCATGTGTTACAGTAGGGTGTTAAAAATGACCAGATTTCTTTTAGAAACCAGATAAGAATAAAGCCTTAGGAGATGCCCATGAAAAACCCTTGAGATGAAAGCCAACTAGGCCAGAACTGCAGGATATAAATAAAAAGTTTTACAAGTACCCTTTCTTCCTGCTGTGCTGTACATATGGTGACACTGTTTGAGGGCCACCCGTCCCCTGGTGCCCTCCAGGAAGCTGCTCTAATTCAGCCCTTTGGGGGGGGGCGTAATGCTATCAACTCTCTAACTGTTGGTAGAAAATGACAGATGGGTAATGGAGAATCTTGAGAATCAGTGTGACCAAATAGAGGGCAACTAGAGAATTGGAATAGCACACTTTTGCGTGCCGTGGGGGTTTTGCAGGGAAGACTGGCAATGCGGCCAGGGAACTGAGTGCAGATGCCTGTTCTGGACGTGGGAGGTGTCATCTGATAGGCTGGCACAGGGATGAAAAAGCAGGAAGAGCTGGCTCCGGCTCATAGGAGCGCTCCCTTCCCCAAACAGATGCCGCCTAAGGACATCTGACTCCAGGTTCTTGCGCCTTCACACACACCATCTCTCCAGTGGGGCCTTTGAGCTTGAACTGGGGCCCAGTTGTTGGCCTGACTCTTGTTCTGAGGCTTCTGAGATGCTTCCAGTTCCCTGGTTTTCCATACAACAGATGGCTATTTAAGATTTCAGCTTGCGGCCATGTTAGCGTTCTGACTAACCCTTTCTAGTGATTACATGTGTACATACACAATCCTTTCTAGTAGATACATGTGTAATACATAATCCTTACTAGTAAATATATGCACACACATACGCTTTCTCTCACACACATATGCAATCACACACACAAGCACACTTTCTCTCTCACACACTCTTACACACACACATCCTCACACACAAAACTCCTTCACACATTCACACACTTACATATTCTATTAGTTCAGTTTTTCCGGAGAATGTCGACCGATGCAGAAGATTTCTGTAGTACGCTGAATTGTCTTCCTCCCAAAGTTCATGGCTACTGGAATTTCATATTGTGACCGTTACTTGGAAACAGAGGCTCAGGTCACTGATGTCGTGAGAAGGAGAGAATGAAGCACCCCTAGGGAAGGTGGCCATGTCAAGCTGGAAACATCAAGTGAAGCAATGGCGGGCGGTCATGACAACGGACATCAGGGGCCACCAGGAGCTGAAGAAGCAAAAAAGGATTCTTCCCTCAAAACCTTGGAAAGATCTTGGCTCTGCTGGTGCTGATTTTAGGCTCTAGGCTTCCAGAATGCTATAGAATAAATTCCTGTGGTTCTGAATCAACTAAGGTTGTGATGACTCCTAAAGGGAGTATCATGAAGCCAGTGGGTAGTCTTTGATTCTGTTGGGGTGTGTTCTCAGGGGACCCTGGGCTTTCTGCCCTCTAACATTCTCCAGGGAAGCCTGTCCTTTTATAAAGACCGTAACTCCCAAGGGCAGGGGAGGATCATTGAGCCAACGATGTGTTTTTCGCAGAGTCTTGGATGATGTGATATTCACAGCCCTCGGAAGTATCTGAAATGGTGAACAGTTTGTTCTGAACCATCTGATTTCTCAAGGAAGATTTCTCATATTCACTTTTGCTCAGGATGAAAATGCTGAAGCCATTGTCAGGGGATATTTATTCTATCCCTTATCATTGTGAACCTCACATTTGCATTCGCATCAATTAAATAAAGTTAACCTGGGCTCAGGAGGCTGAATTATCAACTAGTTGACAGAAATTGATCTTAGTGCATCAGAGGGCATCTGGAAGAGTTACAGAGAAGCCAGGAGACACAGAGGAAGCAGTTTGTGTGATAGGTGACAGAATGTAAATTGATAGAAATGGGTTAACTTAAGTTATAAGAGCTAGTTAAAAACAAGCCTAAGCTAAAGACAAGCTTTCATAACTAATACATCTCTGCTTCATTATTTGGGAGCTGGCTGGCGGGACAGAGAACGAACTGTTACAAGCCATTTTGTACATGTGATTTTTCTAGTTTACTGTATGTGGAAGCAAGCAGTAGCAATGCCATCAATTTAGTGATGGTTTATTGAATTTTATGGGAAATGATACTATATAAAGATGGTAGTCTTTGTCGGGGTTTGAGTCAAGGTACTGCGTGGTACTATCTGTGCTTAGTTGGACAAGTCTATTTCTGAAACTCAGTATTGTTAGAAAAATGAGGATAAAACCCCAAGAACTACCTATGTTATAGGTATGTCATGAAAATTCTATGAGACGGCTATGAAAGATGGTTCTGGAAGCTGCATCAGTGTTAAGTCTGTAACACAGGTCAGCCATTATTTCAGGAGCCACAGCCATACCCACAGGGCTTGTGTTAGTCAGCTTTCTGCTACTATAACAAATACATGAAATAGCCAACTTACAGAGACAGAAGGTTTATTATGGCTCACAGTTTTGGAGCTTTTAGTCCATCGCTTTTGGGCCAGTGACGAGATAACATATAATGGCAGCAGTTTGTGTGGAAACAAATTGCTCACCTCATCACTGGGGTGTGCTTTTGTATTTTTGTATATTTTGTGGTACTGGGGACAAAATCTAGGACAAGCACAAACATCTTTGCTAGCTCCCATAGCTGTGATATGCAATAAGTCGAAAAGGAGGGGTCTAGAGTTTTACTGTCCCCTTCAGAGGCATTCCCCCAGTGGCCGTTAGACCCCTCACTGGGACCTACTTCTTAAACTTAAACTCATTAATTTCCAGTGGGCCTTTATTACATGGGTCACTTGTGGGCGTTCCAGCTCTAAGCCCTAGAGTTTCAATGCTGAGGGGCATTTGGGAGCTGTGTGATAAGCTTAACAGGAGACAGTGGAGACTGAAGGAAAGGGTGGATCACCCGAATAGAGAAAATGGCCCCAAAGAGAGTGGCACTGTTAGGAGGTGTGGCTTTGCTGGAGTAGGTGTGGTCTTGTTGGAGGAAATGTGTCACTGTGGAGGCGGGCTTTGAGGTCTCATATATGCTCAAACTACTCCCAGTGTCTCAGTTCACTTCCTGTTGCCTACAAGAGGTAGAATTCTCAGCTCCTTCTCCAGCACCGTGTCTGCCTGCATGCCTCCATGTTTTGCCATAATGATAATGGATTAAACCTCTGAAAACAAGCCACCCAATTAAATGTTCTCCTTTATAAGAGTTGCCATGGTCATGGTGTCTCTTCACAGCAATAAAAACCCCAACTAAGACAGACACTCGCACTGAGCTCACCGACAGAAGGTAGAACAAGACCAGAGCAGTCCAGACAAACACAAGTACAATGTAGTTGATCACATCAAACCCACAGTACATTCTTTGTGTCCACTCTGAAGACTGTGCTACAAATTTAGCAATCATGGCCTTCAGCAGGAACCTTATGACTTTTCTGTGGGCTTGAGTAAAAGGATTATATATTATGCCCTAAGTCAGAGATGTTGACTTTTAAGGCAAGTGGATTAGGTAAAGACATAGGGGAAAATAATGACAGTCCTTCAGCTCAGCTGGAAGAGCAAGAATGCATCCATGTGATGGCAAGATTGACACCTTGGATCTGAGGCTACTAACATGCCTGTTCTGGTTAGCTCAGCTACTTCGCATGGAACAAGATCCTGTAGATGCAAGAGACTAGTTAACGTTAAGATGTACTTCTCAGTAAGTAGGATCACATGTGTGGAAGAATGCTTGACTTGTAAAGGAAATAAAAAGCAATGGCAACTCTGATGAAAAGATTTTCAGATGGGAGCTTGTTTCATTTTATAGCAAGCAATGCTCTGTGAAGAGGTTCTGTGATTGTGGCAAAGAACATTCTCTTAAGATCACACTTAACTAAACACAAGAAGAGCTGCGTCTTTAAATGACTTAATGGGACATTTTCAACCAACTCAGCGCTTGGCAGATTTCATTTTGACGGGCAGGAACAGGTGGATGGCTCAGGCTTCTCAACCTTGACTAGATGACCCCAGATGACTTTGTGTTTTCCTGATAGCTGCAAGATAAAGTAAAGGTTAATGACAGCGCTTGGGAGGGGGGTATATGCCTTGTTCAGTCATCAGATGTGGGATAAACAGATAAATACAAAGAGACAGGTGTCATGAAAGCTAGGCATCATCAAGCCTTGAGGAGCAGGCAGGCAAGGGGCCTCTGGGGATTGTTGGGGACGACTCCAAATGCCTCTTCTGTTCAGGAAAGAGGAACCCAAATGCCAGTGGTCAGTGGTGCTCACCAAGTCATGAGTGCTTTTATGATTCTGAGTAAGACCTCTCTTCTGTTTTGTGGTGGGAAAACTTGGGGCTGCTGTGGGTGTCCATGCTGGCTTATTCCTTTTCTGAGATTTGGGGGCCTTTTTAAGAACTTTGAAAACCTTTCTGGAATGGTTTCCATCTTTTGCTCTTTCTCCCAAATCCGTTTTCTTTCTTGTCTTCTTCTTCTTCTGCCTTCTCTAATCCATGTCTCTGACAGTCTGGGTAAAGTTTCTGGCACCTGACATATTTGCCAGGAAAATAGCAACTGCCTGTGAAGGAGAGAGCCTTTCCCGTTTGCTCTACAGCCTCAGGGTCCTTTGCTCTGAGCTCTTGGGTCCATGTGGCCTCTATGTTCATGGGCAGGGAAACAGCTGGCTCCTGCCTGTCATTTTGGAATGTAATCAAGCTTAGTTTTTATTTTTATTTATTTTTATGTTTTAAAGATTTGTCTGTTTCCTGCCAGTCTTTCTGTCTTCTAATTTCTTCTTTGGTCACTTAATCACTTAACTTTGTATCTGAGGGAACTTGAATGTGAGGGCTGAGAGCACTCTGATGTTTCTTGGTGGAGGGGGGAAGCTACAGGCTGTAATGAGACATGTAATATAATCTAGGTAGAAGCTCCCATGATGGAATGTGCAAAGCCTGAGGTACTTTTGGGGTTGTATTAAAATTAAGGATTGAGTCAGGGGAGGAATAGATGAGAGGAGAGAGAGAGAGAGAGAGAGAGAGAGAGAAAGAGAGAGAGACACCATTATAGGTTTGAAGAGAAAACTGACTCTAGAGAAATGTCCAGAGCCTACAAGGATGACCCCAACTAACAATCTGAGCAACAGTGGAAAGGATACCTTGAATGCCCTTCCCTGATAATGAGGTTGATGACTGACTTATCCACCATCATAGAGCCCTCATCTAGTATCGGATGGAAACAGAAGCAGACACCCACAACTAGACACTGAGCCGAACTGGAATCCAGATGCAGAGAGGGCTACAGAAACCCTCAGAGACAGCTGACCTGAACACAGAAGAGCTCATGGTCCCCCAGACTGATAGCTGGGAAACCAGCATTGGACTGACTCAGTTAGAACACGGGTCTCAGCTAGAAGGCCTGAGCAGTCTAAGGGACCTCTGACAGTGGAACCAGGATGTATCCCTGGTGCACAAAAGGACTTTGGGAGCACATTCCCCATGGAGGGACACTCCCTTTACCTAGAGGCAGGAGGGAGGGCCTAGTTTCTACTTCAAATGACTTGACAGATTTTGTTGATCCCTCCTGGAAGGCATCACCCTCCCTGTGGAGTGGGTGGGGGATTGGAGGGGGCATCAGGGGGCATGGGAGGGAGGGAAAGAGAAGGGAGAGAGGGAGAGGAACTGGGATCCATATGTCAAATTAGAAAAAGAATAAAACATAAAAATTAAGGATTTGCTTTTGGTTTCTGTTTATTATTTGGGATAAAAATCCTACCAGATTCTCTGATGTTCAGACACCTCACTGGAGTTATGAAAGGAAGGATTTGCAAACCAGAGTAAAGTTTCCAGATTAGTCTATGTTCAGAGGCACGTTTGTTTTAAACAGTTTTGAGTGTAGGGGTGGAGATGTAGTCTGGTGATAGTGGGCCACAAGGGTGAGGCCCCGGGTTTGGTCTTCTATATTTAGAAAAAGAAAGAAAAAGAATCATTGTTCTTTCTCTTTCCTAATATCATTTACTCCCATTGGTCTTTTCTACATCTGTGAAGTGAGAGTTTAAGAATACAGTGTTTCCTCCTTATCCATGTGGGGTAACCCAAAGGATCTAACAAGCCTGGAGTATCAGATAGTTCCAAACTCTGTGAGCCTTGTACATACATGCATACCTGTAGCAAACTTCCAGTATTTCCTTGTAGGAAACAGTTTAATGCCTCTCCTGCGCACATCTAAATCGTCTGTAACTGCTGTTCTTGCTCCTCTGGGGCAAAATAAAGTCTAAGTGTTACCTAGTCCCAAGCACGGTAGTACTACAGGTGTTTGATACGGTAATGAAGATGGCCCCTCAGTGCCTACCAGGTGGGTAGTTAATGCAGCACCCATATGCCAGGGGAGGGATAATTTATATTCCAGGCAAAGTGGAAAAGGATGGCGGACATTTCATTATGTTGCTCAGAACAACATGCAGTTTAAAATTGTGAATCGATTATTCATAAAACCTTTCTATTGAGTGTTTCTTGGACCACTGTGAATGAAATAGTGAAAGGTGGAATCAGAGACAAAGAGTCCTGTATTATTTTATATCATGGACCTTCAAAACCTTATAACTGACATGGTAACAGTTTAAAAACCATTATATCCCTGGTTGGCTAACTCATTATGTAGACATGACCTTGAGTGCATAATTTTCTGTCTCTCCCTTTCAAGTGTTGAGATTACAGGCTTAATTTTTTTTTTTTGGTTGTGAGCTTAACTTTGATGGCCGAGTCCCCATTCCAATCCAAGCTTCAATTTTTTGGATTTTTGTTTGTTTTTTTTTTTTTTTTTCCAGGACAGGGTTTCTCTGTATTGTTTTAGAGCCTGTCCTGGAACTTGATCTGTAGATCAGGCTGGCCTTGAACTCACAGAGATCAGTCTGCCTCTGCCTCTTGAGTGCTGGGATTAAAGGCATGTGCCACCAAGGCCCCTCTCAAGCTTCAATTTTTAATCCCATTTTTATTCTGATTCTGCCTTTCTCTCTATATACATATATATGCATGAAATCATATTTTTCATATTATATTATTATATAAAACCATAAAATATTATTAATTTGATTTTCCCACTGTGAAGTGCTTTTCTATTTGCAATTACAAAACACTTAGTGTATGACTACCTTACAATTATGAAAATAGTGTGTCTGTCATCAAATTTTCACATACCTCTCAGTGTACACTAATAATTGTTAACTCCATCACACCAAATAATAAAGGTAGATGACATGCTACAACTAGAAAAAAATCAAAACTCTATTTTCATAGATGATAATGTGTAGCAGTCTCTTTACGATCCTGGAAATTATTTTATAGATTGTAAAAACCTTCCTGCATATATCCTCAACTATCATCTGAAATTACAATGATTTATAGTTAAATATACTATGCATTTTTGAATACAGACTTCACAACACTTCCATACAAGAACAGCCAGTGAGGACTTGGGGCTGTAGCTCAGTGGGCAGAGCACTTGCCCAGGATGCACAGAGCCCTGATTTTGGTCTCAGTCATGCATAAACTGTCATCCCAGCCTTTGAGAGGCAGAAGATGGAGGAGCAGAATTCAGTCACACCCAGTTACACAGCGAGTTTGCAGTCAGTCTGGGTCACATGAGACCCAGTCTGAAAAATAAATGCCCACGTTGGAATTACATGTGAGAAATCATGGAGAATAGCTATGGCAGAGACTCTTAAGGTGACACCTCAGAATCAAGGTCCTATCAGCTCCCCTCGTCTCCTCCTTCTGCAAAGTTTCTCTTAACTAGAAATGAAATAGAATTGGAGTTTCATTCACCAGAGAAGACCGAACTCACACTACAGGAAGGAAGACCTAGTCTTCCTTGGAACACGCCGGGAAGGGCTCGCGTTACACACCATTTTCTTCTATTTTGCTCCCATCCACTGTGCTGCAGAGACTCACAGTCGTCTGTCTGAAAGCCAAACAGACTTAGCCCCAGGCTATTGTATGTTCTCCAATAACTTAGAAATGGGCTGCTCTTCCTCCTCCCCAGTGAACGTGTAAGCTCAAACATCTGTGGAAAGGCTTTGTGCATGTCTCCTATCCTGTTTTGGTTGCTACCTGTTAACTATCTGGTACCCAAATAGATACTTAATGTGCACTTCCGATATAGCTGGTAACGGCTCTGTAGAATGGTTTTTAATAGTCCAATTATATAAATAGAGATAAAGGATCTCAGAGTCCGTGTGTTTAAAAAATGATGGAATTTGAATTTAAGTCACCATGACTCAGAATAATGTTCTTTCTAGTAAATGGGGGAGGGGGAGGAGATACAGGTTGATTATCTAACATCAGGTTAAAAGGAGATGCTTTCTGTGGTGAGTGACTCAGGGCATGGCAGACTTATTTTGTCCTCTTTGAAGGGTTCTGAAACCTGAGACATGAATGCTATGCAGAAAAGCTCTCATTAACTCTAAATGAAGAGATGCAGGTCCTAACTTGCAGGAATTCTGTAACCCTGTTCCAAACAGGTGTAGTTTAAACGAACCCAGCAGGGGCACAGTGACAAAAGCAGCCACATTGGTTGTCAAAAGGGTCAGATTTAACTATTTTTAGTGTGTGGGTTCTCCGCTGAGAAAATTTCTCTTGCCATGGAAACCTAAACTTCTTTTTAAAGAAGATCTATTATTTTTTTATGTGTATGAGTGCATTGAATGAATGTGTGTGTACCATGTTTGTGACTGGTATCCATACAGGTCAGAAGGGAGTGTCAGATCCCTTGGAACTGGAGTTCCAGATGGTTGTGAGCCACATGTTGGTGCTGGGAATTGGACCCGGGTCCTCTGCAAGAGCAATGAGTTGCTTTTAACTGCTGTCCCATCTCCTCAGCCCCAAATAAACTCTTTTTGATATGGGAAGGATTGGTAAGTCTCTTTTAGTAAGTACCCAACATTCTCACAAATTCTATGTTAAAATTATCACACAAAAAAGTATTTTTCAGTATTTCTTGTTAGTAACTGCCACGAAACTAGACTTGCCAAATAAAGAAGTATTTTGGTGGAGTTAATCCATCTGTGATCTAGTTTATTGACAGCAGTTTCTGTTTAGCCTTGGCATAATTTATCTGGAGCATTATTTAAGGGTATCAGATGAGATTGACGCATGTGTTTAGTTGTTTATCTCATAGAATAATGTACCACTTGATGGGAAAATATTTAGAGAAAGGTCTTGCTATGATTTTTGTCACTGTATGGATATCTTAAGACTATAAATTCAAAATAAAATAGCAAGCCAGGGATGGTGGTACGTTAATCCTAGCACATGGGAGGAAAAAGCAAGTGTGATCCCTGTGATTTTGAGGTCAGCCTGGTCTACAATAGGCCAGCCGCATAGTAAGATCATAAAATAAAAAAGAAAGGTGTGTGTGTGGGGGAATAGCATCATCACAGGTCATATGATTTTATAAGACCTTTCTGTGTCCAAGGTCTGGGACAGTTGAAATTGGGTGTGCCAATGGGGGATGTTTCCAGAGAGTTTTAACCGAGGGAGAAAGATTACACCAGGTCATGCGTGAGGTGGGCTTCTGACTGACTACGATCGGGAAGCTCGCTGAGTGACAGCATCCAGCTCTCTCTGTGCTCAGCTCATGGACACATGTGGCCAGCCTCCTCAAGTTCATGCTATCATACCTGCCTAACTGATTTACCCATCTTCCCGAATGATTTGGAAGTAACAAACCCTCCTCCTTTAAGTCATCCTGTGTCAGGCGTTTTGTTCCATTGAGGAGAAAGAACTGATACATTGTTGTTGAGCAAAATGTTACACTTCACTCTATTAGTATATTGCCTTTGTAATATTGTAGAGTACTATATACTCTATTGTAATATTGCCAAAGATTTATTGTTCTGGATTCTCTTTTTTTCCTCCTTTTTTTTTTTCCTCAATAGAGAGGGTTTAAGCTCTGTGAAAGTCTTTATGTAGCTCTACATCCACTTCATCCTTCTCGAAGCTCAATTTGCACCCTGACACAGGGAACATCTAACACAAGGAACATACAGCTCTCTGTCAGTCATCATATTGTTGATTTTGACGCCACCAATTTCATCACACTCTCAGCTAAATGCTGGGCCGTTAGTGATTCCCATGCCATTATCCTTCATTTAAGAAGGCGAGGGTGTGAAGGGCAAAGGAGAAACAGAAAGTATTACCATAACATGTAGCTGCTATATTTCCTCCTTGATTGATCTTCACAAGCCTTACCGTATAATCATAATTGCGTTTATTCAGCAACCATTTGCCTTAACTTCTGGGGGCGTCTCCCCTGGTGATTTGGGTTAGATGTTTGTGTCTCCCCTCCAGGACTGTGTGTCGAATCTCAGTGGTCATGTGATGATATTGGGAAGTAGTTAGGATTAGGTGAGGTTCTGGGGGTGGCATCTTAAGAATGAAGAAAGAGTGTTCCAGCTTCCCACTCTCTGCTACACGATGGTACAGCTAAAAGTCAGCCGTCCTTCTGGATCAGGGTGCTCTACAGAACAAAGTGCATACGTCAGACTTCCAGCTTCTAGGACCCTGAGAAATGCAGCTCAGCTTCTAAGACAGCAGGGCTCTGGTGTTCCATTAGAGCAGCTGGGACTAAGCTATACTCATGGACAGAGTGTTTCACCTATGGGTGACCCCAACATTCTTGGGATCTGAGTCCTTGGGTATTTTGCACTAATTGGGTGGCAGTGTTCTTTTGATTTGGGCCATCGGGCAGGAGCGTTTTAGAGGTCCCGGTGAACCCCATCTTCCAGGCAGCACAATCTAATTTCCTCCTGGTAATCGAGCTCAATCGCCCCGGCCAGCAGAATGACCTTCTTGCTCTGTCTGTTAATTCACAGGCATGAGCATTTCAGATGGGTCAAAGGACAGCTTCAGAATTCATCAGAATGATGACCCCATTTTCTGCTTCCCTTGGCTCTAAGGTTTCAGACCTGTTACCCGGGTCAGAGTCATGGTGACAGAACCCAGCATCCCTCCGAGTTGTGTACATAAGATTTAAAGAAACAAAAACACCAGGCAGAAGGGGGAGAGGAAATGTTCATGCACCTACACACTCTGGCTGTTTGAGAAACGTGCTGTATCCAGTAGGCTAGCCCTCAGCCTCACTTTGTGTAGTTTCCCAGCTGCCTGCAGTAGCTCATCTTCTGTCAGTCATTCTACATTCCTATCAAGCTACTTGGTTTGGGAAGCTAACACATGGGGTAAGCAGCACACATGTATTATCTTCTTTGTTTTAACAGATTCCTTCTACCGGAAATCACTGGCCGTAACAGAAGCACCTTTTAAATTCATCAATGGAAAACACTTCAGGCAGGAAAGGCAAACTGGTACCCAGAATGTGGACCTAACTATAAGGACACATGTAAACATTTTCTGTCATGGGAGGGATCCGACTGTAACTTACTTTTCCCCAGAGAACTGTGTTACATGAAGGAGTTGGTGTTGGCTTTTACTATTGGCTGGTTGGTCACTCATTAGTTGGGCAGCTTGGTAAGCTTTGGGGGAGGGGTGTGACCTTCATGGCAGTATTTCCCTGGGCCCATTAAACAAACACTGGGTGAAGGGTCATGTATCCTTTTGGGTGCTGAGAGTCTCTTCCGCACCCAAGAGAGATAGGTAGTAAGAAGCCTGAGCCATCGGCCCAACAGTTTATAATTAATATAAGCCTGTGTGTGTTTATTTGGGACCAAAGGGCTGCAGGACCAGGTGGGACAGAAACTCCCATCAACAATCAAGTGGATATCAGTGGATGACCACAACTTATTTTCAAGAGCCAACTGATGACAGGCATTTAAGGTTGAAGTCATATGGTAGCCCACGTTTAGTTTTTCCAGGGCTAAGAAGCAAACCAGGAACTACATTTCGACTTGTAGAAGGTAGATTTGTTGGAGGCCCATTTGTAGCATTGACTGGATGATCTCATCTGCAAATTCCTTGCTAGAATAGGTGAGAACTGAGACAGCCTTTGGAAGATAAGCAGTCAGATGGGCAAGTCATGAGCCAGCAAGATCAAAGAGATGCCGAATGGAAGCATGTGACCAAATGCTTTGGCGTGAGTGGGATGGGAGGGGGCTACTGTAGGGCCTTGAACGCAGAAGTTAGAGGAGTTGTCTTATACCTCTAAGGAAATATACTGTGTGTCTTCTGATTTTGTGCATAGTCCTTCACCATAGCATTTCATTTTTAAAATTAGAAGTCTAACTGAAAGCATAATCAGTTGCATATTGTATCATTTCTCATAGTAGAGTCTTAATTATTTTCTATCACTCCTCTGGGTTGATAGAAAGGAAAAACATGTCTTTTTCCAGGGCAGATATTCTCTCTGTACATTTTGGTTATTCTTTCTCTATTCCCCCTGAGTGCCCAGAGACCCCAGAGTGAGACTTGGATATTTGATTCCGTCCTTCTAATTTCGAACCTATTTGGATTCTTTGTCAAGTCATTTCCCAAGGAACTTCACTCCATCTCCTCAGTGCTTTGAGTGAGATACTAATGCAGGAACCCCCCCATCTGCTAACATTTCTTTGTACATAAGAAGGTGCCTTGCCTAAGTTACACGATCTATTCCATAGATAATGAGCCTTGCATTTTTCTAAGTGCATGGTGTCTTTAAAACATGGATGGTTCAGTTGCTAAAATATTTACAGTTTAGTCAATATACACAAACTTGAAGAATGGTCAGCTGGCATCAACAGACCCCAATCTGAAACAGCGTGAAAGTGAAGTTATCTTGTACTGTGAAGCACCATCCGCTGTGAAGCCCTTGCTTCCATGTTTGGAAATGAAAAGGTTTGTTCTCTGACAGGAGCAGGGCACGCTACCAAACAAAAGTGCCATCTGGGCCAGGATCCCAGAGAGAGGGGAAGGCAGAACAAGTCGCAGATCAAAAGTTTGGATCAGGATGATGTGCCTTTGATTCCAAAGACTGTTCCGTGCCTGGATCTGTTTGTAGATGGTGGAACATGATGACAGTGGGCCCTAGGCACACACAGAGGAACAACACAGGTCACCAGAGGAGAAGGCAAAGGTGACTGAATTCCAGAAGGAAACTGACCACTACACCACAGCTGGAATCCCTTTAGAAAATGCAGGTGATGCTCAGCCGTGGATGGGAACGAGTTTGAGCCCTTGTTATGTTATCCTCATAAGGGAGGAGAAGGACCAGTTACTTTTCTGTCTCCATCTTACCTTCTTACACTCCAGGGAACTGCAAACTGCAAAGGTTGGCCATTCTCCTAAGGCTGTCCAAACTTCATGTCAATCCCACAACGTTACTGTAACGAGCACACTTGACATTAGAAACAAGATGTTAGTCTAAGAGTAAGACAGAGTTCTCAGAATCATGAGTCAGGGGTTCTGTCTTCAAAAGTAAGTGGGGGTGATGGTTAAGTATGCATCATGTTCTTCAAGCGTCATCTAGAAACACTGAGTAAGCTTGAATTACCAACTTTAAAATAGATGCTGGGCAAGGGAGTCTCTGCAGAGTTAGTCCAGCTCTTTGGTGTCCCATGAAACATCCAACCTTGCAACCAACAGTTCACTTAGAGGCTAGGGGAAGAAAGAACAGAAAAATAATCCTCTGTCCTCAAATCCTTATCAAGGAAGAACGGTGATTCATCATTGTCATTACTGGATGTGGTACTATTATTTTAGAAGTAAGAAGATAGAGATTCTTCTTTTTAAAAATTTATTATTGTTTCAAGTGTGTGCATGCATGCACATGTCTGTGTGTGTGGGCGTGTGTGTGTGAATGTACATTTGAATGTATGGTTACAGCTCCATGCCTGTCCTTCCTGCAGCTCCCCATCACCGTCTACTCACTGGAAAGGAACTCTTTGAGCTCCCAGCCCCCAGGCTGTCTTGGTAGAGGTCCTTTGTGTCACAGCTAGTGGCTGCCCAAATGGCCTCTGTTTTCATTCCTACCTTTCCCCATGTCACTCAGCAGACAGAGTCACCCGAGGATACATACATCCATTCACGTCAACTATTTCCCTAAAGTCTTCCCCGGGCGTCCTGTGCTACTGAGAAGAAAGCCCAAGCTGGACTTTTGCTCATGAAATGGTGCCCTCGCCCGGACTCACAAAGCTCTCCTCCCCTCCCACTGCATTCGGGCTTTTGCTTCTTCACGTTCATTAGGTCGATTTCACATCTGCCCTGGGCTTTGCTTTTGCTCTCCTGTTTAGAACAGCCTGTGTTCTGATCGAACAACTAGCTTCCTTCCTTTATATCTTTTGATCGTATGTCCCCTGTCTATGATAATGGGTTTTATAAAGGCATTTTTATACACGTATATCATGTGCAGTGAGTCTATTCACCCCCTTGGCCCCCTCTTTAACTTTCCTGCTAGTTTCCTCCTCTCTCCACCCCATTTCCACTCTCATCCCATATGAGTGATTTACACACACACACACACACACACACACACACACACACACACACACACGTATATAATCTAGGACCAATAAGTGAGAGAAAACGTGGTATTTGTCTGAGTCTGGCTATTTTGCTTAACCTTAGTGATCTCTATTCGCACCCATTTTTCTGCAAATGACACAATCCTGTTCTTTCTGATTAAATAAACTTCGGGGAGTCTCTTTATCTGCCCACCTGTTGACGGACACCTACCCTGATCCTATAATGGCTACAAATAGTGATGAATAGTGGCAGGACTTTTCCTGGTGGAGTGTAAACAGGTAAAGGCACCAGGGGCATCAGTATGGAGGTTCTTCAAGAACCTAGAAGGAGAACTTGCACATCAGCCAGCGGTGCCACTCATGGGCGCACACACATGGAAGGTTTTAATAGGCACGCCACCGAGATACCCGTACATCTGTAGTTTTCCTCCAGTTTTCTTTCATAAAGTTCATATGTTGCCTTGAGTGGCTACCTGCTCCTCTGAGGGTCCTTCCCTGACCATTTCATCAGAGAAGTCACCCAGCCACCCCCCTTTCTGACACCCCTTTACCAATCTGTGTGCAGCATCCAACTGTCTTTGGGATTTCCTGTGTTGTTCTCTTGCATTGATTTTGTTGTTGTTTTTGAGAATGCCATACATGAGCGCTGTATTCACACGGTTTCCATCTTCTGCTCTCCCCACTCCGACTCTCCCCGTGTCTCCTCCCCCCCCCCCCCCCCGCGTCCCTTCTCGATAACAAGCCATTAAAGAAAATCAGAGAGTTTGTTTGTTGATGTTCTGATTGTATTGTCAACAGCACAACCTGAAGGTAGTTGAAACACAGCCAAGAAGAGCCCTCACTCAAAGGTTCCACTTTGGTCCTCCTGGAGCGATTCCTGCCCTCGACTTCAAGGCATCCACTAGGCAAAGGGACTGGTTTCCCTTTTCTAGAGCTTCTTCTACTTTCTCAGCCAGGGTTAGGAGCAACTGGTATCTTAGAATCCCCAGTGCAGATCATAATGAGGTAGCCTCCATTCCTAGGAACATTCTTTTCCATGAGTGAACTGAGCTGTCTGTGTGCACATCCCAAAGGCTGAAGGATAGCTGCCTGGTGTTTGCAGGACACATGAACGGACTTGAACACATAATCTAGGGAGTGCGTATGTACTCAGGGCCACTTGTGACATGGCCAGAGTTGGGAATGTAGGTGAAAGAAGATTATGCGTTGAGACGTGGATTCCGGTAGTCAGAGGGCCTTGAGGATTCTGCATTAAGTTTAACTGTCTGGGCTGTTATGAAGGAATATTTGCTAAGGCAGGAGGAGAAAAGCTTTGTGTTGCTTTGATAGTGCTGGGAACCGAACCCATGTCCTTCTGCACCGTAGATAAATACCCTATTAGTGTGCCACATCTTCGCTCCAAGAAAATTTTCAGCTAAGAGTTTGTTAGTTGCTATCATTTGAATTACTACCTAACTTTTCAGGGCACAGGCTTACGTTTGCACTGTTTCTGAACTCTCAAAATGTAAAGGTTAAACCTGAGCATCTGTGTCTCGCTTGCATCCTGAGTGTTGCTTGTTGTTTGCCTTGGGCTGGTACTCAAGCCTAGAACATTGTCTCCACATAATGGGTGAACAACACATATTTATGGAATTAAAAAAAAATCCTCTCTTTCTTTTGAAAAGAATTTTGTCTCTGGGACTTACTTTTCTTGGAGATTAATGTTGTTACTCTTGCTCTATTTTTTGCTAGCATTTGCTTGGTATGTCCTTTATTTTTAGTCCCAAGATGTTATTTTTTTTAAAATCTCTTTTTATTATCAACAACATTTGGTTAGATTGAAAAAAAAAATGAAGTCTCTGCATTTTAATAAACCACTTAAAATTTTCACATTTTAAAATTATAAATACAGTTTTCCTTCTGTGGCATTGGAAGCTGAACCCAGGGTCTTGTATATGTTTTACCAAAGAGTTACTGAGTCTCTATATTAGTATTTACTATGAATATTTATGTGTTGTATTTTTTTTTCTCTTTTTGTACCTTCCCCAATCTCTACCTTGAACCCCATTTCTGACTTTCAGATGAAGACCGAATTTTCTGGGTCCTTTTCCCACACCCATTGATGTTTGGGTCCATATATTTAAACCAACATTTGAAATCAGTTTACGTCTATATACTTTTTTATTGGAATTGAGTCAGTTTTAATTCTTTTCCTCTCTTCCAGTGTTTCTTGCCATCCTAACTTCATCGGCTTTCCTAGCTGTTGTCATCTATGTCAAGACATAGTGGAGTCGTCATCATTTTTTGTCGTTGGCTTTATTTTTTTAGAGTTAATGGTAAGAACTTTCATTTCTTTGCCACCATTTTGGTTGTGTTATTTTTTTTCTTTAATTCGATTTTTTTTTTATTTTCATTTAGTTTGATCAGGGCTGCTTTTATTCTAAAGCCAGAGCAGAAAACCCCTTGAGCTTTTGTGCATCTGAAATGACTTTATTTCTTAAGTTCACCATGGATGCCTATGGGATTGAAAAAAATCATGGTCATGACTGCTTCCTTGTATTTTAGAATCTATAATTTCCCATGAGGGTGTGGGTGAGATTTGATTTTAATTTGTGTTCACTCCCAGCTACTGAACTTCATCTTGTTTTGAGGAACCTATCTATTTTCATCCTACTGGGCATGTGTGGAGCCCATTGTGATGGGCGTGTTCCCCCCCCCATCTCTCTTCCACCCCCTCCCACCCCTCTTCATCCTCGTTGCTGTGGATATGTCTTTCTCTTTGTAATCCTTACTAGGCAGGCATAGGATCTTTCAAATATTTTTGTATAGTGGCGGGGGAGATGGCTCAGAGGTTAAGAGCACTCAACTGCTCTCCCAGAGGGGCTGGGTTTGATTCTCAGCACCAACATGGCAGCTTACAACTGTCTCTAACTCCAGTCCCAGGGGCCCAACACCCATGTCTGGCACTGCCTGAACAAACATGGCTGCGTAATGAAAAGCCTTTAAGAGATTTTTATTTTATTTTATTTTTTTTTTTTTTTTTTTTGCATTTGCCATTTTTGAGCTGTGTCCCAGGGGAATCCTTCAGGCGCGACATTCAAATAAGCAATTATCCCTCAGTCATTATTATTATTATTTTTGTTAAGCAGCACAGTTACGACAGCTTTTTCAGTGACCGAAGCTCTGCTTCCACGATCTCCAGTTGTTGTTGTTAATAACTTGTTTTAATTAAAGGAGTCATCATCTTTTCTTACTCCCTTGAGGGTAACTACATGCACGGAGCTTGCTTTAAAATCTCATTTGTTCCATTACATTCAATTCTTCAAATGCTGGTGTTCTGGAGCGGATGGGAAATGTCCTCCACGGGCAGGCATGTTTGCACAGTAGGTCCCCAAACAGTGGTACTGCTTGGGAGGCGTGAAGCCTTTAGGGGATGGGGTCTTGCGGGATGAAGTGGGTACTGGGGAATGGGCCTTGCCGTCTTTCAGCCGAGCCACACTTCCGGTTTCCTCTGGCTTCTGACTGCAGTTGGGGTCTGAGCAGGCTCCTGCTGCCTTTACCACCGTATACACCCTACCCTGTGTCCCCTTGACGCGTCTAAAGCGTCATCTTTATCTTTATCTAGTCAGGCTTGCAGTCACAGCAGCAGGGGACATAACTGGTACAGCTGGTTTGTGCATGTTGAGCCTTCTTCGGTGCTTCATTTCAACCTAACGTTTTTGCTGGCTTTGGCTATGCGCTCGCCTGGTACCTGACTCCATCTGATTACAAGCTCTGTTTCCAGCCTTTCAGGCTTCCAGGCTGGGCTGTGGCCCGTCGTCTGTCTGGAGACAGATAGAGGTTTCCCCTTTACCTGGACACCGGTGAAAATTGTTTTGATTCGTGAATTCAGGACACACAACGGTTGTGCATTGTTTTATATCGGGGCGCAGCCGCCACCGGATCTGTGATGTGGGGCAAAGGGACAAAGGGCTCAAAGTTTTCCTACGCCACTACCTTCACCTGGCCAATCTAGGTCTCTCTGTCCCTCTCTTTTATCCCTCAGCCTGGAGCCCAAAACATTTCGCCCTCTCTGTCAGGCCTCTTCTATATATGAGTTGATAACTCCTCTTCTTCTACTCTCTTTAATTTTTTTTTTAGACATTTCTGCAATAGCTGGTTATAGAGGGCATTAGGTCTTATTTTCTAATGCTACTTTTTTTTAAAAGGCTTTTTGTCTTAACATTTATGGGGATTTGAGATGGGAGATTTCAGTTTGCAGACATGATCTCATCTCCTAATGATCTGTTACAAAGCACATTCGAGTGGTTTAATGGAAGGTCATATTTGCTCCAACCATTGATGCAAGTAGAAACTTGTCCTCTGAGTGAATGCTACTCTATAGCAACACCCAGGCTACTGCTGCTGGGTTGTGATTTAGTGTGACCCTTCAAGGCCTGTGCTGTCCAACTTGTAAGATGGGAAAATGGAAACTCAGAGGGTGATTAACTTTAGTCTAATAGCAAAAAACAGCCAGGATCCATATCTCTGTCTTACAAGACAGCAGCTGTCTTTCATGAAACAACATAAGGTAACAATAATGAGTAATGTCTTCACTGTGGGATATCAGCAAAATATATTCAGCACTCCCAGCAAATAATGAAATCAGTAACTACTGATTAAGACGAATAAGTTGGCAACAAATCATTGAGCTGACTGGGTTTATCAATTTCATTTTGTTGCCTTGTCAATAGGATTTATTCTAAGAGCAATTTGTGAAGCGTTGTGTATGTTTTCAGTGGGCTGTATGCATAAATGGCACATACATATTGGTAAACACTCCACAGTGTTGGCAAGTTGCAGGTCCTATTTTGAATCGATTTTTCTTGTAGCTTTCAGATGAGGTTTATTTTTGAGACAAGCAATCATTACCAAAACCAAGTCCCCCTGAAGGTGAATGTTGCTGCTAGTTACAGAGAATTACATACACCATGTGACACCATAATTGTTAGAGTTACTCTCAAAAAGTATCTCCCAGAAATTAGGATATGTGGGATTCAAGGTCAATAAATGCACAGAGTAGAGATGGTTTAAACTGTTGTAAAATCCATGTTATTTTGTGTAAGAAACACATTTGGAAAAATCTATCATAATAAACTGTTGGGAAACTGAAAGAAGAATACAGAAATAATTAAAAAAAAAAAAAGAATTTTAGTTGAGAAGTTTTAAGCACATGAGGTCTGGAGGACTTTTTAAAAAATGTCAGAACACAATGAGATGTTTTAGATAAGGTGGATAGCATGGACTTCAATGTGAAACAGGAACACTGTATCCTAGTATAGATGTCCTACGATACATATATTGGGGTAACAAACAAACTGATAAACCCGTTGTAACTTTAAAAATCACAAGACAAAAATACATTGGCTGTGCCAAACCTGCCAACACCATAGCTTTACTCGGCCTCTTTAGATATGCTTTGAATGCTTACATTAGCCTACAGTTGAGCAAAAGGGTATAAGTTGAAGCTCATTTCATAATAAAGCGTTGAAGATTTTGTGTAATCTACTGAATGATGGATTAAGGTAAAAAGCAGAAGATAGTTCTTATTCTTTGAAGCCAAAGTCATTATCAGTTATAAAACAGAACGGGTAGCTTGTACCATCATAAAAGTAGCAAAAATCTGAAGTCAAACCATCATAAATCAGAGACCATATGCACCATCCTCCACAGGTTCAACACTGTTTCTTCATTACCTTTGGCATAGAGTAGGTTGCAATGCTACCCGTCTCGAAAGGTCATAAGGGAACAACAAATTGTTCGGTGTTCATGTCTGATAAATCACTGTTTGAATTTCTTACAGGCAGAAAAGCCCAATGCCTTTCTCAAATCTCTTTCTAGTTGTCCCCACCCCAAGTCAGTGCAGGTGGTCAATGCCAGGCAGCAGACCAAAGGAAAACGGTCCAAAGAGCCAACTCATACAAACTGCTCTGGTGCGGGTGGAATGGGAATCATTCATTCAGATGACTTTTTTTTTTTTTTTTTAACAGTACTTGAAATTGAGCCCCTGGCTTCATTTGTACTAGGAAGGCCCTCTACTGTAGCACAGACCTACCTCCCTACTCATCCGGGTGACTCCGTGAGTAAAAGTCCTAGTTCTAAGTGGTAGATATACACAAAAGATGCCAGGAATCTTTTGTATATTCTGAGAAACTGTTCCTATGATAGACTTTTCCTAGCTGGTGAAGAGACAGACTCAAATTCCAAACCTATAAGCACCTAGGACACACGTTTGTGACCCAGATGTTTCCCCTTAGATAATCCTGTGCAAGCCTGCAGTTCAGCCCCCAAGACCATGAGGAAAAGCTCCGGGAACAAGAACTTCCACGTTTGATGGCTGTGCCGGCCACACCAGCATTTTCTTGCATGTGTGATGAGCTGAGGCTTTCCTCATCTGGCCAGCTGTATGGTCGCAAATTGGGCTTCGTCTTTCAAAAGTAAGCTTTGTGTTTGGTCTCTGGCCTTCCGAGAAGTTTACCGGCACCCCAGTCATTTCCAGTTAATGAGTAAATTAGTTACTTTTGCTGTGTAACTAAGAGGCACGAGAGCTGCCTTCCCACGCCTTTGTTTTAGTGCTCGGATTGAGCCCCTGAACTTAAATTATATAGCTACACCTCAAGCTTCCACTGCCCACCTTTGGTAGATACATAATCTACTCTGGTTGAGCTCTTTAGCATGGCTCATCTTGAAAGAGTACCTCCCATATCTTCATATAAATTGATGGAGGACTCAAGGCTGAATTAATCCACCTCCCCCACCACCAAATATTATCAGGTGTCTTCAATGTGTAAAGACCGCACTAGGACTGGAGGGGTAAATGAAATCATTTCTGTTCCCAGAGCCTTGAAGTCTTGTAGCCGAGCATTAGCAAATACATTATATGTGTTGTAGCAGAGGGATAAACCGGATTTGGCCTCTGAGTCAAATTGGCAAAATGCTGGCAGGCACCCTGGCCCATTGGCAGGGCTTGAGAATGAAACAGCTGTGGATAATTTATATTGGAATGACTCGGCTATCAATTTTCTTTTTCTTCCTCTCCTTTCTGTCTGGACACAGGATCTCACTATATAACCCACACTGAGCCTCAATTCGCCAGTCTGCCACCATGACCACGTAAGTGCTGATACTATTGGCATGCACCGCCATGCTCAGCTGACTAGAATTTTCTTCCAAATGGTGGTCAGTGCAGCCTTGCTGTAAGAAGTACATCGCTGGGGCTGGGCTTGGAGCATTTATGTCTTCTCCCCTCTTCATGCTTGCTCCTGCTCCCTGTGGAGTTGAAGGTGTGGACAGCTAGCTTCCTGCTCCTGCCAGCATGCTGTGTTTCCCCCAACACCCTGAAACTGTAAGCCAAGACAGGTGTTCTTAAGCTGTTTTTGATCATGGTATTTATCAGACCGACAGAAAAAAATTGCCAATACACGGGTCAGCTGCTCTGTGCATCTCAGAGCTGTCTCCCTTAGTTGCAGTACCAGGTGCGGCATTTTAAGGCAGTGTCCAAAGACAGGAAGGAGGGAGTCCCTATTTGGTATCTTCTCTTGAGAATGCAGGCAAACGCTCCCAAAGTGACCATGAAGACCTTTTATTATATCTCACAGGCCAGAGCTGAATTAAAATGCTTTTCAAGGAGTGATACAATTACCTGCATAGGTCTTTAAACATTTTCATTTTTTTTCCATCATCTCCCCTCTCCCCAGATCCACCCCGCTCTGCCTCCTCTCAAAAAAGAGCAGTTCTCCCAGGAATATCAATCAAATATGACGTAACAAACTACAATAAGACCAGGCATATGGGATCTCATCAAGGTTGGATGAAGCAACCCAGGAGGAGAAAGGGGCCCCCCAGGCAGGCAAAAGAGTCAGAGACAGCCCCACTCCCATTCCACAAGAACACCAAACTACTCAGCCATAAAATATATGCACAAGACACATGTCAGACCCCTACTGGCTCTCTGATCTAGTGTATCTGGACACTGCCATTTGAAAGTTTGTGCCTCGGTATCCGCCTCTAGAAAATGGGGGTAACAATGGTCTCTCACCCTCTGAGCCACCAGGAGGCTGCCGTGACCGAATGCAGACAAACCTCTGAAGTAGTTCTTGGCAAGCAGTACTGTATTTTGGATATACAATCTTGGAAGGGCTGTGTGTTCTCAGTTCATGGTGCTGTTGGGAGGTGACAAGGTCTTTAAGAAGCAAGTCTGGGGGTATCAAGTCTTTTGTCATTGTGCAGGTGATGTCATTTATGAATGCGTGGGTCTGTCTGAGGCCTCAGACAGAACACCTGGTAGTGGGTGGTGTTTTGGTCATGGAGCATGCCCTTTCTCTCTGTTTCTCAGCTGTGGTAGGAATTCGGCCCACAGTCCCCATCGTTGTATTCTGTGTTGCTAAGGGCCCTAAAATGACAGTCAGTGAATGATGGATGGGCTAAAACCCCCGAAACTGTGAGCCCCTTTCTCCTTACAAGCTGCCCTCATTTCCTTGGGCATTTGTTATGTGAGGGGAAGTAACAGATACACGTACGACGTAAGCACTTGAAAAGCATAGCTGCTATTTGACGGGCCTATTCCATATCTTATACATGGTCTTGTTCCTGCCTGTTGCTTGCTATTTGAGAGCCAGTTACAAGTATTCAGTTGGCTACAGGTACTTAATTTCTCTCTCTCTCTCTCTCTCTCTCTCTCTCTCTCTCTCTCTCTCTCTCTCTCTCACACACACACACAGCTGTATAGCAGAGATATGTGAGTACTTTATTAGCAAATCTTGTTTGTGGTTAGCAGGAAGCAGGAGTTAGCTCAATGTTGAGCTCGTCTGTCATGTTAAAAACGTTGAGCCCACTTGAAGTAAACTCGGGGAGACCTCCACTACGTTGTGTTGGCAGTTGGTTGCAAATGCACACGACTCAGACTTGTAAGTTAATGTTAATTATGGAACAATATCAGAGGCAGCACACTGAATGTCTTTAACCCATTTTTAAAAAGCAGGTCAGATTCAGCATCTGGAGGATAACTTGTAATTTAGTTGAAAATAATTGAGCAAGCTTGACATGGGATGCAAAAAAAGGGGTCAGGGCTATTCTATGTTTAAAATTTTTAGGTAAATTAATTTAGCCCAAGACTTTTGGCAGCTGCCCTTTCCTACTAAGTCCATGAAGGTACCTGGCTTTTATTTTTCTAGACCTCATGTTTGTCTTGTTAAAAGAAGGCTGTGCTGGCCTGGCACGGTGGCACAGGCCTTTAGTCCCAGCACCCAGGAGGCAGAGACAGGAGGATCTCTGAGTTGCATGCCTGCCTGGTCTATGTAATGAGTTCCAGGCAACTAGAACCACATAGAAAGACCCCGTCTTACAAATAAGCAAGCAAGCAAACAAACAAAAAACCAAATCAAACCAACCAAACAAAAAGAAAACAGCTAAACTCTTTATTTGGTAAGATTCAAAAGTGGCAGTTTCTGCTGTAACTAACGAGTGAGACAGAGAAACTATTTCAGAAGGGATATAGACCAAGGCAGGTGTTCAAACTTACCACTCTGTTGAAAAAGAAAGGAATAGGATGAGTTACTTAAGAGGCATTCCCCAGATGTGAACCCTGAGGGAAGATTACTGTGCAAGTGATGTAATCACCGCTTAACCAGGGGGATTAGTGAGTGGGGGTGGGGGAGAAGCAGATGGGAGAGTTCAGGGCCAGCGTCACTCTGACCCTTCTGAGAGCTCTGCCGCACGGGTGTGTTGTGGTGTGTCCGCCAGAGAAGACTACTTGGACTCAGGTTTAAGCAATAGAAAGTCTTTATTAGCCAGCTGGTAACTACACTGGGTGTTCAGAATCCACGTGAAGCCCCGAGCCTTTCTCAGCGGGAGCTTTTAAGCACAAAATCCATATCCTGGGTTGACATACAAGAACAGATAACCAGAAACAATTACAGGAGCCAAAAATGCGTTTAGAGACTTCCCCAGACTGTGGACTTTGATGGATTAGGGTTTGTCTTAATTTTGCCTGGTGGTGCTGTCCACAGGATGACTTTTATGGCTCATTGGTGGGTATTTCCACGCAGTGGAGTCAATTGTGCTAAGGTCTAAAGGCCTGTTACAGGTTGTGGCTCAGAGTTGTCCAAACCTTTCATCTTCCAGCCTCTTAGTCACTGTGAAGGAAAGAGGAAGACTTTGGGGCCACCGAGCCCCCGAAACTTCCAGTTTTCACTGATACAAACAAAGGAGTCTCTGGTAGCAGATTAAAAAAAAAATCCTTACATGTTAGATATTGAAGACAAAATCCTGGGGAAGGCAGGACTTTCTCAAAACAGGAAAAGGGGGGCAAAGACTGCCTGGACAAAGCAGAGAAGGACGTGAAGATGGCACCTTCTCACATTTCCAGCTGGGAGTGGATGGGGAGGGGGCTCTAATAGCATCTAAGTGTGAAGAAAGCACAGGTGAATTTGCAAACCAGACTTTCTCCAGAAGTTCAGCACAGTTGGGAGTGGGGACAGGGCCATCAGGTGGAGGCTGAGTTCAGAGGCACGTGTGTTTTCTGTGCTGGAAGATTGCCCTCTGGTGAGGCTCAGTAGGGAGCCTGTGGAGCTCAGGTGTGTTCCATTGTGTCTGTCCTGAGACCCAAGGACGAAAAAAGCTGCTGGCCAGGGAAGGTTGTAAGGCCGGTGGCACAGATTGTGAGATGTTTGTGGGTGGCTATCACTAGACTCTCACAAAGACAAGCCGGAAGCCTGGTTCTTGTCTTGTATTTATTTGTTGCCTTCTGTTTGGAAGGTTACCCAAAAAGGAAATTTTCCTTAAGTAAATTTGGTAAATTTTATTTGGGCTAAGCCAAACATACAACAACAACAAAAACTGATTTGCAAATTGGGCAGCACCCAACAGGACCCAAGCAGGTTCTGAGCACTGCAGGCAGAAACATAAAACAGTATGTACAAAAAAAGAGACCCTCACAATTGGTTTCAGCCTACCTGGTTAATTGTAGCTGTGTTAGTTACCGGGCTCTGGGGCCCTGCAGCTACTACTAACCAGTGTTCAGTAAAGATTAAACTTTATATACTGTCAGGCTCAGCAAAGGTGTCAAGTTCAAATCCAAAGCCTCACAAATCTTAAGTGTTCTGTTCTCAAGGACACGAAGGACTTGGGCAAAGCCTGGAGGATGGAAGCCAAGGAAATGAATGCTTTCACATTAAATTCAAGGTCAAGAGATAAAGTAACTTTAAAAATCATAGAAGGAGGGACCAAACTGACCATGGTTTTAGCCATAGGGCCAATGCTGTATCTTGCTGTAGGCTCTCTTTCCCGCCTGCTTCGGGAGCTAGTAGAAGAAACAGTGTGGGTCAGGTTTTATTGTCATGTCACCTGGGAAGAGGGACCCTTAACTGAGTAATTGCCCAAATCAGTTTATCCTGTGGCCATGCCTGTGGCGAATTGTCTTGATCACTGATTGATACAGGAGGGCCCACCCTCTCAGGCAGGTGGGTCTGGGTTATATAAAGAGCTGCCGGGGGAGGCAGGCGGTAAGCAGAGTTCCTCTGTGATTTCTGCTTCAGTTTCTGCCCTGACTTCTCGCACTGATGGACCGTTATCCGGGAGTGTATGCGGAAATGACTCCCTTCTCCGAGTCTCACTTCTGGTGATGGTGCTTGTTTGTCACTGCGAGAGTGGCTGGTGAAGGATGAGGCGGGCAGAGCTGCGGATGAGGTGAGTGGCAATGTCTGTATCCATTTGGGCAAAGCCTTCCCTTTCTAGTTGACTTTGGGTTACACTTACGAAACTGTGACCCATGCTCTGGCTGGTTTCATCTCCCAGAGAACTATTCACCCTGTCCCCACTTATCAAACGCTCCATTTCCGTAGGCTCTGGTAGCAACTGGCTCTCTAAATGATTAATGGAAGATATTAGTCCCTTCTCTCTGCTCTTAGCTTAATGTGCTTCTGTTCCCAAGGTTGTTTCCAAAAATAATTGGCTTCTCTAATTTTATTTTAGACAGTATCTTGCTATATAGACCAGATTAATCTCAAATTCATGATCTTCCTGCCTTAGCCTCTCCAACTGTTGGGAATTATAGACTTGTGTACAGGAGTTACAAGCTTGCTTGGATTCATTGTTTTATTATTGTAAAAGCACCTGAACTCTTCTGGAAAATATTGGTATAAGAAGACCAGGGAAATCATTGTTGGAACTTTGGTTGGAGTCCTTCTCAACTTTTTATCAATACACAAATGTATCGAGAACAAATTGATATACTAAATGTTACGGTGGTGTGTGTGTGTGTGTGTGTGTGTGTGTGTGTGTGTGTGTGTGTGTGCGTGTGTGGGACCTTGGTAGATTCCATGGCAGGCGAGGGTGACCAAGGTGGGGGACAAACACGCCAGGTAGACAGAGCTTAGTTAGAAGTTCTATTAGAAAGGGGAGGGAGGAGGGAGGGAAGAGAAAAGAGGTAGAGAGACACAGGAGAGAAGAGGGAGACAGGAAAAGTCCTGTCTGCCTTAGGGGAACAGCGGGAAAGACAGAGTGGAAAAGTGTAAGTGGATGGAGGTCTTCTTTTAAAGGGGTCCTTTGCACCTCCATGGCCCCCTGGGCTGACCGGGGCACTGCCTGAGGCCAGCAGAGTGCCTGAGTCCTTATACTAAACTTATTTACACTTTAACAGGATTTTGGAGATAGTGAAAGTTCTGACCCAAAGACATGAATGCATCCCATTGGGGTTTTTGTTTTCCTTTCTGCTTGCTGTGGGCTTTTTCCTTCGGGAGAAATGAGCTTGCCTACTAGCCAGAGGTGTTTTCTTTGTTTTTAGTAAATTGAAATTATTGGTCTCTGTTGTTCAGGCTGAGACTGGGCTCAGGTGTTTTTTATATATATACAAAAAAAAAAAAAAAAAACGGGCAAAGTGAAGTTTGGCATAATCCTAGATTGGATTCCTGGTGGGTTTTGTTTAGTGGACAGGAGCCAGTCATTGTGTGTTCCCTAAGAGCCGAGGCCCATTACATTCCCTTTGTTTACCTAGTAAGGTCCCGTTAATCTCCAGATTTGGAAACTCTATTAGATCAATGCTTTGTCTCTTTGTAAATGTTTAAGTGTACTCAAGACCCAGGCAAGCATGTATTACATGGTGGGTTCCCGTGCTGGCTAGTGTTAGCCAACTTGACGTAAACGAGAGTCATTTGGGAAGACAACCTCACCTGGAGAAAATGCCTCCACCAGTTTGGCCTGTGGGCAAGCCTGTGGTGTATATTCCTAATTAGCGGTTGATGTGGGTGGGGTTAGACTGCTGTGGGTGGGGTTAGACTGCTGTGGGTGGGGTTAGACTGCTGTGGGTGGGGTTAGACTGCTGTGGGTGGGGTTAGACTGCTGTGGGTGGGGTTAGACTGCTGTGGGTGGGGTTAGACTGCTGTGGGTGGGGTTAGACTGCTGTGGGTGGGGTTAGACTGCTGTGGGTGGGGTTAGACTGCTGTGGGTGGGGTTAGACTGCTGTGGGTGGGGTTAGACTGCTGTGGGTGGGGTTAGACTGCTGTGGGTGGGGTTAGACTGCTGTGGGTGGGGTTAGACTGCTGTGGGTGGGGTTAGACTGCTGTGGGTGGGGTTAGACTGCTGTGGGTGGGGTTAGACTGCTGTGGGTGGGGTTAGACTGCTGTGGGTGGGGTTAGACTGCTGTGGGTGGGGTTAGACTGCTGTGGGTGGGGTTAGACTGCTGTGGGTGGGGTTAGACTGCTGTGGGTGGGGTTAGACTGCTGTGGGTGGGGTTAGACTGCTGTGGGTGGGGTTAGACTGCTGTGGGTGGGGTTAGACTGCTGTGGGTGGGGTTAGACTGCTGTGGGTGGGGTTAGACTGCTGTGGGTGGGGTTAGACTGCTGTGGGTGGGGTTAGACTGCTGTGGGTGGGGTTAGACTGCTGTGGGTGGTCCCACTCCTGGGCATGCGGTTCTGAGATGTGTAAGAAGCCAGGGCGTGCAAGTCACAAGGAGCATGCCAGTAAGCAGCACTCCTTCATGGCCTCTGCCTGGGCGCCTGCCCCGCCTGTGTTCCTGGCCTGACTTCTTCTGTGATTGACTGTGATGTGGGAGTGTAGGTGACATAAGCCCTTTCCCCAAGTTGCTCATGGCCCTAGAGTTTTATCATGGTAAGAGAAATGAAAACAGGTATAGTTCTCTGCGATGGACTACAGCAAGAAGGCTTACTGCAAAGTTCCCTGGAGAGTAACCAGGGATGTGGGACAGAAATTGAGTTGCAATGCTAGTTTCAGGGCCTCAACATCTCCAGGGCTCTGAAGTTGGAAAGGGCTGCCAGTGTTGACTGTTGAACTTGGATGGCCTACCATTTATATTCTGCTTCTTGTAACCCTGACTTCCCTGTCAATAGTCACAGATGGCCTCTGGTGGCTGTGACCTTGGGAGAAAGCAACTCTTCCGCTGGGAGAAACTCTCATGGAGTTTCCAGATGTTTGGAACAAATGGCTCCACAGGCAGAAAGCTGAACTATTTATCTATGCCCTTCATAGAATGTAGGCGTCCTGCTGGGGAGGCTGGTGAACTTGAAGATGGGTGTAGGCCATGGCCGAAGTTGTTCAAGTTTGATTCGTAGATGGACTGTGCAGGTCTAGCAGAACACGTCCATCTGTGATGGACTCTGGACGCAGTGTCCCGTGTAGATGCAGTCTGCTCTAGAGTGAAGGAGGTGTCTTAGTTCCAGCCTGGTTTACTGAGGTTAAGGTGCTGAGGTTAAGGACTTGTGACAAATGATGGATGCTTGCTGAGTCTCAGTGGCTCACTTAGAGGGTGGGGATAAGGGCAACAGGCAAGCTTCCTGCAGAAAGTCTGCTTGCTGGCTTTCTCCCAGGGCTCTAGGCCTGCCTGTTGACCTGATAAAATTACTAAAAACTCTAATTTGCCTCTGTGTCCCCATCTAAATCATGATCATTACTGCTCACACTAGAATGCTCATAAGATTTTTTTTGCCCCCTTAATTCTCCAGTTTCCTTGAAGGGCGGAGCTTCCAACAATAGCATCAGACGATGGAAGGCTGGTGACTGCTACTCCTGAAGCCCTGGGTGCTCACTTCTGTCGAGTTGATGCTGAGCAGAGTCTCAGCTTTCCCTGGATGCTGTCGTAACAACTTACTTTGCGTGTCCTCATTCGGCGCTCATCCCCAGAACACTCAGGGCAGTGGAGAGGCATGTTCAAGAGGGTGTTGGGGTCTCTCTTTGGGTACAAAGAGCCAGCAGGACACTGAAGTGTCTCTGGATGATTAAAGACTTACAAATTAGGGAAAGATTCATGAACTCTAAAAATGGGACCAGTAATCGTTTGTAGAGTTAACGAGATTGGATGCCACTATTGGAGCACAACAGGGCAGTGCCAAGCATATCATTAGCAGTCGATAGTTTTTGCTTACAGTAACTATTAGATTATCGGCAGCTACTGGTATTGGTTAATGTGACCCTCAAATTTTAATCTGGGTCATCTGGCCTCATAACCAGTTCTTACAGCCTACTGGATTTTCTTGTCAGGTTCCCACTAATCCCAGTCAACGTGTTTAAAGGACCTCCCCGCCTCCAATTGCTCCATCATAGGCTCTTTAGACTTGCAGCCTCCCAAATCAGACTTCTGTTTATTTAAGTCCCGCATCTGATACCTTTGGAGTCCTCTTTCCTACCCTTTCTCTCTTGCTTCTTAGAGTCTGGGGTTCTCGCCACACCTGCCTTGATTATGTCTCCTGAAGCATTTCTTAAACTGCCTTCTTAACTTTATTTTGGTTGCCTCTCATGATTGTGTAGACTGTTGTATATGCAATGACGAGATTCAAACACTGAGCCCTGCAAATGCTGGGCAAGCGTTCTACCTCTGTTACCTGTTCACATACCCCAGTTCACATACCACTCTTTGAGGCGACTGGAAATCTAGCTCAGGCACAGGCATGCTCTCCCATCCCCATCTCCTCCTTATTCATATAATTAAAACTTTTCAGCAATTCTATGATGATGACATGCAGTCGGATTGATGCCACTGGTTTTTAGTTACTTATTACTCTATTAAACTTCGAAACCACTGGAATGGTAACTCCCTGTTTATTAAACTTTTTACTTTATTTTTTTTAATTTAATTTTTTGTTCTACCTGTCGATCCCAGTTCCCCCTCCCTCCCTTTTACCCTCTCTTCCCCCTCACATGCCCTCTAACCACCCTCCCCTCCCATCCCCCCACCCCAATTCCATATGTAGGGAATGCCATCCAGTTGGGGTCATATAGATCTGATAGATCATGTGAAGTAGGAACTAGGGCTTCTCTCTGTCTCTTGATTAAGGCAGTCATCCCCTCCATGGGGGATGTGTTCACAAGGTCCTTTGGTGCACCAGGGATACATCCTGGCTCCACTGTCTGAGGTCCCTTAGACTGCTCAGTCCTTCTGGCTGAGACCCATATTCATGGGGGCCTGAGTCAGTCCCATGCTGGATTCCCAGCTATCAGTCTGGGGTCCCGTTAGCTCCTTGTTCAGGTCAGCTGTCTGTTTCAGCAGCCTGGTCTTGTCTTCATCTGCATCTGGGTTCTAGTTCGACTCAGTGTTTATGGGTGTTTGCTCCTGTTTCCAACAGGTATTACATGAGGGCTCCATGGAGAAGTTAGTTGTTAATCTCGCTATCCGGGAAGGACATTTATGTAGCCTTTCCACGGAAGCTCAAATTGTTTGTTGGGTGCAGTCTTGCAGGTCTCCAGACATTTCTTTGGGTTCAATTTTCTCTACAAACCAATACTGGCTCCCTCTTTATGTTCAGTCTCTCTTCTCTCATGTCTTCTATTCCTAACCAGGCTCAATCTTCCTGGTCGCACAGGTTTTCCTTTCCTCCCCCTCATTTTCTCCTACTTCTCTCTCCATCCGATGCCCCCACCCCACTTCCCCTGTGCTCTGGGGGACTTGTCCCTTCCCAGTTCTGTGAGGGACTTTATATGAATCTCTTAGCATACACCTTGTATCCTAGTTCCTCTGGTGATGTGAATTATAGGCTGGTGATCTTTGCTCTAGGTCTAAAATCCATATATGAGTGAGTACATATTGTGTTCCAGCTGGGTTTTGTGACCTCATTGAGGATGGTTTCTTCAAGTGCCATCCACTTGCCTGCGAATTTCAAGATACCATTGTTTGTTTTCTGCAGAGTAGTATTCCATTGTGTAGATGTGCCACATCTTCATTAACCATTCTTCAATTGAAGGGCATCTAGGTTGCTTCCAGGTTCTTGCTATTACAAATAGTGCTGCTATGAGCATAGTTGAACAGATGTCTTTGTTGCATGGATGTGAATCCTTTGGGTGTATGCCTAAGAGGGGGGATTGCCGGGTCCTGTGGTAAACTAATTCCCATTTTCCTGAGGAACTGCCATACTGATCTCCAAAATGGCTGTATGAGTTTGCACTCCCACCAGCAGTGGAGGAGTGTTCCACTTTCTCCACATCCTCTCCAACATAAGTCTTCACTGTCATTGGTGTTTCTAATTTTAGCCATTCTGGCAGGGGTAAGATGGTATCTCAAAGTTGTTTTGATTTGCATTTCCCTGATAGCTAAGGATGTGGAGCACTTTCTTAAGTGTCTTTCAGCCGTTTTGATTTCCTCTATTGAGAATTCTTTCTTCAGTTTGGTACCCCATTTTTTTTAGTAGGGTTATTTGGTGTTTTGACTAGTTTCTTGAGTTCTTTGTGTATTTTGGAGATCAGCCCTTTGTCGGATATAGGATTGGTGAGAATCTTTTCCCAGTCTGTGGGCTGCCGTTTGGTCTTGTCGACTGTGTCCTTTGCCTTACAGAAGCTTCTAAGTTTGAAGAGGTCCCATTTATTAATTGTTGCTCTCAGTGTCTGTGCCCCTGGACAGAAGCGGTCTCCTATACCAGTTTGTTCAGGGGTACCTCCTACTTTCTCTTCTTAGAGGTTCAATGTGGCTTGATTGATGTTGAGGTCTTTGATCCATTTGGGCTTGAGTTTTGTGCATGGCGACAGACATGGGTCTATCTGCAGTCTTCTACACAGCCTCATCTGATTGTGCCAGCACCATTTGTTGAAGATGCTGTCCTCTCCCCATTGTATACTTTTAGCTGTTTTGTCGAAAATCGGGTGTTCATAGGTGTGTGGGTTAACATCAGGATTTTCAATTCGATTCCATTGGTCTACCTGTCTATTTTTATGCCAATGCCAGGCTGTTTTCAGAACTGTAACTCTGTAGTAGAGCTTAAGTCAGGAATGGTGATGCCTCCTGAAGTCCTTTTATTGTGTAGGGTTGTTTTGGCTATCCTGGGTCTTTTGTTTTTCCATATAGAGTTGATTATTATCCTTTCAAGGTCGGTGAAGAATTGTGGTGGGATTTTAATGGGGATTGCATTGAATCTGTAGATTGCTTTTGGTAAGATTGCCATTTTTACTATGTTAATCCTACCTAACCAAGAGCATGGGAGATCTTTCCATTTTCTGGTATCATCTTTAATTTCTTCAGAGTCACAAAGTTTCTTATTATATAGATGTCTTTTACTTGTTAAGCGTTACACCAAGATACTTTATGTTGCTTGTGGCTATTGTAAAGAGTGACGTTTCTCTGATTTCTTTCTCTGTCTCTTTGTCATCTGAAAAAAGTAGGGCTAACTCGTTTATCTTGTATCCTGCTAGTTTGCTGAAGGTGTTTTATCAGCTGTAGGAGTTCCCTGGTAGAGTTTATTGGGTCGCTTATGTAAACTTATCGTATCATCTGCAAATAGAGACAGTTTGACTTCTTCCTTTCCAATTTGGATCCCGTTGATCTCCTTTTGTTGTCTTATAGCATTAGCTAGAACTTCTAGTACGATATTGAGGAGAGATGGAGCGAGCGGACAGCCTTGTCTTGTTCCTGATTTTGGAGGAATTGGCTTAAGTTTCTCTCCATTCAGTTTGATGTTGGCAGTTGGTTTGCTGTACATTGCTCTTACTATGTTTATGTATGTTCCTGTTATCCCTGACCTCTCCAAGACCTTTATCATGAAAGGGCGTTGAATTTTGTCGAAGGCTTTTTCCGCATCTAGGGAGATAATCGTATGGTTTTTCTTTTTCAGTTTGTTTATATGGTGGATCACGTTGATTTTTCGTATGTTAAACCATCCCTGCATTCCTGCATTCCAGGTATGAAGCCTACTTGGTCATGGTGGATGATTTCTCTAATGTATTCTTGGATTCGATTTGCCAGTATTTTATTGAGTATTTTTGCATCGATGTTCATCAGGGATATTGGTTTGTAGTTTTCTTCCTTAGTTGTGTCTTTGTGAGGTTTGGGTACCAAAGTTATGGTGGCCTCATAAAAAATTTGAGTCTGGCAATGAACCTTCTGTTTCTATCTTGTGGAACAGTTTGAGGAGTAGTGGTATTAGTTCTTCCTTGAATGTCTGGTAGAATTCTGCGCTGAATCCATCTGGCCCTGGACTTGTTGGAAGGCTTTCGATGACTGCTTTATTTCATTGCGGGTTATAGGTCTATTTAAGTTGTTTGTCTGTTCTTGATTTAATTTTGGTAAGTGATAGTTATCCAGAAACTTGTCCATTTCCTTTGAAGTTTCAATTTTTGTGGAATACAGATTTTCAAAGTATGACCTGAAAATTGTCTGGATTTCCTCTGTCATGTTCCCCGTTTCATTTCTGATTTTGTTAATTTGCATATTCTGCCTCTGCTTTTTTGTTAATTTGGATAAAGGTTTGTCTGTCTTGTTTCTCAAAAAACCTACCCTTTGTTGAATTTTTTTTTGTTTTTTGTATTTTCCTGGTTTCTAGTTTGTTTTCAGCCCTCAAGTTGATTATTTCCTGGCGTCTACTCCTGCGGGGTGAATTCGCTTCTCTCTGTTCTAAGGTTTTAAGTTGGGCTGTTAATTCTTTAATGTGACTATCCTGTTTTCTTCATATGGGGGCACTTAGTGCAATGAACTTCCCTCGTAGCACTGCTTTCAAGGTGTCCCATATGTTTGGGTATGTTGTATCTTCATTCTCGTTGAATATTAGAAAGTCTTTAATTTCTTTCTTTCTTTCTTTCGTCGTTGACCCAGGAGTGGTGCAATTGCACATTGTTCAGTTTCCATGAGTTTGCAGGTTTTTTGCTATTTGTGTTGTTGTTGAATTCCAATTTTAAAGCATGGTGGTCCGATAAGATACAGGGGACTATTCCTATTCTCTTGTATCTGAGGTTTGTTATGTCACCTAGTATGTGGTCGATTTTAGAGAAGGCTCCATGTGGAGCAGAGAAGAAGGTATATTCTTTTGTCTCTGGATGGAATGATCTATAGATGTCTGTTAACAGAAGTTATGTCTCAACTGGGGTTAATTCTTTTGAGTTTCTGATTTGTGGTCCTGTCTAGCGTTGAGAGTGGTGTATTGAAGTCTCCCACTATAAGTGTGTGAGGTTTTATATGAGCTTTGAGTTTTAGTAGTGTTTCTTTTACGAATGTGGGTGACTTTGTATTAGGGGCATAGATGTTCAGAACTGAGACTTTGTGTTGATTTCTCCTGCGATGAATATGAAATGACCGTCTTCATCTTTTAATTTTGGTTTGAAGTCTAACTTGTTAGATATTAGGATAGCCACGCCTGCTTGCTTCTTGGTTCCATTTGATCGGAAGATCTTTTCCCAACCCTTTAGCCTGAGGTAATGTCTCTTTGAAGCTTAGATGTGTTCTTGTATGCAGCAGAAGGATGGATTCTGTCTTCGTATCATTCTGTTAGCCGGTGTCTTTTTATAGGTGAGTTAAGACCATTAATGTTGAGGGTGAGTAAGGACCATAGTTGATGCTTGTTTTTAGATTTGTTGTTGGCAGTGGTATTGTGAATCTTTGTCCTGCTTTATTTACCCTTGGTTTCTGGTGTAGTTGCATTATCTGTTGCCTACATTTTTGTGGGCGTAGTTGCCTGCCTTGGGTTGGAGTTTTCCTTCCAATACTTTCTGTAGGGCTGGATTTGTAGATACATATTGGGAAAATCTGGTTTTGTCATTAAATATCTTGTTTTCTCCATATGTAGTGATAGAGTTTTTCTGGGTACAGTAGCCTAGGCTGGCATCCGTGTTCTCTTAATACTTGTAGAACATCTATCCAGGACCTTCTGGCCTTGAGGGTTTCCATGGAGAAGTCAGGTGTAATTTTGATAGGTCTGCCTTTATATGTTACTTGTCCTTTTTCCTTCACTGCTCTTGATATTCTTTCTTTCTTCTGTATGCTAGGTGTTTTGAATATGTGTCGAGGGGTGTTTTTTTCCTTTGGTCCAGTGTATTTGGGGTTCGGTATGCTTCTTGGCACTTTCATGGGCATGTCCTTCTTCAGATTGGGAAAGTTTTCCTCGATGATTTTGTTGAATGTTTTCGGCACATTTGAGCTGGGCTTCCTCACCTTCCTCTACCTATTCTTAGGTTTGGCTTTTTCACGGTGTCCCACATTTCCTGGATGTATCTATTTCTTCTAGTTTACCTTCTGCGCCTGAGATTCTGTTTTCCATCTCTTGAATTCTGTTGGTTATGCTTGTGTCTGTAGTTCCCGATTTATTTAGTTATTTTGGCCCAGGTTTTCTATTTCCAGCTTTCCTTTGGTTTGTGTTGCCTTTATTTTCTCTCTTTCAGTTTTCAAGTCTTGAACCGTTTCCTTTACCTGCTTAATTGTTTGTTCTTGGCTTTCTGTATTTTCTTTTACTTTCCTTAAGAAATTCATTTCTTGTTTTTTTTTTTTTTTTTTTTTTTCTTCCATTTCTTTAAGGGGGTTTCTTACTACTTTGAGGGCCTCTATCACTTACGATAATTTTTAAGTCGATCCCTTCTGTTTCCTCTGCTTTGTTGTTGTGTTCCGTTGTAGTTGGTGTAGCTTCCCTAGATTCTGGTGGTGTCATGCTTGTCTTTCAGTTAGGTGTTTTGCCCCGACCTGCGGGGCCTTAGTTATTTGTGGGTCGAGGTGGCCTAGAACCTGAAAATAATGGGAGAGAAAGAAGGAACGAGACCAAGCAATCTTTGTCAAGGTCTCACTTTATTAGGCACAAAGAGGTTTTTTTAAGCAAAGCGGGGAGGAAATGGGGAGGGGTAGCTGTGCTGACTCTGGGGCTCTGGTAATGTCCCAGGCCATCAACATCAGACCATAAACATCTGCTTATCTCAGTTCCTGGGTCAAGTGGAACAGACTGCTGTTCAGCAGTTTTTTGTGTTTTACCATGATAAGGCCTAATTAGAGTTTTAAGGTGTAACTAATTCTGCAAGAGTATGTGACTCGAGGCCGGCTCCCAACAGTGTTCTCTTGTATTGCCGTCTTCCCATAGCTTCTTCCAGAAGGTGTTGGTGGGGTTTCTCCCTCTCTCTCTCTCTCTCTCTCTCTCTCTGGTACTTCCCCGGTGGACTTATGTGGGTCAGAGGTTCAATATCTGTAGCTCTGGGTGGTCCAAGCTCTCTAGGAGGTCTCTCCGCAGACAGGGGCCCAGGGATGGGGTCAGCGATGAGGATACAGTAGAAGATGCCTGCAGGAACTCAGAGTGGCCCTGCAGAGATAGGCAGCTTTCTGGGAGGGGCCCGGGACTCCAGCAGAGGACTGGAGGTGGGAGTCAGAGACCAAGCAGGTGGGAATTACGGGTGGTCCCGCGTGCATAGGCAGGTCTCCTGTGTTCAGAGTTGCTCCGAGAAATCCCCCGAAGTTGTGTGGACTATTGGCTCCACCCTCTGTCGCAGTGCTCAACCAGAGTGGTGGGGCAGTGGGCAGGGTAGGGCACAGGGTGGGGGGGCCGGCTTGAGGTGGGGATGGGTGGCGGTGTATCAGGCTCCAAGGGTACTCTCGACGGGGACAGTACACAGGAGCAGGGGGATCCGGGGCCCTTTATCTTTATTTTAATTGATGTAAATATTTATGGAGCACAATGTGATACTTTGGCATACATTTATAATCTAATCGGGTGATTAGCATATCCACCATTGTCCTAATTATATTACTTTTCCGTCAACCTGACACAAATTAGACATAATGGGAGAAGGAGTCTTAGTGGAGAAAATGCCTTCATCAATTGGCCTGTGCATTAAATCTGTAGGGCTTTCCTTCATTAATGACTGAAACGGGAACCCCACTCACTGTGTGGGGTAGCATCCTTGGGCAGGTGGGCCTGGAGTATATGAGCAAGCTAGCAAGCGGTATTCCCCATAACCTCTGCTTCAGGCCCTGCCTCCCAAGTTCCTGCTCTGGCTTTTCTCAGTGATAGGCTACAAGCTGTGAGCAAAATCGGTTTGCTCCCAAACTGAGTTTGGTCATTTGTGGTGTGGTGGTTTGAATGAGAGTGGCCACCACAGGCTCAAAGAATTGGATGGGTATCGACAGGGAGTGATACTATTTGAAAAGGTTAGGTGTGGCCTTGTTGGAGTAGGTGTGGTCCTGTTAGGTGGATTTTGAGGTTTCAAGTGTCCACGCCAGGTCCAGAGGCTTTTTTTTTTTTTTTTTTTTTTTCTGCTGTCTGTGGCTATAGACTCTCAGCTACCCCTCTAGTACCAAGCTCCCCGCCATGAGGATAACAGACTAAGTCTCTAAAACTGTAAGCTTATAAGAGTTGGCACGCTCATGGTGTCTCTTCACAGCAATAGAACACTGGCCAAAGTCTGGTGTCGTGTCACAGTAACGATCACCTACCATTTCTTTCTTTTCTTTTTTTTTTTTTAAAGCATTTTAAAATGTTTGTTTTGATAGCTTTTTTTATTTTATATAACAAAGTCCAATTAAATGAAAACAAGCATTTTATACACAATATTTGGGAATTTGGGCGTCGTTCTTTCCAAACTACTTCCTGCTGGTAAGGGGCGCTGTCATGGGGGATTCGAAGAAGATTCAGAAATCCTGGCTGTAGTCTGTAAGGCTGCTTTGTCCAGCTGTTTTGAATGTAGGATCACCTTGTACTCTGTTTCAGGCGCTCTGGCGTGATCAAACCACATTAGTCTGGAAGGAATCCACATCTTTTCATTTTCTGTGGAAACAAAAATAGAAATTCTTTTCCCCCGGTAACTTGTCCTTCAACTTAAATATTGGAGTCAAAGCATTGTTTTTTTCTTATTTTACATGTTGATCCCAGTTCCCTCTCCCTCCCTGCCTTCCTCCCTCCCTCCTTCCCTCCCTTTTACCCTCTCTGCCCTCTCACATGCCCTCTAACCACCCTCCCCATCCCCCCACCCCAATTCCATATGTAGGGAATGCCATCCAGTTGGGGTCATGTAGGTCTGACAGGTCCTGTGAAGTAGGGACTAGGGCTTCTCTCCTGTCTCTAGATTAAGGCAGTTATCCCTCCATGGGGCATATGTTCGCAAAGTCCTTTTGTGCACCAGGGATACATCCTGGCTCCACTGTCTAAGGTCTCTTAGCCTGCTCAGACCTTCTGGCTGAGACCCATATTCAGGGGGGTCGGAGTCAGTCCCATGCTGGCTTCCCAGCTATCACTCTAGCGGCCGTTAGCTCCTCCTTGTTCAGGTAAGCTGTCTCTATGTACTTCTACCGCATGGTCTCGTCCTCTCCATCTGCATCTGGGTTCTAGTTCGACTCGGTGTTTATGTATGGGTGTTTGATCCTGTTTTCAACAGGCATTAGTTGAGGGCTCCATGGAGAAGTTAGTTGTTGATCTCACTCTCCGGGAAGGGCATTTATGATAGCCTTTCCACGGAAGCTGAGATTGTTAGTTGGGAGCAGTCTTGTAGTTGTCTAGACCTTTCTTTGTGTTCAATTTTATCTTCAAACCAATATTGGCTCCCTCTTTTACGTTCTGTCTGTGTGTCTGTGTCTGTCTGTCTGTCTGTCTGTCTGTCTCTCTCTCTCTCTCTCTTTCCTATGTTCTATTCCTAACCAGGCTCAATCTTCCTGGTCGCACAGGTTTTCCTTTCCTCCCCCTCATTTTCTCCTACTTCTCTCTCCATTCGCTGTCCTCCCCCACTTCACCTGAGCTCTGGGGGACCTGTCCCTTCCCAGTTCTGTGAGGGACTTTATATGAATCTCTTAGCATACACCTTGTATCCTAGTTCCTCTGGTGATGTGAATTATAGGCTGGTGATCTTTGCTCTAGGTCTAAAATCCATATATGAGTGAGTACATACTGTGTTCCTCTTTTTGTGACTGGGTTTTGTGACCTCATTGAGGATGGTTTCTTCAAGTGCCATCCACTTGCCTGCGAATTTCAAGATACCATTGTTTGTTTTCTGCAGAGTAGTATTCCATTGTGTAGATGTGCCACATCTTCATTAACCATTCTTCAATTGAAGGGCATCTAGGTTGCTTCCAGGTTCTTGCTATTACAAATAGTGCTGCTATGAGCATAGTTGAACAGATGTCTTTGTTGCATGGATGTGAATCCTTTGGGTGTATGCCTAAGAGGGGGGATTGCCGGGTCCTGTGGTAAACTAATTCCCATTTTCCTGAGGAACTGCCATACTGATCTCCAAAATGGCTGTATGAGTTTGCACTCCCACCAGCAGTGGAGGAGTGTTCCACTTTCTCCACATCCTCTCCAACATAAGTCTTCACTGTCATTGGTGTTTCTAATTTTAGCCATTCTGGCAGGGGTAAGATGGTATCTCAAAGTTGTTTTGATTTGCATTTCCCTGATAGCTAAGGATGTGGAGCACTTTCTTAAGTGTCTTTCAGCCGTTTTGATTTCCTCTATTGAGAATTCTTTCTTCAGTTTGGTACCCTATTTTTTTTAGTAGGGTTATTTGGTGTTTTGACTAGTTTCTTGAGTTCTTTGTGTATTTTGGAGATCAGCCCTTTGTCGGATATAGGATTGGTGAGAATCTTTTCCCAGTCTGTGGGCTGCCGTTTGGTCTTGTCGACTGTGTCCTTTGCCTTACAGAAGCTTCTAAGTTTGAAGAGGTCCCATTTATTAATTGTTGCTCTCAGTGTCTGTGCCCCCTGGACAGAAGCGGTCTCCTATACCAGTTTGTTCAGGGGTACCTCCTACTTTCTCTTCTTAGAGGTTCAATGTGGCTTGATTGATGTTGAGGTCTTTGATCCATTTGGGCTTGAGTTTTGTGCATGGCGACAGACATGGGTCTATCTGCAGTCTTCTACACAGCCTCATCTGATTGTGCCAGCACCATTTGTTGAAGATGCTGTCCTCTCCCCATTGTATACTTTTAGCTGTTTTGTCGAAAATCGGGTGTTCATAGGTGTGTGGGTTAACATCAGGATTTTCAATTCGATTCCATTGGTCTACCTGTCTATTTTTATGCCAATACCAGGCTGTTTTCAGAACTGTAACTCTGTAGTAGAGCTTAAGTCAGGAATGGTGATGCCTCCTGAAGTCCTTTTATTGTGTAGGGTTGTCTTGGCTATCCTGGGTCTTTTGTTTTTCCATATAGAGTTGATTATTATCCTTTCAAGGTCGGTGAAGAATTGTGGTGGGATTTTAATGGGGATTGCATTGAATCTGTAGATTGCTTTTGGTAAGATTGCCATTTTTACTATGTTAATCCTACCTAACCAAGAGCATGGGAGATCTTTCCATTTCCTGGTATCATCTTTAATTTCTTCAGAGTCACAAAGTTTCTTATTATATAGATGTCTTTTACTTGTTAAGCGTTACACCAAGATACTTTATGTTGCTTGTGGCTATTGTAAAGGGTGACGTTTCTCTGATTTCTGTCTCTTTGCCGTCTGAAAAAAGTAGGGCTAACTTTTTTTTTTTTTTTTTTTGCGTTTATCTTGTATCCTGCTAGTTTGCTGAAGGTGTTTATCAGCTGTAGGAGTTCCCTGGTAGAGTTTATTGGGTCGCTTATGTAAACTATCGTATCATCTGCAAATAGACAGTTTGACTTCTTCCTTTCCAATTTGGATCCCGTTGATCTCCTTTTGTTGTCTTATAGCATTAGCTAGAACTTCTAGTACAATATTGAGGAGAGATGGAGCGAGCGGACAGCCTTGTCTTGTTCCTGATTTTGGAGGAATTGGCTTAAGTTTCTCTCCATTCAGTTTGGTGTTGGCAGTTGGTTTGCTGTACATTGCTCTTACTATGTTTATGTATGTTCCTGTTATCCCTGACCTCTCCAAGACCTTTATCATGAAAGGGCGTTGAATTTTGTGGAAGGCTTTTTCCGCATCTAGGGAGATAATCGTATGGTTTTTCTTTTTCAGTTTGTTTATATGGTGGATCACGTTGATTTTCGTATGTTAAACCATCCCTGCATTCCAGGTATGAAGCCTACTTGGTCATGGTGGATGATTTCTCTGATGTATTCTTGGATTCGGTTTGCCAGTATTTTATTGAGTATTTTTGCATCGATGTTCATCAGGGATATTGGTCTGTAGTTTTCTTCCTTAGTTGTGTCTTTGTGAGGTTTGGGTACCAAAGTTATGGTGGCCTCATAAAAAGAGTCTGGCAATGAACCTTCTGTTTCTATCTTGTGGTATCTTGTGGAACAGTTTGAGGAGTAGTGGTATTAGTTCTTCCTTGAATGTCTGGTAGAATTCTGCGCTGAATCCATCTGGCCCTGGACTTACTGGTTTCTTTTTTTTTTGTTTTTTTGTTTTTTTTTTTTTTGGTTGGCAGGCTTTTGATGACTGCTTCTACTTCATTGCGGGTTATAGGTCTATTTAAGTTGTTTGTTCTTGATTTAATTTTGGTAAGTGATAGTTATCCAGAAACTTGTCTATTTCCTTTGAATTTTCAATTTTTGTGGAATACAGATTTTCAAAGTATGACCTGAAAATTGTCTGGATTTCCTGTCATCTTCCCCGTTTCATTTCTGATAATTTGCATGTTCTGTCTCTGCTTTTTTGTTAATTTGGATAGAGGTTTGTCTATCTTAAACCTATCCTTTGTTGAATTTTTTTTTTTTTGTATTTTCCTGGTTTTTAGTTTGTTTTCAGCCCTCAAGTTGATTATTTCCTGGCGTCTACTCCTGCGGGGTGTATTTGCTTCTCTCTGTTCTAACGTTTTAAGTTGGGCTGTTAATTCTTGACTATCCTGTTTTCTTCATATGGGCACTTAGTGCTACGAGGGAAGTTCATTGCACTGCTTTCAAGGTGTCCCATAAGTTTGGGTGTGTTGTATCCTCATTCTCGTTGAATATTAGAAAATTCTTTTAATTTCTTCTTCTTTGACCCAGGAGTGGTGCAATTGCACATTAAGTTTCCATGAATTTGCAAGTTTTCTGCTATTTGTGTTGTTGAATTCCAATTTTAAAGCATGGTGGTCCGATAAGATACAGGGGACTATTCCTATTCTCTTCTATCTGTTGAGGTTTGTTATGTCTCCTAGTATGTGGTCGATTTTAGAGAAGGTTCCATGTGGAGCAGAGAAGGTATATTCTTGTCTTTGGATGAAATGTTGTATAGATGTCTGTTAGCCCCAGTTGAGACATAACTTCTGTTAATTCTTTTGAGTTTCTGATTTGTGGTCCTGTCTAGTGTTGAGAGTGGTGTATTGAAGTCTCCCACAAGTGTGTGAGGTTTTGTATGAGCTTTGAGTTTTAGTAGTGTTTCTTTTACGAATGTGGGTGACTTTGTATTAGGGGCATAGATGTTCATAATTGAGACTTTGTGTTGATGGATTTCTCCTGAGATGAATATGAAATGACCATCTTCATCTCTTTTGACTAGTTTTGGTTTGAAGTCTAACTTGTTAGATATTAGGATAGCTATGCCTGCTTGCTTCTTTATTTCCATTTGATTGGAAAATCTTTTTCCAACCCTTTACCCTGAGGTAATGTGTATTTGGAGCTAAGATGTGTTTCTTGTATGCAGCAGAAGGATGGATTCTGTCTTCGTATCCATTCTGTTAGCCTGTGTCTTTGTATAGGTGAGTTAAGACCATTAATGTTGAGGGTGAATAAGGTCCATTGATTGTTGATGCTTGTTTGATTTAGGTTTGTTGTTGGCAGTGGTATTGTGAATATATTTGTTCTGCTTCACCCTAGGTTTCTCGTGTAGTTGGATTATCTGTTGCCTACATTTTTGTGGGCGTAGTTACCTTCCTTGGGTTGGAATTTTTCTTCCAATACTTTCTGTAGGGCTGGATTTGTAGATACATATTGGGAAAATCTGGTTTTGTCATTAAATATCTTGTTCTCTCCATCTATAGTGATTGAGAGTTTTGCTGGATATAGTAGCCTAGGTTGGCATCTGTGTTCTCTTAATACTTGTAGAACATCTATCCAGGACCTTCTGGCCTTGGGGGTTTCCATGGAGAAGTCAGGTGTAATTTTGATAGGTCTGCCTTTATATGTTACTTGTCCTTTTTCCTTCACTGCTCTTGATATTCTTTCTTTCTTCTGTATGCTAGGTGTTTTGAATATGTGTCGAGGGGTCTTATTTCCTTTGGTCCAGTGTATTTGGGGTTCGGTATGCTTCTTGTACTTTCATGGGCATGTCCTTCTTCAGATTTGGAAAGTTTTCCTCGATTTTGTTTAATATATTTTCAGCACCTTTGAGCTGGGCTTCCTCATCTTCGTCTATGCCTATTATTCTTAGGTTTGGCCTTTTCATGGTGTCCCACATTTCCTGGATGTTTTGTGTTAAGGATTTGTTGGATTTATGATTTTCTTTGGTTGAATCTATTTCTTCTAGTTTATCTTCTGCGCCTGAGATTCTCTCTTCCATCTCTTGAATTCTATTGGTTATGCTTGTGTCCGTGGTTTCCGATTTTTTTTTTTTGTCCAGCTTTTCAATTTCCAGCCTTCCTTCCATTTGTGTTGCCTTTTTCTCAATTTCAGTTTTCAAGTCTTGAACCGTTTCCTTCACCTGGTTTTTTCTTGGCTTTCTGTACTTTCCTAAGGATTTTGTTCATTTCTTCCACTTTTTTGTTCTTTTCCTCCATTTCTTTAAAGGATTTTCTCACATCTTCTTTGAGGGCCTCTATCATTTTCATGATTTTTAAGTCGTACCCTTCTGCTTCCTCTGCTTTGTTTTCCATTCTAGTTGGTGTAGATTCCCTAGATTCTGGTGGTGTCATGTTTGTCTTTCTGTTGTTAGGTGTTCTCTTGTATTGCCTTCTTCCCATAGTTTCTTCCAGTAGGTATTGGTGGTGTCTCTTCCCTCTCTCTATGGTCTTCCCCATGGGCTTATGTGGGTCTGAGATTCAATATCTGTAGCTCTGTGTGGTCCAAGCTCTCTAGGAGTTTTCTCCGCAGACAAGCATCATGGGATGGGGTCAAGGATGAGGATCCAGAAGAAGCCAGCAGGTACTCACAGTGGTCCTCTGGCCAATAGCTCTGGCCAATAGCCGGCAGAAGAGGACGAGGGCTGAGCTTGAACTTGAGAAGGTTTTGCAGGGTAGTGGGATCTCATTGGAAACTGGTGCTCTCCCACTGAGACCTCGTTCTTTGGCAGGGGCCCGGATTTGGGGGTCAAGGATCTTGCCTGCAGGAACTCTGAGTGGACCTGCAGAGATAGGTGGATCTCTGGGAGGGGCCCAGGACTCCAACAGAGGACTGGAGGTGGGAGTCAGAGACCAAGCAGGTGGAAATTACAGGTGATCCCGAGTGGATAGTCAGGTCTCCTTTGTTTGGAGTTGCCCTGAGAAGTCTCCAAAGTAGGGTGGACTGTTGGCTCCACCCTCTGTCCCAGTGCTCAACCAGAGCGGCAGGACCGTAGGTGGGGTAGGGCACAGGGTAGGCTGGGTAGGGGGGGGTAGACTGGAGGTGGGGATGGGTGGGGTTGTATCAGAGCTCCAAGGGTGCTCTGGATGGGGACAGGAGACAGGAGACAGGAGCAGCAGGATCAGGGGCCAATCCAGGGAGTTCAGGCGGGGGAGAGGGGAAAAGAGGTTGTAGGGGACAGGCAGCCCCAATTGGGCCCAGACTCACCTCTGGCCAATAGCCGGCAGAAGAGGGCGAGGGCTGGGCTGGAACTTGAGAAGGTTTTGCAGGGTAGTGGGATCTCACTGGAAACTGGCACGCTCCCGCTGAGACCTCGTTCTTTGGCAGGGGCCCGGATTTGGGGGTCAAGGACCTTACCCGCAGGAACTCTGAGTAGACCCGCAGAGATCAGCAAAATTTAATTTTAAAAATTGCTTTACATAATAAAAATAAAGAAAGTATGCGCTAAAAACAAATTGTACTGACTGAACTCCGCCTGCTATAGAACGGAATATTAGAATGTGTTCTTAACTTTGTAACCATTGACCAGTGTGTCTGTTTCTTCTCTCTCCACCTGCTACCAGCCCTGGGGAAACGCCACATTATTCCACTTTCTACTTTTATAAGATCAACTTATTCAGTGTTCATGGAGCTTGTACAATACTTGTCTCTGTATGGCTGGCTGATTGCACTTTCTCAGGTGCCTCTCGAATGGTCCTGGGGGTCATGTGGTGAGCCTGGTGACTGGCTCATGAGTGGCCTTGGCGGCTGGTGAGGGAGGACCTTGTGTACTGCTTACATACTGTCCCCCTCCGTGGGGGAATTACCGAGTCTTGTAGAGGTCATCTTGTATGAGCCTCGCAGCACCTCTGACTTGAAGCTAACAATATAGCCATGCCTGGGGGACAGTGTTCCAAAGCCCCTTCAATAACTCAGTTCCTTTGTTTGAGCAGCTGTGAACTAGTTGTCTGTCCCTTAATGTTCAGCAAACTATAAGTGTAATAGTACCAGTGACTGGATTCATTATCTAACATTTAAATTGGGTAAAATTGCCCTATAATATGGAATTTGATACCTTCAGATAATTTAGTTATGCACACTTTCTCATATTTGTCCTAAGAGTTAAGATTTCAATGGAAAGATACAGTGGAACTTGCAATGTAAATAGCACTGTGGCCTCTTGTGCTGGTATTGTTCATACCCTAATGGATCCCATATCTCGGGGAAAACGGGAAACCAAGACTTGAAGTTGCACTGCACAATACTTTGGTTTAGATAGCTTGGTGGATAAAGGGTTTGAACCTCTAGAACCCAAGGGCTCACAGTAGCAACATGTCTGTGATCCCAGCATTCCATAGAGATGGGAGATAAAGTCGGGAGGAACCCCAGAAGCTCACAGGGCAGCTGGCCTGGCGTACACAGAAGTGGAGAGAGCGGCCCCATCTCAAACAAGATGGAAGGAAAGTGACACCCGAAGCCGCCCTCTGACAAACTTTCTGTGGCCGGTTGGTCTTGTCTCTGTGTCTGCATGCATGCCTGTCTGTCACTCTCTCCCTCTCTGTCTTTCTCTTACACAGACACGCAAGCTTTGTGTCAACTCTTGTCAGGAAAGAGGTGGTTCCCACCTGTGAGACCCTGTCTCATTCTCCAAGGAGTCACAGTCCCAGGAGGCATTGGTAGGTTCAGTTGTGAGCTCTTCTTGTCTTCCTGGAATGGAAGTGAGGCCAGGGGCCAGCATGCTGGGTAGAGGGTGGAGTGAAAAACATCCCAGTGGCTTCTCTTCTAGCTGCACCCCCCCCCAACAAGACTATCAGTAACTATGGAAAGAGTCTAGAAATTGCTATTAATGTGGCATGGCTAATTAGTGACTAAAGGAACTTTGAAAGGACAAGATGTTCTCTAACAAGATGTTTACATTAAAAATGATCCTGGGGTGGGCAAATTTACTAGACCTGAAATTTATATAAGGAGAGAACATCTCTGAACTCATGATACAATCTCACTGTTTTTTTTTTTTTTTTTTGAAAGTAGCTGAGTTTCTTAAACAAATAATGAATTTGTGTACTATCTATCTGTATGTAGTCATCCAAAACTAAGCCTTTTGTCTGTCTGGACTGAGAATGAATAGATTTGCTATGTAGTGACCTGATTGTCTTATTCATAGTCATTGGTCAAAAGTTATTTTCTTTGAGTTTAAAACTGCCCCCTACTTGAAAATATCAGAGGCCATACTAAAGTTTTGTAAATTAAAGAGCTAAAAACATCTTCCAGGCTAATATACATTTCTTGTAGGACTCACATAATTTTATTCAAGGAGATGTAAATTGAGACAGTCTTTGTATCTTCTGATGTCCTTTTTGATAAAAACATACATTTAATTTTTCTCCAATAAATTTAAAATGATTATACATGCATACAAAATTTGTAAGGCAGTGAAAAATAACCGTTTAGTCTTTCTAGATGTAATTATCTTATCACTAATCCATTCTTGAGCTATTTTCGGTGTACATCAAGAATATGTAATATACACATTTTAGTGATTTTCTTGTGTGCATGAATGTATTGCACAGGTATCTGGAGATGCCAGGAGAGGACATTGGATCCCTTGGAGCTGGAGTTACAGATAGTTGTGAACTGCTCAATGTGGGCACTGGGAACCAAATCCGGGTCCTCTGAAAGAGCGAGTATTCTCAGCTGCTGAACCATCTCCCAAGCCCTGTAATAGTGTGGTTATGAAGACTAGACTAAGGTCTTTCCTTTGACATCATAGACTGCTTGGACACAGTGTAAATAAATCATGATGAGTTCCTACTAACACCATTTCCTGTTGGCTAGGGCAGTAGGACTTCTGACCCTTTGCAGTTCGGTGACCATATGAGTTTCTTCAGCTAATGAAATGTAAGAAACCCCCTGCGCCATTTTTGGGGTTGAAGGATTTAAGCATCCTGGTCTCCTTTGCCTTTTCTAGCTGAGCTGGGGTTCTGACGTTCTAGATAATTCCAGGCTCCTGCATAAGGATGATGTGATGTGGGGCGCATCCTGTTCCATGAATACTTGTACACTAGCAAAATTTGTACTGACTTCAGCTACTAGGACATTGGGATGTTATTGGAGAATGATTTGGGCTATTCTGATTGAGTATAAAGATGGCTCTATGTTGGCATATATAGAACTAACTACCTCATTCTTGTCAGATGTGTGGAGATCTGTTATTTAGATATCCTGGGATCTATTTATGCCTATTTTAAACTAGTTGAGGATATATATCATGTGGCTTGAATGAGATGCCCCCATAGTCTTGGCCCCTAGTTGGTGTCCCTGTTTGAGAGCTTTAGGAGGTGTGACACTATGGTGTAAGTATGCCACTGGGGAAAGGCTTGGGGTTTAAAAACCATGCACCATTCCTAGTATCCTCACCCTTAATGCTTATGGGTCAAGATCTAGGCTCTCAGCTGCTGCCGTGCACATCTGCTATGATGATGGTAGACTCCTTTAAAAATAAAAACACCCTAAAACTATAGATCCAATTAAGATGGAAATGATTTTCTTTTAAAAAAGAAGCACTTTAAGAATCCAAGTGATCATCCTCTATAAACAAGCAAGCTAGAAAACGGTGTAAAACTGATCAGTGTTGGAGGAGCCAGAGATCCGTGTGAGCCGAGACGATCCCCAGTACACCCCATGCCTCCATCACAAGCTTTTCAGCAGCAGATGGAGTGACCATGTAGGCCACACCACTTCTCTTAGCTCTGGCACATTATCCCTGCAAGGAAAGACTGCATCGGAGCTGGCAGAATATCACTCGGCTTGCTGCCTCACTGAGTAACTCGGGCTTCCTTGAACAGGGCTCCCCACTTTACCAGGCGTCACCCTCACCAGCGGCCCATATTGATCACATACTGATCAATGGCCCTGGAGATTTCCACTCTCTTCTTCCCAGTCTTAAGTTTCATGGAAAGCACTCGTGCACGGTGCTGACGTCACCAACAGTTAGCCTCATCTCTTGCAAGGCGTGTGCAGGGTACAGTGTATCCAAGACTACTATCCTGCTCCTATGCCAAAACCTCCTTGGTGTGTAGCACCTGGAGTTAGGCTGACTACTGGACAGCGATGGTGGCTGTAGGCAGTTTATGGGGGGCAGACTCTAGCGATCGTATTCTTGGTGACAGTATCGCTAAATAAGGACTTCTCGGATGCTACCATTTATTTCTCATGTCTTAAAGAGCAAACTTCATTTTCCTCTGGTTTGTAGGACTGGTCCATCCATTTTCTTTTTAGAAAGTGTTTGCAAGACTGTTTCTTCACATCCTGGGCCACCAATATCATCTAACACTTCTCTGGAGATAATTTTTGCAGTGGGACATGGCAAACTTCATAATGTTAACACAATCCCCACATGAAGGCATCCTATTGGCCTCTTTTGTTCTGTATGCAGTAGCCATAGGCATAAGGGTCCACTAGAAGTCATGGACTCTGGTCTCCTCTTCCCTGAGTGGACTCCAGCAGCAGAACCTGCTGAGCTGACATGATTAAAAAGAAGCCCCAGATACAACGTCTAATGCTTCTGTGTTCGTTCACCAGTTGCCAGGTCCTCAAAGTGACACACAGTTAGTGAATCGGGGTGCTCTGTTGGAACTGAGATGGGAAGCTTGGACTCCAGCATATACAGCTGGACAGGAGTCTGATGGGGGTTGATCTCATACCTCAGGAGAATCTGGGGAATTTCTTCACTGTACTGCTTCCTAAAGTAATCTAAAGTTGCTTTGTCATATTGTCCACTATGATATGAGTAAATACCCTTAAGGCCAACTGGTGCATGGTCTCTAGTCTCTAGGAGCTGCCCTTATCAGAACTCTACATCTCTGCAGCCACTGCCTCAGAGTCCTCTGGTCTTAAGTGACTGTCACCAGAGCATTTTTTTTTTTCTTTTCTTTTTTTTTTGGCTGCAGCTCTGGAGGTTACTCAACCAATACCAATTTGTTTAACACCTGCCCTCAACAGTTACATCTGGAGAAGCCAGTCTTCACAAATGAGGGCAGGTTATAGGCAACGACTCTTACAAGGTTGCAATCAACTTTGGTCATGTCAGCATTATCTTCTGGAATATTGCATGCCAATATAGCATCATGGATGGCAGCATGCAATATTTTAACATGTGTCCCCTCCCACCAGTATTTCAAAAACCCCTGTGAGTTCGGACACATCTGACTGGCAGGCTAGTATCTCTGGAAGTGACTACACTCAAACCAAGAGGCACAAGGGTTCTGGCAAATTCCATGGGACTAGTTTTGTGAGATACGTTGACCAGGGCAAGTCATCTGAGAGACATGACTTCTGTGCCAGGTCAGAGTAAGGTGATGGACAAGCCATGTGTATATATAAACAGGCTGGACTGGTAGTGGGTTCTATGCTCTCCTCCTCTTCTTCCTCCCATCTACCCCTCCCTGCCCCCATGCTCCCAATTAACTAAGGAGATCTTGTCATTTCCCCCTTCCTAGGAGGATCCATGTGTGTTTCTCTTAGAGTCCTCTTTGTTACCGAGGTGTACTGGGATTGGGAACTGTAGGCTGGTTGTCCTTTGCTTAATGGCTAATATTCACACATGACTGAGTACATATTTGTATTTCTGGATCTGGGTTACTTCATTCAGGATGCCTTTTTCTAGTTTGTCCATTTGCCTGCAAATTTCAACATGTCATTATTCTTTATACCACTCCATTGTGTAAATGTGCCACATTTGGTTGAGGGGCATCTTAGGTTGTCTCCAGGTTCTAGGTATTATGAATGCTACCATGAACTAGTTGAGTAAATGTTCTTATGCAATGATTGTGCATCTTGTGGGCATATGCCCAAAAGTGTTATTGCTGCGTCTTGAAGTAGATTGATTCTCAATTTCATGAGCAAACACCATACTGATTTTCCACAGTGGCTACACAAATTAGCAATTCCACCAGCAATGGAGGAGTGTTCCCCTTTTTGCACATCCTCTCCAGTATAAGCTGTCATCAGAGTTTTTGATCTTGGCCATTTTGACAGGTGTAAGATGGTATCTCAGAGTTTTAATTTTGCATTTATTTCTCTAAGGATGTTGAGCATTTTAAGTGTCTTTTAGCCATTTGAGTTTCCTCTATTGAGAGTTCTGTTTAGATCTGTACCCCATGATTATTTGATCTTTTGATGTCTGTATATTTTGGAGATCAGTCTGTCAGATGTAGGATTGGTGGTCTTTTCCCATTTTGTAGGCTGCCTTTTTTGTCTTGTTGACTGTGTCCTTTGCCATACAGAAGCTTCTCAGTTTCAGGAGGTCCCATTTATTAATTGTCCATCTCATTATCTATGCTACTGGTGTTCTATTTAGGAAGTGGTCTCCTGTGCCAATACATGCAAGGCTACTTGCCATTTTCTCTTCTATGAGGTTCAGTGTGGTTGGTATTATGTTGAGGTCTTTGATCCATTTGGATTTGAGTTTTGTGTATGGTAATAGATACAGGTCTATTTGCATCCTTCTACATGTTTACATCCAGTTATGCCAGTACCATTTGTTGAAGATGCTTTCCTTTTTCCATTTCATAATTTTAGTTTCTTTGTCAAAAATTCAGGTGTTCATAGGTGTGGGGATTAGTATCGGGGTCTTTGATTTTGATTTCATTGGTTTGCCTATACTATAGCTCTATAGTATAGTTTGATGTCAGGTAAGGTGATACCTCCAGAAGCTCTTTTATTGTACAGACTGTTTTGGCTATCCGGGTATTTTGTTTTTCCATATGAAGTTGAATATTGTCCTTTCAAGGTCTGTGAAGAATTTTGCTAGGATTTTGATGGGTATTGAATTGAATCTATAGATGGCTTTTGGTAAGATTGTCATTTTTACTATAATTCTGCCTATCCAAGAGCATGGAAGGTCTTTGCATTTTCTGATGTCTTCAATTCCTTTTTTCAAAGACTTAAAGTTCTTGTCATAGGTCTTTCACTTGTTTGGTTAGCGTTACCCCAAGATATTTTGTAATTCTGGCTATTGTAAAGGGTGACATTTTTGATTTCCTTCTCAGCCTGTTTATCATCTGTATATAGGAGGGCTATTTTTTTTTGAGTTAATCTTGTATCCTGCTAAATCACTGAAGGTCTTTTTATCAGTTGTATTAGTTTCCTAATAGAATTTGGGGTCACTTATTGTATATTAGCATATCATCAGCAAATAGCGAAAGTTTTGAGTACTTGTACAATTTGTATCCCCTTGATCTCCTTTGTTTTCTTGCTTTAGCTAGAACTTTGAGAACTATATTGAATAGAGATGTGGCTAGCCTTATCTTGTTCCTGATTTCAGTGGCATTGCTTTGAATTTCTCTCCATTTAGTTTGTTGGTTGTTGGCTTGCTGTATATTGCCTTTTTCATGTTTAGGTATGTTCTTTGGATTCCTGCTCTCTCCAGGACCTTTAAGAGGTATTGGATTTTGTTGAAGGCTTTTTTAGCATCTAGTGAGATAATCACATTTTTTTTTTTGTCAGTTTGGTTATATGGTGGATTACACTGACAGATTTTTGTATATTGAACTATCCCAGCATTCCTGCAATGAAGCCTACTTGGTATGGTGGAAGAATCTTCTGATGTGATTTGGATTCGGTTAGCATCATTGTTCAAGAGGGAGATTGGTCAGTAATTCTATTTTAGTTGTCTGTGTATGGTTTGGTTATCAGGGTAGTTGTATCCCTGTAAAAAGAGATAGGCAATGTTCCTTCTATTTCTATTGTGTGGAACAGTTTGAGGCGTATTGGTATCAGGTCTTCTTTGAAGTTCTGGTGGAATTCTGCACTGAAACCATCTGGGCCCAGGCTTTTTGTTTGGGAGTCTTTTCATAACATTCTATTTCCATAGGGGGTATAGATCTATTTTATGCTATATGGTAGCAAGGATAGAAGAGGACTAAGTCTAGGGGTTGGTCTTGAGAGTCTGAAGAGAGGGCAGAACATAAGACTGACATGAGACACAGTGTGGAGTTGTCGCACCCAACCTCGACCAGCAAGGAAGACGCAACTCGGGGGAGATCTTCTAGCAGTTTAATCAGGATCCTTGAACATGCTTCTTCTAACCCCGGGGAAACGCTGGCACAGGCTTAAATCCGCTTGCGCTGACCAACGTGGACCCTGCAGATAGGCTGCGCTTAGACGGAAGCAAGCAAGCTGAACAGGCTTGTAAGGAGTACAGGTTTTTCCGCCCGCCGCCGCGCCAACCCCAAATAACACACTGAGATTTTGTATTAGATATAATTCTGTTGGCCCGGATACTTATTTCTTATAGGTTAGCTCTGTCTTAAGTATTAACCCATTTCTGTGTATTTCCATGTGGTCTTACCAGCGAGAGGCAGTGGCAGTTCTATTCTCTCCAGACTCTCCATGTTGACTCCTTCTCCCTACTTCCTATTTCCTCGTCTCCTAGCCCCTCCTATCTTCCTTTCCTATTGGCCAACAATGCTTTGTTATTAACCCGTATGAGAAACGTGTACAGAATGACATCTCCCATCATAGGCTTAGCCAAATAAGGACTTGTTTATGACAGAGAGCGCTCACCATCAGGAAGGTGGAAGGTGGAAGGCAGAAGCCAGTGCCAACTTTAAGACACGGCACTTTGCAGCTCTCTACAGTTCCCCCCTTTTTGTTTTGTTAACGCAACAGGCAAGGGTAGTGGTCTGATCTCCAGTAACTTAGTGGACATTGTAATGACCCTGAATCCTGGTAGTCAGCGAAGTCAGTGCCACACCCGTCCGGTATCTTTTTCCTGGAGGTGGGGCCTGGGACACCAACCCACATGCAACCAGACTTGCCCTCCTAGGAGTTGCTCGCTTCCAGAGCCTACTCGGAGTGCAGTGCTAAGCCCTACAACCTGAGCGTGAAGGATAAATTCTTATTCATGACTGTGAGCCATGACTGGGAGGGGGACCGCCCAACCTCAATGGCTGTAAATGCCTAGACAACCATAGCTTGGCAGATATACAAACCGATATTCTAGAACATTTTTTTTAAAGCTGCTTTTAAAATATGTGGCATGGGTGGATTAACCCACCAGTGCAGGAAGAGCTCCTGTGACCCAACCACTTAGCAAAGGTCTCATCTCCAAATACCACTTACATGTGACATGAGATTCTGGAGGATAAACACTGAAACTACAGCAAATGTGTAACTATTGAGAAGGAGGAAGTAAAGGGTATAGTTAGGTGTCTTTGGGACTGGGGGTGCTAAGGCGGAGGTCATAGAAGGCATCTTTGATCTGGGATGTCTCTCCTATTAGATGGTGGAGACTGTGCTGAGGGCTCCTGTTTGAGGAGTTGAGTCATGGGGGATGGACCTTCCCAAAGAATTGAGGGATGCCAGTGTCTTGCTCACTTTTCTTGCTTCCTGGCCTCCTGGCCACCATGAAATGGCAATCTATGTCACTTCTTGCCCCTCTTACAAGCTATCTCCCCAAAGCAGGGAGGGCATGATTAACACACTAAGAACCGGAACCTCAAAAGAGAAAGTCCAAATGAGTCTCTTCTCCCTTTAGTTTGCATGAAGATGTATGCCTTCTGTTTTGTTACAGTGATGGAAATTGCATGACCATATGTGCTAGGCAGGAATATGAGTTAAGGAAATGCAGCCTGTGTTTGAGACCTTACAAACTGAACAGGATTTTCCCACACACACCATAGGTTTGCAAATAATCTTTGAAGTGTTTTCATATTTAAGTGGGAAATTTCCCACCTCAGTGTCATGTCCCGGCATCCTTTACTTTCTCCATGTGTGGTCTTGGGCTGCTGCAATCACACTTAACCATGGTATTCAGTGCAGTGGCGTTGGTTTTATAGGCAATGAAAGACCCTGTTGCCCACTGCACAGCATCTAAAAAACAATACCTTCTATATTGTGATAAAAAGTAGAAATGGCAAATATCAGTTCACCATTATTGCAAAAACAGTTTGGCTTCCTGGGTTCACTCAGGGATCCCAGACCCCACCCCCCCATGGGTCTGAAGTGTTTGTTGAGAACATGTCTCTTATTACCCTCCAGCTTTATTTTCTAAGCAAAGTGCTCTTGTCCCAGACCCGTATTCCTTCATCTTGCAAAGGAGAAGAATGATAGTTCCTTCCTAGGGTTGTCGTGAAGATCAGTTCTCTACTCATGGGAGCCTGTAGAGCCAAGCCTGACACAGAAAATTGTTTTGTGATTTGTAAACAAGCACCAGTGTTAATTAACAGCCTTTTCTAATCTGTGATGGAGTGTCTCTCATGTACCGTTCAAATTTTGTGATTTAGTTTTCCTTGCTAGGAATGTATCTTCCACTTACAATGTGGATCCAGAAAAACTGAAAGACAGTAGAAAAAAGTAATAACAAACAAACAAAACAAACAAAACAAAAAAACCTTTTTTTTTTCTCGAATAAAACCTCTTTAACTATATTTTAAGCTCAGCTGAAAATGTCATGGTAATTTGTTTGTAAGCCTTCATCCAGTAGCTGGAAGCAGAAGCAGGCATCCATAGCTAAGCTCTGAGTCAAATTCCTGGAATCCAGTTGTAGGGAGGAGTAATGAGCAAAGGGGTCAAGACAAGGCTGGAGAAACCCACAAAAACAGCTGACCTGAACAAGGAGGGGGAGGGGCTCATGGACTACAGTCTAACAGCTGGGAAACAAGCATAGGACCAACCCAGACCCCCTGAACATGGGTGTTAGTTAGGAGGACTGGGAAATCTATGAGGCCCCTAGTAATCAGTATTTATCCCTAGTACACAAATGGACTTAGGGAACCCATTCCACATAGAGATACTCTCACAGCCTAGACACAATGGGGGAGGGCCTAGGCCCTGCTCCAAATGATGTGACAGACTTTGAAGATCCCCCATGGAAGGCCACACCCTCCCTGGGGAGCAGAAAAGGGATGGGATGGGGGGGAAGGAAAGGGAACTGGGGTCGATGTATAAAATAAGATTGTTTCTAATTTATCTAAAAGATAAAATTTGTTTGTGCTTAAGAGCTGTCGAAAGCATGCTCCTGATCCCTGAGGACAAGTTCTCCAAACACAGAAGTCATCTGCTGTTCAATGTCACATCAGTCTGAGTTTTAGACAAGTGCAGAGTCCATCACTGTATAACTCCCTTAGAATCATTGTCTGTTCAATTTTCTCTCATCTAAAGCCATTTTTGAATATTTGATTTAGGTGTCATAAATATATTATGCATTATCATCATCAACCAAGAACATGAAAATGAATGCCTATTTTGTTCTATGTTCAAATTGGGAGGACAAGGCTTCTCTTGTAACTTGGATATGAGGTTTTTACATTTCATTGTTTACTTTTACCACGTGGGCTAAAATGGAAGTGTTCCACATCACTTAGGTACCAGATGGGCTGCCTAAGATAGATTTAAGATAACTGTCTTAAGTATAAAAGAACTCGCAAGTGCTAATAACATGAGGTTAATCCAAAAAGCATTAGCAGTCTTCCTCTCCATCCACTAAGTAAGGGAAGCATTCATGTAACTAATTTACCATAGTAAATAATCCACTGACATTTATAAGAAGCATTCCAATTGGAGCCCGAAGTAAATATTATGTTACACTTTAAACTATAAATAGTGGTTCCAAGCTCAATTTTAAAATGCTATGGAAAATAAGTGAGCTGTCTGGGTAAAATAGGTGTCCTCTGCATAGAAGCCCTCAGCTGCCCAGCTCAGATTTCCCTGTAGCTAAGGAAATTTGATGAATCCTCTCAGTTTCCAACAAGATACTGCTCGAAAGAAGCCAAGAACTCTCTCTTGGGGGCAAAAGAAAACAAAATTTGCAGCTGAGATGTGGGGTTCCTTTAAGTTTTAAGTGAGTGGAGAATGCTGTGTTTACTGGAGGATGGGATTTAAAGTTTCTGCTTAGATTTGAAGATTTGAGGTAACAAGCATTTGTGGTTCTATAATGGTCATCTCAACCTCCAAAGTCTACAAGTTCAGTAACTTCAAGACTGCAAAACTGAGTGACTCATTAATGTTGATTTTTTTTTTTTTTTTCCTAAATAGCTCGAGGCTCGAGGACAGGATTTTGAATATTTATGAGGAAATTATGCACAGTTGATCATGAATCTTCTGAGCCCTCAGGTAGGTAGGTGTGTGTGTGTGTGTGTGTGTGTGTGTGTGTGTGTGTGTGTGTGTGTAAGCATCACACTCTACTGTATAAATGTTCAAAACAATGATGGGTCAGTTTAAAAAATGTTCATCAAATAAAGAAGTAGCCCCAGGGAGGGGTGGGAGATTAACCAATGAAAGGGAATCTCTACATGGAGAAAATTTCTTAACCCAAAGATTTGGTCAAGCATGGCCAGATTAAAGTCTAATTGGAGAAGAGAGGGTTAGGAAGAAGACGCATGTTTTGGGCTCATCCAGACAGTCACGCAAGCAGTTCTGCAGGGATATGACAGGGGCCCCACAGAACCTTACTCCATTCCTCAGATTCCCACATTTAATTAGACGCCTTCCAGGGCATGGTGCTATTTCAGTATGTGAGTGGATGCTTGTCTACCATTTGTTCATCGATTAAATATTGAGATGACCTATGGCTTGGCCTATAACCATGTAAACCTTTGATATTCCCTGTCTCAACAAGTAGACCATCCATCGGGGAACACAAGAAAATAAGCACAGACTTTTAGTGTGGCACGTACCCCAATGGAGGCAATTAGCAGTCCACGGGATGGGTCTAATCCAGTGGTTGGAGTAGACTCAGGAAGTCTGAGGTCATGGTGGACTGGAAGGATGGGGAGAGAGAGCTGTGTCTGGAATGTGGTGACTGGCTTCACACAAACACCTGTCTCCTTGGTTCTGTGGAAAGCAGACTCTAGTTCCCATCAGTGTGGTTGTTCAGCTTGTCCATGTACATCCACAGGCACGTGCTGTAGCCCACCCATTGTGGTGATGCTGGAGTCATGGCAGTGAATGATGTACAGCCTGCATCTTGTCTGCATAGACCTGACATTTGTTTAGAGAACGACATTGAGCCACTAGAAATGAGTTTAATTTCCTCTAAGTGTGCTTCTTAAAGCTTCACGTCATACGAAAAGTGGACACAATTGGAAGATAACCATGGTTCCCTCTTGAAACTTAAAAGACATTTATATTACACGTATTTACACGTATTATCTGCTTTAACCATGCACATGTTATTTATTACCTTTGTACTTTAAAAATAACCTTATGAAGAAAAAATATGCATAATTTGTGCAACAAACGATATCACAATGACCCCCCCCCCCCCGAAAGATAGAAGACGGTGTTTTTCTGTGTTTTCTGGGGAAGTGTGAACTTTTCATCTGTTCACTGACTTCTGATGTTTGGGCCAAAATTCTCTCCTGAGTAGTTTTCAAGTAGGAAAGGCCTTGGGGCTTTCTTTTCCATTGATTCTGTTCTTAGAATAGTTAGTGGACATGACAGAACTCACTATATTCTACTGAGAACAACTTTTCCCCAAACAGGACTCTTCTAGTTAAGGGAATGGGCGAGGCCATGTTTGTTAATGCCAGGGATTCTTGGTGATACATGCTTGCTTGTTTCTAAGCAGAGATAAGGCGAAGCCAATGCAGGACCAGGTCATCAGTGCTTTGCTAGAGGAATGAGTATAGCGTGCCATGCGAGCATACTATACAAGCCATTGTGTAAATGGGGCTCATTCAAACCTATCAAAGTAAAATAGTGGAATTTAAAAATATTGACCATGTATACAGCAGGTCAAAATTTCTACTTACTATTGAGATAACTTTTAGATTTGCTGGGACACAGATCTTGTCATCCATATGGACCAGTGCTTTGAGGATGGCATTTAGAATTGCATGTGGGAGTAGATAAAAGCAGTACACTTTAGAAATAAAATGAAATAATCACCACAGTAAAGCCATTGGACGTGTGTAGGAAATAAAATCAGAAGTCAAATATAAAACATAGTTCAAGGAGCAAAACCATTCTAATGCTATTGGTTGACCACAGCCCATTAGCCCTAAGGTCCACCCTGCTTCTGGGTTCTTAGTGTGTACAAAGATCGGTTGCTAGGAGATGGTCTCTGTGAAAATCTCCAGGGAGAAGCTTCCTTTCCAACGGGTTCTTATCCCTGAAGCCAAGGAAGGGAGGCCATAGCTGCTAGTGATAATCCCAGCTGTCATTTCCACACTGCCAATAGAGGATTGGGGGACGGGGCAGCAAAATCTTGATAAGTGACCCTTTGCTGGAAGATTGGCCTCTCAACTTTTTGGAGAGTGTACATATCCACTTGTCCAAGGCTACTTTGTAGTCTGTTTCGGATCAGCCGGATTCTTCCTGGGAGGAGGAGGCTAGTTGTGGTCAGCTGCAGAGCTCCAGGCAGGATGCTGTTAGGTACTGACCCCACCAAAAAGGGATTCCTATTATGAACTACCTACATTAGGAGGGCCTCAGGACGGGCAGGGTTGGTGCTCACACCACAGAACCTTTGCCCCCCTTCACAGGATCAGCCTTTTAAGTCTCTGAGGCCACACTGGGACTTGACGTGGCCCTTGAGGCTATTGAGGGTTGCCTGCGGCTACTGGAGAGTTCACTCCATTTTTGGTTCCTGTTTAATTACATCTGTGTGGACAGAGAGGTTGGGCTGAGATTCAGACTTCCAAGCAGGAATGCTGGGGGTGATTGTACATGCAGCGGTTCTAATGAATGCCACACCCTACCAAGGCTAGGGATGTGGCAGGTGAGGCCACTGAGACTCATGGCTATGGGTTTGACCCGGCCCACCAGTCTTGTCCGTCATGCAACCTTACTAGGCTCTCTCCAGGCTATGAAGGAAGAGGGGAACTGTTTTCTGGGGACGACACCGGGTCACCTCACTGGGTTTAGTTTGAGAAGACTGAAGGATAGCACTTTTTGCCTCCCAAGGGTTCCCTCCACTTAGAATAAAACCCAGACTTCTTGGATGGTCTTGATTGCTGTAGTCTCCCATCTTCCTCCTATCACGCTGGCCTCCTTACCGTCCCTGAGTATATTAGTGGGATCCTGCATTTTGGGCTTGCCAGCTCCCACTCGTACACTCAAGGGGGCTCTATTCACGTGTTTGTTCAAGTGTTGTCTACCTAAATAACAGACCGGCCTCCTTCTCTGTACCCCTCACTGTCTGCCCTCACTCAGCTGTTAACGACGTAAAGGATAGGTGCTTCCCAATTCCCCATGCTTAAGGCTTGGTCTCCAACTTACTGGTGAGGAGGGAAATGGCGGTGCCTTCAAGGTGAGACCTAACGCAGAGACCTTTGCTCACTGGGGTAAGCGTTTAATGGGTGTGCGCAGGTCCTGGCTTCTTCCTCCCGTGGACCTTAGATGAGCAGCGAGCACAGTTCCATCCCTTGTTTCCCACCGTGACGTTCCCTCTTGTCAAAATCCCAAAGGAGTCCAAGTAAACACGGGCAACCCCCCCCCCCCCCCCCGGGACCATGAACATGACGATTTTCTTTCAAGTTGAGCTTTTCAGGTATCCTTTCAGATAACAGTGGAATCTGACTTGCTGTGCAGCCGGAAGATGACCTCGAACGTTTGGTACCCACTCCCGCATCCTTGCGCGCTAGGCAGGTACTTTACGAACAGGGCTACACTTGCTTTTCCTCAGCGTTCGCTATGGACGGACAGTACACTGTGCGTCTCTCCGCATCCTTATTTGATCTGCTAAGAGCAGCAACTTGATATTCTAAGCCGCATGTTGTACCTCGTGGATACGGCCCCAAACACCAGAGATGTTTATTGACGACAAAGGTAATTTTCTCAAACGAATGAACGAACAAACCTCTCTTTATTCTCAGCTTCATGGTGATGGCGCTCTGCCGTTGCCCTGGCTACGGCTTCTCAAGCTCATTCGGTTCTTTCTCAGCTTCTATTTGACTTGACTTTTCCAATGCAATTTTATGCCTTGGAAAGGTGCTATGGTTCATGGAGCCTGAGAGGTCTGCCTTTGAATCCTATTTCACCACTTAGTAGCTGTGCGATCCTGAATAAGCTATTTCACCTTTACTGGCCATAGTTAAATCCGAAGTCTACCTTACTTGTGGGAATTCTCCAGGAGTATTAACTGAGAAAACAAATCTAAAATTCTCAGTACAGGGCTAAGGAGAGCATCAAAATTCAACGAATGTCCACCCTATTCTAGTTTTTCTTCCTTTACTCCTTGTTTAATCTTTGTGTGTGTGTGTGTGTGTGTGTACACAATGTATATGTGTGTGCACATGGCATGTATGTATGTGCATGCATTCATGTATAAGGCGATCAGAGGACCACCCTGGGGTGCCAGTCTTCACTCTCGATGGAGCTTTGAGGCAGGTTCCTTTGTTTGCTTCTGCTTTGTGCTTCAGGCTAGCTGGCCTGAGAGCCTTTGGATTCTGTCTCTCCCCGTTGTCCTTGGGAGCTTGGAGTATAGCCTCGTGCTATTCTGGCTTCACAGGGTTCAGGGGAACCTGACGGTTCTCATACCCCCGAGGCAGGTGTTTTACACACACAGCTGTCTTGCAGCCATTCCCTCTTTATCTGACCTGTCAACCCTTTGCACTACTGCCATTTAAGTCTGTCCTCAGCTTTGTGTGTGCCTCCCATGTGAACTCATTCACACTTGGTGAAGTTACCAACTTCCAGCCATCGGGCAACCCAGTCTCATGCCAGCTCTCTCCCCTGGGACCCCAACTCTTCCCACCACGTACTGACATCTCCATCCTCGTGTTCCGTTGACTTTCCAACCCTGTGTCCCGACTCGGCTCAGTGCTTCCTGTACAACCCCTATCTCATTGAGATTTGCCTCCTCACCAGAAATCCGTAAAGTTTTTGTTTCTCTTACACCCCACATACTTCAGTCTTAAACTTTCCAGTTTCTGAATATACTTCAAACATTTCCCTTGATTTCATTAATTCTGTCTATAATTCTTTCTCCCTTAACTACCATGGCTTTAAACCATTCTTAATCTACCGGAGTGAACTTTCTAACGTGGAAATGCGGCCTCAGTGCTCCTATTTAAAAGTAAAATTACTTAATAATTACCTGTCACCTTCAGGATCGGCTCCAAACTCCTTTGCATGACAGGCATGGCTTTCTGTGAATTAGTTCCCAGCTACGCAAGAGCTTCCCCTGCTGTGTTCTGTGGTTTAAGCCCCCTGCCTTTGACCGAGCTGTCCCCATTGCCTGGATCTCTTCTCTCTCCATCTCATCTGTCTGTCAGTCTCCACATCAGCCTGGCCTCACTCAGCCTCAATGTCGCCTTCCTTTGAAGCTTTGTTGACCTTCTCGAGCTAGGGCAAGCGCCTTCCTTTCGAGTTCCCCGACTCGCTAATGCACTCTCGTATTAAGACTTACAACACACTGTGGTAAGACACTGCTTCTCCGGTGTCTTATGCAGTCCCACAGGCTGTCAAGTCGCCTCTGGTTCCCTCGGATTCTGTGTCGTCTGGATAGCGAATGGCAGTTGGCAGAATGAATGGCAGGATTAGAGTTTAAGAAGAGAAAGTGGGCAGGGGCCTAGCTCATCTTTTAAATCGCTGAAGCTGTTGAAAAACTCCTGAGACTCCCCCTTCCCATTACATGTTTATTACACACGAGTTGGTTGAAGCTTTATGTCGACTTCATTCATTCATTTGTTATTAGTGTTTCTTTTTAGAAGTAGCTCAGAGCCCTGTCACTGAGCGGCCATAGCTTCTTGAACAAGTCACTTGGCCTTTTGATCTTTAGTTTTTTGTTTTATAAAGTGTTGGAAACATTGGATAATTGGAAACACATGAGCAATAGACACAAGGTGGTATCTTTGGGGTGCTACAACACACACTTCTGTCCTGTACCGTTTTTTAAAAATTTAAAAAATTTTTCATACCATGTATTCTGATTTCCCTCTCTGAAGTCCGCTCAGATTCTCCCCAACTCCCCATCTACCCAAAAATGCACAGCCTTTCTTGCTAGAACACAAATAAGATCTAAAATATAAAGAAAAAAATACAATAGGATAAAATAAACAAATGAATTGGGGGGGAGCCAAGAAAAATCACGAGACACATGCAGATGCAGACACACTCAGATCCAGAAAGCTAAAGGGTAGAACTTAATCATAACATACAAGCAAAAGCCTGCAAAGCAAAACAAAACAATAATAAAGCACATCTCCCCAAATAAGAGTTTCTTCTGTATTGGTGATCTACCCCGGGCACCAGTGTGGGTTGCAGGCCTGGTGGCCCGGTAACCCGGTGAAATGCCATTGTTCTTTGTCAGCAGTTAACAAGTGGGAGCAGTTTCTGGGCTGGGGATGGGGGCTGGCGTCCACGGGGATCCCATCTGGCTTAGACATGAGCAGGCCCCATGCATACTGCACATGTCTGGGAGTCCTGTTGTGTCTGCAGAAGGCCTTGTTTTCGTGGTGTACTGAATCCTGTGGGGGACGTTGTGAGGAACCAGGGGACCATCTGCCTGGCTGGATCTATGCGTCTATGCTGGGCGAGTTTACAATGTCCTGGGCCTCTGCCTGTTGATATCCTCTCCTGAGACCCTGACAGTCGAGGATGTCAGTGTCACTGCTGGGACTTAGAACTCCAAGAAGAATGTTCCAAACACAGGGCCCCAGAACGGGGCCAGGGATGCCTGTCTGTAGACTGACAAGTTTCTGTGAGAAGACATAATCAGCTGGTGGTGTATGTCCAGTTCACTGTCAATTTATAGGGACACAAAAATGAATACTAAAAAAGGATTTGCTATAGCTGTGGAGACTGGCAGGCTTTGCTGTTTCCACGGGAAATGCAGCCTTTCCTTCAAAGACAAACCGCGGTCTCAGCGTTCTTGTGCCGTGAAGAGATGCCACAACCACAGCAATTATTACAAAAGGAAACATTTAATTAGGGCTTGCTTATAGTTTCAGAGGCTTAGTCCGTTATCAGCATGGCAGGGAGCATGGTGGCACACAAGCAGAAGTGGCTGAGATTTCACATCTGCGGGGGGAGAGAGAGCGGGCTTGGCTTGAGCTTCAGAAACTACGAAGAGTCTCCCCCCTCCCCAGTGACCCAGTCCTTTCCATAAGGCCACGCCTCCTAGGCTTTCTAATTCTTTAGTACTACTCCCTGAAGACTAAACATTCAAATATGTGAGCCTCTGGGAGCCATTGATTGTCACTCAAACCACTGAGCACAGAAGCCAACTGGACTGTGTAGCCTTTTACTAGTTACTATACGTCTTGACATCCTCTCTCCGTATCATGGTGGCCTGAGGCCTCCTGGAGCTTCAGAGATACTAACACTGGTGTGCTTTGAGTGTGAGTTAGGTCTCATGTCTATGGTTCTACTTAATAGGCACTCCAGGCCTCCCATTAGAAATAACTTCCCAGACACCATTATTTCATGAAAGCCCGGCAAAGGAAGGCCATTTCCTTTTTGAGTGGTTCTTGAGATTGCTAGGTTCTGTTACTGAGCTACAGCCCTGGCTCACAAATGATCGTTTCAAATATGCATACAGTGATGGGTATTCTTCGTTGTCAACTTTGGCTATACCTGGAATTAACTAAAGTCTGGAAATGGAGGGTATCCCCGTGAGGAACTTTTGTTTAATTTTGAACTAGGATGATCCACTTCCAATCCACATCCTTGAAGTGGGAAGGCACAACTTTAGTCTGGGCCACACCTTCTGCTGGAAGCCTCTGCAAAGACATGGAAGAAAGCTTTGCTCTTTGCCTGCTTTCTTCCTCCTTGCTAGCAAGTCCATTCCTTCTTTGGGATTCCAGGGTCTTCTGAAGACCAGCTGAGACTCCCAGCCTCTCATGCACTGAGCAACTGCTGGATCTTTGGACTTCCTGTTTACAGTCAGCCACTGATGGATTAGCTGGATCACTTTAATTCCATATATAGTGTGTAGATTCATTCTATACATTGTTACTCGAGAGATCTGATAACATCAATTCACACTGACATATCTGCCATGTAGCTTTAAGTGTTTTCCAGCTAAGTCATTTAATTCTCAGCCCAATGAAAAAGATGTTGCTGTTATTTACATTTTACCCATAGGGAGTAGATATTCAGGGGGTTACCCCAAATAAGTCACACCCTATGAAATAAGAGGTAAGACTTGAATTACGTAGAGTTGCTTCACTGTCACAAACTCTGCTATTCTAGAAAGAGCAGCATTGAGACCTTTTTTGAGATGGGATCTTGCCACATAGCCCAGCTTGCCTTTGAATTCAAGATCCTCTTGCCTCCACCTCTCTGAATGCCAGAATTATGCTGGCCTGTAAATTGAAGCTGGGCCTGTGTCTGAGCCCATCTTCCTGCTCTCCAGTTCCATGTGCACAAACTTTCTTTCAGGGTGACAGGAACTTTGCTCATGGTGGTTGTCTGGGTATCTGTCTCCATGACTTCTGAACGATTGTCTTGGTTTTTTTCCCTCTATCATTCTCTTAGGAGAAATCCTTGTTCAAATCTTCAAATCATGTATTTTCAGAACCTTACCACTTTTTAGATGACGTCATTTAAAATGGAGTCTGAGGTGGAGGATGAGAGTGCTCAGGATTTACTGACGAGAGCCCAGTCAGTGAACAGGGGGAGCGACAGCCACACCAGAATGTGTGCTTGACCTAGAAGGGAGCCTGGAGGGTAAACTGAATTTCAAAATCTATGCCTTCGACAAATGTTGGGACTCTTACTCCAAATCCCATCTGAGATCAGCTGTGGCTTGCCAAGGTTTGCTAAACTCCAAGGTTTTTTTTTTTTTTTTTCCAGATGTCAGTAGGCAGTCTTCTGGAAAACTCAGATATGACTGATTAGCGTAAGACTAAGGTGTTGTGGAGAGAGATTCCTCCACAAAACTTACACATCTCAGAGGACAGACACATCCATGTAATAAGGGCACTCCTGAGGCCTGAATACCAACATGGATGCTCCCATTACAGCCTCTCCTCCATCAGATTTGCCCATGTGAGCCATTGCCTTCACGCGTGTACTTATTTGGCTGTTCTCTGCGTCTTTTACTGGAGTATGAATCTCTCTGCACGTAGGACCTAAACACTGTATGTGGTTCCTGTGGTGAGAGCTCAGGACTTGCAGCCAGCAAGTATTCGTCAGGGCTAGTTGATGAGTGGATAGAACGGAGCTTGCTTCTGCTTTAGATTATCTCAGTCTCTTCCCTGTGCCTAAGCTTTAGGCACATAATTCCCATCACGGTTATAGAAGCCTTCCTGGCTTCCTTGAATTCCATTTGCCGCCAGTGTAAGAACCCCTTACCTAATTGTTCGTATTCCTCGAGTGCTTGTCCTCAGGACCGGGATCGGCTTGACTTTGTAACAACCCACAGCTGCCGAGAGCCCTACGGGAAAAGTTTGATTCTGCTGCAAAGCCAGTGAAGACACTGACAGATTGACAGGCAAAGAATTCTTTTACTGAGCAGCTGAAGGAGAACTAGGCACCTCAGCTCACCGCTCAGTCTACCTGCCCAGTCTGCTGAAAGCTCTAGCTGTGGACTATGGATGACGAGGGAGAAGGGGCTGAAATGGACATAGGTTTTTATGTCTCTTCCGGGAAATGACGGAGGTCTCCCACAAACTCCAGGGGCACCTACGTCCTCTCTTATGTCCTCTTCTTTTACGGTCTGATTTGCCAGTCATGGTAGTTGGTAGATATGTTTAGCCCCAAGTTAAGACTGCAAAGGGAATGCATACAACACGAAGGCAGAATCTAAACCTTTTCATCTGTCCTGATTAGAGACCTGCAGTTCTCAGCGAGGAGTCAATGTTTCAGCCGTTGGGGACATCAAGTGTCTGAAAAGTAACCTAGGCAACTGTTGTCATCATAACCCGCACAACAAAGGCACCGTCTCCAGCAAGGCTAACGAGATGAAAAATGCACTGTCTCTCTATGGGACCTCCCAAAATTAGTGATTTAAAAAATAAAGTCGACCAGAAGCAAATGAAGCTAGAGGGTTTATTCAGGGTTTTACTCAGCAAAACTCTAAATATTCCTATGTGGGTATTAGGAGAAACATTGGCAAATTAGTTATTCTAGAAATTTCCCTGGTTAATTTCCAGTGGACCATTTGCTATATATAATTAGAATACTAATTTTTAAAAATACTTACATGTATGTGTGTGTACATGCATGCATACACATGTGTAAGTGTGTGCCAGTTTCAAGGCCAGTGTGTAAGTCAGAGGACAGCTTGTGGGAGTTGATTTTCCCCTCTAACCATGTGGGTTTGGGGGTTGAACTCAAATCATTTGGTTTGATAGCAGGCACCTTAACCCGTGGAGTCATCTTGCTGTCCACCGAAGAATTATATTCTTGCTACTCTGTCCATTGTCTATTAGCCAAATCACACCCATTGCTGTTTAGATTGTTGGGAAACCAAGATCAATGGGATGAGGGAAGTATAAATTTTATGGCAGAGAACTTTTAGGCCTAAACACTATTTAGTGGGTTGACAGACATGGGCAAATAAATGAAGGTAGAAGGTTCTGGAATACAAGTAGTTTACAATTATAGGACTAGCTCTCTGTATGATTAGACAATAGAATTCAATTTATATTGCTTTGAAGAAGTGTGTGCATGTGTGTGCCTACATCCATGTTTCTCAAATATCCTTGAGAGTTTCACGATCTAAACCTGCTCCTAAAACACAGGTTCTCATCTGGATTTCCATAACCTCTCCCTTTTCATAAGTCACAGCAGCATTCTTTCTTGGCTCTGTACTGTCTAGCTGGGCCATCTTAAACTGTGTCTTCCTGAGCCCATTTCATTATTTATGAAGTGAGAGGGTTTGGGTAAATATTGCTAGCTATAGAATTCTCTGGAAGTTTATTGTGAGTCTTCCATACCCTGGGTACCTTTGTGATATTTACCTAGGAATCACTTTCATTGTGAACCTTCCTCTGGAGTGGTTATTCTTGACACTTTAAAAATGTAGATTAATTTACCAGATGAATATAGTTGCAAAAATTACTTGTAAACGTAATTTAAGAAAGTATCACATAGAGTGATCAAATTATATTCACCCTGCGGACACAAGGATGATTCAACAGACACAAATCAATATATATGTGTGTGTGTATGTATATAATATACATACACACACACACATATATTATAGTGCATAAATAGACCCAGGGGAGGAAATCACATGGTTATTTTAGTGGGTGCAGGAGGGTCTTTGACAAGGTCCAATATCCATTTTATGATGAAATTCTGAAGAGACTAGGAATAAAAGGGCCATGCTGCAATACAATAAAAATTGTATATAGAAAATCTAGGGACAACAGCATAAAAATCGGGAAGAAGGCCAGGGCTCCACTCTCCTAATTTTTACTCAATATTAGGATTATAGTCTTAGCTGGGGCAATAAAGCAAGAACAACTAAAAGAGAAAAATAGGAAAAGAACAAAATTATCCTCATCTGTCTATAATAATTTGACTCTCTGCTTAAAGAATTCTAAAGATTTGACCAGAAAACTCAGATCTGACAAACTTTTAGCAAAGCAGTAGGGTGTACAGTAAACAAGAAAATCAATAGCTCCTGAATAAATATGCCTAAAACACTTGATGGGAAAGAAACTAGGAAAATGGATTCCATTTATAATAGCTTTAAAAAATGCCCAGGAATGAACTTAATCCAGGAGGTGAAGGGCCTCTACTACTTTAAGAGACTGAGAAATAGACATTGAAGAAGACACTAGAAGATGTGAGGCCTTCTCATGCTCCTGGATTTGCTGACTCAGTCTTGTACAAAGGATATATGACTGAAAGTGATCTTACTTTCAAAGGCGTCTTCATCACTCTTCCTCAGAACTATAGTTCTAAGAGTGAAAAGATCCCACGTGGCTAAGAAACCCTAATCTGAAAGAACAATGATACTAGGGTCAGAACAGTAACTATGTAGAAGAATAAAACTAGATCTGTATATCTCAACTCTCTACAAGAATCAATTCAAAGTAGACACCTTAATTTAGGATCTCAATTAAAACTGCTCAGGGGGAAAATCGGAAGAATTAACAAGTGGGATTGCATGAAACTAAAAACTTCTGCACAGTAGGGGAAATCATAGAAAAGGGACAGTGTACGGAAGGAAAGAAGGTCTTACACATCTGACAGTGGGTTAATATATACAGGGTGCACAGAGATCTAAAGACATCCCCAACCTGCAAATCATCCCAACAATAAAAGGGCAAATTCATTGAACAGACTATTCGCCAAAGAATCATACGTGACCAGTATGATTTTCTTAGAGGTCAGTGAATGAAAATCAAAGCTCATTTGCTTGAGAATGATTAATGTCAAGAAAACAAAACAAAACCAGAATGCTGGTAAGGCTCTGGGTGAGGTGGTGTTGAAGACGTCCCTTGACTCTGTTTCTGATGGCAATATTAATTAGTACAGCCATTGTGGCTGTAACCACCCACACATACCTAAGCCAGTACATCTAGAGACACTTGCACAGTCACAACAATCAAGATTTGGAATAGCCAACATGCCCAGTAGCAGATGGGGATAAAATGTGGCACATATAGGGAATGTATAGCCATGATGGAAAACAAAATTGTTACATGCAAAAAATGGTTGGAACTGGAGACCATATTACACAAAAACAAGAGAAATTTTTCTTGGGTAGGATGGAGATTAAAACTATGTACGCACATGGGAACTGTATGGAGGAAGAAAGGATAGGAGGGAAAAAGACAAATACTATATTACTGTCTTTCATATGAGAACCTAAGTTTAAGTGTTAGTATAATACATACATGAAGGAGGGTGGCTGTGAGCTGTGTCAGGCTGTCTACACGTGCAACATACATTAAAACATAGGACAAGGGAGCAGGGGAGTGTGGAAAGATCAAGGACACGAGTGGGTGGAGGGTTGAAGGGAAATGAACAGGACAATAACATGAACTTAAGTCCTCACGAAGAAGCATGTGACTCAGGGTAGGGCGATGGTTCAGTGGATAAGGTCCTTTCGTGAGTTCTGATTCCTCACACTCACACACAAGCCAGCAAGCATGTGGGTACCTGTAATCCTGCACTCTGCACAAGGACATGGAGTCCCCGTGGCAAGCAGACGAGGTGAACTAGTCAGAACTGGTGATCTCTGGGTTTAGTGGGAGACCATGTCTCATTAAAGTAGATCTGTTGCAGAAGACTCCGACATCTGCTCTGTACCGCCTACTACCTGTAGTTTCATCTGTAAAACCCCAATGACAGTGCCAGCTATTTCATCAGGTTTCAGTAAAGGTTGGACAGCACGTACGGAAACGCAGTGGCCATGCAAAGCGCTGAGCAACGTTGGTTCACTGTTTGTTCTATGTCCTGGACTCTCCTTGTTGCTGGGATTAACAATTGAAGAGGACACACTGCTGAATGCTCTGCGCTATTTCTCGGTGCCCTAGTTGGCGGAGCTGCCTTTGATTTGTGTTCAGGTTACAGATTTGTGTTCAGGTTACAAGGTTTTCCAATTTCTAATGTTCTGTTCTGCACGATTAGTATTATACATAGAGCAAACGGTGTATGCATGGGATAACTCGTTTCCTCTCATGCAAAACTCCAATCCTCTGTAGACTCTTCCATTAGACTGCATTCCTTTGTCAGTGACAAAGCACAGGCTGGACCTGACCAGGGGAGCCTGACTAATTTAGGATTTGCCTGGTGGTGAGTGTGGCAGACTGTCTGCTTGTAACAACTTCATATATATATGGGCTTTCTCTGATCTGCCATTATCAGCACACATAGCCTCTGGTTTGTAGTCCAATATGGCTACCATAGCTCCTCCCATTATACCAACATTTTGGCCCAAAGGGATAGCCAGAAATTGTACATTTGGCATCACACAACTTACTCTCACAACCATATATATATATATACACACACACACACCCCTCAGGACGTCATACCGTGCCATGTAAGTATGTGCAGTTACACGGTGTGCCAGTTAAAAAAAATAGACTTATGTAAGGGAGAAGTAGACCTTAATTTATCTTAGCTTCTGTTCTCTTTCACAGTGCTTGCATCCTGGTAAGTTCCCAGTAAGGGTGGATACCTACCTCCATGCATGATGGGAAACTTTGATGGGGTTGTAAGTCAAAGGGTTAAACTCAGTTGCTGATATTGAAAGACTAGTTTGGTATTGCCACATTAGAATCACCAGGCAAGGTGTCGACCCCTCTGTCTCTGCTCTTACTTGTAAAGTAGTAAGAATATCAGACACAACGGAGTCAAAAGTGTGAAGTTCCATGAGCATCTGGCTTGCCTCGGCACCACCTAATGCCGAATCAGCCAAACAAGGAGCATCTGAGTTCCTTGAGACCCAACAGAAGAGTCCCAAGAGTAGGTACAAGAGTTAGAGGCCCACTTGTCCTCACAGTCAGGAGTCCCATGAAGATGCTAAGCTAATAGATACAATATGTGCAGGCCCCTGTTGGTGCTTCAGCCTCCAGGACCTCATATGCACCTTGCTTAGCTTGTTCACAGGGTCTTGTTCTCCTGGTTGTCCTCCATCCCTTTGGCCCTTAGAGTCTTTTCACTCCTCTTCCAAGGGAACTTGAGCTCTGAGGGGAGGGATTTTATGGAGATCCCTCATTTAGACTCTCTCCTCACAATGTCTGGTTGTGGGTCTCTGTATCTGTTCCCATGAGCTGCCTGAGGAAGCCTCTCTGACGACTGGATAAGGCACTTACCGATAGTATAGCAGGAGTCATTTTATTGATTTGTTTTTTGTTTTAGACTAGTGTTTGGTTTTACCCTAGGTCTCTGGACTATCTAGTTTCTGCTTCTTGGTTATCCAAGCAGTGTCAGACATGGCCTCTTTCTTTGTGGAGTGGCCCCTGAGTCAAATCAGATACTACAGAGTACCTTCACTGCACTGAAGACACTAGAACATAGGGGTGAGGGCTCCATGTAGACACCAGCTCGACTTCTACGCACTCGATGAGTTATGTGGGTGTTGACCTCTGCAGCCCACTGGCAGTTTGTGAAGAGCGGCCTCGGTTGTTGGGGGAATTTCCATGGGACACCCTTGGCCAACAACTCAACTGAATGCAACCCAGTCTTGCACTGGAAGCCTCGTGTGGTGACAAGAGACAACCAGTTGAGACTCTGTATTCTCCATTACTAGGAGTCCTCATTAGGATCACCTTTATACATTTCAGGAAGTTTCCACACCACCCCCAGGTGCCCCCCCAATTCCCCACATTCTCTCCCACACCATCTGCCTGCTAATCCAGTTCCCTCACTCATCCCCACCTACTTCACCCAGTTATATTTACCCCTCCCAGGGAGATTGATGCACCCCGCCCCCAGGATCCTTCTCTTTACCTAATCTCTCTGGTTCTATAGACTGCAGCTTGGTTATCAATTACAAATATCCATTTGTAAGTGAATACATGCCATAATTGTTTTTTGGCTCTGGGTTACTCACTTAGGATATGATTTTTCTAGTTCCATCCATTGAGGCAAGTTCTCCTGAGCAAACCTAGGGTCACTCATGCAGGTAGGCTAGCCAGGCAGCTCACTCTAGGAATAGCCTATCTCCCCCATCAGAGGCTGGAATTACAGTGAGCTGGCACACTAATCCAATATCTTAACCACTGAGCTATCTCCCTGGCTCCAGCCAGACCACTTCTAAGTAGATGTCTCTGTTCAAGCAATGCTTCCTGTATCCTGACTTAAAAATTTCTGTTAAATACATAACATTTACTGCCAATATAGTTAACTATAATTCAGTGGCACTATGTGCAGTCATCCATTTCCAACATTTTCTAATCATCCAAAACAGAAACTTTAGATTCATTACAGTAACCTCCCTCTTATCCCCAACAACCCACTGGTAAACTCTAGTCTCCTCCCTCTATCTACAAATCTTTCTATTCTCACAACCCCATAGAGGTAAACTCATTCAATATCAGAACCTTTCTGTCTGGCTTATTTGATTTAGCTGAACACCTTAGGAGATTTACCTAGGTTGTAGCACATACCAGAATTTAAATCCTCTTCAAACCTAAATATTTATGTAGCGCGTGTATTTTATTCATTCACTGATGGGCATTTGGGTGCTTTTATCTTCTGGCTGTCCCACATAGTAATACTGCTTTGAACATGGGCTACAAGTTCCTGACTCGTCAGGGCAGCAGCCTGGCCTCCTGTCTCCAGCAGGCACCTGTCAGCACACTGGGACTGGCCTGCAGGGTTTCTGTTGGAGCCATGCTTGGAATTTTGGATGGCTCACGAGTGACTAGACTCAGCAGCTGGCTCCTGGCATTGCAAGGAGAATGTGTGCAGGGTGCTGCCGTGTCCTCTCTTAGCAAGGAAGGACTCTAAGGGACAGAACAAGACAACAATGAAATTTCAGGACGGTTTAGCATGAGTTTAGCGATGATTTTCTCTGTGTGTCGACACAGATCCCTCCTGAGATTCTGGCTCGGATCAAGAGGTGCTTCATTTTCCTGACTAGAGAGCCAGAGATGGGACCTTAGAGCTGGAGGTCATGGCCTTCCATGCCCCAGCCCTGTAAGGACTGTGTGTGCGTGTTGGCCCCCTGCTGTAGCCCCAGAAGTGAATAACTTTGAAGCTGTATTAAGCAGAAGAGTGTGGCTGTTGGTTTAACTTCTGAGAAATGCCATCCTGAGGATTCTCACTTGGGTCACCTAGCCCAGACCCGGCTCTCTGCGCCTGCACTTTTTTATCGTGGCTGCCAGTGAATGTTAGAATTGGTGTCGAGACAGAAACCACTGCATGAGCCTGCAGTCTGAGAGATCAGATTCCAGGATGACAGGGTTCTGACTGTCTCTAAATTCCGGACCAAGTCAGATGAGGACAGCACAGGCAGCCATTCTCCTGCGTCTTTGATTTGGCGCTCTGCCATTTACATGTCAGACATTAAGAATGTACATTTTTTTTTAAATACAATGTGCTTTAATCTTTGTGCCTCTGCTTGCTGGACACATAACGAAAACAAGGCTGTTGGATTCTGTTAGAGGGAAAGTGGAGTTAAACTCAATTTTTTGGTTAACTGCCAGTTCCTGCAGCATCTTCAGCTGGTGATGCTTTGGGAAAGTTCTGGGACCTTTAGGAGGTTGCGTGAAGTAGTTAGGTGCCAGCCATCAGTGAGGCTTTGCCGTCACACACGTGAGTGTCAGTGACACTTCGGCCACAGCTCCTGGAAACTGAATCAGAACGGTTGGGACTCATATCCCTGGGTGCGCTCTAACGGCGGCAAAGAATATTTGGGAAAGTAGAATGCATGGGAACAGATACTACGTTCAAACAGGGAAAGGACATGCCCGCCTACTGGACTTGGGGAGCTGGAGGCACAGGGGTGGGGCCGGTGTGGTACATGGAGGTGATGCATTCACTCAGGGCCTAAATGCAGTTTGCAAACCTCTGCCATGTTTGCAGTAACCAAAGGCTTTGTGGTGATTGGAGTAAGAATGGACCCCGCAGGCTCCTGTATCTCAATGCTTGGTCATCAGGAAAGGGGCGTGGCCTGGCGAGGCGGGGCCTGGCGAGGCGGGGCCTGGCGAGGCGGGGCCTGGCGAGGCGGGGCCTGGCGGAGGCGGGGCCTGGCGAGGCGGGGCCTGGCGGAGGCGGGGCCTGGCGGAGGCGGGGCCTGGCGGAGGCGGGGCCTGGCGAGGCGGGGGCCTGGCGGAGGCGGGGCCTGGCGGAGGCGGGGCCAGGCGGAGGCGGGGCCTGGCGGAGGCGGGGCCTGGCGGAGGCGGGGCCTGGCGGAGGCGGGGCCTGGCGGAGGCGGGGCCTGGCGGAGGCGGGGGCCTGGCGGGAGGCGGGGGCCAGGCGGAGGCGGGGCCAGGCGGAGGCGGGGCCAGGCGGAGGCGGGGCCAGGCGGAGGCGGGGCCAGGCGGAGGCGGGGCCAGGCGGAGGCGGGGCCAGGCGGAGGCGGGGCCAGGCGGAGGCGGGGCCAGGCGGAGGCGGGGCCAGGCGGAGGCGGGGCCAGGCGGAGGCGGGTCATTGGGCATAGGCTTTGGGGTCTCAGCTCTCTCTTCCTGCTGCCTGCTGATCCGAGAACTCTGGGCTCCTTCTGCAGCACCTTGTCCGTGTGGGTGCCCGCTCCCACGCTCCCACGCTCCCACGCTCCCACGCTCCCACGCTCCCACGCTCCCACGCTCCCACGCTCCCACGCTCCCACGCTCCCACGCTCCCACGCTCCCACGCTCCCACGCTCCCACGCTCCCACGCTCCCACGCTCCCACGCTCCCACGCTCCCACGCTCCCACGCTCCCACGCTCCCACGCTCCCACGCTCCCACGCTCCCACGCTCCCACGCTCCCACGCTCCCACGCTCCCACGCTCCCACGCTCCCCACCATGCTGCTAATGGACTCAACCTCTGAAACTACAAGCAAGCCCCAACTAAATGCTTTCCTTTAGAAAAGTCGCTGTGGTCATAGCTGTCCCCCATACTTACATACTTCAGTTGTTTCTCGCGTACCCTCCGTTTTGCTTGCCTCTTCCCATCCAACTTCTCTTTTTAACATGCTTGTGTGTTTTGTTTTTGTTTTTTTTTTTTCCAAACCAGCTTGTTGCTGGCCGGAGAAAGGGCACATGAGTCTTGGCTTCCTGCCCAGCCTGTTCATATTACCTGCTGAAACACTCTCTAGCTCACGACAGATGTAACGTAATTTGCTTTCATGATGGTTACCCTAGTGAAAATATTATTAGGGGTCAGTAGATATCTCAGGAGGAGGAAACACTGCTCGGTAAACTAGGAAATGCAGATAATTGGCATGCTTCCTTTTGTCTGCCAACACCGGCCTGAAACCAAGACACTACTTACTGAATGAAGTTTTGCCTTAAGGCAGCTGTGGCGCGTGGCATTGAGTCTGTTCCCTGGGAATGAGAAACAGGGCTATGAGCTCTAAATGTTTGCAGCTATAGACGGGCAGTTGCATGTGTGGTCCGGGAGGCCCTCACTTCACACTGTTTTCTCATTGGGGTTGTTCAGATTTTGGGCCAGCAAGCACTCACTGCTGTTTTTAACATTTGCTGTGTGCATGAGTCTCCTCTTGTGGCAGGAGCTAAGATCAGCACTATTCCGCTCCTTCAGTAGGCTCTTGGCTGTCTGATGAGAGGGGAGTTGCTGTTGTTTCCCGCTGCACCTAGCGTAGGTTCTTCCAGGAGACGAGCTATCTCAGATCCCCTATGTGTGTGTGTGTGTGTGTGTGTGTGTGTGTGTGTGTGTGTGTGTGATGTGGGATTGCCATAGAGTAGAGGTTGCCTTTACAGCCTGCTGGGTCAGGAGAAACGGGGAGAGGGAGTATGGGCAAAAAGGGACAGGTGAACTGGGGAGGAGCCATGATGTGAGGAAGGAGAACCAGGGTCCAAGAACGACACTTCAGGGGTCTCAGTCTTAAACCTGCAACTACTTCCTCTCAGGGCTTGGGATGGGAGCCAGGGCCTTGCACCTGTGCCTACTTCTGAGATATATATATATATATATATATATATATATATATATATATATACACACACACATATATATACATACATACACACACGTATATGTATATATATATATCTTCTGATACATATACATATATGTATATATGTATATATGTATATATATGGTTTTTTTCATGTATGTGATTATTTTCTATATAGCCTTTAAAAATTTGTATTATGGTGTATTACATGAGGATGTTATGAAATCTTTTTGTATGGGAAAATGGTTCCCATCATGAAACAAATTCATATATGCATTAAATCAAAACAGTGAAACAGGTTTAAGTAAGGTATCCCAAGGCGGGGGGGGGGAGGGGGGAATAAAAAACCTTTTAGCTAAAAGGATGGAGGAGTCACAGAACCAGAAGGCCAGCTTCGGAGAGTGATCAATCCTTTGGGATTTACTTTCTGTAGTTTGAACTATGTGAGAACAGTTAATCTTCAGTCTGGCTTCTGATTATGAAATGAGTCTGCACGGCTGAGTCTCCCCATTGGAAGTGTTCTCTTTAGTGTGAATCTCAGCACCGGAAGTCTGTGTCACACCACACAAAGCTGGACAGTGCCCCTCCCCCAGCTCATCAGGGGTCTCTTACGGGTTGAGCAGCCTCTTGAACTCAGGGTCCCCAGGGAGCACTCTTGTGCCTGAGGGACAGGATGCAGGCCTACAGTTCCTGAGGGCTGCCTGGCTGGCCTGTGGCTGAGCAGGCTGCTCTCAAGTTTCCTGTGAGCTTTCAGACTGATCAAGGTCCCTCTGAGGTGCTCTGGCAGCATCCGTGGGGCCAAGTGCCGGCCAGCTGAAAAGGCATGACTCAGCAGGGGGCTGATGCCCATTGCAGGGTGACCATTCTTTAGGTACCAAGCACCTTGTGTCAAAAAGTCAGATGTGGGGCTCAATTTCCAGTTTCTTTTAACTTCGTGGGCAGCAAAGAAACCAGCATGCATCTTTGAATTAATGCTGGCTCGAGGTTAGTTTTTTGACTTAACTTGGGGCTCTGGCAAGTTCTGGTACTTGCTTGATTGGAACAGGTAAGAAGCAGACAAAGACCTCAGGGTGTCTGAGATCGGTCAACTAGCAAGCTAGGCTAGGGCAGGAGTGATGGCAATAGAAAATCCTGGCCTATGGGAGATGCCACAGGCAGAATGTGTGGAGGGAACAATGGTTTCTGCTTGGAGGAGTAGTGTCTGGTAATGCTGTTAAACTGGGAAGCCCGCTCTCACAAACCCTATGAGCTAGGCTTCAAAAATAGAATCTGGTTTCAGATTCCAGCTGTGTTACTACAGCCTGTGTGGGGGCTACTGTGCATGTAAGCTGCCCTATGCTGTCTTACTTGTTTTTTAATTAGTACAAACTGTAATGGTGATGGCCATTTCATAAGTTATTTATTACAACCAATAAATGGTCAATCATCACAAATCATTTACACATGGTAGGCCAGCTTAAAATCCGTACATGGGGAATGGTATTAACTTCACAGGGTGTGATGACTACCCATTTCTGGGGTTGTAGCAGTAGCTGGGCCTGCATTTGTAGTTAGGCTGTGGGGAGAGGGCTCAGGGAGGAGTCAGATGGGTGTGGTGTCTCTTCAGGGTCTTCTGTGTTTTGGAACAGCTTTTGAAACACAGACGAGTGGACGAGTTACTCTACAAAGAGTTTCCAAATCTTTTTTCAGGTGCAAATGACAAACATGGATATGACTGATAATCCTTGCTATTCCTTTCCATTTTAATAAAAGCTAACATTTTGGAAAAAAAGGGGATTAGACCACAGTGACCTGTTATTTGCTTAGCATGAAAAGTTCCACATTTGGTATTAAAACCAGGCTTTTTCCAACTCTCTGTTCCCCCAGCCGTCTTGGAGTTTGGTTTTGTACTTGTTGCTTCTGATGCTTCTTGTTTGCAAGAAAACTGCCATAGCAAAAGGCATCAGATCTACATCCAAGATGGGAGAGGGAGACACACACTCACACAGTCACACTCTCTCACACACAGAGTCACACTCACACAGTCACACACAGTCAGTCACACACACACAGTCGTACTCGCACGCACACGCGGTCGCACGCACACGCGGTCGCACGCAGTCGCACGCACTCAGTCGCGGTCGCACACAGTCTCGCACGCAGCCACCCCCACTCTCGAGCACGCGGCCACCCCCACTCTCGAGCACGCGGCCACCCCCACTCTCGAGCACGCGGTCACCCACTCACAGAGAGGGAGAATGGCTTTGACAATGGTTTATCGTGGCTGGGCTCTTTGATAGCAGAGATGAAAGACCCAACTGAGTTGTTCAGAACGAGATCACATGGCCATGACCCCTGGGTTGTGAAATCAAGTCGTCTGCTAACGAGGACCAGGGTTACCCAGTGATGGTTCCCTATGATAGGAAGGCATTTTTAAGCAGTTGAGAGTCTAGCAACTTCCCAGTGATACCCTCTGTAGATCGGTGGACTGCTTCAAACGTGTGAGTGGCTGTTCTCTAGAGAACAAGGCCACTTGAACAGGAAGTTTTGATACTTTTGGTTTCCCATGGCCTGGAGGGGACCACATTCTCTTTTCCCTCCTCCTCCTATCTTCCCTTTTTTTTTTTTTTTTTTAATTTGGATAAGTTAGAGGATCTCTCTAGGTAACAACTGAAAATACTGGTGGACTTCAAGAGTAAACTGTGGCTTGGCTGCATGGGAGGCTGAGGTCACAGGGTGGAGGCTGCCCGGTCCTCCTGGAATGGGAAGGGGACGGGCACAGAGATTAGCAGGCGCTCCTTTGGGGTCCATGTCCCTCCTCATCAAGAAAGCTTTCTTGACCCTTCACAACATTCAGACATCCACAGCAGTTTCATATTCAGATTCCTTATAAAATGAATTGGAAAAATTATGCATCTGTGACTAGTGACATGAGCTTCAGTGATTACAATATTGTAATCTCAAACATCTCTGTAGTATTAAAAGCCTATAGTAAGTACTAGATAGCTTTCCTTTTTATGAAAAGCAATAAGGCTGGGCATGGTGGCACATGCCTTTACCACAGCTGCAGAGACAGCAATGCAGATCTGTTTCAGTCCAGCTTGATCCCACAGTGAGCTCTGAGACAGCTACAAAGTGAGACACTGTCTCAAACGAAGAAACAAACACAATCAATGAAACAAGCTAAAAAAATCCACTGGTGGCTCTCGCCTCTAATCCCAGCACTCGGGAGGCAGAGGCAGTCAGATCTTTGTGAGTTTGAGGCAAGCCTGGTCTACAGAGCTAGTTCCAGGGCAGCCTCCAAAACAATACAGAGAAACCCTGTCTCAGAAAAAAAAAATCCACTGGGAGATGGTGGTGACAGTTAGGAACAAAATGAAAATACTCAGTGGTACAGGACTATAACTTGAAAAGAGTTAAAGCTGTGCCACCGTAACAATGCAGGCACAAAGGACCTGCTGCAGTGAGTGTGAAGAATAATCTGCAACAAGAACAACAAATAATAACTTAAATACATATATCTTCATGCTACAGTCAGCATGTCTGGATCACAGTGTCCCCTTGAACAGCGGACATATATCCAATGGCATTCCATTTTGTTGGCACATCTCACAGACACTTCAGGTCCGTGTCTAAAGCTGCCTTCAATGTCTTCGGTTCACTGGAGGACACCTGCTTCTCCCCTCCTTCTCCCATGGTTAAGGGCACCCGCGAGTTCAGCTGCTCAAGCCAGAAACCCAGATGCCGTTCTTGCGAATCTTTCTTTTCCCGTCCTCTCCACACCAGATCACTCATCACTCTGATTGAATTCTCTCCCATGGCACTGTAGTCTACCGATTTTTCTCCACCCCACAGCTGCCACTGTGAAGTAAACAAGGAACCAGGATCTCTCACCTCTGAAATAAACTACCAGCATTCATTCTGCCATCTAACCATTTCAATGGTCTGCTAGGCTTCTTAGTACAAAAACACTTGGCCACAAGCTTTGAAAAGTGCAACCGACTGATGTCTCAACAGGACTTTTGTAAATGCTCAAGGTGTCTGTATTTCCCAAATGTCAACACTCCCCTCTCGATGCAGTCCAGTAGTAATGAGGAAGACAGACAAAAGAACCACAGAGTGAGGTCCTTAAAACAGGTTACAGACAATGCTTACTTTGTAGTAGCCCGACTATCCAAGGGCAGGGCTGTTTCATTAACACATTCGCCATTTAACTGAAGCTGTATGAGTGTGGCATTGTTGGAGACAATGTGGCATATGGGACTTAGGAAAGCAGCCTTGGGTGGAGATAGAAAAGTCAGAGGATTGCTTCAGAGTTGAGGGTCAAGAGGGTAAAGAAGGCCCTCAGGAAGGGATTCTCCACAGCTTTCAGTGACCAAGGACAGCTTCCTGGCCCTGTTCAGTGGTGCTATGAGTTACAGAGCTAGCTCTCTGCAGAGCCTTTTCTTTTGCAGCTCAGAATGCAATCAATACGGTAAGCACTGCATTGTAATAATGTTTGTATTTCCATGGCCACTAGTCAGAAGGAGCATCCTCTGGTGTTTATATACTCCATGCATTTTCTTCTCTGTATGTGGCCCATATCATCAGGACTGAGAGGGCTAAGGGAATGCTCTGACGTAGATCGGGAACTTGGCTTTGCTCTTTGAAGGACTGATTTCCTAAGTCCTACACACATCTGTGGACACAAATAAGGATCAGGATGTTTTCTCAAAAGCAGACTTGCTTCCTGTCAGGGTCTGCCTTTGACAATGTAGCTTCCTTTTCTAGGCCGGTAGTCACTGAGGAAGGTCAGCAGGACATGATGGAATTTTACACGGACACCATAGTCATCATAAATGGTGTTTTGTTTCATAAAAAAAAAAGTCAGTCGAAAGCAAGGGAGAAAATCTACACAGATGGACAGAGGGAGTTGTATGTAGGCTGGGGAATGTGAGAACTGTCTGATAAAGTTCTGAGTGTACAAATCTTAAAAGGATGAGGTCCAACATCCTATCTGGCTTAAAGAGAAATGTCTATATAAAAAAAACTACTACATGTATTTGAGAACTTCTTAATGTACAAACAGAAGGTACACCACTGTGAACCTCAGATACCAATGTCATGTTGCATCAACACCAAGGCCTCCACTTTGTTCCCTGCTAAGCCTGTCTGATAGGGGTCAAAAGTGTTCCAACTGTGCCTCACGCTTTAACCATTTGGCGACCAGACAACACTGTCTGAGACAGAGTACAGGGACGTTTAACTTGGGGTACATTGCTAAGAGTTTTGGGTCTGTAACGTATCAGCTGTGTTTTATAAAGCAGTCCTGTCTGCCTTCTGGGCCCCTGTGTCCTTATTTGCAAGAGGAGAGAGTTATTAGCTCACTAAGTTACTGTAAGCACTAAGAACGATGTTACTATATATGTCTACTTTTCAATCTTCGTTCCCCTTATGGTATCCTTTATGTAGCCAAGCGGAGGTCCATGCATGCAAGCGTCCATTGGTACTTGTATACTCTGATTAAACACAGGAACCCTATGGAGAACAGCCTTAATAGGATGTGCTAGGACAGCGGTTCTCAACCTTGAGGTCCTGACCACTTTGGCAAGCCTCTAGCTCCGATAATATTTACATTAATGTTCACAACAGTAGCAAAATTAGTTACAAAGTAGCAATAAAAGTAATAAAAGTAATGAGGGACTGCATTAAAGGGTCGCATCATTAGGAGGGCCGAGAGCCAGTGAGCCAGTCACATCACCCAGGGGACTGTCAGAAGTGCAAATTTCTAGGTCATTCTTGGTGGTTGGCTATTGGCTGAGGGTAGGAGAATCACAAAATCAAGTCTGCCCTGGTGCAGGGTGAGTTCTGGGCCAGCTGGGCAATATAATGCGGTTCTGGCTCAAAATAGAGGACTGGGAGACAGCTTACAGCAGCGCAGCTGCCTAGCAGGTATGGGACCTCGGGTTCAGTCCCCAGTACCTACTGCTGCAAACCCAAACAACGCAACAAGAACAATAGGAAAGGTATGAATGTTCTCAGACTTGTTCTTTAGAAACTACGCCAATAAAAGGTGAAGCAAAGTATCTCCAACATATAGTAAAGTTTGAAAATCATTTCAGAGTGTGTTTTCACACTTGTATCCAATGTACCATGAGATGGTGAAAGAAAAGTCTGTATTTTAATGACCTAAAAGTTTTGGCAAATTTTCTCTGTCAGTATTTCTTTAATGTACAAGTTTGGAGCAGAATTATTTCCTGTTAACTTGTCAAAGACAAACACGAAAGCGTGGCTAAGGATCTGAGATAAACTCTTTGGTTGTCGACACTGAGCTGGCCTTTTAACCATGTTCTGTCCTTCATATACTTGATCGTAGAGGTTATAAATGAATAGTTGCTGCGCCACACAGTGCTAAATGATCCAACATCCTATCCTGTCCATGCTATTCTTCCCGATTAAATAGATTCTGTTTTTTATTTGAAGCCACAGCCATCTGCTTCTTAACTATCACAATTAAGTTTAGAAACTATGATCGTTAATACATGGCTGCTTATCCTGAGGTCCTGTGCACCGATTCATCCCCATAACCCAGCATCATCAGCAAGCAGGACCTTTGCCAAACTCTTCCCTCACCTACCTTAACTGTTATTTTTTAGTTATTTAACAGATATTAATGAATGAGTGTATTCAGTCTGAATCTTCAGCATTACTGAACACACCTGAGCCTCTCATATGAGATGCAGCAATAGGCATAGATGTACCCTCTGACCACCCATTGCATTTTTGTCTGCCACCTGCTTTTGAGAAGAAATCCAATTGTTTGTATGAACTACTGAGGGTCCCACACGCAGAGGACATTCCTTCAGGAAGGATCTGATCCTTAATGAGCATGAGCTGGTTGAACTGCATGAATTAAATAGGTAATAAATATTTGATGGCAAAGTAAAAATTACTAAAACCAAAAAGCTATTAGTTGAAATGAGGCCATACTGCATATTAGGTCTCTGTGCAGGGGAGTTAACTAAAATTATGCTTTAAAAATAAAAATTCAGGTTCCCATTTCATGGGCACCAAAATAACTCCCACAAGTTTTGTAACGTGGACACAAGTTTTGGGGGGGAATAGAGGACTTGATGCTAAGAGACTAGATAAACTTTTATTGAACCCACAATTCTGCATTTTGGCTAGAATAGATAGATAGCCAGTGAGCCTGTTTGGGACCTGCCCGCCTGTCCCTATTCCCAGCTGGGTTACAAACATCTGTAGTCGTAGGTTCTGTGTGGGTCCTGAGGATGCTTTTGTGGCAAACATTACCCACTGAGTAATCTTCCCTACCCAGCTTCTTATACTTCTGACCCATTTGTTAAAGCACATTGGCCATAGCGTGCATCTGGCTTGGGGAGACACATAAGGCACTATGGTTAGGCACAAGGCAGAGCTCAGGGTCTGTGGGTTTGTACTGAACACACAGCAGGGTAAAGTTCCTGAGAAGTTGGGAGGGCTGGCACGGAGGTTGGGGTGTTTCCTTGGTAACCAGTATTCTTTAGAATGTCTACCCAAAAGGAGGTAGATTGTTAACAGTTTGGACAAACCAACAAACTCCAATGCATGCTATCCTAGGATATTTTAGGTTAGTTAACACTGATTTCTAAAGAAAACATGGACGCTATTTCATTGCACAGAAATCTTAGAAGAAAATCAAGCCACAAAGCAAGGGGATATCCAGGAAGGCACGGTGCACATCAAAGGATAATGAAGCATTATGCTAAGTCCTTCACACCATACACATTGTGCACATGGTAGAGAAAGTGCCCCTGTGGTAGGATAAAGCATCCCTTGGAAAACAAACAAACAAACAAACAAAAAAAAAACAAAAAACAAAAAAAAAAAAAAAAAAAAAAAAGGGTCCCAGTATAAAAGTCAAGTCGTTGGAGTGGAGCAGTGTGCCTACTTTCTGCCCCAATGCTGGGCTGGGCATTTTATCCCCTTCTATTAATTTTTCAGCACATGTCTTCTGTACTTTTTTCATTAAATATCTTTCTTTTTTAAACGAATTTATTGGGCTTAGTTACAGAACTGTAGGTGGCTTGGAGTCAGTTAGATCCTGACATGTTATAACAGCTATGTTACAGAGCAGTTCCCACCCAGGCATTTGCTGCCCTCTGTATTATATTGGGCATGGAAGGAGGTCCATGAAGGCTGTGACAGTTCCCTCCTCTTCCTGAACTTGTGGGTGCGCTATGGTGACCACAGCTACTTTGATTCAAAATGGTGATGGCCACGTCCTACAGAAAGGGGACAGCAATACAGTGTTCTACATACGCGTCATAAATCGAAGAATATACCTTACTTATGGCATAAAATAAAATTATCATAATAAACTGTCTACGCTACCCAGAAAGCCACAGATTCAATACGACCCCCACCAACATTCCAACAAAACTCTCATCACTTGGTTAAAAAAAAAAAAAAATTAGCAAGAGTCATTACACTTCTTTATTTGTTGGCATGTATGTGTGTGAACACAGGCATGCCAAGGCATTGTGTGTGGAAGTCACAGGACTGCTTTCAGGATTCAGTTCTCTTCTTCCATCATGTGGGCCCTGGGGATTGAACACGGATCGTTAGGCTTGGCAGCAAGCGCCTAAACCTGCTAAGCCCATGTCCCTATCTGAGGTGTCTTTTAATACCATCATCACTAAAATCCACACACTTTAGACAAGAATTTACTCACAAAGGAAAGGCAGACACCACAAACTTTATTAATAACCAACATTTTTTTTTATTAGAGCAGTTCCAGTTGTGGAAACTGTACATTAAACATTTTGGTGTCAAGGATTTTATATAAATTAAGGAACTCACTGGCAGGGATTTCTTTTTCACAGCAAGAAACTTTAAATAGCAAAGTCATGTTTTATTAAGTACATTGGCAGACTTCATGTGCTGTCCAAAATGTAGAGTACAGTATAACAACCTATTAGAAAGATCCTTCATGGAAAATACAGCTGTGCACATTTTAGAAAAATACCCACAATTTGAGCTTTGTTTTAAAAAAGCTTATAAATCATATATATATTTATAAATGGAGCCAACATGCTCACTTTATAAACATCCTTTAGTTCTCTGTTGCCCATTATTTTCAAAGCATTACACATTTAAATAAACACTTAAGATTAAATATTCTATTTTCTTTAGAAAAGCAAAACAAAACAAAACCCCTCAACTTCCGAGCATAAGGAGCTACAGGGGTAGGAAGGATCAAAGAGAATGTGGAGATCCACACAGGGACTTAGTTTGTTCTTGAGTAAAAATGGACTTTCTAAATTTAAAAGTCAAAGCAAAATGTAAAAAATAAATATACAAGTCGTAATTTTATTTCCATTGCTCTCTTTCTGCCTTATTTAATCCATGTTGGTCACACCCAGGAGTCTTAATATATTGCACTTCTGCAAAAACTGAAAAAAAAAAAAAAAAACAAAACAAAAAACAAAACCACCACTGGGTTACTACCTCGCAGGTGGTGATGCATGCAGCCCATACCTGTGCTGATACTGGAATTACACACTGTCCCTCCTGTACTGAGAAGGTAGCTAAGGGTGAGAGACTCGGCTGACACCATGACGTCAAGGCTGAGATCTAGAGCAGTTAGGCCTTCAAGAGACTCAGACATACCTTTCTTCCCCTGATTTCTTTTTGAATAAGTTTTTTTTTTAATATAATATCCCATAGTTTCTCTAGGTAAGCATGCTTCTGAGTAGATTATGTAATAATAATAATAATAAAATAATGATAAAGCAACACCAGAACGAAACAGGACAGCAAAAGACAGATATTTAAAGTAAAACCATCTATGTCTTTAAAATTTAAAATTACAAAGCAACTTTGAAAAGTGTTGAAGGCAGAGAATTTGGGGGGGGGGCATGGACTTAACAGAGCTTCATCATCTACCTGAATGCATTCAATCAAAATGTGTGGTTGGGTCAGGGGGCAGGGAGGAGAAAGAGAGGAGCTATTAATAGCATCTTGCTTAACTTTCATGGGAATTGACACAGCCACTGACCAGATTTTATTTGGTTGTAACGTACGTCAGCAATGAAACCGGACCCTTAGCCACTGATTACTGCAATCCATGCAACGTTCTGACTACACTTCTCTTCTTCAGCGTTAAAAAACGAAGCAAGCACCTCCTGAGTGCGCCAACCCTTCACCTCAGCAACGGTAAAAATATTTAAAATTAAATTATTTCTTTGGAAGATATGAGACCTTCAGACCTCTACATCTTAAAGATAAATAGCTCTTTATTGGCGTAGAAAGAATAAACAACACAAAGATGACGTATTGCTATCAAAATAAACAGCGCTATTTTTTTTTTTTTTTTTTTTTTTTTGTTACTTTTCCTTGAGATGCAACCTGTGTGTTTTCGTCCGGCCAGGACTGCAGGTGGAAGATGACTTATACATCCTATTTAAATAAACGGCAAACATGAGCAGAGTCGTGCACAAGCAAATGTAACTTTCCCCCCCAGAACATTCCAGGAGACGTTAAAAGCAGCAGGTCACTGCAGAAGACCGCTGAGTGACGCTACCACCGCCTACTTCTTCTAATGAGATAGCAGTGAATGTTGGAACCGCGCCCACCGCAACACAATCCTCGGCCCGCATTCCTTGGCCAGTCTTCTCTCCCCAGCTCCCTACTAAAAACGTCAGATGGTAAAATAGTAAGGCAGCTGTTGACTTCCATCAAGAAGAAGAAAAAAAAAAGTTGCCGGTCCATACGTTTCCAGTTTAGTCGCACTCTGCTAGGACAGATGGAGCAGCCAATGCCAAGAACTTCACCGGATAGGGCTGCTTCAGCAGATTTTAAAAAAGAATCATTATTAAGCTTTGCTCTGCACCATGGCTGTGCGCTTCAGCTCCCAGGGGACCCCGAAAAACACAAAGCATTCTTGGGGGAACTGAACAGGTCCTCTGGCTCCTTTTCCCAAGTTTCATCTCTCTTGTGATCCCATCCCAATTCCAGCCTCCTTGCCTGAGTCTGCCTGGGGTATGTTGTTTAAATGGCTGAGGACACCATGGCAGTACTGTGGGCTAACTCCACTAGTTGTCAGACTTCACTGACGGGTCAACAGTTACATCATTAAATAACCGTACTGAGTGACATTCAGGTACAGCCAGCATTAAAGTGAAAGGCAATGTCATTGTTTAAAAAAAAAAAAAAATGTAAATTGGAATCAGAGAAAACAATGTTGTTGTAATTCTGTACGGAGATTAAGGCTATGCTTACCTTTCCTAATTCCAATCAAGTCAGAAAGTGAACAAAAAGAATGGCCAACCCGATGTTCAACAGCATGACCAGGACAATCATGACGGAATTAGGGCCCTGAAGGAGAAAACAGAACAGAACACGCAGTGTTCCCACGTCAGTATGGCTACTCGACACCAATCCAGCACCGGAAGCGATTACCAGAAATAAAAGCATGCAAACATGGCTGAAGAAACTAAGGCATGAAAGTCAACAGCCCTCCCAAAAGGTGTGAGCTAAAAACAGGGACGAGGTTACCTTTAGATGGGGTCACTGTTCAACTTCCACTAAAAATCTAGATCTGAATTAAGTTAAACACTGTTTTTAAGTTGGGTGTGGTGGCGCACACCTTTAATCTTAGCACTCCAGTAGCAGAGGCAGGCAGAGGTCTGTGAGTTCGAAGTCAGTCTGGTCTCCAGAGTCAGTTTTAGACAGTAAGGCTACGCAGTGAGACCTCATCTCAAAAATTTCTTTCTGACATAACTTACTCTATTCATCCCACGCAATTGGTGGCCTCATTTGGGAAAGGTCACTGGAAAGGAGCTGGGAGCTTGTGGGACTTGGATACATAGTTATTGTTCAGGTGTGACAGATTCAGAAGGGAAGGGCAGTCTCTCATCAAGGCGTTAGAAAATGAGAATAAAATTATAGGAAATTATTCCTCTCCTTAGAGAAATCCAGGAAAACATTCAGGTGCTTTTGTTTTTATAGGCCTTGTGTGTCCTACACTGGCCTTGGAACTCATTATGTAGCTGAGGATGGCCTTGAACTTCTGATCCTCCTTTCTATACATCCCACTGTGCTGGGTTAGGGGCGTATCTCAACCAAGCCTGCTTTATGTGCCGCTGAGGATTGAACACAGCTTTGCCCATGCTAGGAAAATTACCAGATGAGTTACAGGCTCAGCCTGAAGAATCCATCTTTATTAGAAGTATAAGATCTTGGTATAAAACAGTATTGTTCTAGACTGCCTTTATGTTGTAGGTAAATGAATTGGCTTTTGGAAAATTTATTTTCATGTGTATGAACATGTTTCCTGAATGGATGTATGTGCTTGTGTGTGTGTGTGTGGGAAGTCTCTGCAAATACCATGACCTATAGAGTGTTGATCTGTGAGAGGCAAGAAGGCAGTCTGGCTCAACAGGATTCAGTAGTCGGTGTTGGTTCAAAGTTTGAGAGTCTGACCTTGAGTAGTTTATTTTAGGACTATTTAAGCACAGTGCAATTTGGAAGCAGCTTACTGGTGCTAATTAACTCAGTCTTGTAGTATAGCAAAACTTAAGACTTAACCACATTGAAAAATGCGTTGTACAGCCCTAAAACATGGGTTCAGTAGATAACTGAGAAGAAAAGCTCAAGACGAGGGTCTGGAGGAAGATCCAGTGTGGTCTCAGCTACACGAGATAGTGAAAAGTTACCAGGCTCTCAGTCACATCCACTCAGCCTCCTGGGCAGAAAATAGCTTATATCTCTCCACTAAAAGAGACAACCCTCTGTGTTTACCATTCCTGTGTCCCCCAGTGCTTATCTGTGAACATAGGACCTCTGCGCCTCCTACACGTGCCCACAGATACCAGAAGGGGGCTTTGGATCTACCAGTATTACAAGTGGGTATGAGCTGCCATGTGAGCTGCCATGTGAGTGCTAGTAACTGAACCCGGGTCTTCTGTCTGAGTGGCAGTGCTCTTAACTGCAAGCCATCTCTCCAGTCAAAGTTAATTATTCTACTAATTAAGTTTACACAAAAGGAACCAGCCACACGCCCAGTACCAAATACGTCTGTGCTAAAACAAGGTGACGGGGGGCATCACATGTACCTTCTCTGGTGACAGGATTCAATAGTAAGGAAGTCTGGTCAAGTGTTCATCTTCCAGGTGGGAGCTTGGTTTAGGTCACCTATCACTGACCGAAGGACATCCCTACCCTGTGCTTGTGGATGGCAGCTATCTGGTGGAGGTCAGGGCGCCCTGGGCTTTCTCCGTTGTATCCCTTGCCACGTTTTATTGTCAACCCCCTTCTCGGTGCACACTCTCTCCACACAGACTCGGCGCCACGGTAACAATGTTGACTTTGTCCTCACTATGTCCCTCATGCCTGACTCCTGGGGCATCCAGATCCTCCACGGAGCCAGCGTTCAAGGACAACCCACCGCTTTCTAGCATATCCCTAGGTGCTGGTGGTCTGGATGTTGAACAAAGCAGGCGAACTCACTGCATTAAAGAGCAAACGCTTTGTTAGTAAAGTGGGTCATGGGGACTGAAGACAGGGCCTTGGAGGGAGGGAGGGAGGGACACGGGGAAGAAGCCATCCCCCATCTCTTAAGCCGCACGTAGATGGAAGAAAAAAACATGTTTTAAATGCTCGGCAGTAGACCAAGCATCTCTAAGTAGATTATCACTTAGCTCTTATTTATTCTTCACATGAGATTATTAGTTCCCGTCTAGAGGGCTTCAAGAGGATAAGTGTATCAGAATATTTACAGGCTATTTACGAATCAAGGTTCTTTAGAACCAGGGTTAAATGTCAGGCTTTCACTTGGGTGCTTTGGGCTCTTTTCGCTAACTCTGCTAAAGCTCAGACCTTAGTTTAAAAAGCGATTTCTAACACAGTTCAAGGTAGCATTTTCATCTATATCAGGGAAACAAAATCTTACTAACTTCCAACTACTCGGTTCACAGGTGAGCCAGGCATGGTGGGTCACGCCGGAATCTTAGCACACAGGAGAAATGCCATCAGTTTAGAGCTAGGCTGGACTATGGAGCGAGGCTGGTTGCAATAAATGGTGAGTTCTGTTCCTCGCAACTTCTCAACCAAACCAAGGCAAGCTTAAGCTTAAGAAGTAGAAACTTTCAGAACTCAAAATCCTAGTGATAACCTTTCACAGCAATGTTATGCCTACTCTGTGCTTTGCTTAGACTTTATTCGTGAGTGCCCACAATTTGGGATTCAATTCCGGGCTAGTGCATTTGATTCCTCTCATAGATAATGGGTGCATGAAGGATGGAGAAAAACATACTGGGTTAGAACAAAACCATGTGGAGTCCAGAGTCTGAAGAGGACTCAGGACAGAATCAGCCAGCGAGTGCCTCTGAAACCGGCATCCAAAACTGAAGACAGGGCTGGGTGTGTAATACCCACCTGGCTCACATAAGGCAGGCCTTGGGCTTGATCCCAGCAAAAGGGAAACCAAAACAAACTGACGCTCTGTGCGAATCTTTGACTCCCATTTTACAAACCCTGGTGTAATGTTCTGTGCATTTACATGAAGTCTATTGAATGGACTAGTACCCTGGGTTTGTAAGTTGTCTCGGGTTGGGCTTATTTGCTGTCTTTCATCCCATATCTCATTTTACCTCTAATCTGGCACCAAGGAATGATGAATGGATGCTTTACCACATACACATGTATTTATCCGGTACATGTGCCAATATGCAGGCATATTTACCCTGCCAGTGTAGCTGCAGTCAGGGAGCTATTTTAAAAGACGACTCGGGGAAGACGAGCGTAGAGACCAGTAATGGGAGGCCCCAGCCGCAGCAGCCGCCAGGTGGAAATGAAAAGCTGGGGACGCTGTGTTTAAAAGGTGGGTAGCAAGCTGTGGCCTTGGTTTTCTTCAGACACCGTAGGCAGGTCACCGGGTGAAAAAGCTCTATGGTGAAGTCCCATGAATATGATTGTGGTGGCCAGTGGTGGCTTAAAATAGCAAAATGAAGAAAAGCTTAGTCCTATTTGCTCAGACTGACTGGGACAGGTGTGACAGGGAGCAAGGCCAACGATAAGTAAAGACCAGGAGAAACCTTCAGGCAGTTAGGAAAATAAAAACAGAGGAAGTCAAAATAGGAGATATCCAGCTCAAGTTGACCCTGCAGACCCTACAGGCTGCTACAAGTTTCTCCTGGAGGGCTGCAATTCTTACAGGAAGGAGCCTACCGCCTACTTAATTTCCTCTGTTAGTATGTGTTCTACAAGACTTTCTGGTCCAGGGTAAAGGTGAAGAAACAGAGTGTATGGAGCCACTTGTACCCAATTCTCACTTCAACCAGTATGTCACTGATAATGATAATAACTCCTCCCTCGGAGCATTTACTCTCTCCAGAATTGCATTAGGAACATAACCTCTAATCACCGAGAGTACTGGCCCATTTATTATGGGCATTCCCTAGAGCCTGCTCTGGTGTGAACATTTCTATGGATTGTAGACCGTTATAAGCGTGGAACTTGCGCAGGGCCTTGGACAAGTAGATATCACTGCACCGTTTCCATGGTCACCCACTGGCTACTCTGACAGTGATGTGTTACTTCCCTAACTCCAGCGAAGAGGGCTCCGTGCTGCTATTAGAGAGGCAGCAATTTTCACACTGAGGGCCAAGTCGATCCTGCCTTCCAGGTCTGGATGGTCATTCCCAGGGCAGCCTGAACTTCAAGGCAGAGGAATGGATGCTGAGACCATCTCATATATATGTAGCTTGCATTTTGATCAGTGAACCCGAGTTGGAAGTTGCTTGGCTTACTTCAAGAACCAGCAGATTCTACACATTAGTAAAACCTATGCTTTTCCTAAATACAGTGGAGACGTGTTTACAAACACACAGTGCTACTACAGAGAAAGGTTTATAGGGTTACAGCATTGATTCCCCCCCCCCATCACAGGCTGATGAGGGGGATGATGGGCACATTCTTCCCTTGTGGTATTTGGAAAATTAAATGCCCTACTGGGCAGGCAAAGGCATAACACTGATGGAATGATGGTACTGTTCAGATTTGCCCCTTGTTAATCAGGCAGATGGTATTTCCATGAAGCCTTATTCATAAATATTCAAGTTGAATGTCTGAGAATTAGTTGTTTCATGCAATGGACTGATAGAGGTAGAATTGTAATAACAGATAACGATTTATCGTTGTTCAAACACTTTAAAAACCAAATGCTTACTAAATAATCAAAATGCCTTATAGTGGTCTGTCTTTAATTTATATTTAGCTAATGAAAAAGTGAAGAATGAAAAAATAACCAATGTTAATATGTACATATATTAGCAAAAGTTAACATGAGTTTATTCAAAAAATGAATTTTAATTGTTTAACTCCATGAATAAAAGGAACAAAGCTAAGCTAAGCTAGTCTATAATCCATCTACTTGGCCAAGTTTACAGTTCAGCCTTTCATATACCTGTTTCTGAAGCTGCCAGTACCCATTAAGAGGCCATGTCTTACGTATTTCATAGTGAACCTGACCACCCAGAGGCATGCAGGACTAAGCTAACGTGTCACTTTATTTTAAATCAGTCCCTTTAGAAAAGAGATTCTAAAAAACTTCAGATCCCATAAATTCTCTGAACTTGATAAAATCCAAGTTCTATATGGTACTCACCAAATCAAGGCATGTCAAGGGCCATGTAGTAGACATTTATCAATAACACATCTTACTGCCCCCCTCAAATAATCTCACCTGCCCAAGACACATCAATGGTTAGTATCTATTAGACAGCTGAATCTAGAAGCATACACACCCTGGAGATGAGTTATAAAGTCATTACATTGTCATAAAAAGCTTCTCATTTGGGGATAAAAATATTCTTATTGCAGAACTTAAGTAAAATACAGATCACACATTTATGAGAATTTACCGTGGCTGCTGATGATAGTCCTTTGTGTGAAGACAAGGGAGGTTCGGAGCTCCTCATTGCTAAGCAGAGAGGCACCAGCTGTGGGCAGTGGCCATGTTTCCCTTCTAGGGGCCACTGAGTAGGTAATTACTAAGACACACTGATACTTCCTAACTGTCGAGACCATCCTTGGCTGGCCAGGCCTTAGCCCTATCTGAACTGTGTATAGTGGGTGCCTTAGTAGGCTCAGAATTCCTGACCAGAGAACTATTTGCTATCATGAGCTATAAACATGTCATGCTCAGTTCTAACAACATAGTGGATCCTTGTCGGCCTAGCTGTGGTCAAGATGGAAAATAACCCACCCCGCGCTGCTCCACGGACAAACCCAAGGGAAGGGTTCTTGCGAGACTTACTGAATTGGCTTCTTTTTCCGAAGGAGGGCAGGGATCACTGCTTGCAGGATTCTTTGGTATAGCAAGTTCAGACTTCTTGGCTTTTGGCTCAGCTCTGCTTTCTTTGGCAGCTGATTTTGTCACAGATCTAGGGGAACTCCACTTGTTGGGCGAGGGCCTGTATACCAGTGCTGAGGAAGGCTGGTTGGCTCCATGGAGGTCATCCTCCCCATCTTCTGGAGGATGCTGGGGCGTGTTCAGTTTCACATAGTAGCCGTGATACTGAGAGTGCAGCTCCCCGTTGCTGGGGTTGGGAACATGGTGGCGGCCAGAGTACTTGGACACTGTTGCTCCGAGTTCCTTGGAAGGAGCCTTTGACGTCAAGGGCTTATTGACAATGGCTGTCACCTGCTCCTCAGTCACGCTCCGTTTATCTTGACTGAGTCTTGCCCCTGAGCCGGGGTTTTGTTTCTTCGTGGGCTTCGGGGAGGGAGGTTGTGGGGAGTGGCTCTGTTTGGGACTTGCCTCAGGAGACCTGGGGGGTGTCGTGCCTTTGCGATAAAAATGTGGGGATTCCTTTGGCGATGGTGGCTTTTCTGGTGCCTTTTCTTCTGGATTTTCTTTAACATCTACCCCTTCCTGAAATCTTTGCTTGATATAATCAGGGCCTGGAAACCAGAAACAGAAAGAAAAGGAAGTGATAAAAAAAAAAAAAGTAAATTTTGCTAAAGGAGATCCACGTCTCATCCTTACAAGGTGTGAGCACATTTCCATGTCTAAGGAAAAGATTACTCCTGGAAAATGCTTTCAAGGTAAAACTTGTCACTATTTATCCTTTACTGACATCCATAAAAAATGAACTTTAGACTTCTCTAATATTTCTATTATTTCTTATTGGAAGGGCATGGTTGTTTGGTGTGGAGTAGAACTCATGTTGGTAGAACTTCTAACCAACAATTTATTTACCCCAATTACGTGGTATAATCAAAGTATGGGCAGCATTAACTTGAATAAAGAAATAAGCTTGTTTTTGTCTGATCAGAAGTTTGCAGAGATCTGCACTGTACAAGGAAAGCCTGCTGAGGAGGCATTTTTAACCACTGCTGAAACTTTTTGGTCAGGACCAACTTGTGCCTTTAGTCTGCACTTTGGAATAACTTTCCGCGTGCTTCATTCATAGCAGAGACATATTTACAGCACTGTCCACAAGACAGTGGCCTCTGGCTCTACAGGCTCAGGTTTTGTGTTAACTTTTTTTTAAAAAGTAAACCTCAGGAACATTATTTATAACACGTTTTTTAAAAAGAAGACTCTATTTAAAATTATTTACTTTTGGAAGACTAGAGAGAGCTCAGCAGGTAAAGTGCTTGTTAGGAAAGCGTGAGGACCTGGGTAGAAGTGACGTCACAAAAGCGGGAGGTATGGTTGTGTGAACCTGCCATGCCGGCACCGGAGCGGCATGACGACAGGCAGACCGGTTCCTGACGCTTGGCTTAGCTAACTGGTGAGGCCCAGGTCCTAATGAGACCGTGTCCCAAAAGAAAGTGAACAGCATCTGAAGGATGCTGTTCATTGGGTTCAACATGCACAGACACTGACCCTGACCCCCCACCACACACACACACACACACACACACACACACACACACAGTTATTGCCAGCATATATGCAACCTGTTAAGTCTGTATAATGTTACTTGTGTGCACGTTTTCAGGACACTGGACAACCGACTGCCATGCTCTTCCCTGGGGGGCTCCTCCTCCCTTTCTCCGGCTCCCAGCATCCCTCAGTTGTCTGTAGTCCTTTGTGTAGGGCTGAGGCCCTCCTGGGCTTTTGCCTTCCAGTTTGGCATGCCCACTGATGGCCTCTTTGTTCAGCTCAGGTTTGGGCTCATGTTGGTGACATTTTGTGAGAATGCGCTCTTGCACAAAGATTCAGCACGAAGGAACACAACAGGTATCACCCCAGCCTCCATTCTCCAGAAGATAGAGCCACCCCTCAGCCTTCAAGCGTCCCCAAACTTGTCAACAGTCGAGATTTCCTTTCTGAATTTGCTAAATACCTTCTTTTCTTTCCCAGAGATGTCTCACCATGTAGTAGCTGTGGCTAACATGGAGACTGTATAGATCTGCCTGCCTCCTCTTCCTGAGTGCTGGCATTAAAGTTGTGCAACACTATGCCTATTAAGCACCTTATTCTCTAAGCTGGTGGTTTTACCTCTCCTGCAAAAGGCCATGTCCTTGTTTCTGAATTCATCCTTGGTGCTGTGCTGGGCATAGCACCTACAGGGAGCCACAGTATCATGGGCACAAGAAATTCCAGTCTTCACCGACAGACTCACCCTGCTTCTCTTGTTTATTTTAGCTGTTGAGAACTGAGCCCAGGGCCTCATACTGTACTGCAGAACCACACCCACAATGCTCGCCCTCTTTTTGAAACCCTGTGAGCTCACCTGTATTGTCGTATGTGGAGAACCCTTTACAATTCTACTGTAAATGTGTTCTTACCATCCCTCCTCCTTTGTGGTCTGTGCTGAGCCAATCTGACTGTTGCGTATTACCTGCTTTCCCCTCACCATCCCCACGGTCCTCTGTTCGGTGTCTTTAGAATGCCTTTATTTGTGCTTCCCAGTGACCCCATTATAGTGTCCCTGAACACACCATTCTAGGCACCGCCGTGAACGTACCATGCAAAGGTAATTACAATAGTCAAGATTCTTGGGGCTAACAGTTCTAATTTAATCTACACGACACCGAATAGATTATATGAATGACTAAGTACTTGTGACTTCAATCCAATAGATAAGCACAAACTTATGTTTAAAAACAAAAAGAAAAACCCTACAAAACTTGGCAATGTCTTTACAGGAAAGAGTGGAAGACACCATAGATACTGACAAGCTTCAGTTACACATTCTGAAAGATGGGAGGAAAAGATGCGGTAAAGGCGTCAAAAAGCGCATGCTTCATTTAGGAGACGTGAGGCTCTGACCCTGTCGCTAAGAACTGGCTTACTTTTCATTTGTCATGGGGAGCTGACCAGAAGTAGGCAAGGGAGTTTCCCTGACAGTTCCCAGCAAAAATGACTCCCTGTTGAGGATGGGGTGGTGCCAACATCCACAGCTGCAAGAGACTGTTTACTGGGGAGAAACTTGGCCTATTTGGTAATAACTGACCCAAGACCACACTTAGTTATATACTTCAGCTTCTGTCTCTCTCTCTGTGTGTACATGAATACACACATGTACAAGATAACATTTGAATATGAACACATTTTCAAATGCTTTCTATAAACACTTTAAAAAAAAAAAACCAGAAGCAACCTCTCCCTAAACCTCTCTGCATTTATACTGAATTTATGTTTAGGAATCTTATTAGGAGGCTAAGTTGAGGAAGCTACAATAACTGTGAAACTCAAATTTGTACTACACTGGATGTACTTCCTGACTTAACTCCCAGATACCAGACAAGTCGCTTCTGTCCCCTTTAGAAGCCTGTGATATTGCTTCTTTGGGTAGTTGTCTTGTCTTAGCAGTGGTAGGAAATGTGTGTCTATTGTGGTCCCTCAGGACTACTCTAAGCCTTTTTGGAGACACTGAGCTATGTCTATCACCTGGGTCGCTGATGCTGCCGAACACCTGCTGCATTCAAAGAAATCACTAGGACGGTGGGTGTTATATTTGGGTACCGACATTCAGATCGAAAACCGCCTCGCTTTATGCACTGGAAAACATAACAGCGATCTCACGCCATGGTTCCTATACTCGTGGCCGATCAGACACAGCCCAGCGCTTTCAACGCAATGGAAGCAGAAATCCAAGCGTAGACATTTGAATTTGAATGCTCCAGGTGATTCTATATGCCAGATGCAAGTGACTGAAAGAGCGCGAAAATTACGGGTGTTGAACAGACCTCTACTAATGCCCACCTTACACGGCCACACCCAAATGGGGAATGGTGCCAACTTGGCACCATCCTGTGAGAGCTGGGCAAATGTGAGGATACACAGATTTTTCCAGAGCAAGAGTCAATTCATTTTAAACAAGACAGTTAATGTAATGCAGTGGGCAGAGGTTTTTTCCTGGACTCTTTTTTGTCTTGGAAAGTACACACTGTGCCTGCTACCCGTTCTGCGTAGAAATGTGTGCTACAGTGTAATGCCAGCTACGTAAAGCTGGTGAGTGGTGGCAGCTCACCATCAGGACCAGCCATTATTGCCAGGGAGGGAAACTATAACAAATGTTGAGAGTTTGGCAGTTGGACTTGGCAGACAATCATGTTTTTATAGGCAGGATCTATGAATCCTGAGAGATTTTCACCCGCACCCTGGGATTCACATTGAGAAAAAGTCACCCGGTTTACAGTATTCCACACAGGAACAGTCAGCCTGTCCCTGGCACCACACCACAGAAAGGTAAGTCCTCACAGTTGGCACAAAGGCTTTGGGTGGACACTGGCAGATGGTGGCGGCAGAGAATGCAGTCTGAACTTCACAAGTGAGGCTCACTGGGCTGGTCGTGGGCAGGAACGCCAGTAAGATAGCCCCCCGCCCCCACACACAGTCATCTACACGGGCAAGGCCCCTGTCAAATGCTTAGCTGCAGCAACAGAAATCAATCGTTTTTCTCAAGAACAAAGCGAGCATACGGAAATATTCTAAAGAGATTACATAACCGGTGGAAATAACACTAACACTATTTTCCCTAAAGGACCTCATGGCTCCGTCTTTAACAATTCTGCAGCATCTGTGACCACAGTCAGAGATCTATGAACTGTGGGTGTCCTCTCTGGTACCCTGCAAGTGGCTGTCACTCAAGATACGTTTGCGAAACTGAGTATGCGGGAGTGAGTGGTCAGGATGACCAGAAGGCTGAGGAATCATCACTTTCCTATCTCCATGGAAAAACAAGAAAGTACTCAGAATCTAAGGCTTGGGAAGATGAACTCAGAAGCCATCTATCCATTCCTGGAAGCTTCCATTTACTTATCCACACGATTGCCTGGCCTTCAGGAATGAAGAATGCTTGGACTTCCAATTCATGAGAAATTCAAGCAGGTAACACTTAGTTGTAAATGCTTAGTGGTGCTGTGTGAGCACACACATTTCAACACAGGAAGAGAAGGCTGGCTGAGGATGTTGCCTAGGGAAGCAGACTGGCATTCTCCTGAAAGGGCTCAAAGTAATAAATTTACCACAGTCCAAGGCAGTGTTTCAATTTATTTAACTCAATTCTCAGACTCACTGATAAACTATGCCTCACTTAATGACTTGGAATTAAAAAATGAGGTGAGGGCATTTATGGAGGCAGCTGGGGAGATGACTCAATGAAGTGCTTGCCACACCAGTATGAGAACCTCAATTTAGATCTCTAGCAGCCATACAAAAAGCTGGGTGTGGCGGTTTATGCCTGTGATCCTAGCACTGGGAAGGAAGAGACAGGTGGATCCTTGGAGCTTGCTGGCCAGCTAATCTTGCCAAATTTGTGTTAAGTTCTGGGTTCCATGAGAGACCCTGTCTCAAAAAAATAAGGCAGAGAGTGAATGAGGGAGATGTCCGACATGCACAAGCACACACATACTTGCCCACAAAAAAATCATGACTGAGTAACTCAAACAGTGGGATTGACAAGGCGCGGTAATAGTTCCCCCTTTTCTCTAATCGTTTCACTTCTTCCTGATCATCCCCAAGAGCTGGAGCACATCCCGAATCATCGGCATACTCCCCTTTATGAAACTCTTACGACGACTGGTATGCCATACTGTAAGGCCAACTCATTGATTCACAGAGCGCAATGGGAAGGTCACATAAGCTACACAACTTTCATTGACACCACCAGGACCTGTCACTCCTGAGGGCGGAGCTTCATGACTTCCTGGCCATTGTGAAATGAGGATGAGGAGGAGGAATATGAGATGGCAGACTCTCACCATAGGGAATATGAGAATTAACCATGTAGTGGGACCAGGTGGGCTAGCTTGATGCATCTATTTCCTCAGTCAGGACAATGATGCACTGGAGACTTTACCTGCCTCTTGGCTATGGTTCCCTGCCTTCTGCCCTATAGTCACAACCATCCTTGTCAATGCAACTGCAATAGTTCAAGCTCTGGTCCAGGCTTCTCTAGACAGGATCTGGATGGACAATGCCAGTGTTTGCCTCTGTGACTCGGTTTACTTCTGTACTTCCTATGCCGACTGATCCTTTAGAGGTTTTTGTGTGCCCAGCCATGTACTATCACTGAGAGTTCTTGACTGATCTCTTCAATATTATGGCTCACTTTCAAGTAAAGCCTTCTCGGGGCAAAGTTCTTGCCAAATTATCAGCGGGTAAATCACTACTATTTCACAATGATTTCCAATTTGGGTTTCTCCGTGTGTATGCAACACACATCTACTTAGGGTGATGTGGTGGTTAGAACTTAGCCCTTAGAGGACTTAATATCCCTATACAGGTCTATTTTTATCTTGCAGTTTAATTGATCCATATACTAGATTTTTGAACTAAAGCTGAGAGATTTAACAGTAATGAAAACATTGCCAGCTCCTAGAAGTAAATGATTTGCCATGAAAGCATCCAAAAATGTAAGCCACCAGACACAGCTCTTCTGAGGCCTGCAGCATATGCCTTTCAAACAATGGTGGTATGTGTATCTGAGATGCGTACATTTAGTGGGCAGGCTTGTGGTACTCAAAGTCTTTTTGCAAATGCCTATCTGATTTGCTCACCCTGTAAATGGAGATTGGAAAGCATGAGTTATGTTCCCTTGAGAGTATCCGTCACACCCAGCACAGAACAGGCCTTCTATACGGTTCCTGGAGGGAGTGTTGGCTGTAGGTCAAAGGGGACTGCAGTTGATCCCTTAGCTCTGTTCTCAAAGAGGCTCACTGTCATCTCATGCCACGAGGATGTATTCATTACTGATGAACAACTTGCCTATATGAGTCTGTCTGAACTAAGGAAGGGTGGAATTACAGTTTCCCACAATATTTCTTTTGCCTCAAATGCTTTTCTACCTGATGAAGGCTTTTAAAAAGCATTCGGTCTGGGAAACTGAGATGGCCTTCAGTCTCGTTTAGCTCTTCTAACACCTAAGAGAAGTCTACAGGGACCCCACTCTGCAGCAGAATTAGCATCTGCAGACAACAATGGTAAGCTTGTTGGCTTGCAAGGCGTTTTGAGCCCATGGTCTCCAGAGTGCCTAGCTTCTCCAGATGGTGGTAGAGCTGGGAACAGAGGACAAAACTCCCTCTGCTTGCCCAGCTCTTCCTGTGGGTTTCACACCCTGAAATAGCTCATCCACCAAGGTCCTTAGATACCAGGAAAGAAAGTGGGAGTTTATTCATCAGAGCTCACTTCAAAATATTCAAAAGATCCCTTTCTCAGTAAAATATGCATGTATTAACGGTTTCAAATCAGATACACAAATGCGACACCCATTCTCACTCTTGAGCAGTCACTCATGTCTCAGCAACCCAGGGGGCCCCTCCAGTCACTATTCTACTGTCTTCTCTCTCTGCCCCCTCGCCCTCCCTGTCCTCTCTCTGCAGACTGCTGTGTGTGTGTACAAGCACATTTGTGCTCCTGTGTGTTGAGACTAGAGCCTGACACTCTGATGTCTTCCTCAATTGGTCTTCATGCCTTTGTTTTTGAGATAGTGTCTCTCACTGAATCTGGAGCATGCTATCTCAGCATGACCAGATGGCCAGCAAGCCTCAGGTAGCCTCCTGTTTTGTCCTACTTATTCTGTAGTATTGCTGAGATTTAAAAAAATCAAAACCAACCAACAACAGGAAAAGATCCGGCCCTGATTGCTCGCAGGGGTCCTACACCTGGCTATGCGTGGTACTGGCCTAGGCAGGCTAGCGGATCCTCCTTTTCCCTGGCAGTTGCTCGGATGGCAGCATCTTCTTCTTTTGAGACTCACCAATCCCAGTTCTGACTCCTTCCAGGGACCCAGTGGCCACACATGCCTTACTGATACCTGGAGGTAGGCTGACTGGGCTTCCCTTCCCCTCCAGCTCTCTGAACTAAACCCAACCTCCAGGCCTTGTTTGGGTCTCACACCCCCTGTGTCCAGGTCCAGTCCGGTGAGTTCTCTGAACCCTAGCCTGCCCACAGCCTCTCCAGTACCCAGACCATGATCTGGCCCATTCTGATCACCCCCACTTCATCCATCTTCATCCCCAGGCTTGGCCCCTGTCACACATCTGCTGAGTCCCCCAGACACTAGTCTGCCTGCACCACATCCAGCCTCCAGGCATGGACCACACATCTGTTCATGGATCAAGCATGTTAAGTCTCTGGAACCTAACCAGCCTGTGCCATCCCCAACCCACAGGCTTTGCTTTGTCAGCATAGTCTGAACAACCTAGCGTAACACATCACTTTAAACTCACAAGCAACCAAAGAGGCTCACATGCCCATATCACGCCGTAAAAATACAGTGTGAAGCACCAGCACGGGCTATCTGACCCCAGATCTACCAATTTGTCGGGAACTACTTCGATGATGCCTGAGACACAGAACAATCTTAAACTTCATCAAATCACTCAAGGAGTGATTTACAGACACAAAGAAACAGCTCAACGAACTCAATGAGGATAACAGTAACTGCTGGAGTAGGAAATGATAAAGGCAATCCAGGCTTTAAAAACTGAATCCTTGAAGAGGTCACAAGCTGAGATGAAGATAGGACTGAAAAACTCAACAGCTCAATTAGAAAACTCTGGCCAGTACTGGGGTGGGAGGGTAAAGGGGAGGATTTAAAACAATCAGGCAAGAAATAGGGAAAAAAACCAACCCGTGAAAAGAAGCTTGCAGAAAGTGTGGGACCCCACAAAAAGGCCAAAATTTCTAATTCTAGGCATAGAGTAAGAAGAATAACCCTAGGTCAGTGGCACAGTTCAGATTTTTCAATACAATCATAGATGAGAACAACCCCAAGTCAAGGGAAGACTAACCCAGTTGGATATAAGAAGTGAAGGGACTCTGGCCAGCTCAGGTATGGTGAGCATGTGGCTCTGGCAGGCCCGGCCCTTCTCCCCCATCCCCTCCGCCTTGCTAAAAACTATTACATTACATTCTTAAAGCTAGACATCAAAATCTATTCCCTTATTCAGCCATTCCCCTCCCCAGCCCAAGGATGACTACCAAGGTCCAGCTATGGAAGCATCAAAAGCCCTCTTTAGCTCACCTAATTAACATATCCAGTTAAAAGTAAACAGGGTCTCCCATTTGACCTTTACAAACTTCCATTTTCCTATGGGCCATGTCTGTCTCCCCTCTATCCAGAGGCAGTCCTGTGTCTTGGGACAAATACTCCTGTCCCCTCTCCCCGTCCCTTGTTCCCTGCATTCTAATCAAGGGAACAATTAACCAAGAAGATGTTACAGTCCTAGGCGTAAAAGCTCCAACTTCATAAAAATCATACTTAGGGAGTTAAAGACATAGACTAAGTATGAGTTAATAACAGGTGATTTCAAGATCCCCTTTTATTACCAATACACGTTTCTTAAATAAACAGAGAAACATTGGAACTGAATGACATTATATAATCAAACAAATCTACAGGATATTCTGTTCCAACACCAAAGAATATATACTTTCTACTCAGCAGCCCATGGAAACTTATCTAAAATGTATCACGTAGCCTGGAATACAAATCCTAAAAAATTCAGAAAAAATTCATGTATCCCTTTGAACTATAATGGACAACAAAGGAATCTGTACAGAGTCATGGAGAGTAAATGAAACCACAGCACAACGGAACCTCCAGGACACATTAAATACAGTCCTACAAGGGAAATGTATACATCTGACTGCCTGCGTTAAGATACCAGAACACACCTGAGCTGGGACTGGTGGCCTTTAGTCCAAGCACTCTGGAGACAGGCAGAGCTTGAGGTCAGCCTAGTCTAGGTAAAAAGTTCCAGGTTAGCCAGTGCTATGTGGGGAGACCCTGTCTTACTCCCACTACCTCGGCCAACCCAAGAAAAAAAGAATAACTTAATCTGGAAAAATTAAAATGTAAACCCTGTAGACAGGGGGAAAAATGAAATAGAATCAATGAAAAACAATACGGAAAAAGAAAAATGAAATCCAAGAGCTGGTCCTTTGACAAAATAAAGCAAGACAGAGCAGACCTTTGGTCCAATTAGACAAAAACAAAATCCACAAAATCCCTATCACATTAACAGAATCAGATGAACAGGGAAATGTTACAGCAGACAAAGAAATGGAGAATACCATAAGACAATACTTTATGGGCCTAAATCTATTAAGTTAGCAAACCTAAAAGAAACATTTCTAGATTCACCTGAACTACTAAAGTTAAACCAAAAAGAGATCAATTTAAACAGACCCATTACAAACACGGAGCTCAAACAGTGACCAAAAAAAAAAAAAAAAACCTGACTAAAAAAAGCCCAGACACAGATGGATTCACAGCAGATTCTATGAGACTGTCAAAGAAGAGTCAACCAACTTGGAATCAAAAAGTTGTACCCCCAAACTCCTTCTACAAACACAGTATCACTAACACCAAAACCAAGTGAAGACTCAGCAAAAAGGAAATTCTAGGCCAATATCCCTGATGACCAGACTCAAAAATCACTCACTAAGATACTTGGAAACAACACAGTCATACCTCAAAAAATTATATACCATGACTAAGCTGGCTTTATCCCAGAGATGCTCAGCATGTAAGTCAGTAAAAACTTGACAAAAATCTAACATGGCTTCATGATAAAAGTGCCAGAGACAGTAGGACTCAAGGGAACATGCCTCGACCTAATAAAGGATATCTATGACAAACACAAACCGGAGAAAAATTTGAAGCAATACCATTAAAATCAGGAAAAAGACAGAGCTATCCACCCTCCTTGCCACACCTTTTCAGTACCTGAAGCACTAGCAAAAGCAATGAGGTAAGAGAAGCCAATGAAAGGGATACATTAAGAAAACAAGTAAAATTAACTCTGCTTGTAGATTATATATTACAGACATTCTAAAAATCCCACCAGCAAATTTCTAGAAAGGATCAACAATTTCAGCAAAATGGCAGGGTACAAAAATCAACTTTAAAAACTATATTCTAACAACAAACACAATGAGGAGATGATCTTGGAGACACTCATTCACCATAAAAGAAAAAAAGAATAAGCCTAATCTAGGTAGTTTACAACAAAAACTTTAAAGCTCTCAAAAAAGAGATGGAAGAAAATGGAAAGACTTGTCATACTTATAGATTGGTACAATTAATATTGGGAAAAGGCTCTTTCTACCTAAAGCCATTTATAGATTGAATGGATTCCCAATCAAAAATTCTTACAACATTCTTCACAGAAATAGAAAGATATCATCCTAAAATTTATATAGAACAAAAGACCCCAGATAGCCAAAAGCAATCCAGAAAAAGACAACAATGCTAGGATCATCATTCCACATTTCAAGGTATTTTACAGAACCACAGTAATAAAAGCAGCAGGCCATCACCACAAAAAACAGACATATAGGCCAATGGAACCAGACAGAAGACCCAGATGAGTACACAACAGTCAACCAGTATTTGACAAAACAACAACAAAAATCCCAAACAACCCCCAGGATCTTCAAAACTAGTGCTCGGAAAACTGGGCGTCCACATGTAGAAGAACGCATTTAGGCCCATCTATTATTAACCTGCAGAAAGGTCAACTCCACACAGATCAAAGCCTCAGTGAGAAATTGGGGACATTAAAACTGCTATCAGACGACAGGCAGTGCCCACAAGACACAGGTGAACAGGCATTCACTAAACTAAGGCTAACAACCGACAACTGGGACCGGATGACACTAAAAAGCTTTTGTACAGCAGAGGAAACAACCAAGAAGCCCACAGCTAGATGAAAAGCTTCAGGAGGCCAACGGCTGGGCAGACTGGGGAGAACAAGTTTCCTCCATGGATGAGCTCCCATACAGGTTGTCCAATCCCAGGTGCTAAGCCCTGGACAAACATGCAAAGCCAAACAGACGCAGTAGCTTCTACACTGGGTAGAAGTGCCTCTGGGTAACGCACACTTATACACCTACGGTAATAATAATCGAAGAGGTCATGAATTTGGGGGGCAGGAACGAAGTAGAGGTCCTGCTCATGAATGAAGCTCTCAAAAAGACACAACAAATAAAGCAGAGGAAATGGCAAGCTTAGACTCCAACTTTTCCCAGCAGAGGAAGGAAACAGGATTTACCTGGTTGGTAGAAATCAGGCGACAGTTCTCGGGCCACGGCTCTTGCGATATCGCACTCCTGGCGGGCAGCCAGTGCAGCCTGGTCAGCAGCGTCAGCTTTCGCTCTGGCGTGTGCAGTCCTACAGGGGCACAAGAATGGGGAGGAGAGAAAGCTTTACATTAATCCCCCATGGACAAGCAAACCTTGGTCTAGGGAGAGGAATGTCAATTATGATCATGGCCCAGCACCTGCAGCAGCAGCTCTCTGTGTCACAATGCTCTGAGCATGGATGAAAACCTCCTGTGAATCACCGCAGTCCTTTCCAGGGAACAGGAAACCTGTGCAACATCGCTACAGTGGGACACTGTGTCTGGCTGTCAGAACTCAGTGGACTAACCAAGTCCTCTGCATCACACTCCCCCAGGGCCAAAAAAACCAACCAACTATGGAGAGTAGGATTTGACCTTCTGAATTAGCTTAGTGTTCACTGACCAGAGCTACTGGTAGACCCAGGTAAGAATCTGAATGAGGAAAGGCTGCCCAGGGGAAGAAATGAGCACAAACCACTACCCTCAAACCCTTGCTGTGGCCGATTTCAGGCCATCAGGATGCTACTGGACGTGTTACCAGGAAGAGACACACACTATAGGTTCTTACCAGCACCGTAGGGCAGGCTAGTGAGCGGTCTACTTACCAAGTGATCCTACATTCAAAACAGCTGAACAAAGCAGCCTTGTAGACTACAGCCAGGATTTCTGCATCTTCTTCGAATCCCCCAGGACAGCGCCCCTTACCAGCAGGAAGTAGTTTGGAAAGAACGATGCCCAAATATTGTCTATAAATGTTTGTTTTCATTTAAATGGACTTGGTTATAAAACATAAACTAATTAATTAATTAAACTTCTCTGCCTTTAAATTTCTCAGAAGGTTGTCTGCGCATGTGGAGCTGTCACAGGATATCTTTTTGGGAACGGGTTCTCTTTCTAAAGTGTGGGCTCTGAAGTCTGAACTCGGGACATGGCTCTTACCTGCTGAGCCCTCTCACTGGGCGGCGGGGGTGGGGGGGACACGGACGGACACACGGACATGGATCTTGTATGAAACAGATAGGACCCAATGAGACAGAGCTGGCTGGCGAGGGTGGAATGGACCTTTTGGTCTCCTATCCCCTCCCTGCTCCATCCTCACACATTAAAAGCTTCACCCTTTTCAGGGGAGCAGGTTTGAGCTTCCAGGCCTGTCTTGGCTCCTCTCTTGCAGACACAGGAGTAACCGGAACACCTGGCTGCTACGCATTACTGTAGTCAAAGGCATCAAAAATTGTTTTTCTCACCAACTTGAATTTTTTCCCCCTTTAACCACTGAATTATTTTACAAGTAATTAAGTCATTTTTACTCTGAAGAAAATCTGCTACTTTCCTCAATTTTCTTGAATGCGTAAAAAAATAATTCAAGGATGGCCCTTACATTTGACAATGCTTTTTGCAAAAAGTACACTCAACTGTAACCTAGACAGGCTTAAGGTTCACTCCTGAAAGAAATGTACACTGTCCTTAGGTTTTCACGGACAGAGCTGATGGAAATTCTAATACAGACGGCTCTGTTAAAGGTGAAACTACACCTGACATCTACTGAGTCTGCTACTCGTACATCTTATCCATTTTCTCCCCAACAATAAAGTGCTTTAAAATGCTGCTTTTGGTATCCTTTAAATTTTATTATATATTATGTCATGGTTAGGTCGTGATCTGACTCTTAGAACTTGGTGGCAAAGGCTACCATCTAACAAATCCTGTTCCCCTCTGCTTGTCCTGAAATGTCTGGCGATAACAAGAAATAATTTTTTTGGGGGGGTTATGGCACTGTGGGTAATAAAATGCAAAAACAAAACATGACCTGTTGGCCTTTCTTTTGGACTGTGACATTATTCATTTATGTGAGACCTAGATTTGAGAAAACCAATTATCTCACACAGACAGTCGCAGCCCTTGTAAAGAAGAAATTAGTCTACAGAACACTCTGGATAGGGACAAAAGGCGAGCGGCTCTGCAGACTAAGGCACAATTGCAGGCTGGATTCTGAGGCACCGGTACCGAGTAAGAAGGCCATGCTTCAGTCTTGATATGATCCTATAATAAGACTGGCCCAGACAGACTCAGCGTGCCGACACTCAGAGCCACAACTTTCCATCTTGTATCCACTTGCTAACTGACATAGCAGATGAAGATCTCAGCTCAGAACAAGACTCTGTTACTATTTTACTCCCAGTAAACCTTGTTCAGAAGACCACATTGTAGGCGTCTTCCACCTACCGGTTCCTGAATGTTAGCGTTCTCCATAAAATGCCTTAAGAACGAATAAAACAACAAGACCTAGGATGGTAACTTCAGGGCTGAGTTCTTATTCCAAACAACTGGTATTAACAGTGAGTCACTAATCACACTTTTCAGTGCTGAAGTTGACAGCTTCCTTTTGTCTGAAAGTGATAGCAAGCTACTTAGCTGTAACATGGCCATGACCGGGCATGTTATTGCCAGTGAAGGTTGGTGTTTGATACTTCCAGAGCTCCTACCTTTGCACATGTTTTAGAAGTTAGGCGTTGAAAACATCTAGTCAATGACCAGGCCAAATCTCTTCAGAGCCTCGAGTGATCTTTGTCAATGAGATCACAAGTTTAACTACCGTTCTTACCAAAGAAATGCCTACACACTGCAGTAATTAGTATCATTCCCCTGGCTTCTGGTCAAGAGGAAAGTAGAGCTAAGATTCATCTGAAAAATATTTACACACCATTGATATTACCATTGCCATTTTTATAAAGAGCCACAGGAGACAATGCTCTTATTGTGTAGGTACAGGAACAATTTGGTCTCTGATGATGAACTGGTTTGCTTCCTAGTATCATACAACCATAACAACATAATCTGTTTCTCTTTTTGTTAAAGCTACCAGGAAACTCAAGAGTAAAATGATCCCCAGCCTACACACAGGTACCTTCTGTAGTTTTAAGGCTCTAACCAGACTCCCCAGACCAGGAATGCTGGTATGTTCATATTTGTCACCATCCATGTACATGCTTTCTGCAAACTGGCAGGATATTTAATCAAAACAGCCAATTCTGAGACCAATATGTATGCTGCTGTTCTTACTAAGGTTTCTCAACTTTGTTCCCACATTGTGCAAATTCCCTGGGGACAGATGTGATGACTTGGGGATCTTAGAGTCTACTGTTCAGCTTTCATTTGTAAGACTTTTTTTAATCTCCAGAACACTTTAAAACTTAGAAGATTAGTCCCCATTATTAAGTACCTTAAAAACTTTATTCCCTAATATTTTCTTTAAAAATTAGTTGACAGGCTGTAATTTTTTTTCCCACTTACTTGTTGCTTCTGTGAACATGTGGACATCTTATGTGGAGTTGTTTCTCTTCTGCCATGTTCTTCCTACCAGGAATGGCACTCAGGTTATAGGGCTTGGCAGCAGGCATCTTTACCTGCCGAGCCTTCTCGTCAGCACCCTGTAAGAGTCTACACTTTTGATAGGCAGGTCAAAAAGCTGCTCTCTACTTCTTACAACTATTTCAAATCTTTCTACCTTGTTTTTTTTTTTTTTTTTTTTTTTTTTTTTTGTTGCTAGAGACTAAACCCAGGGCCATGAATATACTAGGTAAGTGCCCTTGCTTATTTATTTATATATATATATATATATATATATATATTCATTCTTGCTTATACAGCCTAGGTTGGTCTCTAACAATCCTGCCTTCGCTTTCCAAGCGCTGGATATAGCCATACCTGGTTCTCTTTAAAAAAAATGTTTTTGGTGACATTTATGTAAGATTTATCACTAGAAATTAGGATGTTTTATTCTTAAAATTGTCTTTGAAGAAATTTCCTTTTAGTGAAGACCACTCAAGTTCAAAAACACTAAAATGTAACCTCTTTAAAATGTAACTCCCTGCAAACCACTGGGTGAAGGAATCCACAGCAAACCAAAAACTGGCGCTGGTATGTAGATTCTATAAAGCATCCTTCAAGTCACCACAGGAAATTTAAAAGCCAGTAAAGGACTTAAAGAGATGTTTCTCCAACAAAAAAATGTACAAATGGCCAGCAGACATATGTAAAGATGCTGATATTAAACATGGGGGAAAGGCCATGCTTTTCAGCATGTATTTTAAACGATACTACTGTATACTAATTTTCTACTGTCAGGAATATGTCCCACTAACAGCAGTATCTCAGACATTTGTTTGATCAGAGCATCCTTTTCATGAGAAGCCACCCCTGTATCAATGGTTGAATTAAAAAAAAGTAAATAGCACCAGCATATTGCTTAGCCTTTAAGAAAGAGATGCGCATCTGTGCTACTGTGTGTCTAAGTCTGTAGATCTTGAACTAAATGGAGTTAAGGCACAAAGTTTTATGTGAGGTACGTACAGTAGACAAGTCCATAGACAGAAATGACAGACAGGTACTAGAGCTGAAGAAAGGGAGAAATAATGAGTCAGGACGAAAAGCATGAAGGACTGGTTGCATGACTGAGCTACTATCGAACGCTGCACTTCATGAGGTTTACTTATGTTATAAACACTTCACAATTAAATCAATGGTTGGGTGATTAGCTAGAGAGAATCCAACATGTCCAGAAAGCTGAAGAGGAAACTTCAAGACGGTTTTGCTCTTAGTTGAGGAGTCACTGTGCCAATCCCGGCCACAGTTAAAAATTCTAGAGAGGGAAACGGCTCCGATCAGAAGGAATCGTTAGTGGACAGTTAAGAAAGACATGCCAGAGCTCTAAAACGTGTCCATTGAGCTGGCTTTTAACAGAGAGCCTGCCATAGAGGTTACCTTAAGAAACATTAGTGGGTTGGAGGAGTGAGGAGACGAGCAATTGGGTGCTCAGATGAACGCCTTTACGGCAGGGAGACATTGTGCAGGACCATCTACCGAAGGTGACGGACGACAAGCTGTGTTTTAGACAAGCTTATGCTTACACGACATAGGCATTTACAGTTGCAAACACACGGCCATGACGCTAACTCAAGGTCTAAGCTCTAACAGAAGTATGAACTACGAGGGTTTCAATGGGAGGTGGACGGACCCACCAAAAAGTGAATCAAAAAGCTGAGACTGAACTCAAACTGACCTCGGGACCTGATGGAGTAAAAGAACAGTATCACTGATAGGAGGGTGCACATAATGAGACGGTGAATTTCTAAGGAAAGCCCTCAAGGTCCTTGTTTAGCCCTGTACATCTTTCCGGAATTCACTGGGCCAGAGGCAAATCTGTCTTTTCTCTGGGGCAGCAGTATTTTTCTCAGCCTGAGTGACTGATTAGTGTGTATGCTCAGGGACAAGTGTAGACCCCCCCAGGGAGGAAGGCATGTCAATCAAGGCATGTGCTGGTAGGGGGGGGGTCAGGCAAAGGCAGCTGGGTTTGATGAGACCCCTTCGAGAGGGCAGGCTGAGTAAGGAGGCCACTGCTGAGGACAGATGGAAGGGATGGCTAAGGGACTGGGCAGAGGGACTGGAAGAAGCAGGTGGGGGCCACATGCTAGACACGTCTGACCCAGAAAGGAAGGGGAAAAATCTGGACAGTGACCGGAGGAATTAGCTGGGTCAAGGGGAAAGATGACTGAACCACAATCCTACAAAATGAGAGCTATTGGAAGGTGGGCAGAAAGCTGTTAAATGAATGCATGAAGAAACTGCCAGAAGACAAGAGCACTCATGTCATGGAAGAGGTAGAAAACGAGGGGTGAGCTGGTCCAACGTTTTAAGTGGTTTCTTTTTTTTAGGGGGGGCTTTAAGGTTTAAAGAGAGTTATTGCCCTGGGCTTTGGAACTGGACTTCATCTCCCAGTCCAGTTTATATCATGTTAGCCTCCACTTCCTTACCTGTCTTTACAGGTGGGCAATATTACTTCACAGTTTCTGCGGAATCAGGATTGAGCTATCTCAACTCTGAAAACAACCCACTGTACTTAACAGAGTTTCAGTGCCTGTTATCCCGTTCTGCATAATTTACGGGAAAGCACGGGGAGTCGAGGGTGTTTAAAGAGGTGAAGATTGGGAATCAGTGCTCTACAAAATGCCAGCACTGCTGAGCGAGTCCGGGAGAACCAACTTCAGGTCAGCGGGTACTTTTCATCCCAAGCAAGACCGTCTCCTCAGGGAGAGGCACAGAAGGTAAAGGTGGTCCCTGAGCAGAGACTGTGCAGACCTCACCCTGGAGTCCTGGCGGGAGCACCCATGCACAGCCAAGAGCAGCAGCCTCGAGGCCAGAGACAGTAAGGGTTACAGAAGACAACTAAGTCATAAAAATACCAAGAGGTCAGGGCGTTTTCAGCTGATTACGATATTGCTTCTGCCCTTTCCTATGGTAGATTTTGTGTGGCTTTCTTTTGAAGTCTTTATGTTGCAAGTTAAAATTTTCAGTCAGGAGGCCTTCAGAAACAGGCGAACCACATTATTTTAAAAATGAGTGAGTGCATGTTCTATAAAAATCAAACCACACAGAATCATAAAAACAATTTCTCTTTGGCACTTTCTGCGGACATCTGGATATCCGTGGTATGCGCCTGGCAACCTTCAGAATGCAGGTAGCAGTTGGGAATTAAAAACGTCAACACTGTTTGAAAGGGAGCAATTGAAGACTACAGAGGTCAGGAACATAGGCTGGCATCTGAGACATTGAGGCAATGAACCTGACCAAGTGATGAGGTCACAACTGGCCCGGTCCCTACTTGCTCCTGTTAACGGTTCTACATGCACACTCTGCAGTGCTCAAATGAGGCTATTTAATAAACACTGATATATTAAAATACTGCCGGGCTGGGAAATGACTCATCAGGTAAAATATAAACACAAGGAGCAGAGTTCGGGGAGTGGTTGGTGGCCCACCTGTAACCCTAGCTTCAGGAGGGGATTGCACTGTGGGTCTAGTCTCGTTAGGCAGACTAGCCAGATCAGTGAGCTCTGGGTTTAATTTACAAGTTGAACATGAATCAGGAAATATATCTGGGGTCTGGAGAGATGGCTCAGCAGTTACGAGCATGTGCGGCTCTTTCAGAGGCCCTAAGTTCAATTCCCAGCACCCACATCAGATAGCTCACAACTGTCCTTAATCCCAGCTCTAGGAGGAGCCAAGGACTCTGACGTTCAAGGGTACACGTGAGCACTTGCTTGCGTATGTTCCCGTATTCTCCCTCTACCCATACCACTTTACAACAATAAAAATACCCATCCCCTGAGAGGCGGAGGCAGGCAGAATTCAAGGCAGCCATGTCTCACCCCTACTCCAATAATAAAAAATAATGAAAACAAAACTTTTTAATAAGAAAGATATGTAACATCTACCCAAGGCTTCCACATGAAACACACACACACACACACACACACACACACACACACACACACACACACGGTGAGTTGCCTCCCTTTACTCTTTAAGAACAACACAAATGTTTGAGAATATCTTGACCTCACAGCTCAGACATTTTCTCAGTGAATAAAATCTAGGGGCCCAATTTCCGAGCTTATCTGGCTCCACTGAGACAGGAACAGAAAACAGATCTTTTCTCCTGAGCATCTGGCACTCCGAGTATGAACATGAGCTACTGGAATTAGTTACATAAAACCTTTCTTATGCATTTCAGCTCTCAGTGTTTCCAAGGCATGCATTTTGCAGTTGTGAGAAGTTACCAAGGTGTTTTTTTTTTTGTTGTTGTTTTTTCCACTTTACATTTCCTGGTAGGCACTGTAGTTCTGTTACTTCTATTTCACACCTGGTCCCTGAAAAGGGATCATACAGCAGTTTAACCAAGAAGTCCTTGACAGTATTTGCTTAAAACCTCTATCCTTTTGGTGCAATAAGTGTCATGAAAAGTAATAAAACAATATAGAGGTATTATTCAGATATGTTAACTCTGCTTTTGAAACAGTGCTCTAAACTTGTTTTACTAGACACACTCAGAAACACACTTGGAAATTGGAAAGACATCTGAGAATCCTGTGGCTCCGCCCCAGCAACCAGGTAATTACTTTTCCTTCTGTTGGAATCTGAGACTCAGAGTGGCTAAAACACACATTTATTCACCCAGCCAGGGCAGGGGAGATTGCTCAGTGGGTTGCCACCGAGTCTGCTGACCTGAGTCCGATCTATGGGACCCACATGGTAGGAGAGATGCATCCTCCTCCAAAATAAATAAATGTAATGAAAAATTCACCAGGATATCCAGAGTCTAAGGAATGGGTTAAACCCAGTCTCTTAACCTGTTGAGCAAAGACTAGTGAGTACACTGTGAAACAGACTTCTACATCTCAACAAACTTTATATTTCACCTTCCAGTCAGTTACGTGTTCTCTTTCTCATTTAAGATTTCATTTCCATAACATCTTATGTTCATGATTTCTCTTTCAGTATGTTACTGCCCTCATCCCTTATCAATCTTTAATAGATTTATGGCAAATTGTAAGGTTTCTTCTCCTACACATATTTTTAGAGCAACTCTAGCTGACTTTCAAATGAAATAATACAGCTTAAAAAACATCTTACTGAAGAGAACAAGATGGGCCTGGTGTTCAGCAAGGTTGTTCCTCAGCAGGAACATTTTTAGTGGCATTAAAAATACTACAGAGACAGTCAACTTATAGTTGCCATCCCCAAATCAACAAATTAGTAATTAATGTCTTTAACTTTTAAAGCAAATGCCAGATGATCCTCCCATTTCTCCTCCTTAAAGGAATCTTTAAAAGTTCTCTGCTTTTTCTCATGGAAATCATCAACTTGCTGCTCTTTCTACTTGCTTCCATGGCCTCTGATGTTACTGTCCTGACGCAATCTTTACCCTGATGATCAACAGGTAAAACTAAGTTTGTCCCAAGTCAATGAGAAAAGGAGGTGGAAAGGGACACATGAACAATGGGGCCGGTTTGCTCTTCAGTCTTCCAAGCAAACATTCGGTTGTACTGTGGGGACCGAGGTAGTTTTGAAGATGAATGCTACCTTTTAAAAGATAGCGATGAAAGTAAAGGCAACGTTTTATCTTTCTATGTCTTCATGGGTTCTGGCTACTATTGGGACCTGCCAGCAGGGTCAGGTGGATCCCTTGGTGCAGCCACTGAGGAACGTTGGGCCTGTATTCATAGACTCTATGCCAAAGTGAGAGGTAGGCTCACAAACAGAATTAAAATTCATCGGTATGAGAGTCAGCCATAGGCCCCCATAATGCTCAAGAAGAATTCGAGACGCAGAACAATGCTATATGCCCAGGAGCAAAGGGGGAGGGGGTACAGACAGTGTTTTCCACTGAGGTAAGGATCCGGAACCTATGTTATCCTTCAATGACTGGAAGAGTCAAATAGAACCCTGGAGAGACAGGAGAGCTGCCGAGCATCAAGGTCCAGTGTTAGCCTATGCTTCATGTGGTACCCGACAGCTTTGCTCAGGCTGGGTCTCTCGTTTGCGCTACACCCTCCAGTTCAACTTCCATGTTAAGAATTTCTCATTGTATGAAATTATTGTCAGCCACCAGTGCTGGCAATAATCTATGCTTCTAAAATAACAGCACACTTGGGTGACAAAAGAATGTGCCTCTGCCTTGTCTCATCTGAGGCATAAACACACACACACACACACACACACACACACACACACACACACACACACACCCACACAACCCTTGTACTTAAAGTACACCCATGACAGCTTTTAAAAGATCCTGGTAGAAACCTGTAAAACCCATTTATAGTTTTGGACCCAAACACTTGAATGTTTATGATGGAAAAAGGGACTTCATTCATCTTTTATTCCAGTAAGAAACCCTCTGGGGCTGACCAGTTATCCTGCAAAGAAATGGGACATCAAGGAAAGGGGAGTAAGAGTCACATGCCAGTGAAGTCCAGAAGAGGCTTGACTGGTGGAGAATCCAAGCCTGGAGTGGGAGGTGTGGATCCCACAGCTCAGGAGGACAGTGCTGTCTCCAAGGAGGAGAAGGAATTCTGGGAAGAGCAGGTGTTCCACTGAACAGGGAGAGTGAAGTATCTTCTTATGAGACAAGGGGCAGGAGAGTGTGTAGGAACAGGAGGCTGTGAGCTGCCTACTACACACACTCTTGAGAGCTCTTACTGCCACTAGGAGTGCCTGCCTTTACTATCTTTCTGCTGACATGTCTCTAGGTACTTTTGAATTGATGTTTCCTAAAGTAACAATTCTGGCCAGCCTCACCTCAAGTTTTTTCCCTACTCATTTTATTACCTACTCATTTTATCAGCTACTGGCATTTTCAACCTCAAACAAAATCTTGACACAATGAATCTATGGACACCTACCAGTGCTTTCACAGTATTTGCTACTTGAGGTACACAGGTCATTCAGCCTGATTTTAAATCACACTCACTTTCCTTTCTGCTCTGCCCAGATTTTACTGTTATGTCTAGAACCCAATCTTGTGTGTGCTGTTTGTCTAGTGCATGGATCCGTGGTCTGTCAATAAGGCACAGAAACAAATTGATAATTTAATAATAATCATAAGAAAGCACCATAACAAGACTCTAGTGGCTCTTGGATTGTTGCCTTCCATGTAACGATTTTTGAGGTGACATTGCCTGTAGGTGACGGAGGTCACAAGAAGTGAACTGATGGTAAGAAGGCTTTCTTGCATTGCCTACACAGCAGGGTGCTCTGCCCCTGAAGTTCTCAGAGTGACAGGAGAGTGCCCTCACCTTTATGGCAGATGACCACTGCTGCCAACAGTTGACTGCCGACAGGATATTCCTATGCATTGATTTCCTTAGATGCCACCATTAATGGCTGGCACAGAGAGGCCCCCTACTGCAGAACTAGATGGGCTAAGGTTGGATGCTGCTTTGAGATGGGCACCCCTCACCATGGCCTGGGTCCCTAGACATTACAGTCACCATAAGTGACACATTTTAACACTGTGAACTCTTCTTGCAAGCAAGTTACTCACTAATGGATCTTTCTCAGGAAAGATTTGTAAAAAAGCGCACGCGCACGTGTGCATGCATATGCATATGCGAGTTTTGTGTGTGTGTGTGTTAATGTTACATGTGAGTGGAAGTCTGAGGGAGTCTGTTTTCTCCTTTCACAATGTGGGTCCTGGGAGTTCTCAGCTTCTCAGGTTTGATACCAAGTGCCCTTTCCAGCTAAGTCACCTCTCTGGGCCTGAAATTTAATTATGTATAAGTTTATTATGAGATTTACCTATTTTGTTTGTAATGTACGTAAGTATAGCCCATGCATGCTTGGTGCCTGGAGAGTCTGAAGGGGATCTTGTGTGGTTGTGAACCAGCATGTGGGGGCTGGGTCCTCAGCGAGACCAATAAATACCCTTAGCCATTGAGCCATCTCTCCAGCCCCTGAGATTTAAATTTTGAATCAAAATCTTTTCCATTCTAAATGCAAGGGAAAGACCTCGGATGATTTATTTAAAAAAAAAAAAAATCTGTGCTGTAAGAGTCAAGAGACTATATACTCGCTCATATATGGATATTACACATAGAACAAAGGATCACCAGCCTATAATTCACACTGCCAGAGAAGCTAGGAAACAAAAAGGATCCCAAGAGAGACATACAGGGTCCCCCAGAGATGGGGAAAGGGACAGGGTCTCCTATGCAAATTGGGAGCAGGGGAGAAGAGGAGAGGGAGTTAGGAGGAAGAGAAGGGGAGAAGGGGAGGGGAGAGGAGGACATGAGGGAGCAGGAAGATTGAGTAGGGGGAGGAATAGAGGAGAGCAAGAAAAGAGAAACCATCACAGAGGGAGCCAGTATAGGTTTAAAGAGAAACCTGGAACTAGACATGACCCCAACTAACAATCTAAGCAATAGTGGAGAGGCTACCTTTAATGCCCTTCCCCTATAATGAGATTGATGACTACCTTAAATGCCATCCTAGAGCCTTCATCCAGTAGCTGATGGAAGCAGAAGCAGACACCCACAGCTAAACAATGCGCTGAACTTCTGGAATCCAGTTACAGAGAGAGAGGAGTGATGAGCAAAGGGATCAAGACCAGGCTGGAGAAACCCACAGAAACAGCTGACCTGAACAAGGGGGAGCTAATGGACCCCAGACTGATAGCTGGGAAACCAGCAGAGGACTGATTCAGACGCCTTGAATGTGGGTGTCAGTTATGAGGCCTGGGCAGTCTATGGGGCCTCTGGTAGTGGATCAGTATTTATCCCTAGTGTACAAATGGACTTAGGGAGCCCATTCCACATAGAGGGATACTCTCTCAGCCTAGACACATGGGTAAGGGCCTAGGCCCTGCCCCAAATGATATGACAGACTTTGAAGATCCCCATAGAAGACCTCACCCTCACTGGGGAGCAGAAAGGGGATGGGATGGGGGGTTGGTGAGGGGACAGAGAACTGGGAATGACATGTAAAAAAAAAAGATTGTTTCTAATTTAAATAAAAAAAAATAAAGTGACAAGAGACCAAATGTCCCATTCAAAACATGAGCCTGGGACCTGAACAACAACAACAAAAAAGTTATTTTTTTCTAGCAATTAGGAATTAGGGAGCACAAATCAAAATGTCTATATGTCTATGAGATTTCATCTCACCCTAGTAAAAGTGACAAAGTTCAAAAAAAAAAAAAAAAAAACCACCTGACAACAAATGCTTAGGCTTAGGGAAAAGAGAGCTCTCATTCACTGTTGACAGGATTGCTCTCTGGTGTAGCCACTGTGCAAATGAAAAAGCTAAAAATAAATGTACACCACTCCTCCTCCACAGACCCTCTCACCACGCTCACTGCTGCTAGGAAGTGGAGACAGCCTGAGTGTCATGCGACCCATGGATGCGAGTGAACACTTCACATACGGTAAGGGATGTTATTCAGCTGCAAAGGGAACCGAGACCACGGACTGTGCAGCTGAAGGGATGGAACTAGGAAAGATCGTACGGAATGAGGTAGTCCAGACTCAAAGTCCAACATCGCATCTTCTCCCTCATCAGACTCCTAGCTCCGAATCTTCTGATGTGTGTACATTCCCGGAATAACTGTAGAGACCAAGGAAGTAAAAAAGTGGCCAATGCCAGGTCAGGGGGACCAATGGATAAAGGGACAGCAGGGAACAAATGGTCTAATAAGAGAAATGGGGGAAAGAGTGGGGGCTTTAACTACAGGGGAGGGGGGTAAGTACGGAAAATGGAGAGTAATACAAAAGTAAGAGTACCTGAAAATACCTAAAAAAGTCACAAGAGTCATAGCATTAACTATTTACCTAAAAACTACAATGTAAGTCTGCACACACACACACACACACACACACACACACACACACACACACACACACAGTTTAAATGCAATGTTCTCATGTGGACTGACCTCGCTCCCTCCAAGAGTGGAAAAACCATCTATGAAACCCCCCAATATCAGGCAAGAGAAGCCCTCTTTTGAGTTGTTGATCTGGCTTGTCCAAGAGAGTCCCCAAGCATTACAGACTGCTGTTATTGCACTTGGTTGCTCTCCTGAGGTGTAACATGAGTCCCTATTGCTGAAGACACCATGCATTTCAAACACTTGGCCCAGAGGCTCCCGAGTCATAACTGGTCTGAAAGCCTATTCCCTAAGAATTAGCTTTCAGAGTACCAGAAAGTACATGCAAGCATCAAAAGGAATGTAGAAACCACCAGCTCTACTCAGCGATGATGCCCATGAATCACAAAAATAACCAGCACGACATAACCCTAAAAGTGCATTACTGGCCTGCAACACCATGGCATTAACCAACACATCTCTAATTGGACTCATGAACTCTTCAACTGGAGGGAAACCATGCCTGGTACTGGAAACATAGCCAAATACCTAGAGCTAGTGACAGTATGGATTTTGAAGGAAAATCTACAACCTTCCCTTTACTGAGCCAGAATAATCCCTAAATTAATTCTAAATATTCGTTCTTACACTCACAGATAAGTGTAGTCGTCACCCCTAAACATGGAGACCATTATAAAAAACTACAACCAATCAGAACACATAGTTGTGGAGTCCAACCCTAACTGACATACCTATAATACAATTCTTGCAGCTAAGTCTTAGGGATCATTGAAGAGGGGGTGGGAAGATTCTAAGAGCCGGAGAATCTGGAAGTTTGCTCTGAGACTGTGTCTCCTAATAGTGTCAGAAACTAAACCCACAGCCTCACCAACATGACTGCTTAAACACGAGCTGAACGAAGACAACCAACAACAGACATTCCAAAGTGGACAGGTAAAGGTTTCAACCCTACACGAAGAACTACAGGCAACCACAGAGTACTGGGAGCAGGAAAAACAGCCTTCAATAGGGAGAACGTACCAATTGGTCATGCTATACAAAATGGTCAGCCCCGAAAACATATCTACAAGTAATATTTACGTGGTTGAGAATACGTATGTATATGTGTGTTTAACAATGATTAGTGAAATAAGAGGCCATGAATTTGAAAGAGAACAGGGATTTATGGGAGAGTTTGCAGGAGGTGAAGGGGAGGTAGAACGATATAATTATAATCCAAAAAAATAAAAATACACAAAAGAAATCAAAAGGAATGATTAATCCTGTCAGGTTGAAGTACATTAATTGGAACTACCAATTAAATGCCGTAAGATCATAAATTCTTTGTTATCATTAGACAAGCAACAACTGTAAGCCACTACTATGGGTATTTGAAGGTTTTCTGTCTCCTATTTGGGATAATATTTGACTGTATATATTCTCAAATAAGCTGCCTTTTGTTTTTGTTGAGTACCAATAGAATTAGAATTAAGAATAACTAAAAATCCACCAACTAAACACAAACCCTTTAGTAGTATAGGGCAGACCAACATATTAGATTCTGAGATGACTTCTTGTACTGTTCTGGCAACTCGTTAAGTCATGGCTGCTCCAACTTTTAGATTATGATTTCATTAGTTGCAGCAGCAGATCCTTTCGTCAAATGAGTCTTCATTACAGGGCCACTATGTAATTCAATTCACGGGTTAAACATGTCTCCTGTGCCTGGAAACAACTGCAGTGGCAATCAAGGCCCCTGACTTCTGACGTGAAATCATTGAAGTCGGATTCACTCAGGAGATCTTATTTTTTTTAAAACAATATAGCCTCTTTTTGCTCATCTTTGGAAACATCCTTGTGGGTGTGTAAGCATGTAACCAAAGTTCTTATATGCCCTGGGAATTCAAGCAGACCAGAAATGGCAGCCATAAGCGGGATCCCATCCTACTGCGTTCGAGTCCTACGATCTAGCTCAAAAGCCTGTTTTCCCATCTCTTTGCCGTCTCCTGGCAAAGAGCCACATTCCCTGCCACTTGCCACTTGTTCTGAGCTATTTTAACTCTGGACAAGTTGTGGTAGTAGGCTATATTTAAATTGGCCTGCGCTGTGAAGAAACAGCTAATACACGCGGCACCGTTTCCCTTTTTTGACAAAATCCAATTGTGCTTTGGCTGCAAATCAAATTGTGAGATTCTGTACCTTATAACTCCCCGTCACACAAACCACCTCTATTCCAACTTCTGGCTCCCCAGGCATCAGCCCCTCAAGTGAGGGCTGTGGGAGTCTCCTGGAAAGATGAGCTATGACAGGTACCCACAGAGCAGTCACCAACTGCTTCCAAGAGTAAACAGAGGAACACAGGCAATAATAAAAGGGAAAGCAAAGACTCCCTGGCTCCAGGCCGAGCGGCGGGAACAACAGCAGAATCATTTCCCAAGGACCAAGTTCCAGATATGGATTTCATGAAATCTAATTTATCCATTGGGAGTACCTTCAAGGACACTGCACACATACGCGAAGCCAGCTCTCTCAAGTACCCAAGCCTTGAGAAGGGGCCGTAATAAGAAGCGTCATTTCTAGCCTGGTCCTCAGCGTCCGCCCCCTTGCGTTTGGTCAGACTGGAGGTCAGAACAGACTTCTGTGCTAGCCAGGAAGGAGCTGGGAGGTCTCACCTGAAGTCACACTATTGCTTTGCAGAGGAAAAACCACTTGGGGAGTGTCCTCAGATAATTAAGAGCTAAAGAAAATGTAAAACAGAGCACTGTTGTTTGTGGAGAAGTCTTGAGCTGCAGTAGTCCACCTTAGCCTAAATTTAGACCATCCTGGGGAATCAGAAGACAAGCTAATTTTTCAGAATTATTTCACAGACCCAGGTTTTTTTGGTCAGACCCGAACTATATGATGGCAGGCACTGATAATGTCACTTTACTTGGCAGTAGATGAAAATCCCGGCGAAATGACCATCAGATCCACCGACAGGTTGGTCTAGAGGCATTTAGGCTGAGATCAGGGTTTCTGCCTATTTACTTTGGCACTATCTACTTCAACTGCTTGGGCTATAAGAGCTTTCCTGCTGTAAATCAAGTTTCTATCTGGTTGGCTTTGCTGAGTAAACTCTACAATCAAGTTGGGATATACCTTACAGGCAGAACTCTTGTCTGGCATGAATAATGCCTGGGTATAATCTTCAATATATATGTAAAAATAAAAACCAACCACTTTACTACCCTAACAGGTAGTGAACAATAGTCTATGCTCTGTCTCCTGAAATAAGCAGGAAAAGCATTTTGCACCCACACAGACCCATCAATTAACTCGAAACCACTTTTAACAATCCTTAATAAAGGAAGAGCCATTAGCAGACTATTTGGTTCCTGTAGTCAGGGACACAGACTCTCAGACTCATCTCTACAGTGGCAAAACAGAGAGCAAGAAAAAGGATCAAAACAGAGGTGTCTGTTTTTACTGGAAGGCATGTAAGTGGCACTAAATATAATCATGATTAGGATATCAGCAAAACACAACTCAAAATAAATCTCATACATTCCTCAGTGCCCTGAGCTTTTAGACAGCTAATTCCAAAATTTTAATAGATAAGATGCCACGACTTCTTCCTGAGTGCATTTCCAATAAGTAAATGACCAGTGTTCTTTTTCTCTTTCTCTAAGGTACCATGCCAGCCTCTGCTCCCCTTATGCTGGTGATAAAACCCAGGCAACTGCTTGCCAGGCAACCACTTACTTCTGAGCCACATACCCACACACCCAGCCCCGGGTTCATTATTACAGGCATTGTAGTACGTGGGACTCTTCCACGGAACTGTGAGTAGCATTGGCTATCTAGATCAAGTCACACATTTAAAGTCTTGACCCAGAACTCACCACGGAGGTGCTGCTAAGGGAACATGACCTAGGCTACATTACAACAGACGATGGGATCATAAGAGCCCTAAAGGGACCTCAAAAGACTTCAAAGTAATCCCGTCAACAGGCCATCAGGCTTTCTTCTAATTACCAAGATGCAAGAGACCCCCCCTTATTCTTTTCTAAGAAAAGGGCTTAGGGACTTAAAAAAAAAAAGACACAATCAGACATGAAGCAGATGGAGACTAATTCTAGTCTGGAACAAAAAAACCTAGAATGATTACCATTAGAACATATTTATATATATGTGTGTATATATATATGTCTCAAATTGATTCTGGTAACTTCTATTATTTCAACTAGCCTCATGTTCATCCTTGTATCAACTAACACGCACACACATGTTGGTGATGATGATGTTGGTTACCTTTAAAAAAGGAAACATACTTTGCATGCGGAATTTCTTGCAATCGGCCTGTTCTGTCAGTTGCTGGGTGGGCAGGAGTGGGTTTGAAGAAACCATTTTCGCTTGCACACCTGCACCTACTATCTTGGTCTGCGTTGATCTTTCTTTCCCCTCGACCCGTTGATACCTGGGTTTCTGTACCATCTGAATTGACAGCTGAACAGTCTCTCTTAGGTATGGTTTAAAAAAAATTTTTTTTTTCTTAAATGAGCATAGCCATTATCATTATTGCATGAGTTGATTCTTTCACACAACGACCTTTCAGGGATAAGCAGTTTCCAGTTTAAATGAAAACTCCAAGGGGGCAGATAGCACAAAGAAATGGGTGACTGTTGGCTACACTGACTCTTCACGGGGTTTTATGTTGGGTTGGGGTAAGGAGCTCAATGGCGGGAGCACCCCCTTTGGCTTCAAAGGGTGCTCTTAGCTTGGATTCTGTTCTCCCTGTGGGGTTCAGCAGGTGACACTTGCCAGTGTGCAGCAGACACTCCATGCCCTTGGGGTGGCATGTGAAGCCTTGTGCCTGCCAGGCCACCCTGAGGTCTGGTCTGCCGTTCCCTCCCACCTACTGCCCCACGCGTGTGTCTGGACCTGTTAAACGGCACTGCAAGCCTAGCTCCTTTAAACTACCATATGTCGTTATAAGCACAGCATACAGGTAATCCGGGGGCTAGATTTGCACAGTGGGAATCCCACAGCCTCTCTAGGTTTGCTCTGTAGACGCAGACACATTATTTAGGATGCACAGACTTCGAAAACAGGCTAAACTAAAAATACCTCTTATACTGGAACACACCCAGAGCTGTGCTTGTCTGATTCATCCCTATAGTTCTGTCTGACGGGACAGAACTGTCCCCACTTACAAGCCTGTAACCAACACCAGTTACTCAGTTTCACTGGCTCTGAGTCTTCATCTGGCGATGTAAATAGCAGCAGAATCTGCCTTGCAGATTTTTACAAGGATCACGGATGTTACATGCAGCAGACCACACAGACAAAGGTGGGTAGGGAATATAGGCCCCCAACATCTCATACAGAGGATGGACCCCTTGATCAACCAACGTAAACATAAAGCAAGTTCCTAGATAAGTAACAAATTACTTACTGCATAGTTCAAGAATGTACTCAAAAACAAAGCAAAACAGGGTGGGTAGATTCACTAGTACTTACCTAGCCACAGCTAATCAGTGCTGGAGCCAGAAAACTGTGAATAAGCAAAGGCTAAGGTAATAATATATTATGACAACCGTGACCCCCTTTCCTTTACAAAGGGTAACTGTCAATCTAGGGACACAGGTAAGGAGGGCAATAGGGAAGTAATGAAGTTGGGGTGCTGAATAGGGAATCTGGATGTGGGTCCTGCCTTGCCCTTTGTGAGCTGCACAACACTGGGCAGGCTATTTACATCTTAGAGGTATGAAATCAGTATTATCAGTCTATTTCCTGTGGGAATATAATAAATTACATGTGCAAGAAGCAGACAGGCATGTGCTCATGTCTGTGTGTACACACAGCAATACCAGTTAGAAGGTATGTAACCCACAAGAGCATTTTTCTCCTCAGGATACTCCGGTTTTAGACAAGCACCCCAGCTTTGTGCCTGGCTAGCTAGGAGATATTCCTTGTCTACAGTCACGGGGTCTATGTTTTAAATGCAGGTACAGTTTCTTTGGAAACTCCCTAAGTTTTATCTGACTTTAGTGTAAGGTTTGAGAATAAACCAAAGGAAAAGAACAGCCAGTAAAGCAGATTTCACCAAAGACTTCCAGGCTGCTCTGGTCAGAGTCCATGGGGAAGCTCTGCTCAGGGGCTTTCAGAGGTTTAGATTAGGGATCTTCCTGTCACTCACTCCTCTGTTTACTATGGGAGACTTTCCACCTACCTGTTATTCTGCAACTGAAAAATGTGTCTAGAATCAGAACAATTCTAGTTTGTTTCTTGTGAGCTGAACCATAGTATTTGCCCTCAGTGTAAAAGCAGACGCCACCGTGGCTCACAAACGTTCCTCTACCTTCACCCTGCTTCCTCCTGGCAACCGCTGACACACACCCAGAGGCTCAAAGAAGGCTCCGACGACGACTACATGGCACTTGGAAGGAGTGCTGGGTCTGGGATTGAGGATGATGCCACCAAAGTTAGAAGAGCAGAGGCAACTTTATTCTATCACGGCGGGGTACCAGAACTAACTAGTTAGGGCCATGGGCAGGTAGGGTTCTGACAATGTGACCCAGAATTGAGGGAGTAGCTCCCTTCTAAAGCAAACGCCCGTGTGTGTGTGTGTGTGTGTGTGTGTGTGTGTGTGTGTGTGTGTGTGTGATAAGACAGATGAGGGTAAGGTTACATTCTAGGAACTTACAACTCGTGATAACATCTTACAACTATTAGTACAATTTGTAATAACATGGTGTTTGTGCAAGCCTAACGGGGTTTGTAAAAGCTCATTTACACGCGTCTGTCGTTATCTGGGGTCTTGTTTTAATTTTTAACCAACTGTTCTCAGGGACAAGAAGTGGGGGCGGTGCCTAATGGTTCCGAATTATCATGGACCCCACAGGGGGAAGCAGGAGGCCATACGTTCAAGGATGTCTTTGGCTTTCCAGGGAGTTAGAGCCCATCTCCTGCTACTCTGGACGCCATTTCTAGCACCCATGCACGCGCGCTTATGGGCACCAAAAACAAACCATGAGAACATTGGAAAAGTACTGACAATCCCTTCGTGTTTAGGGAAAATGATTATATAAACACGAACTAGACACCCCCTTTAAATGATCATCTTCATATTAAGTAAGTTATTTAAGTAAGAGGCATTTTAGGCGGGGAGAGGCAAATATACATTCTACTTGAAACTTTCCTACTTGAATAAAAACCCTACGATGAGCCCACACACAACCAAGTAATGTGGTAAATAAAAATGAAGTTATATACATTTTAAAACTACAGAGGGAACGCTCCACAACAGAGGCTTACGTATATGAACACCGCATTAGAACAATCACAGCTTATCATTTAGATAAATGTCTTTGACAGTAGCCAAAGTCTGTATCTTTGTAACCTTCTGATTAAACAAGTGTTACTAATTAATAAACACGGTCTAAAAAAATTGGTGAGAGCTTGGAAATTATTTAGTTCCGATTTACTGTGTGGCCCAGGAAGCTGAGGCCCAGGCAGGTAAGCTTTACAGTCTTCCTGGCGAACACTACCAGGGTCTGTGCCGGCGGCACACAGGCATTGCAGCTCCGGCATCCACAGACAGCAAGATGGGAGCATCACCACAGAGCAGAGGTGACTAGTGGGCTGGGGTGAAGGTACCACTTCCTCAGCCACAGGGAGTAAAGCTTGCGGCGGGGGAATCCCCCCCACCAGTACTGCAAGCTCATACACCAGGGCCAGCCAGTAAAGTTACATGACTACCGAGAACCAGGCTGTACTTCAGCACACAAGTGCTTCCCAATTATTTGTTCTATTTCAACTCTATCACTAATATAGTTGCCTTTCTTGTTAGTGATAACCTATGTGCAGACTCAAGGAAGGGAAGGCTAGGTCTAGGGGGAAAAAGGAGGCTAGGAAACTAATGGGGAGGGGGGAGAGATACTTATTGTCTCCTGTGAGTACAGCATGGATAAGGGATACCAACCTTGGAAAACATTGCCAAACTTAATGATGAAAAACTGAGGACCGCAAAACACGATTAGAAATTCGGTATTTACATCGTAACACTCACTAAGTCACGCATACTCTAATAGTATAAGGATACTATGCCGTGTTTATTAGGCATCAACCCTGCAGTGTCTGCTACTACCTTCTGAACAAAACTATCGTAGTGAACGCTCGACAGGTATTTTTCCATTCCATGTGTGTGGAAACATGCTCCGGTAGGCAGCGGTGTAACACGAGAAGCAGGTCTGAACTCACATGCTTCATACAAAGCCCATCCTGTTCTCGCCACACATCCTATGTGTTGGAGAGAGTTAGAATGTTACGGGGCAAATCTCATTTGCTTACAGCAGCTTTTGCATTTTAGTCTTAAACATCTTAAGCTTTTGAACTTAGGTCTTATAATCCCCCCCCCCCCCAAATGAGCTTTCATGATGCTGGTCACTCAGATAAAGAGGACTTGAATCAATTCTAAGAGTCACAGACGGTGATTGATTAGCATTTAAAAACTCTGCTTGCTAGACCCTCCCTGGATGAGAATGTCCCCGGTGGCTACTTGGGCATGTAAGTCTTGCCTTAATATAGTAGGGGCAAAACCCCAGTTGGTTAAGAGGGCTGAAAATACTAAGTGGGCAGATGCGTTGCCTGAATACTCCAGCCAAACAGACCCACCCTTAGCATCTAGCACACTGAAGTGAGGCCCATACTTCTCTGGAAGTGTCTACTGATAACGTCTTTCTAAGCGGAACTGGCTAAGGAGGAGGTTTTGTGACTGCGGGGAAGGAAAGGACGAATGAGTACCGAGCCCTGGATCGGAGCATCAGGGTCAGACCTGTTCGCCTCTGCCCAGCGTGGTGGTGGGAGCTTTCCCAACCCTGCCCTACCTCATCCCACACTTACCCCCTCACGTCCATACTTTAGTGCTCTCAGGTCACAGGATAAATCTTGGATTTCCCCCTCCCACAGCCTGTCCTCTTCATGAGGCCGCTGGTGCCACCCACACCCAGCCGCCCCCTGCCAGCCGCTGCTATCAGTGTAACTAACTGTCAGGGCTACCGGGGGAGGTAACACCAAAACAACCAAGCTGACTTCGGAACTGTGCTTGTGAGGCCATCCGACTGAGCCCGGGCTAGGGGACTTATCTAACGTTCTCTAGACGCTGCCTTTAAAGGCTCACGATGTGACCAGTGCTACTCAAGATCCATTCCTCAAAATCATTCACTCCTTTCATTTCCTATAATGAGGGCTCTTACAAGTATCATAATGTTCCTGGCGAAGACACCAAGGCAAGAGAGGTTTAAATCACTTGCCCAAGGTGCAGTCAAGACTTTTTATTTCAAAGCATTCATCGCTCCAGGTCCCATTACCTTAAATCACAGAGTGTGCATCAGGTCTCTCTTTGTCTATCAGTCTAGAATCTTCCACCAAGTTTCCCCAAAACTATGATTAGGGAAGACGTGTGAGTATTTGATTCAAAAACAGAACACCCAGGAGCCATCTGTCCAACCACAGAATATGTTTTACACTCTCTTAGAATGTTTAAATAATTCTTTGCACCCTGGGGATTGAAAACTTCAAAGGCATCTCTGAGTGCCAGTCTACTGTGGGAAAACATTTCAAATAAAGACATTTGCGATGTATATGTTTGGTGTAAACATTTTGCAGAAGGCATTTTCATGAATAGCAACTTCATTTTTAAAAGGTATATGCAATGGTACAGTTTGTGCTAGAGGAATATTCGGGAACTTGTGGGTCCACTGGAAGTAAACATGCTAAGTGGTTTTGGTATACATCAGTTTGTAGCATGTGACAGGCAAGCTCAGTGGATCGGGAGTACACATGGTAAGGTGAGCAGATCTTAAACCGCATCGTAGCAAACATATGAGTATGTGTCCATGCAGAAGCGTTATTGAAATATTTTTAGAATTACCATCAAAGTGAGCTGGATAGCACGGTGTTGTGCATTTATATAAATGCAACAAAGGAACCACCACTATTGTTTCCCAGGAACCATGACAGACACACAGATATATATTACCACTTGGAGCACTTAGAGAGAGGAAAGAAATGGGCTCTAAATTGATGGCTGCCTACACAGATCAGGAAATGAGGGTTGTGAAGCTTTACCCTTCCACAGGGAAGGTTAAGAAAAGAGAACATGGAAGGAAGCCAGCGAGGGGCAAAATTGAAGATGGATATAAGCTGCAAGGCTGGCCCAGAGCTTGGACCCACACATCCATTTTATTGTTAGCCATATCTATACTTAGCAATGGTCAAATAGAAACCTTACTCCTATAAATTCTTTAACAGCATCCCCATGAACATCTAGCTCTTATCCCTCCCAAGACCTGGCTGGAAGCTCAGGTTATAGCTACCATATTGCCTTGAAAACGGTCCTGGTTGGCACTGTCACAAAATCCTTGGATTTTAGTGTACACAAACTACTCTTTCTTTTCGTAAATACAGACGGGCAGCACAGAGGTGGAGGAAATGAATAGTGCTGCATTAATGAGTGGCCAGGATTCACCAATCCCCTTTTCTTTCTCTTCATTGGCTGCCTCTGCCCCCGACCCCCAACCCCCGACCCATACCCAGTGACTCCAGGGAGCGGACATGATTGCAGAATTCCTTACCTCGAACCTCTGCTTTAAGAGCTGTCCCAGCCCTTAACCTCAAGCCAGCCAGGCAGCACCGTGATGGCTTGGGGGTAGGGAGGACTTCACGAGCCAGCCAGGGCTGGTGAATGAACTCCTAAACAAACTCTCCACTGACACATGACTAAAAATAAGTATGCTTACATGCAGAACACACTTTTGGAACACTAAACCGACTCCTTCCTTTACCCCCTCTGGAGACTCAGGTGTCATTCTTAGTCAACTTTATATAAAACAGACAACTCTAAGTGTTGGGGGGGGGAGTAAGTTTTGATTGTGACAAACTTCTGTTAAGAAGTGATGGAAAAGCGGGGGCCGCGGACAGGAGCGGAGCATCAGCTGCTCACCCGGATTCCGGTCAAATGCTGATAAGGCTCACTAGGGCATTGCCTTATTTAGTCAGACTTCTGTGCCCAACACCGGAGGACGGAGCACGGTGACAACTGCGTATGCTATTACAGTTCCTTTCAGCCATCTGCTGACACACCAGTTAGAAAAAGTGTCCCCATCGGGTCCAAATAGCCTACTGCCTCTCTGACTGCCACTTTCCCACAAAGACCGACAGTAACACAGCATACCAACCTGGATAATGCCGCTTGTCAATGGAACCCTCACCAGGAGCAGTAATACCGACCAAGCCCCCGTTCTTAAAGCTTCCCCCGACAGATTAACCTAGCAAATATTTTCTTCTTTTGGTACCAGTTCTGAGGATGGAACCCAGGGCTCGTGCATGCTGGACATGTACTACATACTTAAAGCCCATGGCGAGTCGGTCCTAATTGTTTAATACATAAAAAGTTGAAGCTGTTTGTATATTAATATTAGACGAATTGCAATTTCCATTGTCAAAGAACAACAAAGCCAGCGTGCAGCCGGTGTTTGCTCTGAGCTACCACCCTTTAGCTGTAGTTCTAAAACACAAAAAGCTTTAAAAACCAAACTGCCATGTGACACGAAGGTGTTTATAGTTCTCTTTTATCCCACTTAGTGCCGGTGTAAATTTCCATGGAGAATTAATTAATGTGTTTGATTTCTTGGCAGTACTTAACACCCCCTCCACCTGACCCAGTCACAGCACAGCAGGAATTGGTGGTACATGTTCCACATTGCTTGAAGTGTGGCATCTAAAACACAAGAGTTACGAAGTATTTTTTTTTTTCTTTTTTAGGTGAAGACCTATTTGCTCATTTATGTCCCAGCAATGAGAATTTAATAACCTAGGACCTTGTAACTACCAGGTAAGCAAGCACTCTACTACTGAGCTACATTTCCAGCTCTTTTCTTTTAAACTGACCTCCATTTCCATTTTGACTATTATTTACAATGTTCATACAAGAGTACACCGTACTGGGTATCTGTTTGGGATACAACAAGTCCAGGTGGGCTGAGCAATCTCCACATCCCTGCCTCAGCCTAAGATGACAGGTTGGCACCTCCCCGCAAAATTCTGGAGAGTAATTGTGGACTTCAAGTATGCTGTTATTTATATAAAGGGGATAAAAAATATGTAGGTATGAATACCAGGAAAAAGCATACAAGATTACTAACAACATTTGCTGCCTTTGGGGAGAGCCGGAGTCAGCAACGGGGGGGGGGGGCACACTTATACTTATTCTAAGCCATCTGATAAGACTGTCCATCATGAACATTACTCATCTTCAAAGAATAAGGAAAATTTAAACTCAAAGCAATGCTACTTTCACGCCTCTGGCGAGAGCCTAACCCCACAATGCACCATGCAGCCGGTTCCGGCAGACAAGGCCGCACTTCCACAGCTGGGAATCTCTGGCCAGTGGTCCAGGGCAGCCCAACTCTAGTTTCTCCTGGCTCCCTCTCTCGCTTTAAGGCACCATCCACTTCTGCAGTAGAGTCTCTCCCATCCTTAACCTCCCTGAGGTCACTTCAGCTCTGGCTGTAACCCTTTATGGCAGTCCATCAGACATATGCCCATTCATTTATTCATTTGCTCCATCTTTTTGGAAGCAGAGATGAACATCCCACCTTTAAGATTTTTTTCTTTTACAGTTTTTTTTTTCCCCTTTCCATTGCCAGGTTTTTTTTTTTTTTTTTTTTTTTTTTTTTGTGTGTGTGTGTGTGTGTGTATCTGGTATTCTATAATAACCCTGCCCAAACAGTGATAGTTGCTAAACTGAACCAAGCTTATAAAACATAGCCATGGCCCACAAAAGCTTCAAAGTAGAATAAAACGGAAAAAATAATCAAGCCAGGCTTTTGAAGACTCAGCTGCCACCTGTTGTTACAAATGCACGTATAGACGATGAGCCTAGGCATCGAGGGAGCTGTATACGCCTAAGTGCTAATACATATACTTTCTGTGGAGGAAATCCAGTCACATTCTGAGGCCCCAAAACACCTGGACAGGTAGGGCTATCTAGTTACGTTACTGTGAGTTAAAAACTGCATTTTCTCCCTGGGATAGTAAAGAAAAACAGTAATCCTGTAGTTGTTATCAAGAGTCAAAATCTTTCCAAGATCTTGGGCTAGTCTGTTCAGAACACAACCTAAATCCTTTCATGTCTTAGAACCCCTGGACACGCCCCCAAAATGACTTTTGAAAAAGTCACCAAGTTGTCTGGGCATGCACATGCAACTTAACAACTGGTTAACTACTTGATTATAACACCATGCAAATGCAACTTAATGTATGTGCAATTAATGCTTCAGTATCCATACTCAAGTTAACAAATTTCTGAGCCAGTAGGTTTGTTTAAGGCAAAAAGCAGAGACTTTTAAAGCAGGATAAAATTCCACTTGGCACAGTAAAAATTTCCCCTGACTATAGATTTCATTCTAGTCCAACAACAATAACAAAAACACCAAAACAAAACAAACAAGTAAAAAACAACAGCAACAACAACAACAACAAATAAACCCTTGTATTCAAAACCATCCCACACAAACAAAAACCAAGATACACTGTTTTCTTTTGGAAATTAATCCCACCCAAGCGTTGCACATTACAACTCTGACTTTGTAAAAACAAAAGAAACTCAAGCATTTCGACATAGGACACAAGTATGGTTTACTTGAACTTTTTTTTTTTAAGCCAGAAAATTCTTAGAACCAATTTAAAATCATTGTTTTTACTTTATAGGTGAGAAAACCATATCCAGGGAAACCCTCACGGGCTGTGCTGTCAGGGAGATAGAGGTACAGGTATTAAAAGAACTGGTGAGATTTTCTCGGAGAACAGCACTCAATGCTTCGAAACCAAACCCACTCCAAATATTGTTAGAGAAGGCGGGAGATGGGGTGTGAAGCGCCCTGGCCACTCCCACGTTCCCATCGTCCCTGGGTCTCTGGAGCCCCCTGCTACCATCAGCAGGACCTCAGGTGTGTCACCGCCTATGCCCGCCCGTCTCTCGGACAGTATGTGTAAGCTGGTTCTCAACGCCTATTCCACGGGCCCAGCGAGTCGATGGGCGAGTCGATGCTGGACGTTTGCAGCATAGGGGACAGTGGATAGAAAGCAGTCAGAGCAAGGGAAATGAGGCCCGGGGGAAGGAGAGAGAGGACCAGGTGAAGAGCCCCAGGACACCGCGCGCGCGAAGGAACTTTCTCACTCGGATAACGGATAACATCTCAGGACAAGGGAACCTGTGCGTCATCACTGGAGAATAGCAAGTGAGCGGGGGCGAAGAGAACCGGAGACAGACATCACCGTGTTATTTGTGTGTTTGTGCACACGCTTGAGGCTGCGTCTTCATGTGCACAGGTACATAGGGACCGGGGACCAACGTCGGGTCTCTTCCATCACTCTCCTGCTCCACCTCATCTTTTGAGATGAAGGCTCTCATTGTATTTGCTGCTACTGGGTCTCTTGCTCACTGTAGACTGGCAAGTCAGCAAGCCCCAGGGGCGTGTCTGTCTCTGGCCCCTCCCACCAACGCGGGGGGGTTACAGTAAGGGCTACAGGAGGGCCTGCCACATTTTAATCCGTATCTGGGTGCCCTCAGGGTTGCATGTGAAGCCCGTTCATCCAAAGAGACACCACCCTAGTTCTACTTACTTTTGTGCACGGTACAAAGAGTAGTACACGAGCCCACACCGTACGTGGTGTGGAAAATGACAGGTACCAGCGTATTAGGCCAAAGAAGCATGCATCTACACTAAAACGTAGGACCGCACGATATCTGACCTGCCCTAAAAGAATTTCTTTCTACTAAACTTTCCGTCAGGAAAAATGGAACAAATCATTTGATCTTATTTTTTTTTCCAAGGTTAAAAAGAAGCAAATTAGGTAGTTTAACCTAGATGTAGCTCCAGTAGCAACCAAGGTGTCTAACTGAATGCAAGGAAATCTCGGCCTCCCGCCGTACCACAGAAGCGGGGGTGTCCCAAGTCAGTCCCCAGGGTCCCTTTGGACTCTCTCATGCCCCACACCTGCTGGGTGTCCTTTCTAGCTAGAACAAGTTCTCCTCTACGTGTCTGTCCATATCTTCCTCTGCCTCAAGATCTGACTCGTGTTCTTTTCCCATGAGACCTTCTCCATGTTCCCATCCCCCCTCCCCCGCCCCTGACACATTCCAACTTTGCTCATTTAAACTTAACACTCCACAAACATTCTGAAAGCCAGGGTACTCTACCCCACCTGTCCCATACTGCGCCCCTAGCATCGCGGAGATGCACAGCATTCCACACTGAAGCCCCTGAGTGCTCGGCATCAGCATTGTTTGCTCACGGGAGCACCAGAGACAGTGAGGGACAGGTCAGGGTCTTGGGCTTCTAAGAACTGGCGTAATACACGACACAGGGGTCCCTACAGTGACCACTACCTCCGGACTTAGTTTTAAACCATAATGTTTCCGTCTTTTATTCTTCATGGCTGTTCATTTATGGCTTTGAGGGAGACTTGTATTGTTTACTTTGTTTTATCATTTTCATTTTAAAGTAACCTTACCACATTTTACATACCAATCTCAGTCCCCCATCCCTCCCCTCCTCCTGCTCCTCCCCACCTTCCTCTACCTCACCCCTCCCCCATCCACTCCTCAGAGAAGGTAAGACTTCCCATGGGGAGTCAACAAAGTCTGGTACGTAACTTTGAGGCAGGACCAAGACCCTGGATCTAGGCTGTGCAAGGTGTCTCTCTAAAGAGAATGGGCTCCAAAAAGCCAGTTCAACCTTCTACCTCCTGATTTTTAAATGGAAATTTCTGCTGTCATTTTGTGGATTGTAAGCTTATCCAATTATATGTCAACTAGTTTTAGTTACTGGTTATAAAGCCTAAGCTCATACATTTGGAAAAAAAGATGTTTTAATAAACTGTTTAAAAAACAAAACAAAAACAGAATAAGGAGAATGTCTTCACGCTTTAAAGTTTGTCTATTTCTTCTGAGCAGGTTGAGTAGCAATCTATGAGAGAGGGACACAGATGTGTAAGAGGTCAAGGCCTAATGGAGTCTTGCCAGGACAAAGACACAGGTGTGTTTCCTTTAAAGCTGTTTAAACAGCCACAAGCAGATGGCTTACAGTGGCAATGCAGGCTGGCCCATGTTTTAAAAAAGAAACCCGCATCATGAAAGTAACTCTCTATAGCCACAGTTTTGCACACACCCCGGAGCAGCCTTCAGGACCTCCCAAACAGAGGTGTGGCCATGTGTACTGTAGGCTGGGGCGTTTGCTCATTCTTGCCTGCAATGGATTAGGAGAAAGTAATTTACCCCGACAGGATTTGGGTGGGAATATCTTCAGTTTTCCTCCTGAAAGACCTGTGAGTGCTGATAAAATCCCACTGGCCCTGAAGTTGAATACATATCTAACTGAATAATGCCTCAGAGAAATCACCATATTCCAAGACGTGCTCAGCACGAGAGCACACTTGACCTAAAATGTCTTGGTATGGATAACCACACTCTCAGAAGATCACACACACTTCAACCCAGGGAGCCATCTCCGAGCTCCGTGAGGTTCCATCCATCAACCACCACGTTTTGGTACAGAGGAAGGGGCACAAAGCTTAGGAAGTCAGTTATTACTTGAGGTTGCTCTGCTCTCAGTGACTGGAGGTGTCCTGGCTCCTCCGTTTCCTGTCCCCACTACCACCACATAGTACAGAAAGATATTAAAATTAACCCCCCAAGTCTCTCTGAACACAATGTCGTTTGTCAGCGTCTTGGTGACAAAGGGTGACCTTACATCTTCCCTTATCCCAGCATCCATAAATAACCCAGAGTAGACTCTCTCTTCCAAGACCAGAGGGATAAAAAAAAGGGGCAAGGACCTTATTAGAGGGGGCATGGCGCCAGAATGTGAGACATTTCTGAAAGAACCAGGACAGCTTGGATCCCACAATTTGAAGATCTTGGTGACCAGCAGACGCTCCCTCTCTGAAGCCCTCAGAGGAGGCTGCCAAGCACCACAACATAGGGGTCAGGAACTGCTGGAGAGTCTGAGCCTCAACCCAGGCTGGAAGTTAATGGAAACCCACAGCTACTTAGCGGAAACAGCACGATTAAGCTTGCTGGGGAATACTACCAATGAGCCTCCAAGTCCAGGGCCTGAGGACCTCTCTGAGGATCAAGTTCCACACTTCTGCCGTCGGTTCGTGTAAGCTATGCTCCTATCTCTGGCTACTAGGCAGACAGCCTCAGATCCACAGGAGAGCCATGTGAACATATCCAGGTGGCTAGAGAGGAGCCAAGATTAAGTTGGCCACAGGGACTGAAAGACGGCCAAGAGCAGGTCTGGGATGGATCTTTCGGATTCCCGAAAGATGAAGCCAAAACGAAGACCGAGCAAACATTCTGCCTTAAGCCCCCTTCCCCCAGAACCCCTTTCACAGCAGAGGTCCCTCTCATGGTGATCCTGTACTGGCCTGACATCCAGGTAGCTCTGTCTCATGGCGCATTGCTATGTGTTTCTATAACTGTCGCTGCCACCAGATTGCACATTTTTCTTCTGGGGTTTTACCAAGGCTGCGTTCTTCCTTCCCATGAAGAGGCACTTGGGAAATGTTGGCTGAAGTGATTACAAAATTTGCCCCAGTGCAGACACTTAGTGTCTATATTCTTTATGTTTTAAGTTTATTAACTCTTTTTGACCTATGCAATATTCCACTAAGCACTCTCCTCCCAATCTGCAGAACAGAGCACTGTGAAATATCAAACGCTAAGCCATGCCTCAGGCTCAATCTCACATCATTGGCGGTACCAGGATTTGAGCTCACTACCAAACTGGAGTGTGTGTTCCTAAATGGGAATTCCACATAGAGGTGACCAACAACAAATGGCATCTTTAGTTTTTGAGGAAAAACAATCTCTTTATCTTCAGGCTCTGCCAATACGGGTCCCTTTGCTTGGACAACTCTTCTGGCCCTTTCTGCTTCTGGAAAAGCTTCTATCCTCAAGTTCCTCCTTGAGACTGTCCCTGGCAGGTTTCTTAGGCTCCTCTTGCTGGCTAGGAACCATGTGCTGGGCTCCTTGATATACCTACAGCCTTTTGTTCCAACATGCCCTCATTATTACCAACCAGCCGCTAGCTTTTCTCAAGCAAGGCCTTTCTTTTCATGAAACTTAGTCCGGACACACTCAACAACCGTTTGCTTTATTAATACTTTAGTCAGTAATGGTGACTGCTGCTTACTGTAAGGACATTCATGTATACTCAGTAGCGTAGAATTCTCCTGACCTCCCCAAGGTATGGGTAAGCTTGTTTTATTTCTTACATGGTATAGTCATTTGAACATGACTGACCCCCATAAGCTCACAGGGAGTGGCAGTCATCAGGAGGTATGGCCTTGTTGAAGTAGGCTTTGTTGCTGGAGATTCTTTCCAGTCTGATCCCCACAGTCTCTGTGCCCCAAATGAATACATGAAGAGTTATATACTCCTCCCCCCGCTACATGGTGTCTCTCAGCGGTCTCTCTCTCTCTCTGCCTACCCTTCCCAGAATTCTCCTCATCTCCTAGCCCTGCCTATCTTCCTACCTCTGTTGGCCAAACAGTGTTTTGTTCATCAACCAATAAGAGGAGCATGTACAGAAGGTCATCCCCCATCAAGGTGTGGCCTTGTTGGAGGAAGCGTGTCACTGTGAGAGCGGGCTTTGAGGTCTTGCTCAAGCTTCCCTCCGTGTGACTGTCAGTTTGCTTCCTGTTGCCTGCAAGATGTAGAGCTGTCAGATCCCTCTCCAGCACCATGTCTGCCTGCACACCAACATGTTTCTAGGCGTCACGGTCCCTGCAATGATGACATGGGGCAGACCCTCTGAAACTGTGAGCGAGCTCCCCACAATTAAATGTTTCCTTGTAGTAAGTGCAGTGGTTGCGGTTTTCTTCACAGCAATAGAAACCCTAACTAAGACACATAGCCACAAACAATGATGGGATATTTCTCACGTTAGCTCAGGGTAGTACAGTCACAGTGGCATCGTTGTCCACAGACTCAGGACAAGGCCAGCACTCCAGGGAAGGTCTGGATGCTCTTATGTAGTTTTCCTGCAGGTGAGCCTCTGGGCTCTTGTTCCCGAGACCTGGGGTCAGACCTCTCCCATCTGCTCATCTCATGCCATTCAAGGGTCCTGAGTGTCCAAAGAATTCAGTGTCACTGACCACTAAAGGACTTGGGGGTGAACAGTTTCTTCTACTAAACTGGCCACCTTTTCTGCAGCAACCTCAATAAGGAGATTAAAAATAACCACACGCACGCAGTGCTGGACTGGAGCCCTATGAACTGTAGGCAGCTCCTCAAGTCTTAGCCCCATGCTGAGTACTCTAAACCTCCAAAGAACAGTCACTCGGAGAAGTGAAATCAGTCAAAACCAAGTATTTAAAGGGCCCCAATGTTTTGCCATTTGTGTTAGGGCCGATGGAAGACACGATGGAAGACTTTGCTGGCTTACGGTATGTACGATGTGTCCATCTCAGCAGCATGGCTAATACTCTCTAGCCCAGCACTGTGGAAGCCAATCTGTTAATCACCAGGCAGCCCTCACCGAGAAGGACCCGGCTCACTTCAGTGTCTCACTAGGAGGGAAGTTCTGGAACCCTCTATCTGGTTTGATGGCACATTACCACAGCATTTATTGACTCGGACTTGTAAAAACTATCCAGTATTTACATGAACAAAATTTCACATGGGAACAGTGGATGGGAGGGAAAGAAAAAAGTACTGGAGATGTCCACAGGAAACCCAGTCCTCTACCGCCCATTTAAAATTTCTACAGTTCCTTTCATCTGTTTGGGAGAAGGTCTGCAGGTACAGCGATTCTCAAGCTCAAAGGTTCACTTATTCTCAGCCAGAAATAAACCCCTCACCCACAGCACTTTATTCAACGATAATTTCCGAATGAAAACTGTTTGTCTTTACAGGTAATGTATTTTCTTACCCATACAAACTGTGGAATGATTAAGCCAAATTAATATATCCAAGAAACCCCTTCTTAACCTCCATGGATTAAAAGCATACTTCTATTAACTTTGGATAATTCAAAATTCTCATATAGACCAAATGTTTAAGGCATGACTCGATGCAATCTATGATGAAATAAAAGAGTAACTCAACCTGGGGAGTTTGATAAAAACTAATATTTTGACTCATTTTTTCATGCTTTGTGAACTTTTCAAAATGCTGTTGTTGGGCTAGAGAAGATCTTACAGTTATTATCTCCCTGACAGAAACAATTAGGATGCCTGAAGGAGACCTCTGCCCTCTCCTAGTACTTTCCTGCTTCCATGAAGAGGTCAGCCTGCTAGTACCGGGGAATTGTGGGAAGGTATCTGCCAGGTCGGCTCTCAGAGTGCTCTCTGTCCTCAGCCTGGGAGGGAGGCCAAAGAGCGAGCTCTCACAGGGCTAGAGAAGGGATGGCGATATGGACTCCAGAGAGATGCTCAGCTCCACTCAGACTGAATCGCTAACTCACTGTTCATCCCAGCCTCTGTATGCAGTCACCACACCTCAGGACATCCTTCCGAGGCTCAATCCTGGGCTATAGAGTTAGGAGTATGCATTAGCCAGTCTACATTTTCTTCTTCATCTAACCGTCAGCCAATTATCTGTATGTTAAGCATGCCCCTACCCTCTGAAGAAAGGCCTTTTGCATGGGAATCACAGTGTGAATTTTATCCCTTCCTATAGACTCTTAGTCAAAAGACCAGGCAGCATGAAGATTCGAGCTTAGAGAGCCACCGTACTGATGGCTTACAGGAAAAGGAAATGCCAATTTGATGACTTTTTAGGTGGTATTATGTAAATTATTTTACTACCACAGATTGTTTTGACACCTCAGTATACACTAATTTCCCACTTTACTATATCTGCCTCAGAAATTTCTCTTCTGCGGACCCCTCTACACACTCCCCAAACAAACGTTTACTGCGTATGGCAACACGAATCTCTGATTTTCATGTTTTAAATGTCCAGGCCCCATAGCTGCATTGTCTCGTGAATGCCCGCCATGCGTCAAAGATGAGCTAGCATCCTACTGCCCCAGCATCACCCACAGGACCATGTGTCCCCGGGTGTCCCCGGGAACTCACGCCCTTAGTACTTTAACTTGTCCACGGCTGTCTATCTGACTTTCCCTTCTCAGTTTCAGGGCTCTAGTTCATTTTGCCTGAATTGATTCCTGTCTGGGTATCTTCGGCTGCTGCCGCCGTCAGCCCAGTTCCTGCACAGCAGCTAAATGCATTCATTCTCCAGGGACACTGCTTTGCCCATGTTACCAGCCTCTCCAGAGCTTGTGTGATGCACAGTGCCTGACCAATGCCTTTATAGCCTTTGCACCTAGCAGGCACCCTGGGCGCAACCAACCTCCTCTCTCATTATCGCTCGGCTGTGCTCTACACCACGGCAAAACAAAGCACGGGAGTATGGGATTGTATGTGCTGCAGAGGATGCAGAACCAAGAGAGGCTTGGTGCATTCTTTCATAGTTCTTGTTTTTTTTAAACACTGATTTGCTTTGTATGCGGGCATGCATGTGGAAGTCAGAGGATAATTTGTGGGAATTGGTTTTTTCCTTTTACCACAAGGGCTCTGGGGACTGAATGCAGGTCATCAGGCTTTCGTAGCAAGCATCTTAAACGGATGGGCCATCTTGCCGGCTCCCTGGCACATCTTGTATGTGCATTGTGACCAAGACTTTTCAAGTGAGGATGAAGCTCCAGCCTAAATATCACAGGAAGGATGTATCCAGTGTTTCTAGCCCAGTTCCCCATTTCAAATCAAAGCATCCTTTGCTACACACCAGCAGCCTTGACTTTTGGAAGTTCTGGAAGTAGTACCACTATTCCCCAAATACGTGGGAACTTGCTGGGCCATGTTGCCTGGTGGTAGGATGAGCACAGGAGGAAGGAGTGTGCTTAGGGAAAAATCCTGGTTTCCAGCTGCTACTGGCAGTGAGAGCCACTCAGAAAAACAGTAAGAAACCACAAACCTGTGAAACTAAGACCCGGAGCCATTCCACAACTAAGGCGCACAGGTGAGCTCGCTGCTTTTGAATGTGCCCTTCTCCTTAGGCTATCAGGTACAGTTATTGCTTCCCTCCCAAGCACTACCCCCCTCATCGCTGATAATTCATGCCTCAAGTTCCCTCTAAAATGTTGCTTCCTGATCAACTTTTTTTTTTTTTTTTCTCTGAGACTGGGTCTCAATAACACAGCCCAGGCTGGCTTTGAACTTACGATCCTCCTTCTGCCTTCTGAGTGCTGATCATTAGGCCCGTACCACTGGCCTCTGTCCTGACCAAATTCTCTCTGACATCACGCTCAACCAATTCTACCTGAAAACTTCCCAGTATCCACACGGCTTTACTGGTCATTTCTCTGGGGTAAGCATCCACCTATGTTGGTGTAGGAGGCTGCCTGTCTTCATCTTCCTCTCGGTGGTTTATCCCGTTTCCCTTGAGACATGTTTGTGATACGCAGTGAAGGCTCATCGACAAACACAGCAGCTCCAATTTAAATAAAACTTTTAAACATGAAAGCTTACTAACTGAACTTTAAGACCCAAAATCATACAGCCTAGAAAATGGCTGACGCAATAAACAAAACACAAACAAAAAAACCACCTAAACAAATCAATTCCCAAGCATGATTTTCTCACTTTTGCTTTTACTTATGGAATTAAATATTAGTGATTGTCCCTTTACTGGGTAGTCAGATCTTAGGAAATCCAACAACAGGTTGAAAGCTACTGTTCTCTCCTGCAGAGTAGAGAGGAAACTTCCTGGGTAAGAGTATAGCGCGGTGGTAGAACACCTGTCTGTCATACTTGGGCCCGAGATTTAATCCTTAGCACTCCAACAAATAAAAAAGTTCGTATTGCCAAGTTCATATTGTAATCTGAAAAAACCTAGGCTACGTAGCTGAGTAAAAAGGAGCTACTAGAACGGACTCAAACAAGTCAATCCACTCACTTTTAATTCCTGTGATAACAAACTTGCTGGCACTCACGCAAACTGTCTTGGGACTTTTTGTAGAACAAGGCAGAACAGTCACAAACAGGGGCTGGACGAACCGTTTTCAGTTCATCTGTGTTAACTCTAAGCTTGCGGCAGGGAGTCACGCTCACACTTCCCACTCGCCCTTGAGGTCTAATACGATGTGGAACATGTAAGTATTCGATAATAATTTCTGAGCTGACAAACTACTAGCATTGGGGCCACACTTCGGGAACTTCACAAACAGGTTTCTCGTTTTGGTATCTCTAATTATAATCCTGTCCCTAAGACTTTATACAATATGGGATGCTGTTCCCTGGCTCAGGATGTCATACGCAGGCCATTGTGGGCAGGCTGCTCACAATGCTGAATATACGCCTGCTGCAGGTCAGGACCCATCTTTCTGCCAATGGCAGATACCCACTGCTCCAAGTGGTGGCTACCCAGGAGCTCTAGACTACCCCATACCTGGAGGTTACCCAGCCCCTGGGGGCCATCCCGATGCCCCACAGCCAGGCAATTCTCAAGTCTATCCTGAAGGCCCCACGCATGGAACAGGCTTTTCTGGATATTTAATTAGCCACTTGCAGAGCCTTGTGATGATGGACCAGGCCTGAATTCATATCAGATGGCTTTCCTGGCTTTCTCAGAACCCTGGAATACAAACTCCTTACCCTAGAGTGCCCGCTATGACGACTTGGGGACAATCGAACCAGCCTAGGAATTTGATGCCATGAGAGAGATGCAGAAACTCCCTTTCAATGAAGGGGATGGGGACCGATGAGCAAGCAATTGTGGATGCTGTGTCCAACTGTTCCAATGAGCAGAGGACCATGTAAGGCAAAGATGTAACTGAAGATCTCCAGTCAGAGCCGAGTGTAGATACGGAGGAATCCGTCCTTGCCCTGCCTTTCTACACGCTGTGATGCCTGGAGTTTACAGAGAGCAATGCAGGCAGCAGGACGTCAGAACACGCACACACAGTGATCGTGCACAAGAACACATCACGAAATTCGAGACAGATTAGGGTTTGTACGAGGCGACACTGGGCCAGAACCCCCAGAACACTTTGTATATATCTCTTCACGCGCATGTGCCGGGGAAAACGGCGACAGGTATCACAGCGCAGAGCACCGGATGGCTCAGGAAGACACTCCTCACCTCTACCAGGCCGGCGAGGGGGGCAGCAGAAAGATGAGTCCTGCTTTCACATGGCTCTCAGCACAAGAGGTTTCCCTCAGCTGAAAGCTACCTGGGAGGCCTATCCCAGGATGGCTAGTGGAGTCTCCTTACATGCAGTGAGCCGAGAGTTTTGTGGACGTGTTGAAAGTGGTTTGGAGACCATCCTTGCAGCGTTCCCTTAGTCAGAGGGACTACATCTATTACTCCACGAAAGGCGCTGGCACACAGGACCCCACCCTGGTCCCGACTGTGGTTACCAGATGCCAGGTTGACCTTATTCAGATAAACGGATGTTTACACAGACTATCAGCGGACCGACCCTGTGCACAATGGCTGCAAATGACGAATGGAAACTACAAACAGCTGCTGCTGGCCACTATTGGCCAGCGAGAGGGGGCTTTTGTTCTTTAACAAATAGAGGGAGCGATTCACAGCTTATTCTTCTAAGCAATGAGCCCTGCATGCAGAACTGTCAAACATCATGCCTAACCAGAGTAGCTTTTTACTAAGGACCCTGTCAGGGTAATGTGCTTGGTTTGCACGTTTACTGCCTTAAATTTAATGTAACCCCCCCACCCCCATATCCAATCAGCGTAAAAGCTGTATCGATGATGCCGTGACTTTGCAATATTTGCCAAGTCTCACTGTTTTTATTTCAATCAGGTTCTCAGGTTGACTAAAAACCACAGTAATCCCTAAAAAAGAAAAACGTTTAACCAATACGGTCCTTTCTCTTACACTCGGCCAACTCTGACCGAGGACAGATCTGGAATTAGAAAGGAGAATGTCATACTGCTTTACTCAGTTCATTAAGAAGTGTTAAGTTTGGTTCAAAGCCAGACAAAGGAGGGAGGATCCACATTTCAGGGGAGAGTTTTGAGTTTTCTCTAGTGATCTGGTTCATGCTACTGATAAGAAAAAGAATCAGGGAAACGAACCATTTCATATGTTTGAAATAAGCCACACATATCCTGGAAATCTTTCTGCTAACCTAACAGGCATCAGCATACTGGACAAGAATCTTAAGAGCTGCCTCTGTGTCTTGCTCACTACTTACGGTCTACCAAATCTTTCTAGCCTTATCCTGCAGCGTTACCATCTTTCCCCTTGACCAGAATGTTGTGGAACATTGTTTTAAGGTGTGTTACATTTGTTTATGCTGTGGAACATTTGTTTAATGATGGCAGAGATGTGCTGCATTCTTTTACGGTGCGTTTGTTTAACTCTGTGAAGCTGCGATTCTTTGCCTGTCTAAAGCATCCGATGGCCTAATAAAGCGCTGACGGCCAATAGCAAGGCAGGAGAAAGGATAGGCAGGGCTGGCAGGTGGAGAGGATAAACAGGAGGAGAAATCTTGGAAGGAGGAGGAGCAAGTAGAACAAGGAGAGGGGGATGTCAGGGGCCACGCAGCCACTCGGCCAGCCACGGGTAAGAGTGAAAGTAAGTTATATAGAAGTAAGAAAAGGAAAAAGTCAAGAGGCAACAGGAACATAGGATAATGTAAGAAAAGATGGCCAGAAACAAACCAGGCATTTTTAAAAAAGAGTAAGACTTCATGTCTGGTTTATGTGGGAACTGGGTAGCAGATTCCCCCCAAAGAGTAAAACAGCCAAAAAGAGTATTAAAACAACAACATAATGGTGCCCAACTTGGGGCTAGAGTAAAAGGAAACCCAACTACATTATAACATTCCAACGTGGCCTGGTATTCCATGTAGGGCCTGAGACACATGGAATAAAAGAGGAAAAAAGAAAAGAAAGAAGACATGCCCCTTTAGCGACGTTGCTGGTCGCTGCAAAAGGCGGGCTAAGTAAAAACCCACGTGGTGGGGCTGATACTGGGTTCCACAGCTAGGAAGGGTGAACGCAGTCCCCAGTCACGAACCTCTGAATGGGCCGGAGCTTTAGCTTAGCTCCCACAAACCTAGAAGCAGGCAGAGCCAGCTAGAGCCATGCAGAGGGTCCAGGAGCAGCTTAGCCTTTAAAGTTTGGCCCTGCAGTCAAAAATGACTAGAGACATGCAGGAAAAAGAGGACCAGTCGGAAACACCTTGTAGACAGGTTCCAGGGTGTTTTACAATGTGCATAGGTTTAAGAAAGGAAAGAAAATGGGTATAGACATTCATAAGAAGAGATTAGAAATAATAAAGTCTTTAAAAACATAGTAAGAATAAAAACAAAGCCCTAAGAGTAAGAGAAAAACAAAACAAAAAAACATTTTGGCATTCCAACGTGGGGCTAGAGTAAAGAAAATCCAACAACACCAGACTGTTTATCAAAATCTCCACAAATGCGTCTATCACGAAGTAAAAGTGCGCGTGTGCGTGAGCAGGAGAGGGAAGAAGAATCCCAAAGGGACAGAAGCGTGATGAGGATGGGAGATAAAAACCAATCTCAATCTGTCTCTGTCTCTCTCTCTCTCACACACACACACACACAGGACAGTATTATGGGGGAAGCAAGATGGGGTGAGCCCAGTGAGATAAATATCCAAGGTACAGTGACATGTGTGAAAACAAAAGGCATTTTGTACTCTAAGACACAAAACAAAACAAAAAATATAACCATAAACACAAAAATACTGTTTTTTAAAAGGAAAAATAATACCTCAAGTCTCCTCCACAGATAAGGGCTCTACCTGACGATCTCATTTCTCTTCTGTGTCAGTGAGATCACCCATCTCCCAGGCTGATGGCTCTGTTTAAATCCCATCAAAGACTTCCCACAGTCTGCAACCTTCCAAGACACAGCTCTCAACATAACCCGGCCCCTACTTCCCACGCTTCTGCGTGCCTTGAAATACCCCAGAAAGCTTGAAAAGTGCGAATTTCTGTCTACGCCTCATGTCAAGAAATGCTCATGTGTACTCGGTAGAAGGGGAGGAACTCCCAACACCTCCCCGTGGTAGGCTGCAGGGGCGGAGAAACAATGTCTTCAGGAGCAACACCACTCCTGTGGAGACTATACTGTCAACACTGCCCGTGTGACTGACCCTCCACTGCACACACTTCCCGTCCACTGCATCTGCCTGCACCTTCTGTCTATCTCCGGCATCTCTGCCTCCACCTGCTTCCTGCTTCAGCCCCCTTTCTCTTCAGACCTCAGTCCCCCTCGCCCTCAGTGCCACCCCTCTCTCTCTCCTCGTATTTTCAGCATTTCCTCCTCCTTAGAATTTACCACGGAATGCTAACATCTGCTTACACTGACCTGCACGATTTGGGTCTATTCCAAGACTATTATCTGTTCAAGAAAACAGTAGCAAGATGTAATGGATGAGGAAAAACCAGGAACTAAGTTCCTGAGACAGAGGGTGGGGGGTCTTATCTATGTCGATGAGTCTACAAGTCTACAACGCTGAGTGTGCGATTACTACAACCTCCTGGCTGTAGACTCTAGGGACACTGTAGACCCAGAATCAAGTTATCTTACATTACCATTAGTGCCCTTATTAGCCTTTCATGGCTCACCTCTGAGTCTGTCATAACATCTGTACAACTGTTCAGTAAAGTCTGGAAAGTTCTTAGCAGGCCACTAGCTTCCATCACCCCAGAAGCTAAGAATGCCACCGGACAGCACCCGAAGCCCAGGGCTGCTTGGGTGCTACCTTCTCACCTGTAGTTTCCACTAATGTATTTGGTGAGTGCTCTGTGACTTACCCCTGGCAATTAATAGTTCTCCCGCAGTGGGCCATGCCATCCGAGGCAAGCTGAACCTGCGTTTCTGGGCTACGGCCACTCATATTCGGCTCAGAATAAATAATCTCTTCTCTTTGAGGTGAGATCTCTTTTTTTTTTTTTTGCGCTGCAATACGAATGCTCCTGGATAGGCCAGCCTTTTTGAACCCAAGGAGTAGACATGGTTTCAAGAAAAACAAACAAACAAATATATACATATCTATATCTATATCTATATATCATCTATATCTATATCTATCTATCTATCTATCTATCTCTCTCTCTATATATATATATATCCCGTTTTCCAAAGTCAGAGGATGGAAACGCCTAGCTTCCAATGTCACATTTTTGAGGGGCCTCAGCCCCTAGATCTATCACACATTGTTTTGTGGTCTTCTAATTCTCCTTGCCCTACAGACGTGGTTGCTGTGGGGATTAGATGAGATGGTAAATGTCAAGGTCATGTCACACTCCAGGTACCAGGTAACCAACCGCTCAAGACTTGCGGGCTCTTCCTATGGCCAAATGGAATCAACTAGGCTACTATCCTCAAAGACAAAGACCATGCATTTGTTCATCGTGAGCTTAGGGAACATGTTTAGTGTTGTCTCTACTGCTTCATCTGGAAACAGTGCCAAAAGTTAATTTACAAATCAAACAGCTTGCCTTCGAAATCTCGGAATCCAAATACAGATAAGAGGATCCCTCCCACCACCTCTCAAAATTCTGTCCAGTGAATTTCAAAAGTCAGCCAGTGTCTTCTCTCCCAAACATGTCATGAAATCCTACCATCAAGATTACCATCAGGTTCACTTATTTTAAGAGACGTTTTCAGTACTGGGTGTAATGGCGTTAATCTAGCACTCGGGAAGCAGAAGGTGGCGGATCTCTGTGAGACTGAGGCCAACCTGGTTTACACAGTGAGCTCCAGAACAGCAAGAGCTATATGGTGAGACCCTGTCTCACACAACGAGACCCCCGCCCTCCAAACACACACACACACACACACACACACACACACACACACACACACGAATTAAGACAGAGAAGGTGGGGATGGCTAATTCAGATTCTTCACTTGGCTACACCACCTGTGGGATACAACCACAAACATAAGAGAGCTTAGGCAATGAAAGACGACCTGATGTGAAGATACTGTGGGTAGAGAAAGCTGCCTGTGTAGAGTCCAAGCCAAGTGTCTGTGACAGTTACCTCCTCACAGGGTCATCTTCTACTGTTCCACGGCACCTACCAGGTACACAACAGAGCTCTGCATTGGGCTGGGTGTCTGCTTTTACAAACACATTTTTTTTTCTTATTCATCCTCGTATTTCCAGGGCTTTGTGTCGTAGTTCTCGCTCACTGTGCAGGTCTCTCCTGAGCACACATCCTAGAAAGCACAGTCCCACAAATCCAAATACCTGCATTACTTGTCACAAGGAAACAGATTTCTAGTCACCTCATGTGAGAACTGTCCTACCCATTCCTTTTAGAGAGAGCTCTGTGTAGTAACACACGCACAGAATCTCTCTTTCTCGGCACGTCCTGTAGATAAACATCTTGGTTCCTTAAAGTTGGGATCTGAGCTGTGGAAGTACTGTGTACTGAGAAGTCAAATATCCAGATCCAGTTAAGGCCTGGTGGCGAATGACTGTAACTAAAGAGCTTAGATGCCTGAGGCAGGTGGAAAGACTTTTTTTAAGAATGAGAGAAAAAGATGAAACCCAATATCCTGAGTAAGCCATGTTCCATCTCGTCAGCCGAACCCAGGAACCAGAGCTATGCTCACCCACTTAACACACTCCTGGATGGTCCGCCCATGGGCTTTTTCTACCATCCCACACTGCCCTGGAGCTCAATGACAGGGTCTCGTCTTGGGCAGCAGTTAGCAGGTGATCTGTTATCTGTTCCTGGTTCCTCTGCCCCTTGCTTATCCCATACTACCAGCACCTGGAGTGAGCTCTCTAAATGATCGTGAGTCTTCTGCTGAACCTCGATTAACAGTTAACAGTACTCCCCTATCTGCAGAATAGTCTCAGCTCATTGCCCACGCAGTCAGTGGATTATTACGCTGTGTCCCCTCCTCAATTATTCCCCCTTCGAGGAAATATCCACTCATCCTGTGACTCAGCCTAGATGCCACCTGTAGACACATGTTACCTTAACTCAAGCAATGAATCAATTATTCCACGGGTGATACTTTTCAAACTGCCCCAGCTAGAGTCTACTAGGAAAAGTCTCAATATTGATTGCACACTTAACTTGAAAAACGGATAGGTTCACAGAACGATGAAAATGCACATTGCACTAAGAACCAAGTCTTAGAAAATCTGGCTGATGTGTGTCTTGTGCTGGTTAAGCTTGTGTCAACACAAAACCTGGGCAACCTGAGGAAAGACAACCTCATCTGAAGAGCTGCATCCTTCAAACTGGCCTAAGTACGTGTTTGTGTGAGTGTGTGTGTGTGTGTGTAGGGCAGTTTCTTGATTAATGACTGATGGAGGAGGGCCCAGGCCACTGGGAAGGTGGTCCTGAGTTGTATACAAACAAGACTGAGCAGCCGTGGGGATCAAGACAGTAAACATTCTTCCACGGTCTTCTGCTTCAGTTCCTGCCTTTAGGTTCCTGTCCTCTGACCTCACTCACTGAAGGACTAGTGACCAAGGAGTTGTAAGATAAGATAAACCCTTTCCTCCCCGAGGTGGTTTTGGCCAGTGTTTTACCACAACATCTTTTCTGAGATTCCACACAAAAACGTTACCGAGCATAGTAAGGGATGGGAGGCAAGGGAGGGTTAAATGCGACCCTTCAGTGCATCTGTGTCTTTTTAGGGCGAGTAGTGAATTCACCAGTTTTGAAGTCATTGTGCTGAGCAGGGATGGGATGGGGAACATGGACCACAGAGACGATATGACATATGCGATGCGCCCTCTCCTCACCCGAGCCCTGAATTGCTGGCTTCAGTGGTCGATCTCTTCCATGTATTCTGACTAAATGGCTCCTCACATACATCTCAGACCCCTGGCACATGAAAACAGGAGTATGAAACCTTGAAATTACAAAACCGAATTAAGAAACATTCCGTACCAATGCAGCAAAACACACACACACACACACACACACACACACACACACACACACACACAAACCCTGTAACAACTGAAACTAAAATTTGATTATTTGATACCATTACGTAGTAATTAATTTTAACCTTAACTCAGCAAATTAGCAGGCATCAAATGAAAATTATTTACTACTCTCTGACACTGTTTAAAAAGTGTTAGAAAGTCACTGAATATATATATATATATGTATATATATATATGATGTATATATTCAAGTTGCCTTTAATAAGTTTCTCTTGGCCCATACAGAACACCTAAGGAGATTGCTTTCAAAAGAGTACAGCACTCTGAAGCCAATCTTGACTCCTTGCATATTAATTAAATTTCTCAGAAAGCAGCTTAGTTTGAATTTAGTATATTACACAACAAATGTGAAACACCAACCGAAACAGAAGGTCAAAGTTCTGAAAAGCTGATTTGATTTTATTCTCGGGAGGCCGTTGTACTAAAGCTGAGTGACTTACATAAATACCTTTGGCATTTGCTGGATCCCGTTCCCAAACACAATGTTCATATTTCATCTATAATAAGAAAAGCATCTCAAAGATCTGCAAGGCACCGGTCTTGCAGGCGTCCAGTTTGGTGTCTTGAGTAAAAGGAGATTGGCAGAGTCAGCTTAATCCATAATGGAAAGTTGTGAGGGACTGCTGGCAGCTGCTGCTGGGAGGAGCCCACAGCTGTACTCAAAGACAGAGCATCTCTGCCTCAGAGCTGTGAATGCCATCCCGATTCTGAGGGGGCTTCCCAGGGAACAGACTAGTCCCTGTGGCGATTGTTATAAAAGCAGCCGTACTTAAAAGATACTGCTGCTACAATTTTTCACAATTTGTGTTATCAGGAAATGTGTTCACACTAAATGGGATGGAATTTGCCCCAACTGCTACAGGTGTCAGCCCCCTTCTTTTTCCTCCCATTTCCAAACCAGTTCACACCACACAAAGCCACGCAGGATTAAATTATCGCCTCAAATCCCATTCACGCCACATAAAACATCTTCTCCTTGCCTTCCTTGTTTAGTCAAATTGAGAGCCACACCGGTATGGCTCTGGGTTTTAAGAAGAATGTTCGTAACAATCTGAAAGTCTGGTTAAGAGCGTGGCATTGACCGTAGCCTAACATCCACTTTAACTAAATTTGTGTTTGGTTACGTCTACTTCGTCAAAACACAGGCCTACCTCACTGTCTGAGTTTCCTAATGAGCCCAGATTTGGGAGGTAGAGAAAGAGCTTTTGAAAGAAGGGTCCTCAGAAGGCAGACAGCCTAATGGAGGTACCGGAAGGCTCTGCTAACACTGTGTTCCTGAGTTGTGTGTAATGGCCTGTTAAATAGTGAGTGAGTGAGTGATGTAACATGGGGGTAGGGGATAGAACTGCCACAGTAGTTTCTCTGTGTCCCCAAGTTATGGCTTCCAGCACTCCAGCAGCCAAACCTCACTCCTGGCTTGGGGGCAGGGCAGGACTGTCCCTGGGAGGTCATCTTTCTGGCTCCAGCTCTTCTCTCTGCCCACAGACAGGATCCTAGGGACAGCGTCTGGGCCCTGACATGGAGAAGCCACATCTGTCATTAAATACTCCACAGACAACTTAGAGGGGAGAAGTTAGGGCTCCTTGTTTGCCCCCACAGGAATGGGCATTCTTTATAAAGAAGAGGGATATATCTTTTTAAATTGCATTATTTCCCCTGCCTCTTTGGAATATAATTGCCTATGTACTGTGTGCTGAGTCCATACGATAAGAGGCAGGAAATGGGGTGTGTGTGTGATGCTGAGGATTAGACCCATAGCTTTGTGCGTGTTACACAAGTGCTCTGCACTGAGCTACGTCCTCAGCCTTATGAAGCAGACTGGCACTTGTCACTGACTGTGCACACAGGGTCCAGCTTGGTGGAGATGAACCATGTGACAATGTCCGCTCAGGGGGACATGCCTGTGCATTCTGTTGAGTAGGTTCCTTGGTAAGCGAGTTTCTAAGGCAATGGAAACAATTCATCTTCATGCTAAAAAAAAGAGACAGTGCTGAACCAGGGCTATGACTTGGCCCATCTAACATTCACCCCATCTGCAAACTCTTGGGACACGTGCAGGGAACAAATCTGCAGATCCAAAACAGCAGGACCTCCATAACACAGGACAAGGACAGGGTGTCTAGGAGGAGCCCCAGTGAGAGCCCGTTATTGGTGGTGTGGTGGAAACCAGAGCCTTGAGCTAGACCAAAACCCGTGGCAACTAACGCTTGCAAGTAAAGATGAATGGACTAGAGGGTAATCTGTGTGTCTCAACAGGCTACACTACAGGTTCCAAAAGAGTCTTCCTTTGTCGTCGTCGTTGTTGTTTTGGGGGGAGGTTACAGGGACATGCGGTGAGTGGCATTGGAATGCATGCTGCAAAATCCACAAAAAAAAAAAAAAAAAAAAAAAAAAAAAATCAATAAAAGCAAACAAAACAAAACCAAAAAACCCAAACCAAAAAGCTACTTTGCTCACACGTAAGAAGACACCCAGTGGAAGAAGAACAAAAATCATAGAAAAATTACCACGAAATTTTCTTAAAAATATGACACGAGACTGTTTGTAGTAAGTAGCCTGTGGTGCCGAGGTTGCGAAGTCTGAGACAGGAGGCTCACTGGTTTTAAGTCCAGGGTGGCCAAGACAGGCGGCAAGGCTGTCTCAAAAACACGAAGTAATCGAAAGCCACTGAGACAGCAGAAAAAAAAGCAACAAGCGGATGCAAACTTTTCATTGGGCTCTCCAGAGAAAGAATACCCTACAATGACTCGACTTTCCACAATCAGGCACAGAACGAGGAACCCTCTCCCCATCCCCACCCCCCCCCCATCTAAAGTCAGGAGTAATCCGTTTATTTCGGACCCATAACATGCACTGACTCATGGGTGACTTCGGATTTTAAAGTGTGAATGAAATGAAGTTTGTTTTGTTTTTATAAAGGACTGGCCTGGCTATCCTGGACAACTTCTGATGGATGTTAGGCTCAGGGGGAAAACCACAGCTGAATATTTGGGAGGCTTTGACCCTTAGGAGAGAACAGGCTCCCTCTGCTCACTCCTACTTTGTTGCTGACCAACGCACAGAATGAACCAGCGTTACTGCAGTCACTGTGGATTGGATTCCTGGAGCTTCCTAATCTGTAGAGGAATTCCCGTTTGCTATTGGACCAGCTCCACGCCCACTGAGGCTGGAGACACCTGTCAACGTACTCCGTAGCACGGTATCAGAAACCCCGGCAGTATTCAAACTTTGAGAGATGAGAATTTAATTGACATAGCTCATGTTGGGGACACAAACCGGACCAGAGCTACCAGTGGGGTCAGCTCCTCCCAATCCAGCTGGGAAGTGAGAGCCAACACAAACTGCTTGCCATATTAGGGCACCCAGATTAACATGGACACTTAATCCAGGCTGAGCAGGGGAAGAGGGAAAGAAAGTAGGGTCCTGTGTACCTTCCTGGGGGACACTTACTGGCATCTGAGTGGGGACTGGAGAGCTGGCCAAGGGGAGCCGGGCAAAGCTCTGAAAGAGAGACACTTGGTGGCGGAGAGGGGGTAGGAGGCTGTAAAAGTATGGACAGCAGCCTTATTTCAAAATTCCACAGGCAAGTGTGGGGCGAGTTCCCATTTAATTCCACAGCTAGTGAGTGTGGGGTCCACGCTAGAGTTCTGAAGCCAGACACAGCCAGCTGACCTGTGCACCAATCAATCACCTGAACCCAAGGCTCTACAGACGCTCTCTGTTTCCACACTCCTCACATCCACTCCGCCGCCGCCGCCACCGGCCGTACATCTGGGGCTAGCAGGGCGGACAGGAGCGTTCCCCGGGACATTACACCTGTCCAGATGCTGGGCAGGTAACACTCTTGTCACTAGAAGTGGCGAGGGCGGCCTGGGTGGGGCTGATGGTGGCAGGTACTAGTCCCTCATAGCTACTTTTCCTGGTCCATGGTTCCTGCCGTCCATCTCACTACTGAAGCCTGGAGAGCCGCGCAGAGAGCCCCAGTGAAACATAGCAGGGATGGATGTGCACACGAATGATTGCTGTGAACTGATGCACCACCGCCTCCTCTTCTCGAGGCTATTAAAGGATAACCCTAGCATACACACTGTCTCAGGTCCTTAGTGCCTTTGGTCGGCTCTTGTCCCTCAGAGGGTATCTATCGCCCCTCCTCTACGATGACTCCTCCCTGAGGTGCACTCTGCGTTCGACCCAACTCCTCCCTGGGTTATCTACGCGTTTCTAAAGTCGGGCTCTGTAAGGGCGACTCCTCACTCGCTCTTCCAACTAAATGTTCTCTCTTCCTTACAACACCTTTTCCCACGTAGGAGGAACCTCCTTGAACATCTTACTGAAGGAATTACCGGAGCCACAATGGAGTAAATGGTGACGGAGGGAGGGACAGGATCGGCAGGGCAACGACGGAAGGAAGTACTGGAGAAATTGCTAAGGGAATGGCCATGAGTGCTGGTAGCAGGTCATTCAGATGGACGGTGGGTGGTGATCTGCATGGAGCCTCCCCCCGCCCATCCATCTGAATATGAGGATCTCAGAGCCATTCAAGTTCTGGAGTTGTGACCCTTAGTCTTCTCTACCCAAACAGACTCCTATAAAGCAGCACATTGCTATAGGGTCCATTCTCAGGTATAATGCCCTCAATATCTCCATCTGGTCAGGTCCCATCAAAGGGCGAACGCGGGCGAAGGAAAGACAAGGGGCCTGGGTTTGGGTGCTGGCATATTCCCCCTGGTTTAGAAGTCTCTCGGGGAGTACGCCATCTACATAACAGGGAGGCTGAGGTCAGCCATTGGCGTGGATGCTTAGGGATGGCTAGGCATGCTTCCTTCTTGAAATAATCACAGCTGCTCTCCTATCTAAGATTTCTTAAGCAACAAAGCTGAAACCCGTGTTAGTCACTGAAGATGAATTTTACCTCAGTCAAAGCCAGAAGGGAAGAAAAAAAAAATAAAAATAAAAATCTAATTTTTTTTTTTATAATACTTTTTGGAATCAGAGCAGAAATCTGAGGGGAAAAAAATTCTATGGGTCAACAAATTATTAGTATCCCTTCTAGTTTTAATTTTAAGTTAAAAAATAAATTCCATTTACCAATGTGTGCATATGTAGGCACGTACCAGGAGATCAGAAGACAGCCTGCAGGCATTGGCTCTCTCTCCCCTCCCCATTGTGGGTCTGGGGGATTATACTCAGGACATCAGGTTAGTGCTCAGTAGCTCACTGAGCCATCTCCCAGGCTCTAATTTTGACTTTTTAAAGGGCGAATCTGCTAGGAAGCTATCTACACCTTGTATACCTACCCTGCGATGTTTAATACCTACTTACATCAGCAAGTCTAGCCTCAGCTATTTCATGGGGAATGCCAGCCAGTCGGCTACTTTCTTCAAAGATAAAATAAAAACTCTGTGTTAAAGTGTCTACGGCATCAAGGGCACTGGGAAATGAAGAAGGTAGAAAAGTTTAGCTGAGTGTTCTTAGTTTTCTGTCTGTTACGTCATCCGAATACTACCTTTATGCTGTGGAAACATGAAACCGTCTCACGCAACTCCAGCCTTCTTTTAAAAAGAACGAGAAACTGCCGTGCACAGGCATGGCAAGCGACACATCTCACACATCCTCAACCCCGAACCCACGGGCAGTTGACTACTGAGCGCACCCATTCCCTGACAGCTACCATTCTGGTCTCCTTTTTTTTAGTTTGGCCATTCCAGATGACCCCTTTAAGTAGGGCCAAACAGTATTTGCCTTCCTGTCACTAGTTTGTTTCATTTCGCATAATGCATTGAGTATTTTCAAGCTGATAAATGAAATCTCAGCTGCTGAAAAGTCTAAGGCCTAAATATGTCTGGGCTACTGGCTATAAGATACAATATATCGACATATGACACAGTGTCCCAAAACCGCATGCTACTCTCTCCAAGTCTTCTAGCAGAAGAATGTGGCTACGATTTGGGAAAACGTTTGGTGATGCTAGGATAGTCAGAGATTGTTCTCTGTGCCACAAGCACGCCCTTCAGTTAGTTGGTTTCCTATAATTTAAACGCATCATGAAAACCAGTAGCTAGAATACATCCCTTGTAAGAGTGTCCTGCACAGGCTTACTTCCCACCCACTAAGCCTGAACTTGCCTGTAGTGTGCCACTAACTTGTAAGGAGAGCATGGAAGGACTAGAAGATTCCAGGAGCGCATTTAAAGTTAGAGATTGGGGGCCTAGCAAGCAAAGGATGAAGCGTCAGCTCTAAAAGGGAGCCGAGGGCCAGGCAAGCCAGAGAGACTGAGCCAAGTACCCTGAAATGCATGCAGACATAGTGCTTAGCAAAGAAAACCACTGCACCAGAGGGTCCTCGGGAAAGGGCGCAGGACAAACCCTTCGTGAAGTCCGATGAGAGGAAAAATAATACAAAATATGACTTCTTTTCGCTCTCCAATTATTGCTTCAGATGCAACAGTGCGCCTAAAACCGGGACATCAGACACAAAGCAAACAGGTCCAGAGTTCTTCGCGTGTTAAAGGACAGCTACGAAGCTACCACATTGTTGTGTGTTAAAAGTTCAAATACTGGGGCTGGGGAGATGGCTCAGTGGTTAGGGGGCACCTGCTACTTCATGGAGAGGACCAGGGTTTGGTTCCCAGCATCCACAGTAGCTCACGGCTGCCTAACGCTGCAGCTCCAGGGTACTAGACAACCTCTTCTGACGGTTAGGGGACCCGGCACGTGGCACACATAACCTCAAGTAGGCACCTACACATAATAAATCTTTTTAAAAAAGTAAATTCCCGAAAGGGGTGGGGTTACTCACTGATTTCAGTACTAAGAATAAACACCCGAAGACATGCTAGTTATTTTGTGGTTTCAGACGGAGGTTTACCTAGGCAGATGGGTATTACTGGAGCAGAAACAGGATTTTAAGTATTGCACACCAGATTTATGTCTGAAGTCACACATAACCATGGCCAGTCCTTAACCCCTAAAACTAAAACCTCCCAGCAAGAGCCAGTGCTACCTAACTGATCCTTAGCAAAACTCCATCCCTACATGTGTCTCCTCTGTCCCTTGTGCTGGAACACGGAGCTTGGTTTCTGGAGTAAAACCTCCAGCGCCGAACTCTCCCATGCCCACATCCATCCCTTTGTCCACGTCTTACCAGTTTTATCCTGTTTATGCCACCCTCCTCTTGACCGCTGTACTTTCTTCCAACCTTGGCACACTAAGAGTCCCATCTGTCCACGTCAAGTTCTCTCCACCCCTTCTTTTAATACACAAGTGATCTAATCTGTCCTGCACAGACTGGGATGATCCGTCGTCTGGTCTGCTCCTGTGGAGGAGCTCCGGCCTTTTCAACACCCATGCTGAGTTCACCTCTTTCCTTTATGGTTTTTTTTCCCTCCTGCACCTCTGCGTCTTTCTCAAAGCTGATTCAAAAGGCCTCAAGCATAATTTCAACACCGTAAGTTCTAATAATTTTACTGGGGAGTTGCAACCGTGTTCAACTTAATATCATAACAAAGGTGTGTAACCTATATTGTGGGTATGTTTCTACACAAAGGGATACTTTCTCTTCATCACACAAAGCAGTGACGGTGTCTCAGAGGCACATTAAACAATATTAGCTTCCTGGCCTTAGAAGGATGTCTGAATGGACCAGGCGTTGGTGGCGCAAGCCTTTGATCCCAGCAGGCAGAGCTCTGTGAGTTCAAGGCCAGCCTGATCTACAGAGCGAGTGCCAGGATAGGCTCCAAAGCAACACAGAGAAACCGTGCCTCAAAAAACAAAGCAAAACAAACCAATAAAAAATTTACAAAAAGGATGTCTGAATGAACTCCATCAGGGTGTTAAGTAGGGACATAATTTAGAAGAGAAAGGTTGTCCTATGTGCCTTTAACAGTTTCTGAAAATGGTTTCTCATTCTCATTCTGTTGAAATCAACCATTTTCAGCCTTTCCCCCTGTACATGTCCTGGGCGCCTATTTGGCGACACCATCAGCAGACAGAGAGAAAAGGGCAGTGTGCTGGAGAACCTCCATCCCGCCTCAAGCCAAACCACCCACCCAGGATTCACATACCTTGAGTTAGCTATTTCCACTTTGGTTCTGGCCAAGGCGGCAGCCCTCTGTGCGCCTTCAATCGCTCTATCCACCTTCTCCCTAGTTTTTGTGTTTCTTATTGGTATAAGCTGCTTCCTTATTCCACGGACTAGGATATTATTTTTGTATTTTCCCTCTTCCTTGGAGCCATCGGGAAAGACGGTGCAGCCGTACCCATGCCTCTTGTTATTGGCCCACTCGCCTTCGTACTTCATGCCATTGGAGCGCTCGCTGATGCCGAAGCCATTCCGCTTGTCGCTCTTCCACTCGCCCATGTAGGTTTCCGTGGTGGTGGCGTCCACGTGATCTTCCAGAGCGCAGAAATCACAGTCGACGTCACCGAAGCTGATGGTGGAGTTGGCGTCACTGGAACTGATTCGGCTCATGGCTGCATCGCTGCGGACCGAGCTGCGCTTGCTGGAGATGGAAGACTTGGATTCGGACTTGCGGAGTTTCATGCTGCCAAGCAGGGAGCCCCGTCGGAAGAGGCCACCCTTCTTTTTGCCCAGCTCCGTGTCTGCGTGGAAGTTGAGCACGAAGCCACCTCTGGTGCCAGCCGGGTTGTCTGCAGCGGCTGCGGCAGCATCGTGTAGCACGCTACCATTGCTCTGCTCGCTGCGCAGCGAGGCCAGTGAAGTACGTAGCGGGGAGCGGATCACCGTGGCCATGCCATATGGCACGCTCTGGCGCACGCCGTAGCCATGCCGCATGCCTCCAGCCCACTGGCCCTGGTAGGTACCTTCGAGAGAGCAGATCGGCAAGACTGTGTGAGTTTTGGGGGATGGCATCCACACACTGAGATAACAGTCCCCAGGGAAGGAAGGAAGGAAGGGCCAGGGTCAAATTCAACACACTTTGTGGGGGCAAGACACTTTGCATTCACCCGTGGGTGGCTACCTGGTGACTTGGAGTCTTACGGTTTTAACCTATAAACTTTTCTGATAGCCAGACTTCTGCTTTTCATTCAAAGTTTTTATGAATGGCAGGCATGCATAGGAACCTAAAACCTCATAGCTAATACTCCACCAGTGGGCTATACACCCAGAGCTGTGAACCGTATTTTCTCAATGCAAATAGAGTGATCATTGAAAGTTACCTTTTCCCTTCTGAAAGCACCAAAGATCTTAGTGAGGCAGTGCCACGGCAGTCAAAGCAAAACAAAAATGTATTCTAGTCATGGTTTCAAACTTAAGAAAAATGGCTTTGAGGTTGTTGCCCAGTACAACATTCTAAAAAGCACAAATGTTTAACACTCGTAACAGTGATACTTGGGACATGGGTTGTCTAACAAGCTGTCTTGGCTTTTCTATGATGTGAAACATCCTACATATCCTACATTCAGGGAAGGGAAGCTGAGGGTTGATAGGAGAGAGAGGGAGAGAGGGGGGAGAGAGGGAGAGAGGGAGAGAGGGAGAGAGAGAGAGAGAGAGAGAGAGAGAGAGAGAGAGAGAGAGAGAGAGAGACAGTCTAGTAGCATGTTATTTGTTTTCTCCTCACAATTCCCTGCATGGCTCTCCCTAGTCTCTTCCAAAGTACTGAGAGTCTTACCACACACAAGTACCTGAGGGCAGGACCTGATTCTCAAAGGCAGGCAAATGTTTCAAACTCATTCTTGGCTTTTGAGTCCTGTGGTCTCTGTGGTCTCTGGCTGTCTGGAGGCTATGTTTATAGAGCTTGAATGAACTGATGGGATGGAAGACACTTAAAAATTTTTGAAGAAAACTTGGCTGTGTCCATTAACATTTTTCTGATCCAGATCACTTTTTCAATGAATACTATACTTTAAAAAGTTTAATAATATAAATATATATAGTACATCGGGAATGTAAATATATAAACATAAAAAGGAATAAGCTGTAAAAAATACTTTCAGTGACTTTTTCTACTTAATAACCGAAGAGAAGTTTAAAAAATAACCTGGTGGTTTTTTTTTTTTTTTTAAATACTCTTCGGAGGAAAGGAAGGCTAAACTAAGGCACTTAGAATTTTCAAAGTCAAGCTCATTTTCTTTAATTAAAGGCAAATTTTGCATTGTTACTATGGCCCCAGAGCAGCTATCTGGAAGACATTTTAAGTGCAATTACTTTGGTGTTATTCTTACCAATTCCCAGTGTCACAGAAAATAAATCATGATTATAGTCTGTTCATCTTGTTCTGTGTTTTATTATATTTTGTATTTCACAACACCTTGTAGGATTCCAGTGATTGGGATATATTTATTTATTAATGCAACAAGTGCTAATTCCATTTGGGGTACTGTTATTTCTTAAGATGGTATTTTATTATGTAGCTTAGGTTGGCCTGGAACTCTCAATCCTAAGTGAGCCTCCTGAATGCAGGGGTTCAAGCACCTATCACCATGCCTGTCCAAGATAGTGGTTTTAATAGGAACTGTTCCCAAGTCAAAGGTGTGGATCAATTTCAAGACTATCTTTTTTTTTTTTCTTCTTCTTCTTTATAAACTGACAACGGGGTATCGAGGAAATGCTTAGGTTCTGGTAATATGACTGCCACAGTCTAAGTAGATGTGAAGTCTTAACTTCATACCTACAAACTTCTGAGGAACACAGCTCTCACGGAATGAGTATGCTAAAACAGTTTGTAAAGATGTAAGTATTTACGCTATTAAAACACAACAATCCCATTTTAGTAGATCCTAAACATCTAGGGGAAACCAATGGCCACTTTCCTCCAACTAACAGCTCCAACATCAAACAGCAGTTAAGACTTTCCAAAGATCTGCTTCAACATTCAGGCTGTTTAAAAAACAGCAATAATTAGACAGTTTAAACATCTTTGGGACTACGAAACAGGACAGAAACCGGGAACAAAGGTCCTTCCAGGACATTCAAAGCACCACTAGAAACAAGTTGGTTCAAATTTACATAGTTGATCTTAAGGTTTAAAGAGGTTTGGCTTAGTCAATGAACTAGAAAACAGAACCTATTTCTTTATGAAGCAGGTAGTCTCCAAGTTCTTTTGTTCTTTTGTTCAAAAGGAGGTGTGATTCACTATTCTCCACCCCTAAATTCCAGTGCATATTTAACATGAAAGCAAAGTGGTTTTCCTTTCTTTCTTTCTTTCTTTCTTTCTTTCTTTCTTTTTTTTTTTTTCTGGTTGTTTTAAATTGTGTTCATCTGGGAGCTGGTTTTAAAGATCTGTCCATCTTAACTGCATAATATTGTGATGAATGGCACCCAGACTGGAATGAATTTTAGTCAAACTTGGGATGGCTGTGGTGCCAAGCTTAAGTACATGCTTCAAAAGGCTACAAGCAACTGTAATTCTGCAAACCAAACAAAACAAAAAAGCAAAAACTCGAAAACAAAAACACAGGCATGAGGTAGAAGAGGCAGAGTGCTTGTCTGGCATGAATGAAGCCTGCTTTCCATCCCCACCTGGTCCTGGAGAGGCAGAGGCAGAATGTTTACAGTTCAAGGTCATCCCCAGCTTAAAGCTAGCCTGGGCTACAAGTGACCCCAATTCAAATACATAAATAGAATAGTGGGTCTTCCTAGATATCTTCCATAGTTTTATAACAGATTATTTTAAAAAGAAAGTTTAGCAGATCCAAATTTGTACAAAAGAACATGGGAATCTAGACTTGGATTTCATGAATATGATGCATTTAGTTCTTAATATGCAGGGATTTTCTATTTCAGCTACACTTTACACAGAAATCTCTGGTGAAATAAAGTGATTCTTCTCACACAGAATTACAACTTTCTATTCTCTTGTCTTCAGAAATACATGGGAAGAGAGGCAGAATTAAGCTAACTCTTAGGAATAAAGAAGCTGATGCTCCCACTTGGGATAAAGCCTCTGTGTGAATAAACTGTAGCAATATACCTCTGCTTAGGCCATTTTAAAAAGTACAGACTTTCTAATAAGATGCTATGACAGGAGAGAAACCAGGGAATTGACTGGCACAGAGTAGGCATTCAAAAGTCACCCACATGTTTAAATCTTTCTGACTAGAGCACAACAGGGTCTGCTTGTTTGTTTGTTTGTAGAAAAAGAAAACCACAGTGCTATGATGATGCCAAATTTCATCTTTTTAAAATTTCAAAGTTGGTTGAAAACAGAAGGCAGATTATCCACAGTCATTTGGAGGTGGATTTAGCCTTCTACAAACACATGCACAAAAAATGGCTTTTGCCATGATCTATGTTTTGATTACTAGGCATAACGAACACTCTAAACCACCAGGGTTCATTTAATGGGTTTTCACTTGTAAAGGAAGCCTATGCTATAATTAAGTCACAATAAAAACAAGTCTATTTCATAATCTTTTTTAAAAAGGGGGGGCCTATACAATGATCACATTAAAAAACAAAACACTGTAGAGCATGGTACTTTGTTATATTAGAGCTAGAGCTGCGAATCAAATCCAGTCTCGAACAAACATTCGTAAGACTGTCAACCAAAGCGTTTTCAGCTGCTTCCAAACATTTAAGGCCCTCTTCTAACTACCATGGCATGCAGGGCTCGGCCCATAGAAAAGTATTAAGACCCTCCCTTTAATCCATGAGAACCATGGCCTGTACTTACATTGCAGGGTGAAAAGATTTTTTTTTTAAAAAATAAATCCTACCATTCTGCTGTTTTGATTTGAAACACGGCCCAAGTGTTCTGAGCAAGTGAAGTGTACAGATTGTATAAGCTTTTATATAAGCAATCGCATAACGGGATTTCAGTGGGCTGCAGAAACTTTTAATTGGATCCCTTTAATATCCTCCAACTCTGAATCGGCTTAATTCCAAAAGGTGACATAGCCTCCTACACTCCTTTTCAATTAAATATGATTATGTTTATTATCAGAAAGTGTTCGTTGCTAAAGGATAAGCCACTCGTCTCCCTCGGTTTGTTTTCAAAGAAATCAATCAAGTTCTGACACCTGTTTCACTAATGTATGCTCTTCCTAGAGAGAAAAATGAATCCTGGCCTACAATGAACACAATTATACGGTAAACGTTAAATAGCATCCAGGTGTGTTTAGGCCGCACCCTTTAATGTATATCAGGGATATAGTATTCTCTTTAATTTTCTTTCTTTCCTTTCTTTTTAAAATGGCAACTCTGTTGCCTTTTCCTAAATCATTTCCCCAGTAATTTGCCCAAAGCTCTCCAGGTCAGCAAAGATTACAGTTCTTGTGACTCAAAGTACTTTAAGGAGCCAAGTGAATGTTAGGGAGAAAACTGGAAAATTCACCTGCTTTGTGTGGTCGCTTCGCTGCCCATAACTAAACTAGGACTCTTCAAAATACACCCTCCATAAGGTCCAACTCCCCAACATCCTACTTATGGGGTTCTGGCTTCTTTCTATCTTTAGGCTAGCTAGAAGCGAAATACGAGACTCCACGTGAAACCAAACCGCGGGGCGGTCAGCAGCACCGAGCGAGCAGCAGCAGCAGAGCAGCCCAAGGAGTCTAACTCCACCAGAGTGGCGATTTCAAACCCGGCCCAGGGAGAGGGAGGGATCAGGAACGTAATGTGACTGGGCTCAAGTGACAGGCAGCGTCCCCTCTCCTGCCCAACCCTCCAACCCTCCTGGTGGCAGCGCGGAGCTGGCCCTCGCCAGGTGAATGCATGCATGTATTCATGCCTGCCTGCACGCCTAACTCCCGGAGCGTGGACACCCCGCTCGCCTAGGGAACCACGTCGGAGCAGACAGACAGACAGACCCTCGCTCCCCAGCTGCGTACCCACGCACTCTTGCGGGGCCGAGAGTGGGGGGGTGGGAGAGGATGGAGGTGCGGGAACCTCCCCAGGTGTTTTGGCGGGTTTCCGGACACGTGCGCCTCGCGCCCTCCCCACGTCCGTCCCCGCCGCCCGGGAGAACCCAGGGCGCCAGCCCGCGGAACCGCGGCGACGTCGCTCACCTCCGTCCCCGTAGGTCTCCACGCCGTACCCGTCCTGCAGCCCGTTACTCCAGGTCCCCTCGTAGCGGGCGGGCGTGCACACGCTCTGCCGGACCCCGTAGCGCCCCTTGAAACCGTGTGACCACTCCCCCCGGTACATCCACTTGCCCTTCGTCTCCACCCCCAGCCCGTGCCGCTTGCCCTGCGCCCAGTAGCCCTGGTAGGTGTTGCCGCTGGGCCAGGTGTAGCCTCCGACCACCTCGAAGCCGTGCGACCAGGAGCCAGAGTACTCGCCCTGGCCCTTGGGCCCCGTGCAGATGCCATGCCCGTGCGCCTTGCCCTCCTCCCAGCCGCCGCAGTAGGTGCCGCCATCGTCGAAGTCGAACCTTCCGCCCGTCATTCGGGGGGCAGCCCCGGCGCGCTCGCCGCGGGGGCGCGGGCAGAGCTGGGCACGGCACGGTGTAGCTCAGCGGTGGGGGCGCGGCGGGCGAGCTCACGACTGCGCCCCGGGCAGCTCGCACCGCCGATGGGCTCCAGTCCGACGCCGCCGCCCCCGTGCTCCCCTCCTCCTCCTCCTGCGCCGCCGCCCCGGCCAGCGCCGCGCGCGAGAGGACAGCCCAGGCTCCGGAGCGGACCTTCAGCTGCTCCCGCCCGCCCACGTGAGCCGGGCGCCGCCCCGCGCCCGCCCCTAGTCCCCTCCCTGGGCGCCGAGGCCCGGCCCCACGACGCGCCCGCCCGCCTGCCCGCCCGCGGGCCCTGCCCCCAGCCCCCGGAGCCGCGCTTCCCCGCCGGCTGGGTGGCTGGGTGGCTGGCGCGCGAGCTCTGCACGCGCGTGTGTCCACGCAGTGGGGCGTGGGTGGGAGGGCGAGTGTACCCCGGGACGTGCGACCCACGGTCAAGCCTGTGGATGCAAGCGCGGCTGGTGGTGTGGGAGGGGGGCAAGCTCTGGGCTTGGGCTGCAGGGGACCTCAGGTGTTTGGGGTTTTTTCAGTTGTGTTAAATCTCTGTAAGTGAGGCCACGTGTGTGATGAGGTGGAAAACTCGTGTGTGTGTGTGGGGGGGGTTGTAGTTGCATTTTTTTTCCTCTCCAGCATTCCAACTTGCGCACTGTTGGATTTGCCATGCGCAGCTGTCATCGTGAATTAATATGCTCCAAATATATGTCTGCATGTGATAAATCTGTGGCAGCCTAGATATAATTGTGCAGAATGTTCTTTTACACCTACCCATTTCAGGGCACACGTGTTTGCGTTTCTTTAATGAAGATTCTGAGAGAGAGCGAGCAAGCAACGCAGTTTGAAAAAGCGTGGCGTAAATCGGTTAGTTTTTCTTTGTAATACTGACAGGGTTTCTATCTGGCGTTGCTGGCACATAGGTAGGGCATTGCCTTTTTCGTTCCAGCCTGTCCCCTCACTTGTTCTCAACTTAAGAAATTCCTCAGCCTGGACCTGTGTACCCAAACAGGCTCAGTCCGTGTAAATTGTTTGAGTGCCTGGAATGTACACCTGGGACCTCTCCACTGGTGCCCACGGTTTAAGAAAGTAAACAGAAGTTTTCAAGGAGAAATATGGTAAGTAAAACACTCGTCTGAAGGTACAAGGAAGCCGTGACCTACAAAACCCGGGACAGACGTCAGCTGTCTCTGCTGCAACTTCCAGACCTTTCCAACCTTTCCACCGTTTTCTGAATGGAAACACGGAGGTTGCCCTTCCCTTTCCATGTTGCCTAATGACTTAGCATGTTGTGACGGCTGTGCCCAGTGAAGACTTCAAGAATTGGCAGCAGGCGGTTGGATCACTTAGCAAAGTCTCTCCTGAGGAGACCTTCGTAGTGTCAGTAGGGAGAGCCTTCTCCAGTCACAAGCCAGGAGTCTCAGCAGGCCTCTCAGAGAAACAGCGGTGCCTTCCTGCTGTTCCCTGGGCTAAGAGACCTCTGCATGACCAGGTGAACACACGGGGCTCTCACTAGCTAGCTGATAAACCGTAGAGAAAGGTGTCAGAGGGGCAGTAAGGGAAAAAAAAGAGTATTTCCTGGACGGCATTGTCTCTCACAGAACTGGAGCTGGCCTTTTTTCCTGCCTATCTGTCTGAAAGACCAACGGAAAAATCTGTTTACACTGAGCCAAATCACCAAAAGAGAATTAGAAGCCCTCTATGTGGGGCTGCCTGCAGAGCAGCCAGGAATAGTGCCTACTACCCTAGTGGCCTGAAATAATTAGGCATCTTGCTCAGCATCTTGTCCTGGACTGGGGGTTGATTTAGGCCACTGGGAAAATGAGGGCCCAGGGCTTTACCGCTCACCTACAACTCCTTAATGAGGAATACCGGAATCGGGACTCACACAGAGTAGCTGAGTCCCACCTGTTCTGAGGTTCTGTTTGATAGGACAGGAAGTGAGGCTTCTCGAACTGATATTTTTTTTTCTTTGCCTTTCGATTGGCTTTTTCCCCCAGAGTAAGCGTTTATGTTTTGGTTTAGTTGGGTTTTGGTTAGGACATACCCCTATGTGTTAGGATCTATGTGTTCTCTAGGAGCTTTTTCCCCCTTGAAGTAACTGGTTTTTTCTCCCCACCCCAATTCTCCAAACATGATGACTTTTTGGAGTGTTGTGGACATCACAGTTTTCTGGCATCCCTATGTAGTCATTCATGATGCAGGAAAAATAATGGTAAATCTACACTGACACTGCTGTTTGCGTCCTAATCTGTTCTTAACAGCTAACTTTCCTCGCAAAGAAACTTAAGTAAAAATGGAGAACCTTTGTGTTAGATATGAACTGTTAAATTTCAGTGCTGCTTACTCCTAACCGAACCGTCACCGACCCTCTTGGAAGAAAATGAGCATTGAACTTTTACTGCCTTCCAAACAAGTTTTCGAGCAACTAAGTGTATAAGCCATGTTTCCGTTTTCCTGATGGTACCACAGAGAATCGTTTCCCTCTCACAGGAAGGTTGGTATCAGGTTTGGTGGCTGTGGTAGGAGAGTACAGAGGGAAGAGGAAGAGGTGTAGGGCAAGCATTTCCTAGCAGGGGAATACTATTGCAGTTTCACAGTCAGCCTTGGCGATGTCCTTATGTTCCCTCTCTCTGAACCTTTGCCCTGGATAAGGGGGAGTTGAATTTAGCTTTAAGACCGGATTAGTAAGAAGAGAATGTGAGTGTTGGTGTGACAGGTGGGATGAGGGAGGTCAGTGGAGCCCAGGGGCCAACAACTACCATTCTTAGCAGCTTCTTTTCCTTTATGCACAAAGCCTGGCCTTGACAGATTATGTATATTAAAACTTATGTACACATAATTCTAAAAATTATGTATAACAAACCTTAAGCTGCTTTGACGCATATCCAGTTCGTACATGGGTAAGGATGTTTTGCTTAGAATTCAGTGATGCTATTTCTTTTTTACTTAGTGACTTGCTGTCATTAGAATTATTGAGAATTTTAATAAAGAGTTTACAGATGACAAAAGGGTAGTTATGGGTGTTTCTCGTTTAAGGAGGGTGGATTGACGTGTATAAAGAAATACATAGAATAAGATGAGTCATGTAATTCAAAGTGAACGATATTAGCCTGATTTATAAAGTCAAGCAGTCCAAGTGATTCATTTGTAATGTCTTCATAAACTTTCAAATTGTGCTTAACAAATAATCAGGAAATCCGAGCCTTCAGACAGTATGAAATCAAAAGAATTCCAAAGTTAGTGACCTTCAAATATTTTAGGGCAATTACTGTATAGCACTGAGACTTTTCAGATCTGCTTTTTTTCTGTAATAGGGATTGAACTCAGGGTTTGGGGTGTGCTGGGCAAGCACTCCGCCACCGAACATATCCGCAGCCCTGCTTTATTTTGTTTGGAAAGAGGGTTTTGCTGTCTTGGCGTGGGACATACAAGTCTCCTGCTATTACCATGCCCCACCCCCAGGCACTGCACCCAAGTTTGGATTTTAAGGCTTGTGCGGGCACAATGGCTTCCAAGAGGTCTTTTGTTACTGGGTTTTTATTGAAGAGCACATTGAGAGCCTCCAGTGGGAGGAGGAAACAGCCTGGGATGTGAAGTTAGGATGGATGGCAGAGGTGATTATTGTCTCTTGTTTGGCTGAATGATGTATGGTGCTACTGTCTAGAATCTGAAGGACAGATAGATTAAAGGAGAGCACATTGGAGGAGTTGGTTGTGGAAGGACGTACTCATGTAGGAGAGGATGATCCCCAGATCATGCAAACACAAGGAGCAGCTGAGGTAGCTCACAGGGGTGTGCTTGCCTAGCATGTATGAGGCTCTGTGTTCAGTGCCCTCACTGCAAACAAAACCCCAAAAGCATACAGCAGGTGATTAGCAGACATTTGAGTAATAGGAAGTAAGTCCATGTTTTCCTCCTTCCAGGGGTGCTTCCTTTTGAGACTGGAACTATTTGCTCATGACTTCAGAGGCCTGTGCTTGTCAGCATCTGTAGGTCACTGCCCTGCTCCTAAGAGCACAGTGGCTGTTCCATTCCTCACCCTCTGTGCGCCCCCCCCCCCCCATCGTCCTATACATCACTCCAGCCTCTGAGTGGCACTCACATTTTGCAGCTCTGACCTCCATCTTAGAGCCCACAGCCTCTGACCCGCTGCTGACTTAGATGTAGGCCGGTTCTGGCAGTGGGAATTTCATAGTTTCACTCAGTGACAGTGTTCCTTCATCTCCTACCCGTTCCTTAAGAAACCAGTGACTCTTACCAAAGTCCCCACCCCTTGAGTCCGGGCTGCCTCGAAGCCTTTGTAATCCTGTCTACCTCACTGTCCCGGCACTCAGTTTCCCTTTCACGGTGGCTTCTGGTCTGTCTGTCTTTCCTTCCTTGATCCCGAGCCACCATTTTCTGTCCCTTGTTCTTGGAAGCCCCTGTGGACACAGCCACACCATTTAATGATTGCTCCGGTAGATTGTGACTGTGAGCCTTATGCAGAGACCCTACCCCCATGCCTGGTGGCAGATCTCTTCCAGGCCAGTCCAGATATTTGTCACTGTCCCCCACCCACTGTGAGCCATGACCCTCTGCAATTAAAAAGGACCCGTCTTTTCCTTTACAAAGGAAAGGGGTGACCTATCTTTAGAACTTATCTAAATGTGTGTTCGGTTTCTGTTAGTTTTGACCCATGCTCCGTGGCCCCTTTTGCCTTTGCAAAAGTACATGAGGGATGTGTGATGAAGGAAACCTGTGATCTCATGAGGAAAGGCCAGATGTCATTATCCCCCTTGGGGGGGCCTAACTTATTCCTCATATACTACACCTAGACCCAGACGGAAGAGGTTCCTTTCCTACTCCAAGACACGAGTCTCTTCTGCATTTGCTCTAGATTCTTCCTTAGTCAGAATACGTTCTCTAGGGTTCCCTCTATATCCTGTGCCCCCCCCCACACACTTCAAGGTCGCTGGCTTTTCTCAATACTTCAGACTTCCTTGGTGTACATCACACTGTTGATCTGTCCATCTCTGACTCTCAGAGCACTTGATTTCGATTGTAATCTCACTAGTCTTCTGTTTCCCAGATGGAATGGCCTGATCTTCTGACCTGTCCGTGACAGCTACAAACTCCTCTGTGAGAACCCAGGCCCTTGCTTCTGTGAAACCCCTCCTTCTTGGATCTCTCCCCTTCCCTCTCCCGCCCCATCAGCGAGCTCATTCCCGACCTTACTTTCACCCTTTACTAACCTCCTTACTCTTAGGCTAGTTGCTATGTTCCAACCTGTAACATCACGGGCCCAGAATTTCAGTGCAGTTGCTGGATCCTTGTTGGCTAGTATCTATCAGTCCTGCCCCTAGAGGCTAAGTCTAATTTAGAAACAGTCTTAATTCCTATGTAAAAACACCAGCTGAGCCACGTGTAAATCTCAAGGGCAGTGCTTTGGTTTCTTCCCATGGCTTGTCCCTGTGGCCCTCTGTCCTTCCTAACGGGGAAAACTACGTGGAGGCCTACCTAACAGCAACTGTATCCATCAGCAAAGCTCACGGTGGGTTTCGGGAACACTCTAGCAGTGAAAAAGGTAATGACACAGAGAGGGAGGTAATGTGTGGGAGTAGTAGGCTTGAAGGTCGGAGTGACTCTCGGGTCTGTTTTGAAGACCAGAAGCGGCTTGGTGTGATTGAGTACTCCTGCAGCAAAGGCAAGAGGATTCCTGTAAGCTTGAGGCCAACCCACATACTTGCTGGCTGGTACAGCCAGGCAGTCTCCTGTAGGAGAAGCTAAGTGTAATTTAGAAAGTCTGACTGCTGAATAAAAACAATAGCTGAGTCTTACAAACAGGGCAAAGGCAGACATTTTCATGATAAATGGTATGTATTCTAGCCAGGGCAGCCTTGCTTCAAACAAACAAGTAAGCAAGTCGTATGAAGACCCGAATCAAATCATTAAGTGTGTGTGTGTGTGTGTGTGTGTGTGTGTGTGTGTGTGTGTGTGTATGTGTGTGTATGCATCTGTGTTCTCTGCCTTGGATTTGGAGACATGTATGTCTCAGACTTGGAAAATATCTCTAAAGACACAGGGGATAAAAAGAAAAATAATAAAAGCATACAGGAAACAGCTGCAAGTAGCCAAGACGAGCTCCATACCTAAGATTTCAGAGAACAGTGTGATCTTGGGCCTTGGGTAGAACTTATTTTTAGGAATCGCGGTGCATTGTTTAGCCTTTAGATATAGCAAAGTTCATCCTTCGACACCCTGTGGTGGAATGAACTCCTGAAACATAGACACCATACCAAGTAAGGCATGAGAAGAACCCATGTCTGAGATTCTGAGAAGAGAGCTGCTGGGCAAAGGGATGCCTGGCCTGAGGAGACAAGACCTTAGCACATAGAATCACAGAGCTGGTTCTGCAAATACCACAAATAAAGGAGTGGAGAAGTGTATTTGTTGCGAGTGTTGGTGTTAAGACTAAAATTAATGAAAGTTGATGTGATAACCTTTTCATAAAGCAGCTGACTAAAGAAGGCAGGCTTACAATATCGTGTAAAAGTGCAACCCAGGAGTAAGTCAGCTCAATGACTCAGAGCTAAAGGAGAGAAAAAAAAATCAATTATTAGTCAGTAAAAAAAATATAAATTATAAATGAGGAATGAATGGCTCTAAGAGCTTTGGGATGAGATCTGAAACACTGGACAAGCATAGAGAAGGCTTTCTCCTCCAGCTGAATGTCAAGGGGCTGCTTCATACTCACTGGGCATCATGGCTCCAACTGTCTCCACAGCATGGACACCTCAGAGCCCACACGGGGCTCGTCAGGCAAATAGAAAAGCCGACTTTCCTTTTCCTTGTATCCGTCATGCTGTAGCATGATGCTTTGTTTTAAATTGCTTTCTTAAAGCTCACACAGGCTTCAGAACTGCCTGTGTAGCCTGGGTGGCTCATTGCTCAGCTGTCCCGTCAAGAGAGCCTACAGTGAGAGGACATTAGCAGTCTGCTGAAGTACTTCTATCAAGGCCATGCTCCACCCACAACATCCCTCCAACAGAAAAGAGAACTGGGTGCACCTTGCGTCCCTTAACACATAAAGGGTGTCCAGCACCAGGCAAGCCTCCGGGCTTTGGAGCCACACTTAGAACCTAGCTTTCGTGACAAGTGATGTGAAAGGAGCTATCTAACCTTGAGAGCACTTAGGAAGGACGGGATTTTAGCTGGGGCAACCTGAGGCCTAGGCTGTGATGCAAACTGCTCTGCCTCTTAGGCCACGTGCTCTCTTAAATTCAGAGGTGTTGGGCACATTGGTAGTATTAAAACATACATACCTGGCACAGTGTGGATGCTGAGTGGGTTGGGATGGGTGTTGTTCTTCTGTTAACAGTTATAGGTTAAAGCTGGAGAAGCGGGGGTGGGGGGTGGTCCCGAGCAGGGGTCCCGAAGTAAGGGACCACGTGGGAGAGCATAGCAGGTTCCATAGCAGGTGAGGGCGACCGAGGCAGAGGGAATAACAGGCCAGGCAGACAGAGCTTGAATGAGGAGTTTATTTAGAAAGGGGAGTGCGGGGGGAGAGACATAGAGGCACTGGGAACAGAAGAGGAGAGAGGGAGAGAGAGAGAGAGGGAGGGAGGGAGGGAGGGAGGGAGGGAGGGAGGGAGGGAGGGAGAAGAGAAGAGCTGGAAAGAGCAAAGAGATCATAAGTGGGCAGGGGCCTGACTTTTAAAGGGTCCTTTGCCCCTGCCTGCAGACTAGTACTCACGGAACCCTGGGCTGCCCAGGGCACTGCCTGAGTGCATTCTGCCAGGTGACAGGGGCAGGCCAGCGTAATGCCCGAATCCTTACAGTGGGCCCTAAAGCAAAAGTCAGATCATCTGCAACAGAGAATTGCACATTTTTCGAGAAACAGTTCTTGGTGAGTTATTTGAAGGAACATTTCATTACAGGACCCAATGCCGTTATTGAACAAATGCCCCTCATGATTGGGATCTTGTTGAACCTGCCACAAAAAAGTCCTGTGGACTCAAAGCAGTCCGTTTCATGTTTAGTAAATTCAGTATCAAGCTGCGAGGACCAAAGGGCAAAAACTAAAGTCCAGCTTGATGGTAATAACCTGCAGAGATGTCATGCCCTTTTGGATGCTGGGCTGTATGTACACTCAATCAAGCTACTCTTCGGGCTCGTCCCCAGTGGTAACAACGTGTACACTGGGGAACTGAGAGGCGGAAGCAACAGTATTCCACTTACTATCAGATTCAGCGAGCTTCTCAGGAGTACTCTCCTTCCAGGCCCTCACATATGATAAGCAAGCAGTCTACCAATGAATTACATTGCCAGTCCTGCAACTCTGGGCCCCCCAAAGGGGAAGTACTTCTGGCACAGGGTAAAGGAAGAACACTGTTGAGCTTCAGACACTGTCTGCTGCCTGGAAATCCCCCTTGCCTGCGTCTTCAGGCCAGCGTTATGAAAGAGCACTCACTGTACTGGGATTGTCCGTCTTCATGAGCAGGAGAGGAAGGCAGAGAAGACTATGTGAGGACATGTGGGCATGGAAAGACGCTTTGGGCATCCCCCTGACCCTTTGTAAATATGGGTGCATACGTGCATCCACCCTGGTCTGAGAAGGGTAAGGCTTTCAGAAGGGTCTGACTCTGGAAACCACCAGAGAAGCAGTCAGGACCTATTGATGTGCTAGCCAAGGAGGGACAAGATGAGAGCCATTTTAGCTTCAGGAGCAACTGGCAATCAGGGGCTGCTGTCCCTCAAGTCCCCCTTCCAACGCTTCCTTGAGAACTGCTCCCAATGTGAGGAGATCTCTGCAATGGAAGAGAAGATTGTGGTCACGGACGCACAGCACTCAGACCTTCGAGAGCTAGCAGTGGCGAGGTTAGTGAGTGGGTCTCGCTGTTGCCTCTCAACTCTAACGGTGTTTATACCAAGACCGTACGCTTCCAAAGCTACAGCCAGTCACTGAGCACAGTGTGATCATAAGGGAGCTGGGCCGTTCCATTTCAACACAGGCCTTGTTATGCGGGGTAGTTTCAGTGTCCCATCGGTCTAGCTGGACCTTCATACGGTCTGCTGTGGCCTGAGACTCTTACAGCGTTCTCCCTTTACACGCATCAGGGTGTGAGACCTCCCTTGCCTATTTCTGCTTCATGTGGCCTTTATGCTGGCCCCGTATTCCTGCTGGCAAATCTCCTGTATGTCTAATTTGACTCTGGTGTCTGCCTTTTGGAGGCCTGAGTTGAGATGCCATGTGATTTTTTTAATACACTCTAGCGCGCGCGCGCGCGCACACACACACACACACACACACACGCCTCCATTCACAGGTGCATCTGGGTCAAAATAACGATGCAAAAGTCTAATGCAAAACTTTATAAAACCCAATTCAAATGACATATGCTTATTGGAAAACAATGGGAAAGCTCTCTTGAGTACTGTGATGGGGCGGATCCCCACGTTGTACTAGGTGGAAAGGGAAGGAATAAGACAGTGTGTATGGAGTGTGGTGTCCCTGTTGTGATTGTGTGTGTGTGTGGGAACAAAAAGAGGCAAGGGGAGCTTCTCTGAAGAGCAGTCTCATCTGCTTTCACTTTGAACCTTGAAGCTGCACTGCTTTTTACCGGTTAAGTTGAAACGTGGATCTTCAGAGAATCAGTTTACTGTTTTATTTATTTAAAGGTCAACCCTGTATTCAAGATTGCATAGAACTTCCAGTGACATGGGTAAAGCCACGCGTATGCGTGGTGAGTATCAGGACCTCCCCAAACTAATTGTCCCAAGTGGACAAAGACTTCCCAGGCCGTCCAGAACGTACAAGTGGGTCCTGACTCACCATTCGTAGACTGTGGGCCTCCCGATGACAGAAGTGAACACAGAATCCTTCAGCTCTAGGCTGACTCACATGTCAGCCCAACCGTATTTCTGGTTTGAAATGGGTTTTGCTTTTCCTAGAAGTAAGTATGAACCATCATTTCCCAGTAATGGCCTACGCTCAATTATACCTCATTTCTATACCTTAGACGTCCCTCAAATAGTCCTTTAGGCCTGGCTGCTCATCAAGGTGAATGTAAATCATTGTGGTGAGCACTTGAAAGGAGCCTCCACGTGGTCCTCACGAATGTGTCTGATGAATCGTTAATTCTTTGCTAACCTGTGGCACCTGTTAGGTGTGCAAATGCTTAGGTTTGTCCTTTTTTGAATTCCGGGTCTCTACTGGGCTCACGAACTGGTTTTGAGTAAACAATCTGTAGTATTCTCCAAGGAAACATTGCTGTATTGTCTTATGACTTCATGCACCGATCAGACACATTCAGATTGTCTCATGTGAGTCCTAATGCAATTTCATCAATTTTAGCATGAATTATCTCTGAAAATACTTTAGTTCATTCTTGTTACCTTGAAAGCAAAATCCAAAAGGGCTAGAACACTTGAGGTCTGACCTCAAGTGTGTCTTCCCTTGGCATTGATAAGTCTTCACATGTTTGTCTCTTATCCACTTTGGAGGAAAACAGGCCCAGAGAAACTCTGCCCTTGAGTGACCACAGAACAATGTATCGATGTCCAGCTCCTGGAACGCCTATCAATTTTGACAGTTGTAGCTTTGATCCGGCTGGCAGGTTCTCATGGCTATGCCCTCACCAGGCACATTTTCCATCCCCTCTTCCTTATTGCCAACCACCAGTCCTAAGAGGCGTTTGTCCTCCATCACTGCTACCCGCGTGGGATAGCTTGGGAATAAAAGAAGCTCAGTTCTGAACACAGAAGGAGATGCATCTCAAGATTCCTGGTATCACGTCCTGTGCACACTTCTAAAGTTATTTTTAAAAATGTCTTTGCTACTATTATGAGGAATTTGTTTGTTGACCAGTGAGCTATTTACACAAGAGCTGTTCTGTCTAAACAGTAACTGGCTGGATTCTGTTCTTAAAAAGGTTTTAGTCTTTGAAGTAATTTCCCTTTTTATTCCCTTTTTATTATGGGCATGTTTTGTTGATGGTTTGTGTCTAAGTGGACTGCCTGCAAGTAGTTTTATTTTATTTTTGGAGACAGATTCTCATGTAGCCAAGACTGGCCTTGGACTTGTTGTGTAGCCAAGTATGAACTAGAACTTCTGTCCTTCCCGAATGCTAACATTGCACATGTATGCCACCATGCCTAGTTTTATGTAGTGGTGGCTGTTGAACCCAGGGCCTTACCAACGGAACCACATACCCAGCCTGCAAATTATTGCATTAGTCTGTCATTCTCTTTCACCTTAATGGACACATTACTTTCTCTCAACTATTAGCTGCTTCTACCCTATTTACTATCATGTGGAGGTCGAAAGATAACTGTGGGAGTCATGCTTCCCACATGTGTATTATGGGGAATTGAACTCAGATCTCCAGGGTTGGTAGAAAGAACCTTTACCTGGTGAGCCATCTCACCCCAACCCATTTAAAAGTTTTGTAGATTGTTCCATATTAATGTGAATATTTTAAAATGTTAAAAGTTGTCTTTCCTTTTGTTTGCATTTAATCAGGGATGACTATAGTCTTGAGGTTTTCCCCTTTTGTTAATTTGCTTGGCACTGCTGTGTATATCGAGTATCTTATGAGTGGTGTGCCCTGTAATGGGTAGAAGATCTGTCCCCCAAAAAAACCTACAGTCCAGTGAGGGGATCATTAAAGAAATCAAGGAATGGTCTTGTTAAATTGCAAGATCGGGAAAGACCTCCCCATCCATCCATCTATGGATAGCCACTTACCCGCTATTCATGTGTTCATTTATACACCCCCTCACCTTCCATCCATCCAGCCACCCATCTGCCACTCATTATTCAACCATTTATATACCTCCATTTATTCTTTCCCATAGATGCCACTCAAATGGCTTCTCCAGGGACAGGACACTTAAGCAAAGCTTTGAAGGATGAGTAGACAGAGCTGGTAGGTAGACCAGCTGGAGGAGAACCAAATCTACTGTGAAAAAGACCTCTGTACATTGAAGGGAGGAAGAAAGAGAGTGTATGTTCTGACTCGTTGAGGAGGGGAGAGAAGGTCTCAGTGGAGGATGATGCTGGGGAGGAAGGCACAGATGAGAGCCTGTTTGGGATTTTATTGTAAGGTCTCAGTAAGAAACCTGATTAGTCACCTTCCCCATTGCCTGAAGTGGGGCACAGGAAAGCAAAGCGGAAGAAGGCAAGTACTATGAGAATTTGAGAAAGGTAGGCATTGCATCCCACCTTCTCTCTTGAGTCTAATACTTACCCTGAACCAGGCTGAGACCCCTTCCTCTAGAACAGGAGAAGCTGGGGAAGAAAAAGATGCATGCCGATTCACTTCCTGTAGTGGTTTAAAATTATTAATTTTGTTTCAATATACACGCACTGTGTATGTGACCTCAATACCTAAACAAAATAAGCGTTGCCTCTGTGTTCTTTTAGTTTATTGTCAATATAAAGTCAGAATAATTTGAAACGTTGATATTAAAAGTAAGAACCCAAATTTAATGTGACAGATGATGTTTTGCATTTTCAAATGTTAGGGCACTACGCACAGAAGCACAGCTTCCAAGCCCAGCGCTTGCATCCTTCTGGATGTTTGCGGGCTCCAACACATGGTCTTCAGGGAGCCTTTGTTTTCAGTGTTCTAGTTCACCTAGTTGCCTATGGCTTAGTGACAATTCATAGTCAGCCTGCCTCTCATTAGTTAGAAACAGTAAAGACTCAGTGCTAAGGTCTGTTTGAGAATAAATGCATAATCAGTCCTGCAAACCAAGTCATGGTCAGTCCCAGAGGGGAAAAACCAAGAAAGATCTACCTGGCCCCTTAAGACCCTTGGATGAATTTCCATGGGAGACAACTCTCCTTTGTGGAAAGCAATCCTAAATAAAGAACAGATTATTTCCAGACTCCCTACAAGTAAAAAGGGAAACTATTTCTTCTCACATAGCGCTATGGTGACAAGTAAAGTTGTTTCTTCTAGCACTCCAAAAAGGATCATTAGAACCTGGGAGGAGCAGGAGATTGAGTGTAAGGACAGACCATGGGCGAGGTCACAATTTCCTGTTGTTTTTGCCCCTGGTACCCAGGACAGACAAGATTAGAAAGGGGATGGAGATGTCTTTGCCTCTTTGGTCAACTGGCTGAAAAAGGTGTTGACCACTAGCCTCCAATACCCTTCACAGGTTTTATAGAAAGTGTTTGGACCTTAGGCACATACAGAACAGTTCTTAAAGAAGATCTGGAAAACTCAAGAGTTCCCAACACTTTATACGGTTGTAGAAAGCAGCCAGTAAAAGAAATGCGTGTTTTGTGACAATGCAAAAAAGAAAAAAAGAGGGGGCCAGTATAGTCTTCACCCGTACGCTGATCATGTTAAGGTTAGTAAACTGGAAATGTCAAACAGAGCTGGCATTCAGGGTTCTGAATTAGCGTAACCATTGTAGTCCATCAGTAGCGGCGATTGTTTAAGCAGGAGAAGACCATCTATGAAGGAGCACATTTGCAGACAGATTTTACTCCTGGAAGAAATGATTCACAAGAGATGAAGGCTAATATTCAGAAGGTTTAGGCTTTGTTAAGACAACAATGAAACAAACAAGCAAAAAAAAAAAATATGGGTCTGTAAAGGCAATCAGATGGAAAAATAGGAAAAATGAGAGAAGACATGGGGTTTGCCGTCAGCATAGTTTGGAAAGGTTTGGGACAGATTGAATATAGATAGAAATGTCCAGATTTACCCCTGGATATAGTAAGGGCTTGAGGGCAGAAGTGTCTCAGTTATTTCCTTCCTGGACGTCTGGAAGGGTGACATCAACCTCATAAAATAATCAGCACCAGCTCAGGGCAAACAGGTCACAGTCTCTGAGGTACCCTTGTAGTGGGCCTAAAATACTACCTAAACCCTTCTCCATTGGGCACTGGGTTTTTGCAGTTCCAGAATTTCCTAAGGAATCAGCTTTGGGCCTTCAGGGCATTGAGGAGAACATCTACCAATAAACCTATAAGCGAATCTCATTCTCTGTGTGGGGGAGCATTACCGGGAACTTCCTTGGGTCACCTGAGTCCTAGAGTTGAAGTATGGAGAAGCCCGGTGACAGATCTTCTCCTGACCTAACATGGATAAGAATGACAGATCGGTAGCCTGTGGCGGTGGCATGTGAAGGGAAGGGCAGAGGAAAGACATGCCTATATTTCAGAGTCACAGGGCCAAGGAGCCTACAAGGTAGTTGCTGTTATCACTTCAACCTCATAGAGGCACAAAGGCTCATCACAACTCTTATCTGGAATGTGGCCTAGCAGGGATTCAAACCCAGAGCCTCTGTTCTTTGCTTCAACAACCGGCTGCTCTGTGCACAACTCATGTGGGTTTTGTTGGAAAGTAAAAGAAATCCGTAAAAGCATCTCAACTCTGCTGAAATGATCTACCAGGGGAATCCAGGCACGAAGGGTTAAGAGCGACGAGAGATAATTTTCCAGCTGGTAGTGAGGAAGGTCGGTGGTGAAATAAGAACAGCTCTTACCTTGTGTATCACAAAGTACATGTTAGATCTGGTTATTTATGTGTCTTAAGTTCTTTTAGAAAACCTGAATAGAGTTGCTTTCCAGGAGCCGTCACCTGTACCCTGTATCCTTTTATTCTTAGAGGGTCTGTGGCTTGTTGGTTAGTCCCTTTCGCATCGTAGGGATATCATAGAAAGAGAGGAGAGACTGTGCTTGCACATAAGTGAATGGAAAAATCTGGAAGCCTTCTGGCAACATGTGAACATTCCCAGCACCCCGCAGTGCAGAAGCCAACATTTGCCTGTTTCCCAAGCTGTGATGAGCAACGGAGTTGTTTTCCCTCTGTAACCGTGTTTCCAATCCTTTCTGAAAACCCTTGTGTAGGTCAATAGTGGGGTGCTAACAGCACACATCGGAAAACCAGGGTGGCCACATTGAAAGCTTTTGATGGCACAATCCACATTCACTTGGTATTGCTTAGGAACTCCTCATTCTAACTCTCCTCCTGATGGGATCTATTTGTATCTCCGGGTTTAGCCCTGTAGACTTGGAGGGTGTGGTGAAAGATGAACGGGCAGCGCTCAGCCACAAGGGGAGAAAAAACGTCATCCAGCCCTTAGAATAGCAACAGCAATAAATATGGTCATGCAGTTCTGCTGCTGAGGCTAGAAAGGCAGGTCGGATCACATTTACACACCCAGTAGTCTTGCTTGGCTGTAATGGGTGGCTCGGGTTTGTCAGAATCAAGCACAGAAGTTGAAGACTCCTTAGGCGCTTGTTTTCCGAGTGGTTACTCAGTACAGAAAGGAGGAGGGCGCAGAGCACAGAGCTCACCACAGGGCTAAAGGAAATGCCAGCACCCTTCTGGCCCCAAGGGGACACTCTGAATTGACTTTTGGGACAGCTGGCTCAGGGCTCTTGAGACCTGAGTCCAGAACTTCCTTGCCCATTGGTCTGAGAACTTGCTGTTATCTGCAGCTGCCCCAGCCATCAAGGCACATGCGTAATGAGGACGGTGGAAAAAGGACTCCTGCTGGTTGGTCATCGGTTATTTAAAGAAAGCCCATTGGAGTTCAGCCACTTGATTGAACGGAATCAGCACCTTTTGCCCTGGGAGGTCCGGGAGGACTATGTCTCTCTCCTTTGAAAGTCCCTCCTCTTCCCTTGACAAGACTAAGCCAGTGGACGCCAGCTGTTTCTGGGACCTACATGCTTCGCTTTCATGAGCCCATTTTCATAACTATTCCACTCTCACAAGTGGCATGGCCATTTGTGTTTGTGGTTTTGCCAACCTCACCTTCTTTTGCCCCTTGGAATTGTCGAGACCAGGCTCTCACGCTTTCATAACCAGCACACAAGAGGAGTCTGGGCTGCAGTTTTTAGGCGAAGCCTGGCAGCCGGTTCTCACCTTGTGCTTCCAAAATCAAAGCGTAACCTGAATCTAACCTCTTCTCTTTGTCTGTTAAACATCTTTGCTCTGAAATTATAAAGCCAAGCTCCTTCTTTGTGTGATTTTTGCAGTTCATTGATCCCTCCAATCTCTCCCCACAGGGGAGTGCTGGAAGTAGGTTCATCTTGGACACATGTTACCTGCTTCTCTTATAGGCGCAGGCTCCACCCTGGGCTGTCATGTGCCTCTGTTATGTGCTGAGCATTTGTGTTCATGTCTTCTCTATAGACCACAGTGTTGTGTTTATTTGGAAAATACCAATTTTTTTTTTTTTTTTAAAAGGACAAAGAGTTTGGATACAGGGTTAGCACAAAATCAGCACTGTATTCTGTTGTAATGGTTAACTCAGTTTCTGCAGGATCTTTTTAAGACCCAGAAGATGAGTGGAGTAGGTTTAGATAGCACCAGCCCCTGTGCTTATTCGGTCAACATCCCTCGTGACGTTAGGTGGATAAGAAAAAAATCATGCCAATATGTTGTAGTTCATGCCAAAGGAACCAAGATGACCATTTGATGCCCAGACTCTGCTCTTCCAACAATCTTATCTTGTCCTATTTTTATATTCAGAGAGGAAAATCAAGCAATGCTTACAACATTAGCTCTTTCCGTAAAGCTGCGTCTCTGAATTTTGTTCCCTTCCTTCTTGTGCCTAGAGACTGTGCAGACACAAACTAAGCCCTCTGCTTTCTATTTAGCAATGAAAAGAACACACTCCACAGATGCTTGAAAAATAAACTCCAGTGTAAATTTGAGTTACAGAGACATGCACAAATGATCTTAAGTCTCTGAAAAGATTCCTTTAAACACAAAAGAAGAGAAATGATAAAGTACCTTGGAAGACTCCCGAATCACTTATGGGGAAATAGTAAGACATAGGCATTTTGCTGGCATTGTGCAGTTACGGAAGGATAGTTAAAATATGCATAAGCACGTTTTAAATTAGTAGGAAAACACTTTGGGAAACAACCAATTAAAAGCTACAGTTTACAACACAGGCATTAAGTAGCCTCTACGGAATATGCTTGTCGCAAGATTGTATCCCAGAGATTTCACAGTTGCCCCCATCTGTGAATAGACCTCTTTACTCCCAGAACACCAACAAAGGGAAGGTGGATGGATGAACTTACTGGTTTTATTTCAATAGAACACATTAGAAAGACACTCCTTTCTCCACATGACCCTGGTGTCTCTTATCTTCACATTATAAATGACATTGCAGAATATTAACACAATCACCAGAGGTGTGCTTGTTTAATAATCTACTAAACCGAGCATGAAGGAACTCACGAGGAGCTACGAATAGCATTTAGAGTTTTTAATCATCATTTGTTATCTATTTTGATAGAAACTTTAATACTTCCCAGTGACTATGATTATTTCAAACGTGTTTTTTAAAATTATGAATGCCTGAAGTTTATTTTGAAAACAATGTCTCCTTTTGAGATAATCTTTCTGTATTTGGCCTTGAGGTTGCAGTGATTCTCCTGTCTCTGCTTCATGACTACTGGGATTACAAGTATGTGCCACCATGTCTAAAGCCCCTGAAGTGTGTCTCGGTATTTGGTGAACATAACACAATCATTAACAGTCAAGCAGTGCAAACATCTCCTTGTTTTATTTTCCTGTTGTTCATATCCATGCATTTATTCTGAGCATGTGCATCATATTTCACTGTAGAGAGAGGGGGGTGAGAAATGTCTCAGAGTTTCTATTGCTGTGATCAAACACCACGACTAAACGCAAGCCGAGGAGGAGTTTAATTTCTGCTCACATGCTCATTACAGATCACGGTCCTTGTTGAAGGCAGTCGGGGCAGGAAGCTGGAGGCAGGAGCTGATGATGATGTACAGGCCACCGACCGGTGCTCCTGATGGTGTGCTCACTGAGCCTGCTTCCTCCAACAATCCAGACCACCTGTGGGCGTGGCACTACCCACGGGGAATTGGCTTCTCCCAGGTCAATCGTGAATCGAGATGGTATCCACCACACTTGCCTACAGGCCAATCTGATGGAGGTATTTTCTCAGTTATGTTCTCAGATATGTCTAGGTTTGTGTCAAGTTGACAGAAACAAAACAAAACGACCACCATTACAAGAGAAACCCAATCCTTCCCAGCAGAAATGGAAGTCAGAGTGAATTTTCTACAAACAAAACAAAACAAAACAAAACAAAACAAAAAAACAAAACGGGGGGGGGGGTTAGTGACTTACTAACACAACTCTTTGGGAGACTGGAAAATTAGGTTATTATAAAGGAAGTAATCTCAAAAATCAGGGCTTCTTGAATTGGTAAGCTGTACTTGGTGGTAAATATAATTGTTTCCTGTGGACCCTTGAAAGAGGACAGTTTGTCAACCCCAAAGCAGAATCCACTATTATTATTCTTCAGTTAGGATGGCTTTTGCTTCACAGGTGACAGGCAGAGAACTTCTGTGCTTTTCCAGGGTGGCTCTTGGGACCCACAGCCTGAGAACTCTACCTGGTGGCTTTTTCTATCCGTTTTGAAACTGTTCCAAGTTATTGCCTATTATGACTGATATGAAGTCAGTCTTTTGCCTCTAACCTGCTTTTCTGCTCTGTAAGTTCTACCAAGGAGACAGGAAGGTAGTTGTCCAGTTTGATGTTAATGGGAGAAACGTGGAGGCTTGCTACAGTTCCTTTGCTGAGTCTTGCTGGCAGAGATGAAGGCTCATTGAAATGGATACAGGTAGCATATTCCCAGGTGAACAGCTCATCAGAGGGACCGCTCTTTAAGAACTGCTGTGATGAACGAAATATGGAAGCTTCCCTATGCCAAACCATTGAAATTCTTCATGAAATCAATGTGTTCTGTCATCTTACTGAGATAAAACTTATGCAACTTTAAGAGCAGACTTTCAAAAATTAAAAATCTGTTATGTACATAGAAAATTAGGATTATCTCCACTTTCTCTTGACAGTAGCAGCATCAATACCAACTGAACACCCAGGGACTGGCTTGCCCAAGCTCTGCTTTAGCCGGCACCATTAACTGGGTCCCTGTGAGTTATGTAAGATTTGTTATTGGAGGGAATCTCTAAATTATTTCCTCTGATCCTTTTTTCCTCCAAGAGCAAATGCTATTTATTTCCCCACTATGGTTTATTGATTCAAGAGGCCCTAGTTTGAAGTGACTGTTGATACTTGCCGTGGATCTGATTCATTTTCCGTCTTCCAGGAACGACTAGTAGTGTTAATATTAAACTGAATTCTTCACAGAATCCCTTTGGTGTGCAGCAGCTTTGCCCCGGCACTCATCAATGTTTACCTTGTGCACAGAGTCCCTTTGGTCAGCTAATGTCATGGTCATGTGATATTTGCTTGTGCCTACATGCCAGTCAGCGTGAATGAATGCTCCCTTCTCTTTTCCTGTGCGGACTTCACTTGCAAATCCTTGCAAGTGCAAGTGCAAATTCACTTGCAAATCATGATTCCCATGGTCTAGACAACCCAGTTCCTGGGTGCCTCCTATTTATTAGTGGTACTGCCCTCAAGAGAGAGTGGAAAGAATCTTATTTTCCTACATGTACAATCCATGTTTTTTTTTTTAAATTTGGAAAAAATCTGCCTTTAATTGTTTAATTGATTAAATATATTCTCTGGAGAATATCACTGTATCTGTTTCCTAATTTATCCAGAAAGAAAAATAGCAAGGAATGTTGTTTTCTTAAAAGCTAGAGACCTCTTGTGGTCATTTATAATAATACTTTAAAAACAGATTTATTCAAATTTGTCAAATTTCCAGATTTCTGGTTTAGGTAATGTTCATTTAAGAATAGAGGTATTGCCTAAAACCCACAAAAATACATCACAGAAGCAATAGGGTTCTACACTCATAACATGTATGTATGTATGTGTGTACATATGTGTGTGAATGAAATACATATATTCCAGTGATAGGGATACTGTCTAATACATTAAAACTTTATCAAGTCATCAAACACAGGAAAGTATAGAAATAATAACTTTTGTTAAAGAACTTTTCCAAGTTCTGTATAATTGTGTACCAGGATATATGGTAAATTTTCATTATAATTTATAGGTAAGGTGACTAAATCTCAGAGAAATTGTGTGATGTACTTTTTTTTACAATATCAAATCCAACTGGACCTCATTCACTAAGGATTAATTAAGTGGCTAGGAACTTCAGACATAATTCACCAGAGACTGCCAGGTTACAGGACTATCATTCTGAATTCACTTAAATTTTTTTTCTGTTTTATTTTTTGAGAGTTTATAAGGCATATACTATTTTTTGTTTGATTGTTTGGTTTCACCATATAAACCTGGCTGGCCTAGAAATTCCTCTGTAAACCAGGCTGGCCTCCTACCTCTGCCTGCCTGTGTGCTACCACCGTTTGGTTGTTGTTGTTTTAGATTTAACATTTTCTTTGACTGACTGACCTGACTCTCCTGCTTTGTCCACAAGTCGCTATGTTTTCTCTTCCATTTTATCTATCCTAGTGATTTACCTGGATCTGGCCCTTGTCCTCCAGCTGCCACAGTAATACAATGATGTACACAGGTATGAAGTATTTTATTACTTTGAAGTGGCCTTAATTAGTCTGGAAACTAAAAGGAATCTTAGGATCATAGAATTTAGAAACAGTAGTTTATACCTGCCACCTAAAACAAAACAGAACAAATCTCACAACTTTCCTTATCACTTAATAGTATTCTTTTATGTTTACTTTTTAAGAGGTAAAAACAACATTCATTATAGGATATTTAGGATATAAAATGTTGAAAGAAATTAAAAAGGAGCTGGATGTGGTGGTGCATAACTTTAATCCTGGCATTTGGATCTCTATGAGTTCAAGGCCAGCCTGGTTGACATAGTGAAATCCAGGTCAGCCAAAGCTACCTAAACTAAAACACTGAAGGGAAGAGAGGGAGAGAAGAATTAAAGGTGAACGGGAGGGGGGAGGAGACAGAGAGACCATCTATATTTTACATGCTTGATATGTTAGAGAGGACAGATAATAAATGCTAAGTAGCATCTAGAACACCATGTTGATTTAAAGACAGTGTGTTAAATGTAATTGTAGTCACTCTTTCTCTGTCTCTCGGTAAGTAAAACTATGGTGGTTTGGGCCTGGAGAATTAGTTGGCTTATCAGTTAAAGAGCACTGGCTGCTTTTCCAGAATGTGGGTTCAAATCTAGCACCCACAAGGTGGCTCACAACCAACTATTATTACTCCAGCAGGTGATAGCCCCCAGGCATGGTCCTTTTCTGCATCATATTAGTCAGCTATATTGTATGCCAGTCATTAGATCTTACATGGCAAATCTTTGTAGTTCCAGTATCTAGCAAAATGCCTACAACATAGTGCTCAAGTAATATTTGATAATTAATTATAAAGGAATTTACTTCACAGCCATATTTGTACAAATTTTCTGGGAAGAGAAATTTTATTAGTTTGCTATTTTTACAGATTTTAAGAGCTATGCAGTTATACGTAGAGTTAGAATATAGAGTCTGAAGTCCTGCTCATGGTTATAAAAAGACTACTGTACATATTATTATTATTTTATTTTACAATTCCAATCACAGTTCTTCCTCCCACCCCTCCTTCTCCCAGTCCACTCCTATCCACTCCTCCCAACAGGCGAGGGCTCTCATGATGAGTCAAGAAAGTCTGGCACATTAAGTTGGGGTAGGACCAAGTCCCTCCTCGCTGCGTTACGACTGAACATGGCATCTCACCATAGGGAAAGGGCTTCCACAAACAAGCTCAAGCACCAGAAAAGATCCAGATCCTACTGTCGGGGCTCCTCAGATAGTCCAAGCTTCACACCTGCCTCCCACATACGGAGGGCCTCATCGGGTCCCACGGAGGCTCCACAGCTGTCGTTACAGAGTTCATGAGTTTCCACGAGCTTGGTTCAGCTGTCTCTGTAGATTTCTCCATCACGATCTTGACCTCCCTTGCTCGTGTATCCCCTCCTTCCTCTCTTCTTCTGGATTCCCAGAGCTCGGCCTGGTGCTTTGCCGTGGCTCTCCGAACCTGGTTCCATCCAAGGCTCTATGATGGTAGCTGGGGTATATATTCTCCAATCTGATTACAGGGGACCCTCTCCACTATTGCTAGGAGTCTTAGCCTGTGGATTTTTGGGGATTTCCCTAGCACCAGGTTTCTTCCTAACCCCACAGTGACTCTCTCTATCTTTCCTTGCTCTACTCAACCGTCCCATTCCCTCATGTTCTCATCCGCCATCGCCTCCTCTTACTGACCCCCTGACCCCCGGTTTATACAGGAGATCTCATCTAGTTCGTAAAAGGCAACTGGGTTTGTGTGAATAGTATTGACGTTGATTGTACTATGTTAATATATGCACTCAGTTTACACAAAGTCCCTATAAGTGAAATAAAATGATCTTTACACCAAAAATAGAAAAAGCAGGACTCAATCCCAGGTATTTCCGCTATAAATGTCCATATTTAACCAAACGGCAACTTTACATTGACGTTGTTGATTTATTGACGAGATACATATTTTGTGACTCCACAGTAATATCTTCTAATGAAGATTTATTGATACTCAATCCAATTACTTTGCCCACTATAACTTTTCCGCCAAAGTAAAACCCCTGGGTGTCTTACAAAATTGGTGCTGTTATGTCCAAGCAACATCCAAAGCCCACAAACAATTTGCTATCAAAATTTTTCCTCGTCCTCCAAACCAGACAGTCATATTTTAGAAATTTTCCCTGCCTAAAAAAAATCATCTACTCTTGTCTCAAGTAACTTCTCAAGGGCCTCTGCAGACCAGGTGCCCTAGCTTCCCGGGGAGAAACTACATTTCCCAGAAGCGAGTTCGTCTGCGGAGCGCGCCCTTCCTGCAACAGGGTGCCTTGGGAAACCGAAGGACGCTGCGGGAGCATCCCGGGCGAGGGTGCCCACTGACGAGGCTGCCTGACCCTGCACCCCGGAATGTCTCGGCGGCAGGACGAGGCGCGGCTGGGCGCACCCGGGAGGGCGGAAGGCCGGCCGGACGCGGAGGTCAAGCTCATTCTGTACCACTGGACGCACTCCTTCAGCTCTCAAAAGGTAACGGCGGGAGCCCAGGGCCGCGCTCGGGTTCAGCACCGGGACAGCTCCCCGGGGTGGCGGCGGGTCTGCTGCAGCCTGACCCCCTGCTTGGGGTGCACTGAGGGTGGGCGACTCGGGAAGGCAGTGACGCAGGCACTGGCACTCGGGAGGCGACACTAAGAAGCGTCACATTCAGCATTTGGCCCAGAGGTTTTGCCCTCTTGAGCTCTGGGCCCTGGGGAGTAGGGCAGGAAAAAAGTGCTTTCCTGCAACCGCCTTGATCTGCTTTCCTGCTGCGAATAAATAAAGATTGCATAAATAAATGCGCACGAAATATGTTATACGTACGATATACACACATACAGTTTTACAAAAATATTTTTATTTCATGCACGCTCCTGTTTTGTCTGTGTGAAGATGTCTGATCCCCTGAAATTGGAGGTACAGGCAGTTATGAGCTGCCCTGTGGGTGCTGGGAATTGAAGCTGGGTCCTCTGGAAGAACAGCTGGTGTTCTTAACTACTGAGCCATCTCTCCAGCCTCGAAGGGCAACCCTGGCCAACCTGGAACTTGTTATGTAGACCAAGCTGTCCTCGAATTTTCGGCAACCTTTCTGCCTTGGCTACCCATACTGTTGGGATTGCAGCCTTGGGTCTCCATGCTAGCTGTTCCTTTGGGGGGGGGGTGTTAGGTATTCAGCTCAGAGATAGAATCCTTGCCTGGCAAGCTCAAGGCCCTGGGTTTGTCGATCTCTAGCATCAGAAAGGGGGGGGGAGGCAAAATCATGTAAAGACACTACCCCACCCCAAGGGAAAGACATTACTTTTATTTTCCCATGCCTGCATTCTTTGGCAAAGGTCCAAACGTATATTTGTACTGTACTTAAATTAAGGTGGTCCTGTGTGGGTTCACCTGGAGCTGGAGTTACAGGCGTTTGTCAGCAAGTCAACATGGGTGCTGGGAACCAAGCTTAGTACATCTGCAAGACCCAAACGTTCCCTTAAATGCTGAGCTGTCTCTCCAGCCCTCTAGTTCAGGGTTTTGTCTGGGGAGGACACATGGTTTGGTTCACACACACACACACACACACACACACACACACACACACACACACACACAGAGGTTGTAATGAAGACAGCGTAATTTTCCTTCCTCGCCTTTTATAATCTATAGTCTGCCAGAGTGCTGCTCATGTAACCCTTCTAGCCACAGGCATAATTAAACGACAGTTTAAAAAGTGCTGCCAGCTCAGGAAGCCAACCGTTGCGGCTTAGCCGAATCCAGAGGAGGCTTTTTTTTTGGAACGGAGAACAGTGGTGACCTCTGTGAACTCTTCCAGGTGCGCTTGGTAATCGCAGAAAAGGCACTGAAGTGCCAGGAACATGATGTAAGCCTGCCCCTGAGTGAGCACAATGAGCCTTGGTTTATGCGCTTGAACTCAACCGGAGAAGTGCCTGTCCTTATCCACGGGGAGAACATCATTTGTGAGGCCACCCAGATCATTGATTATCTCGAACAGACTTTCCTGGATGGTAATGTTAAGGCTATTTGTGATTTCTCGGTTTTATTTTCAGCATGAGCTGCTTCCTCAACCTTCCCTCTCTCCTCCTCTCTTTCCCCCTCTTCCTCTCTGTTTTGTGGTGGTGGTTCAGTGATTTAAAAACCTTTTCCCCATTTCCACAAGCCCACCAATATTCACCTTTCACAAATTTCAGATGAAGTCGGTGGAAATGTTAATGTCAGAACTTCCAAATTCACTTGCAAGAAAGCTGTAGCTGTGTGATTCTGGTTGAAATCTCTGTTCACCTGGATGGGGCTCTCCAGTGTATTTTATTGACTGGTTGAAGTTCTAGGGATAACCAATGGCTTCATGGTAGGGAAGTACTCTATCATTAAGCTATACTGTCAGTCACCAGTGGTGTTCTCTTTCCCAAGCCTGTTCCCTGACTTGAGCTTAACATACAGATGACTAAAGACATCAAAGAAATCGTATCATATTTATGAGTGATGGAAAGCTAAAGCCATTAAAATGATAGCTATCTTATGAAGTGCTTCTTGTGGAAGAAGAATAAGGCAGAAGACGTAGATGAAGTTTATTAAGACTAATGTAACATGTGAATTTTGGTTTTAAAAATTAGTTGCAATTAAAATGGGTGAGAGACCTGTTGGCTAGTAAGTTGCCAGACTAGAGTGGCTTAGAGTTTTTTTTTTTTTTTTTTTTTTTTTAAGTATTGGTTCTATCCAGACTGCACAAACTTTAGTGCTCTGCATCCTGAGCTGGTCTTAATATTTGCCATTTTGTCTCTCTATAAATGGGATTCAGAGGAGTAGAAGCATGAGAGAGGTTTTTATGAGGCGCATCATTTTCAATGGTTGCGCTAAGAGCCCTTTAGGCATAGCTATCTTACTAAAGGCCAGAATGTTGTGAACTGGTGTCTTTGCTGCTAGTTTCCTTTGTTAGTCATCGAGGATTGTGTTAAAAATAGTGTCTTGCTCAGTCATTTTGTGTCTTCACACTCATATATTTGTTCCTGGGCCTTGGGATATCTGTTAAATAGTCAGCAGTTGTACAGAAGAAATTTGAATCGGGGCGCTTTTTAAAAGTCTTATCCTAAAATAGTGATTATCTAAGCTACATTTTATGATTATTGCTTTTGAAAGCAAGTTCATGGAGATGTGAGTGATATTCCCAAGGGCAAGACTTTGGTTAGGGAGGAATTTAGAAGTTCTCAGTAATAACTGCTCATCTGAGGACTGGCTGAGGGCGCTCTCTGCATCGGTTCTCACGGGACCATTAGCAAGCAGCTGGCATTAATTAGGTGCAAGCTCTTGGGCTATGCAGAGATAGTTCAAAGGCCTCAAATTATTAGAAACTTGTTATTAGTCTTCACAGATATTTTCTACCTACCAGTTTGACAAGACTCTGTCCTTAACATATGCATATGCTGTTACTATTTAGTTTAATAGAGTGTTTTGTGTCCATGAAGCTTTTTTCAACCTGGTATATAATGAAGAAAGTTGTATTAAAGGGACACACTAAATAAGCTAGGTGAGCTATGACAGTGAGCATATTTAGACGTGGGGGGGGGGCTAGGGCAAGGCAAATACACGTATTAATGATGATGCTTAAATAGAACCATTTCTTCTAATACCCTAAATATTTCAGTAAAATTTAATTTGTCCACTAGGTAAAAAAAAAACAAATAATCATTAAATAAGTAGAAGATATTAGAATATATGATACTCATTATTGCCAAATAGCTCAGTAGTAACCCAGAATCCTGGCTGTTAATTGGTGTTTTTATAATTTGACATAAAACATTTCTTTGAAAATCATGTCTGATGTCTTATGTCCATCATTTAAAGTTTTGTTAAAAAGTAGGATTTGGTTTGGAATTAAGTTACTCTGGTATAATATTAAAAATATTATAGAAATATGATTAGGAAATATAAATTCATTTTTCGACACAATTTGACACCATACATTGCAATGTAAGCATAACATTAAAAGAATATCAATTTGAAATCATCATTTTGTTCTATTTAAAGCATTTTATAGATGTATTTACTTTATTTTATATGTTTGAGTGTTTTAGATACCTGGGATTAAATCCAGGGCCTGGTAGATGACTTAGGGTACTATATTCTTACAGAACCATTCCTCCAGCTCCTACTTAATATTTGTCGTCACTAAACCTGGCTTGCATTATTGTAACCTTTGTTCCAATGCTTGTACCTGCGCTCATCACCTGCTTTCAAAAACTCTCCTGACGTCCTTTCCTGACTCATGTGCTTTATACACCCACACCCTCAACTGAGGTAGAATGCCAAGGAAAAACATTTTTTAAAAATATTCTTATCTTGACACTCTAAGGAAGAGCTAGAAATTAAAGTAAGATGAGGTGGGGGGGATGTGTAATTCAGGATGAAAACGATTGTCTTGTGCTTGTCTGAGTACTCAGCAGGTAGCTCACACTGGCCTAGAAGTCATGATTATCCCGGATTAGCCTTCTAAGTGCTGGGAATACAGGCGTGTGTTACTGGCTGGACTTGGTTGTCTTTTGAAAAAGTTTCTAGAGGCGATGAATGCTATGTGCTTTGGTGTGAGAGGAGGTGGCCTATGTGACCCTGGCCGGGACGCCATGAAGTGCTTAGTTAGGGAAAGGGAGCTGGGAAGAGGACATGGGTGCAGTGGACATCTTATGCTGTGCTTGGCATAGAACTTGCGCAGGTAATGGATACCCATGGAGCGCTGAATAGAAGAGCGGTATGTCGATGGCTGTTCTCCTTTGAAGAAGTCAGGCTGAGCCAGATGGCTCATTCCCAGGAAACAATTTAATATTACGGTTCTTCCTTTTTCACTTTTCTGGGAAGGAAGTGCTATGTTCTTTTGGAGAAAGTTTCCGGGCCTGGCACTGGAAACCTGCCTGACCCAGGAGCCATAAACTTGTCATTTGGGAAGCGTTCAAAAATGAACTGTTTAGGGTTATTAACCTGAGGCTCCTGGACTGCGAAGGCAGTGAGTGCTTCAGGTTTCTGGATGCCTTCCTCTTAAAAATTATTAAGGAGACTTGAGAACATTGGTTTATGTGGGTCAATATTTACTACTGAGAAGTGAACCTGGAAAGCATAAAGGCCTAGAGCACTCAAGTGTAGGGCTGTCACTATTCCACTAGCTGTGAATGTGATGGAGCCAGTGTATTTTGTGTGGCCTCTGGAAAGCTCTGTCATGACTGGAGAGGTAACAAAGTGAAAAGCCATTAACATCATGGTGTTGCTGTAAAAAGTTTAGAATTAGTGCTTCACCTAAACTGTCTTTGGGAAGCCTGTAGATCGTCAATTCACACGTTAAGAACTAAGCCTTTGGATCCATGAGTAGAAGAGGAATTGAAATCTTAGATGGGTGTAAAAAAAAAAAAAAAAGGTGTTTATAATTTTACTTAACTCTAACAGGAATCTGTCATTCTTTTATTAACAATACACACAATACAAAACAGTCAGAATGCAGTGACTTGGTTACCAATGGAAATCACAGGTATGTATAAATTGTTATTTCATAGTCACTGAGAGTCAGTGGGGCCACTCCTGCCGTTAGTTGACACATAGAAAAGAGTGATCCTTGATTACCTTCTTGTAATAAACAGGAATTCCTTGTCTTAAACTTGTACAGTTTAAGACCCCCCCCACACAAAAAAAACCAAAACAAAAAGACCTACACCATAGTTCCTTATCCCAAAGATATTGGCAAAGTGAAAATACACAACTATGTGCAGAGTGGTGAGGGCTATGTACATCTGTGTTTTATGGCATGTAGAGGAAGGCACTAATGAGCCAGTTGGGTGTCGTAAGCGAGGGCATGCTTCATGAGGAAGCATGGGCTTGAGGGTCGAGTAGGAATCTACAAGGTGGAGAAAGGGGACACTAGTAGGTCATGGTTTGGAATCTGCTTTGGTACATCAGGCTATTTCAAATGTTGAATATCTGGGCTGGAAAGACTTTTATTTCGAGAATGCAATACTACAATGAAATGTTAGCGATGAGGCCTTGCAGGTTTTGCTTTTGGATGCAGTGTCTTATTTGTATGTAGCTTTTCAACTAGTGTCTGTATTTATATCTTCTATGTGTATTTCAGAAAGAACACCCAGGTTAATGCCTGATAAAGGGAGCATGTATTACCCACGGGTGCAGCATTACCGAGAGCTTCTCGACTCCTTGCCGATGGACGCTTACACACATGGCTGCATTCTACATCCTGAACTCACCGTGGATTCCATGATCCCTGCTTATGCAACCACAAGGATTCGCAGTATGTAAAAATCTTAAAGGCTGGGGGGGGGGAGGGTGTTGAGACTTGACTTATCTTCTGGTCACTGAGAGAAGATGGGAAAACAGGATTGTTGAGTCTGTTTCATCGATATGCATCAATTCAGTAACCTGCCAGGTTAATCTGTCCCTCAGCCAGTCAATAGCTGGCACCTTCTTGGGTGATGGGCTGGCTGCTTGGTTCACATTTCTGAACCTTAATTGTTTTTTTCATGACGGGAGGAAGATGGATTAGAGTATGTCTAGCCATCACCTTTGTGCTCAGTGACCGGGGATTTTCTGAGGTGGAGAAGTTCTTCCTGCTTCCTGTGAGGAGGATCTGTTGGGTCCGCGTGTGAAGTGTGGATCAGGAGAGAGTCTGTTCTGCAGTATAGTTGGCTGTTGGTAGGAAGGACAGAGATGCACTAGTCACACTTGCAAGTGTTTGGAGACTCCGAATCCTGTGTCTTCTACACCCAGAAGCCACGGTTCTCTCTTACATGGTGTCTCGGCCTTGTTTTATTACTTTTTTCCCCTAATTTCTTTTTGATGTTTTCTTCTACCATCTTTTCTTTCCTTTGCCTTCTTCCCTCCCTTCTTCCCTCTCCGATGCCCCCTCCCCTATCTCCCCCTGTATTCTTCTTCCTTTTCTTCCATGTATTTGTGATGTGATTTGAAACACAGTGTCTGACTACAACTCTACCGAGGGTTTCCCTTCCTTTTAGCAGAGGAAGTGGACGAACCACGGAGAGGTAAGGCGGTGCAGCGGCAGAGAGCACAAAGGTGTCAAGGTGTTGAGCCTTGCTGTGGCTGCCCACAGAAGATGCTCAGGAAATTCCTCAGACTGTGTGATAGGTGTTTCCTAGCTGCATTTTAAATGGGGGAACCCTAGGGTAGACAAAGTATGACCAAGATAGCAGCGGGCTATCTTACCAGTCACGGAGCTCATACTCTCATCAAGACGTTCGCGTCCCCTGCTTCTCCCAGTGCCTGAGACATGAGGGGGAAATAGTTTTCCATTTCAAAAGTGTTCTTATTATCAGGCCAGATTGGTAACACAGAATCCGAACTGAAGAAACTCGCTGAAGAGAACCCTGACTTGCAAGAGGCATACATTGCCAAACAGAAGCGAATCAAGGTAAGCGACCAGGCTGGCTGTAAAAAAAAAAAAAGAAAAAAGAAGAAAGCTGTTTCTAGAACAAGTTTCTGCTATTGCAGACCATTGGTGCACGCGGCATCCATGGCCTGTGCTCTGCTTTTAGAGAGGCTCTGAATCCATTGTAGTAGCATATGAGCCTGGAGGGTCACAGAGTTCCTGGCCAGCCCAGGCTACAAAGGGAGATACTGTCTGAAACTCAAATATCCCAAACAAAAACAAACTCCCAAACTTGTCCCCCCTCATGCCCCCCAAAAAGAAAAAAATTCTTAATAAAGAATCTTTGATATCTTTGATAGTCAGACCCAGTGATAATTATTGTCTGATCAACAGATACTAATCATGCTGGTTGCCATGGAAGGTGACAAATGTAAGTTCCAGTTAACATAATACAGGAATCTCTCATGGCAGGAAGTTGACCACTTTAAGGCCTCCATGTGTTAGCTGATTTGCTCTGACATCATAAGGGGCATCACTAACAGCCTTTCATTTCCCATGGGTTCTTTGCCCATGCCCAGACAACACATGGAAGCTGACCCCTCATCACACACAGAGCAAACTTCCAACTCTCCCTTAACTTCCTACCTTCCTTTATCGCATCGTAGCTGAGTGGGCTCAGAGTACACGCTTCGGCACTTACCTTCCTCACCTTCCTTTTCCTTCTTGGTATATGCATATGTGTGTGTGTCTGTGTGTGCTTTTGAATGTAGAGGCCGCGGGTACCATCAGGACTGTCTCCCCTTATTTTGAGACAAGGTCTCCTACTGACTTGGGACTCACTGATTTGGCTAGGCAAGCTGGACAATGAGATCCAGGGATCTGTCTGTCTCTGCCTCCCTAAGATGGGGCTACAAATGTGTGCCATAACCCCTAGCTTTTAAAAAGCAGATTCTGACGCTCGGACTCTGGGCATCATGCTTTTAAGACAAGCATTTTACAGCCTGAGTTATCTACCTCCAATGAGACCTGCTTTTTCCTTGACCATTTCATTAGTGCCCCAAGACTTATCAACTTCTGTTCTCAAGTGAATTCTAGGAGAGAATCTTTGTTTCTCATGTTGTCCTTACTGGTAAACTGGGCCTCTTAGGAGTTTCCAGTAAATACCGGGTCTGCTCCTGAGGTGATCTCACAGCTGGAATAGTTCCTCATTTTGCTCTGGGTTTACAAAATTATTCTTTACCTCCCGATTGTCTAAAATGAATAAGAGAGTGTGTGTGTGTGTGTGTGTGTGTGTGTGTGTGTGTATAAATCGACTTTGTGCTATATAGCTTTGTTGCTGTTGTTAGAAAGCGTACATAGCATCTTTTTTTTTTTTTTTTTTGGTTGTTAATTAGTCAAAGCTGCTTGATCATGACAATGTCAAATACTTGAAGAAAATTCTAGATGAACTGGAGAAAGTCTTGGATCAGGTGGAAACTGAGTTACAAAGGAGAAATGAAGAAACTCCAGGTAGGTTCTCAATCGCTTTCTTTTTGCCGAAACACCAGGGGCATTGAAGGGACATTCTTAGGCCTCACTGAACATGTCCTGCAGCCTCTTTCTGTGGTTGCTGCTATTCGCAGCAGGTTTAAAGTCTGCGACTTCACGCAGAACTCTAGTGTCTGGTTGTAATCCACTTTGTATCAATGAGAAATATGACCCTGGAAAGGTTTCCACACCTCTTAATTGATGATGGAAAGATGCTTACTTACCCAGCTCCACAAGTCAGTAGTCTGGTTGGATAACCTGAGTAATTGCTCTATTCCCACTCTGGATTTTTCCTCAGCAGCCAGCTATTTTCCATGTTTATACATGGGGCCCTTGGTGTATCTTAACAGAAGATAGTTAAAGAAGCTGTTACCCAGAAACTTCTTTCACAACAGGGAAACAGCTGTGTTTGATGGCTTTTTGACCTGTCATCCCAGTACTTCTAAGGCTGAGGCAGAGAGGCATTGCCAGCAGCTGAAGGCATTCAAGGGTTAGAGAGTAAGCCCTTGTCTCAAAAGAAAGGAAGAAAGGAAGGCATAAAGGAAGAAAGAAAAAGAAAGAATGACTCTCCCCTTCTACTTTAAGGAGATGTAACTCTCCTTCGGTCTGCACTAGAGTTGGTTTTGGGAGCCCTTGAGTATACCATAGCCTTTGGATGGTCAGGTCCTTTAAGTAAAATGATATGGTACTGCATGTTCTACTATATACTTGAAGTTATTCTTAATTACTTTAATACATAGTACAATGTGAAGGGCATGCAAATAGCTTTTGTACTGTGTGCATAAGGGATAATAACAAGAAACAAAGTCAGTACTTGCTCTGTAAAAATGGAGTGTTTTTTCATGTCTTTTGCATCCTGTGGATTCAGTTCTTGGCATGAAGGTGTCCTGCAGACAGGAATGGTGGCCTCTTAGGGATGTTTTGAACATAACTTTATGAATCTTTCTAAAGCACTCTGGTTGATTTCCTAAGCCAGAAGGAAGTAGCTGTCTGTCGATTCCTCTGGATTGTAGGCACTTATTTCCTGAGCCCTTTACAAAATGATACAGAGTCCTTGAGATCTAGCACTTCCTAGTTTACTGAGGGACTTTTTTTGGCTGACAGATGTCAAACACGTCTCTGTCAGTTCAGTGTGGGATAAATTTGCATGACTGTGATGGTCAAGGCAGGTGTGGTCATCTTTTCCCTTAGGGTGAGAACTGCAGATGGGGGCTGTCTGGTACTTGTCGCTAATTCTTAATTCCCTTTCTCCGAGATTAGAAGAGGGCCACCAGCCTTGGCTCTGTGGAGAGTCTTTTACCCTGGCAGATGCTTCACTGGCTGTCACGTTGCATCGACTGAAGTTCCTGGGGTTTGCAAGGAGAAACTGGGGAAATGGAAAGAGGCCCAACTTGGAAGCCTATTATGAGCGTGTCTTGAAAAGGAAAACATTTAACAAGGTTTTAGGACATGTCAACAATATATTAATCTCTGCCGTGTTGCCAACAGCATTCAGGGTGGCCAAGAAAAGGGCCCCAAAAGTTCTTGGCACCACCCTTGTGGTTGGTTTGCTTGCAGGAATGGGATATTTTGCATTTATGCTTTTCAGAAGGAGATTTGGCAGTATGATATTAGCACTCAGACCCAGACCACATTATTTCTAGGTTTGTTGGGCTCCGTGGAAGCAACTCCGTCCAACCACAGCGCTAGACCCCCGTCCTCTCTCCCAGACCCAGAGAAGATTTATCCTGGGCAGCTAATAGAAAGCATACTTTACATTATTCTTTGGGAAGTTCATGTGAGGAATGGGACTAATGACATGGTCCTTCCTTCCTCCTTCCTTCCTCCTTCCTTCCTTCCTTTCTCCTTCCTTCCTTCCTTCCTTCCTTCCTTCCTTCCTTCCTTTCTTCCTCTCTCTTTCTCCTCCTTTTTTTTTTTTAAACATGAGATGACCTACTGCTACTCATCCCTAAAGCAAGAATGTTAAAAGGTCAAGATCTGTTAATGCTGACAGGCGGGGAGTAGACTTTTAATGGAGATTGTCAGTTCACGTTCTCAGTTACTTTTTTCGTGGTTGTAATTAAGAGCAGACAATAATAATAACCAATGAATGTTCATAGTGCCTCAGCTGAGATTGACCACTGTTCTGAGAGTTGAGCAGTTACAAGGTCCTCCCTTGGAACTCAACAGTCATCTTTGTTACACTAGGCAGGGTTCAGAGAGCATCAGGAAACAGTACTGTATTACCTTCCACTACCAGCTCCTGGCATAAATTAGGGAGAATGAAGTACCTCTAGGATAGAGCAGTAGGCTGCAACTCCAGTGGCCTCCGTGGCTGCTCATGGCTGCCTGTCTCCTTGGTAAACTTCACATAGAACTTCTCTTGGTCATGCCCACTCTGTAACTGAAGACTCCTAGGAGGAGAGGGCTGAGAAGTTATTGGGTATAGTGTACTGGGGAGGACCTTATACATTACATACAAAACACCTGTTTGGCCTTAGTTATGAGCCACACATGTTGATCTGATAAGATTAGGTAATTATGCACTTGACCATGGGATGCCCACTAAAGCATATATGTCTAGCACATATATGAATATCTAAAGGGATAGTAAGGTGTCCTCATGGCTCCCATGACCTTGCGAGACATGATCTTATGGACCCTGAAGTCCAGTCCTGGGAGTCTTAGTCTCTACAGCCTTCTTTATGCATGTAATATGTAGATGAATGTCTCAGGTAAATATCATGGCTCATCACTGGTAGTGTATGATTTGATGAGAGCCAAATATACCCATTTTTATTTGGGATACACAAGTTTTTGGTCAGGCTTTTTTTTTTTTGATTATCAACAAAGCTTGAAGAAAAAGAGGGAAGTCTAGCATTAGAGCATTAGAGGTTGGCAGTTAATTTGGGGGAGATAAAATTTACAGCTAGTGATGATGCCCATTCATATTCATCTATGTATGTTCAAGTATGGGGGGGTATCTCAGTTCATATGGAAAACAGGTCTAGTATGACCAAGGAACAGCCATGGTACTATAATGCCTGATTTGTGCTCTGGAAAAACCTCCTATTAAAACAAGGAGGCAGTTTGTGTGGAGCTGGCTGTCAAGGCCTTAGGAGCAGATTCAGGAGTTCGATACCCGGATACCAGTGAGTAATGAAGGCCTGTTTGATGGCCTCAGTTAGGCTATGCACACGGCCAAAGGATGTACTGATTTTCATTAATAGGAAAATGTCATGACTAGCGAAACAATGATGGCAAAAACAGTTCTGTAATTCCACTTTTGTTTTATAAACCCATTTCATAATCTAGATGATAGAAGATAGAAAACCCTCATGGACTGGATGTGCCCTGTTTGTGAAAAGCACTAATAACACTCCACTGTTAACTCGTTGACAATGAATATATGTGTACCTTTATATGCTGTTTTAATTTGCCCATAGAATGTCATACAATGTCTCAATTCGCTGATTTCTGGGCATTGATGTCAGTGTATTTATGAAAGAGCCATGGATGTTAATTAATGAATTTTCTTTTAATATATGTTATCATGGAATTATGAAACCACTGGGAAGTGACTATAATTTTCTTACGCAATTTATCTGGAGGCAAATGTGTATCATGTTAAGTAAGGGTGACCATTTGTCCAGTGGTAGCAACCTGACCACTAGGTGTCGCTATTCACCTAGGAGTCTCATGATCTGTGTTTCATTCGGCTCGGCATGTCTGTAAGGTTTCAAGTGAAGATAAACGTTAATGACCTTAGTTTCTAAAGTGAGGGCATCTTCATCAAGATTATTCATCTGTGAAAAAGCTTGAGGCAAATGCAGCATTGATTTCTTATGTTTTGTGAGTGATGACAGCACCCTATGATGTCAAACTAAGGAGGGGCAGAGCCACTGTTAGCCAGAGATGCACTGTAAGGCGTCTTCCTTTCCAGGGTCATTGGTAACTGAGGCCAATGTGCTTCTCATGTAAAAACAAAACAAAAACAGCTTAAATACCACACTTAGAAAATGCCTGAGGCACTAAAAAAGTAATGTTATCTATTTCCATCTTGACACACATGCATAGTATTTTATTGTTATTGCCATTACATGCCTTTTGATTCTCAAAACTTGTGAACTGCTTGCTCAAGTTTTAGTAGTTATTGCTATTGATGTTCAATTCGTAGATGGTGTTGTTGGCTGTCATGGGTAAATCAAGATATTATTTTGTCTGTAAGATCAATAAAACAATTTAAAAATAAATGTCTTCTGGTAAAGAAAGGACTAATTAAAAAAATCTTTTATAATGACATGTTTTCACTTAGAACGAAAGCATCTGGGTTGGGGATGTCGCTCGGGGTTGGGGCACCTGTCTGTATGCCGAAGGCTTGGACTCAGTCCCTGCACTGAAAAAGTAATGAAACACAAGCTATTAGAAGTGAGCAGAGGAAAGTGAGTGGTGTGGTCTTTGAAGACATACAGCTATGCCATGCTTTTCTTCCAAGTCACCAAGTCCATTTACATACAGAGATTATGGCTAAACCGACTGGCAGCCTAAAGAGCAGTATTGGTCTTGGTTATTAAAATAGGTCTTCTGCAGCTGGGCACCTAGGTAACGTCCGTGATGAACATGGAGTGTTTAGTAGGGTTCATGTACTGCTCTCAGGATCATTTATGTTTCTGACACAGCTACTTCTCTTCCTTTAATTGGGTAGGGATTGTGAATGTACAAACTGGCACCTGCATTTCTAACCCCAGTAAGCCCAGCTAAAGTTCTAAACGTCAACTAGAAATTGAGTACTATTTTAGTGTTACCCTGACCCAAGCAAATTAAGCAGAGGTCTCATTGTCCTCAACTTCCTTGAGTTCACAAACGAAGCAAAAGTCAGCACCCACGGAAAGTGAGTGTGTAACTCATCTCAGAGATGGAAAAGGCAGCCGCCATAAAGACTCAAAAGGCTAATTGATGCAATAGAAATAGTGTTTAGACTTGGCTTGCATATTATTTATATCAAATGTTGGCTAATGTTTTTTTGTTATCTGCACTAACAAAAGAATATCTCGCTTCGGAATGCTAGTGTTAGTAGATGAGGTAGTGGACTCTAAAGCTATTGAGTAAATTGAATGGACGACACGGATAGTTTGTTTCAATTATTTGTTACATTATGAAGGTGAATCAGAGAAGAGGAGCACACTGGAGGGTTGGGAAGGCTGCGCACCCAGGCAGGTTGTCTCCTTTGTCATTGACATGAGCAGAAACCCGATTTTGAGGACAGGAGACTGAAGATCAGCTGAGAAGGAAGAGAGTGATATAGAACGGACTCCCTGGTAAGAGATGGCAAAGCTGTGCAGGTCCTGAGACAGCATACACACGTGATGGGCCGTGATCGGCTCCTGTGCCAGTAGAGAGGGCATCTCCTTCACAGGTGTCCTACCGGAAACCACATCGGGAAACCACATCGGGGAGCGTGGGTGTGCTCCGTCTTTAGCCTTTACTCATCACTTAAACATTAGCTCCTCACAGCGCTATAGTGTTCTCAGATTTGCAGTGCAAGAGACCAGAAGAATGAATGAAAATGTGACATTGAGTGAAATATAATATAAACTGATTGGTCTTCACGCTTCAATCCCCAAGCAAGTCATCGGTTTTTATTTAGAAGCAATCTTACTTTACATATTAATCCCTCCATTCCTTCTCCCTCTCATTCTCCCATTCCCCCCCACTGACCTCGCCCACCAAAATACCCCCCACCCACTCCCCAAGGATAGTGAGGCTTCCCATGGGGGATCATCAAAGTTTGTCACATCATTTGGGGCAGGGCCTAGGCCCTCTTTAGTGTATCTGGGATGAAATAGTGTCCCTCCATAGGGAGTGGGCTCCCAAAGTCCATTTGTGCACTAGGAACAAATACTGGTTCTACTGTTAGAAGTCCCATAGATGGCCCAGATCTCCTAACTGGTACCCACATTCTAGCACTGGACTGAACAAAGCCCAATCAAGTCATTTTGGGGAGATGTGGCTTTGGGATGTTTGTATAGTTTTTTTTTTAAATATGAGATTAAACTACATTTTGAATTTAAGAAATTGGTAGTCAATAAAGTTTCCCATACAGTCATTAAGCATATGACATTTGCAAACATTCTGTATTTGTTGATTGTTAATTTTAGTTCATAAAACATTTTTATTAAGATGACTAAAAATGGTGTCAAAGTCTGTCTTTGTTGACTTACTTCCTTCAGCTACCTCCTCAACTTGCCCAACAGTGTCACCAATGGGGACTAAGTACTTAGGTGCCTGAGAATTCAGGGGACACCTCCCTTAGGCCCGCCCATGGATTGAACCGAGGCCCTCTTCCTCACCAGCCAGGCACTCTCCTGACTGGGCTGTCCTCGAGCTTCGGCTGCAGCCCCGTTTCCCATATCCCTTATAATTTCTTCCTCTCTCAGGATCACTTTTCTATTTCTGTGACCTACAATTGCGAGTACAAAAGTCATACCCCAATTTTTAATTTAGGTTTTGATGTGTGACTTATTAAACAGCAATTTTCAGTTGTATCCATTAAGAAATTTAACTCATAGTAGTATTATTTTTTTTTTCTGCGAAGACTCAAAGCCCAGATATAGTCATTGATAATTTCTCCATATAGGAAAGCTCTACACACACTTTTTAGAAAACAGAGTGGAATGTCTCCACAATTATCTTCTAAGACTGCAAGAAAATGTCCTATAGGCTTGCCTATAGCCATACCTTATGGAGGCATTTTCTTGATTAAGGTTCCCTCCTCCCAGGTGACTTTAGCTTGTGTCAGGTGAATATAAAGCCATTTAGCATATCCAGCAAACTCTCTCCCTTCAGGAAGGATGACACATTGGTTGCTTTCTTGGATCCAAAGCAATATCTAAAGAGGAAATGTTGAAAAATTCAGTGGTGTCTATTCTGTTAGGCCAGGCTTAACAATGAAGACACTGTTATCAAACTAGTATCAGTGTTATCATGTGTCAGTTCCTAGAGAGTCGGACTCTGGTAGGCCAGATGACAGAATTTAACTGATAGAGGAAAGCTATAGATAATTAATAACATGAATAGAAATGCTGGTAGCTTAACTGAAAGTTTAACAGCTAATATATATCATGTGTTTTGTATGAGCAGTGTATTGGCAGTCTGTTACGAGCTGTTTCCCGACAGCCTGGTCCCAGAGCCACATCAGTCCCAAATAACACACACAGACGCTGTATTAGATATAAAGATGTTGGCCTGTTACTAGCGTTAGTTATTGGCTAGCTCTGCCTTAAATATTAACCCATTTATATTAATCTAAGTGTTTCCATGTGCTCTTACTGTACAGAGTGTCCAGACCTCTTCTCCCAAGTCCCTACATCTTGACTCCCCTGCACTACATCTCCCAGAATCCTCCTTGTCTCTTATTCCCGCCTAATTTGCCTTCCTATTGCCCAACAGGGCTTTATTCATTAACCGATAAGAGAAACATATTTACAGAATGGCATCTCCCATCAGTCTGTCAGGTTATCTCTTGTAAACATGGACAAAGAAACTGACAGCAGCTATTACAAAGAGAAATTATGATCTTCCACTTCGTCTCTAGATTAAACAAATTTTGAGACCAAGATGAAGTTACCTGAAGGAAGACTGTGTTCTTTAGAAGGACACAAACATAATCAAAGCCCCCAACAAAACCAACAGTTTCAATACAAGGGTCTGTGACACATATGTTCTTCTTTTCTCCAATGATTCCACGGATGGGTCTACCCTTACTTTACAATACTTGAGGTAAATATGCAAATGGAAGCCCTGGCCTGGAACTACTGTCCTTTTTCACATGGGGGGGGGGGGCTGAAACCTCCTACACATACACCTCAATCTGCCAGTCCAAACTCAGAACACACCGTTCTAGAACAGTGCAGGGAATCTTATACTCCTGCTACCCGGGCAATGGCAATGGATTTGAAATGGCAACTGGGGCCCATCCATGTCCCCTTGGTTCTGATGTCATGCAGAGAGGTTGTGACTGGAAACCAGAGCAAGATTCCATGAAATTGAGGTTTCAAAGGGGTCTAAGACAAGGCTGCCATTTGTCCCAGGGTAATTGTGTGCATTGGGAAGAGTACTGGTCATAATTTTTGAGAAACAAAGTCCTCATCTCATGGTTTGTGGTATAAGGGCCACTGAGTTATAGATGGCCAAGTAGAAGATACTGAAATGGCCAAGGTGTCCCCGATCTCACAGCCCAAATGGTAAATCAGAAACCATTTGCACCCTCAGAAGACTTTGAAAGGTTAGTGTTCTCCAAACCATAACAAATACAGAGGCGATATCTCCCTGTTCACATTAGCTGTTGAGACTTGGTGGAACCTGATTCTTTGTTTAGACACTAACTGCGTTATTAAGCTAAATTTAACCACGCGGCAGATCTAATTGTATCTGATATGCAGGTTAGTGTCTTTTCGCAGTGTTGCTACCAAATACCTGGCAAAAAAGCAACTCCTGGAAAGGAAATGCTGATTTTGCTTTATGGTTTACGGTTACGGTCTGGCGAGGGAATGGCTTCTAAGTCTTATGGCCCGAGCTCAGTCCCTGCTTCTCACATACCTTCAACTACAAAATAAGTAAATGCACTGTAAAGATGTGCGTTTGTTATGGCCCAGAGGCCCAGGAGTGTTTCCAGCAGGGTGGGGGGCATGTACTGGATCTCCCCTCACATTTACAGGTCTTGAAACTGCTGCCACTAATCAGGCCACTAATCTCTCCTTTTCTATTCAGTTCAGGTGGTTGGCTCACGTGGCACCTGCCATCCACAGTAGCGAGGGTCTTTTGTCGTCCGTCAAACCTCTTTAAACACATCGGAGGCGTGTCTTCTAGGTGATTCAAAATCCAGCCAAGCTGCCAGTGAGGATTAACCATAATTGTTTCATTATTGAAATATATCAAAGTGTCTGGCATTTCAAATGCAGCCAGTAACTTCCAAACTCCACCAGTAGAAAATGGTTGAGAGCCTTAGGGGTGTCTTAATACAGCAAAGACCTTGGTTAGTTTAACATTCTGCGGAACGTCAAAGTTCCTTCTTTTGGTGACAGGCTAAATGGAACTGGAGAGAGGGAAGTGTTCTACTTGCCCGAGAAAGTAGAAAGAGGTGTGGAGAAGGTAGATCCTAAAGAGACATAGAGCCCCCTCAGTGGTAGAATTTTAATGGTCAGGTGGAACAGACCATGAAGGATATCACCTCCAACGGAATGGGCCGGTTGTTGTGTCATGGAACTTAAAAAAAAATTATTTTATTTTATTTTATATACCAATCTCACTTCCCTCTCCCTCTCGTTCTTCCTTCCCACCCCCATCCACTCCTCAGGGAGGGTGAGGCCTCCCATAGGGGACCATCAAAGTCTGCCACATCATTTGGGGCAGGACCTAGCCGCCCCCCCCATCTAGGCTGAGAGAGTAACCCTCCATAGGAAATGGGCTCCAAAAAGCCACTTCATGCAGTAGGGATAAATACTGGTTCCACTACCAGAGGCCCCGTACACTGTCCAAGACTCACAATTCACACCCACATTCATGGGGTCTGGGTCTGTCCTATGCTGGTTTCCCAGCTGTCAGTCTGGGGTCCATGAGCTCCGCCTTGTTCAGGTCAGCTGATTCTGTGGGTTTCTCCAGCCTGGTCTTGACCCCTTTGCTCATCACTCCTCCCTCTCTCTAACTGGATCTCAGGAGTTCTGCTCAGTGCTTAGCTGTGGGTATCTGCTTTTGCTTCTATCAGCTACTGGATGGTATTTAAGGTAGTCATCAATCTCATTATAGGGGAAGAGCATTTATTCAGGACAGGCCCAGCATTCAGTGGTCTGTCTGGGTTTTGAAGCCTGGGTTACTGCTCAAATTGACCTGCAGTTGGTGATCTGTTTTGACTGGAGGCAGGGCAGTAGAGGGAGCTGTGGGAGGATTGGACTTTGCTGGGAAAGGCCTGGCTTCAGATCTTGGGGACCTTGTTTGTGAGGTGAGACTATATGTCTATTTTTCTTATTTTATGAAACAGATTTAGGATCACCGGAGGCAAACAAAAGTCAACAAAGACATTGCTGCTAGGTCAGGTATTTTCTAAGAGAAGGATTGTACTGAGAGGGTGTAGTGGCTACCATTTCATTTCCTAACCTTTTTTGTTGCAGCTAGTTTGATGGTGGTTCTGGATCGTTAATATGATTGAGTTAAGAAACACATAGGGTGCTAGTGTGACAGTGTGGGTCTGTTTACAGCAGGGAGGATGGATAGGTAAGACCCACCCTGGATGTGGATGGCATCAACCTGTCAGTTGGGATCGCTGAGGATGGATAAAAGGTGGGCAGCAGCACTCATATCTAGAGCTCCTTCTAGAACAAAATAACCATCCTCTTGCATTAACATAATGTAGAAATAATTCAGTATATTTGCTTATTTTGGTAGTTCAAGAATGAACTCTGAGGACATTGTAATAAGCCGTTTAAAAGAAACAACACAAATGAGTTTTCATTTCGCATATTTAAGTCTCTAAGACTGAAATGTTACAGTTAGAATAAGGAAGAGATATGCCTCATTTACTCAGGCTAAAATACACACCAGATGCACTCGTTGGCTGTAGACTCGCTAACCCAAACCTATCTGTAGACATGCTGGGCTTTTCGCTCTTATCTCTTGTGAGAGAGGCATCTGGCTGTATTTTAAGTAGTGGAACTTATTTGCAAAGCTTGAGGTTTAATAATCTGCTTTTAAAGTTTCACACATATTTCTATCCTAAGCTTAAAATAGGTTTCTCTGGGAGGGGGAGGCCATCCAAGTCTATACGTCAGCCACGGTGGAAATCTCATTTCTGAATCTTCTTTGCCATCCTTCCGCAGTCTGAGGTTTAACCACCTCTTCAGCAATATCCTCCTGCACTCACGGACAGCCTCCTTTCCATACTCTTTGTATGAGTACAAGGCTTTCCCTTTCAGTTTTCCAGTTAGGGAGATTTGTTTTTTAAACTTGTACTTTGCAGAGGCTTACTTCTTCCATGAAATATTCCAATCAAAATTTATGAAATTCCAGGAAGGAAAAAAAAAAATATAAGCTGGAAGCTGAGACCACAGGAGTGCTCTTCAGCTACGGCAATCAGCTCACCAAGTGGTAGTTGTAGATGTCTGCATGCAAACAGACCCTAGGCTCACACTGCTGTGTGGCATTCTTGGCTTCTGCCCTTAACAGCACATTGCAGATTTCCCGCTTGTTCAGCGATGGAGCAATGGCCCATCACCTGTCCCATAGGGAGCTCCTTACTCGGAGTGCGCTCACCGAGTGCAGACAATGCTTGGATATCCAACTGCTTACTTTTGTAAGGCCTTCTGTTTGTTTTAAAAAATAGAATTTGAATTTTGCCCAATAGCATTTGGCTGAGGTTAGCATGTTATCCCCCACAAAGGCCGCTTCCATGACTCTCCATATTCTGACAGTTCTCTTCACTGGAGAGCAACAACCAGCTGTAAGACACTGTGCTCTCAGTTTCTTCAAATTCGTCTCAGATGACTTCTTGGCCAATGAGTTTGGGCTTCAGGATCCATGTATACACCACTTTTGTGTTTTTCCAAGGTAAAATTGTTTTCTTCAAGTTTTTTTTCCCTCTTTCCATCAGGAAGTCATGTTTTTCCTGTGAATGGAACTAAAACCCCAAATGTTCAGTTCTAAATTCAAAACCCACAGAGTGGGTCTAAAGTAAACAAAACACGCTTATTCTCTTGTTCCTAATTGCTTGAAATTCTATCTAGGTTTTCTAAAGCTGATTGAATCATACCAGCATTTCCTATGAACCACACGTGGATTTGGAGTTTATAGAGAAACCTTAAGCCTATAGAAATACACCTTACATCAAGAAGGCACCATCTGGTATTAAGTTTCACGGCAAAAATTCAATATAACGTCATTAAAAACTATTGAGCAACTCTGGAGAAAGATGGTGTGTTGCAAAAAAAAAAAAAAATTATGTCTGTGTGTTACCATAAAGCCACCCCAATTTGTGCCTTAAAGCTTAAAGTCTCCAGTGTTTTACAGTCGGCGGAATAATGAACATTTAAAGTATATGGTTCTAACTCACAGGCTGTAGGATTGGTAAAGCGTTCGCCTTACATACATAAGGATCTGAGTTGGTCTCCGCAATTCACAATGAAAAAAAAAAAAATCCTGGTCTGCTTGTGTCTACTCATAATTCCATCATAAGAGGAAACAGAGACAGGTGGGTCCCCGAGGTTCACTTGCAACAGAGAGCCTAATCAGTGATCTCTAGCTTAAGTGAGGGATCCTGTCCCAAAAGAATGAGGCAGCTGGCGGCTGAAGAACATCTGAAGGCTGCTCTCGGACCTCCAATTTCTCCTGCTCCGACACACATGCCCACCGGCACACACAGGTGTGAACCCCTACAGTTCACACCCAGGACTGACTTTACATCTTGAAAGCACACACTATAGCTTACAAAGGAACAGTGTTGTAGAGGTGTGGATATATGCCAAGTCACAAGTGAATGATGCAGCGTTGAAAGGAGCTTTAAGTGCACCAGGAGGAGTTTGATGTGCTTACCAGTGTCTTAGAATTGCACCCTGTCAGGTAGAAATAAAGCGTGTGGATGATACGTAGCTAAACACTGCTAATTTCCATCAGAGCTACAGTTCCAGAACTTGAAGGGGATATTAGGGTACTGTTTTAACTGCTACTTCTGCATCAGAAACGGAACAAATTCAAAGGCAGGCAAGCAAGGAGCATAGGTTTTAACCTGGACTCCTTTGCATCTGAGCCAGACGATCTATAGAGAGAGCTTTCCCTTTCCTTGGGGACCTTTACATCAATGTCAGAGCTGTCTCTTCTTCCCAGCATCTTCCTCAAGCCATTGGGAGTTTTTATTGGGGTTCAGATGATATAGTATGCTTGTTGAACCAAACTCAAGTTTATCATTGCCTTGGCTTGCCCTGGCCTACCAAGGATGCTTGGATAGTATCTCCTACTTGTTGTCATGATCTAATTTACTCCAAATTTACTATTGTGATATATGAGCTCAAGTTTTTTCTTGGGTTTATAATTTTTTTTCAGTGACTAGACATCACATTATATAAGTTGCTAAACTTATGTTGAAATAGGAGAATTGAAAGTAAGTCCTAACATTCAGCAATGGGGAGAAATTTAGGAACGTAAACATGACTGCATGTCCTGAGGGTGAAATCCATCCTAAGGAGTAGAATTTCAGCACGCTAGCCCTGGAGGCCCATCATTAATATGACATCAAGAGCATTAAGAGGAGATGTTGGGATAGAAACTGGTGTTTTCTGGCAAAGAAGAGATGTCTGGGGGGCTGATACACATTGTGAGAATTTCCACATGAGCTTTTCCAATGAGCCAAAAATACATTGGAATCAATAAATGTCAGTAGCCTCATCGGCTTTCAAGACCATATTAATGTAGGGTTATAAATCCCTTGGCATAAACAAAGCTAACTGCTTGCCAGAGCCTCATGCTCTGAGCCATCCCAGCCACTCACCTGATTTATCTTAGTGAAATGCTGTTTTTAATAGCCGCTGAGCTGTAACTCTAAGATGCTGAAAGGCAGACAAGGCAAAAATCCGTGTGGTACACATGACTTTTCAGCAACTTGGCACCATGTGAAGATTATCTGTGACTAAATTAAAATTTGGGACAGTCAGCGGCATTTAACGCATTCTAGGTTAGCAATGATAAATAAACATTGACCCAGAACACTGTTTATTTTCTGTGCTTGAGACTTTACTTTGGAGTGCCCCTATAAACACACATGTCCTTCTCACAGGGCCGGCATTCACATACTGTGCTGTGATACCCAGGAAACCTTGTCTGAAACAAGGGATTTGCCTGAATGAACAGCTGGTCACTTACAGGAAAGCCACAGAAGGCTGCTTTACTTTACAGCAGCACACATGAAAGGGCTGCATTGACTACACTTTTAAGATCACTTAATAGAAAATTCTGAAGTCGGCGTTTGAGACCAAATGCTGACTGACATAGTGTGTTACCTCTATACTAATTGATGATGCTTAAGGATGGTGATGACATTTGCATCACAATTCATACCAGTTGATCCCGGAGCCTTGACTTTTACCATGGATTCCTCCCACATAGGGCATCAAGTACAGCAGATTCCAGGTCAGCAACCAAGTTACTGCAGACCTTGCCTTCCTGATCCCCTACCTATACTTCCCACGCAGTAGCGTGCCGTTATGCCTAGTGGCAATTGTGTTTTTTGGCCAACAATTGTTCAATGAAGTCCCTGATGTTAATGTGCCAAGATATGATTTATCTTTCAAAGGTAAGGTAGAACTTTCATATAATGTGTTTGGTAGCACTGACCAACTAACTAGTTCAGGATTGTGGCTGTTGATCATGTTGAACCGAGGTGTGTGCTTATTCTTACAACCAACATGGTGTAATTTTGTCTGCTGACATAATCTTTATGGTTGGCAATCTTGGAAAAAAAGTGTTATGAATTCTAGATGGGCAACAGTAAAAAATTACAGTAGTGGATTTTTTTTGGCTTTTATTAATAGAAAGTACCAAATAAAATATGCACATTCCATTAATCAGCGAGAAATTGAATTTCTCAGAGAACTACATTTCTAGAGCCATTACCAAAGTGACACCTTGGCAGTGTAACAGGCACTCAGACCTCATAGGCCCCCTAACCTTAGCACAACTGACTCCATGATGAAATTACCATGCAACCCTTGGAACTTAGCACGTAGGCAGCAACACCTGCCAAAATGAGGAAAAAAACCTAAGCCACCAAAGTCCATAGTTCTTGGAAAGTTCCTAAGACCCAGAACATGTCTTCATCAAAATCCTAGAAGAAAACTTTCCTAACCTAAAGAAGGAGATGCCTATAAAGGTACAGAAAGCTTATAAAACACCAAAAAGAATGGGCATGGACAACTGTTAATTTCTGTTATTTTGGTGATGGTGTGTGTGTGTGTGTGTGTGTGTGTGTGTGTGTGTGTGTGTGTGTTTCTCATTTTCTTCTCTTTCATTCTCCAGTCTGAATTCCTTCTCCTACTTATTCTCTCTGCCCACCAGTCCTGCCTGCCCCTTTACTGCTTAGCTATTGGCTGTTTATCTTAGGCCTTAGGCACTTTACCCAGGCAAAGCAACACATCTTTACATAGTTAAACAAATGCAGCATAAACAAATGCAACACATCTTTGCCTAGTTAAGCACTATTCCACAACAGTGAGGGGTGTCTCTGACTCTTTTGCCTGCTCTTGGGACCGCTTTCCTTCTACTGAGTTGCCTTGTCCAGCCTTGATATGAGGGTTTGTGCCTGGTCTTATTGTAATTTGTTGTACCATGTTAGGTTGATATCCCCGTAAGGCCTGCTCTTTTCTTAAAGGAAACAGTGAAGGAGTAGATCTGGGGAAGAGGGGAGGCGAGCAGGGAACTGGGGGCAGTGGGCAGAGGGGAAACGGTAATCTGTATGTGCCCTATGGGAGAAGAATAAATAAAAAAAATAGAAACCTGAAAAGAGAAGCAAGTGGGGTGGTTGAAATCACAGTAGACATATGAAATTTAAACATTAAGCCAAATGAAATACTAAACATAATCTGTCCATAAAAAGGAACGGAAGAATGACAATGTAAACACATAGAAAAGATGTTCAGTGGATTTTGCAAACGTAAAACTGCACAAAACTACAAAGAGTTTTGAAAATTTGCTGTTATGGAAGATGAAACAAAGAAAGTCAACACATACAAGTCAATGAGTTCTGTTAAATGCCCAGAGAAGATTTAGTATAGTTGACTTGTGGAGAGTGTTGTGCCTACCGGGTTTCCTCAACCTCCAAGGAAATGACTCCCAACTGCAAAAGCAAAAGGTTTCTATTGCTAAGAACCAAGCTGGCTGGGACGTCACACTATCAGTAGAGGAAGGCGCCCAATTACAATTGTGAAGGGGTTTTAAAAGGGAAAAGGAAAAGGGAGGCTTGAGACCCCAGTTTCAGTTCACAAGTTTTCCAAGGTTACAGGCATTTCATCGAGTACAAGGTTTCTTTACAAGGTCGGCAGGCTCAGTGGCCTTGTTCTCAAGATAATGGGGCAGGGAGGATGCTGGTGGTGGGCTCTGGCTTTTTTCTTTATCTCCTGAGCACAGCATGTGAGCTCTATACTCTATAGTCAGGGGTTATCTACTGGCAGAAATTCTTGTTCTCTCTAGTTTTCCCTTCTTGCCACAAGACCTAATTTTATACCTTTTAGTTATTATTATTTTTTTTTTGTATCACAGAGAGAGTGTCCTGGGATTCCCAGATATGGCTAAAGATTGGGAAGTATAAGAAGTCTCAATCAAGAGGAATCAAAAATTTTTATTTTAGCTGAAATAACCTTCTGGAATACAGACTAATGTGAATACTTGCCTATTTCGACCCGAGTTACAACAAATGTTCTGAGAACTTATTGCATTCCATCAAATAAATCCCACTTCAGATGTAGGTACCTGTGTGCCTTAGAAACCATAGGTGACATTTTCATTTTATTTAGTGAATACCCTACTAATCTCAAGCCAGCTCACTGCCTGACCCTCTCATCTTGCTGTCTGCAGAACTGCAGATAGAACTCTTGGCTTCTTCTCCAGCACCATGTCTGTCTGCATGCCACCATACTTCCTGCTGTGGCAATAATGGATTAGACCTCTGAACCTGCAAGCCAGCCCCAGTGAAATGGTTCCCTCTGTAAGAGTTGCCCAGGGTTATGGTGTCTTTTCATAGCAATAGAAACCCTAACTATGATAATTGCTAAATCAAATGCTATTAAATTATATTATCTATTACATAGAAAAATCTGTACTAGGTTTCATTATTATAGCCACGATCAATAAAAAGACAGGACTTGGAATGTAGCATGAGTTTTCATTTTATTTGTCTTTAGCAGACATGGCTAAACTTTTGAGGCAAAGGGTCACTGATGAACTCAGATATATTATGTTATAATTCATATTACACCCTCAGGCTTAGCCTTCCATGGGAAGTATGGTTTTACAAATTGCTCTTGTGACCTAAAGGGATCACCCGCATCTGTTGCCGGGTCTCCAGGCAGCAGCAGAGTCAACAAGTGGCTTCATGCAGAAGTTTAAGAAGATGACTTCATGTAAACAAAGGTGCATCTTCCAAATTCTTATCCTTTTATGATGGATCTGAAATTCCACTGTACTTTTTTTTTGTCTACTTGGCATACTCTCCTAAAATTGTTCTTTGAATGTGTTCAAGAATAGTTAGCTTGTTGCATGATACTGTAAAGAGCAGGCTTTACCTGTGGGTAGATACTTGCCCTTGTCTATTTTTAGGGTTAATCAAGTGTAAAAAGTTGGAGTCTCTCACACCTCGGGAGGCAGGTTCACCTCAACATAGTATGTTTTTCAGAATCCCAGGCCTCTATTGCGGTCCCATGAGCCACCATCGGCTGAGTCTGCCCATCTTTCTGAGGCCTGAGTAGGGAAGGCATTACTGTTTTCTATCTTTTTTTCTTTCAGGTCCTAGCCAGAGCCTAAGTATGCTCTTAAAGTTCCTAAGTTGCCCTTCTAAAGTCAGCCCTGAATGGCTGACCTCCACATTGTCCACAAGGAGCATGGTTTTGTCCCTTCTCATCTCCATTCTCCTCGTTCTAGACAGCTGTGAGGTTTACAGCCTGCCTGCCTTGGTGGTTTCCATTTTAAACTCTAATAAATTACCCTCAAACTTCTGCTTTCATCCATCCTTTGTCCTGGACCATCCATCCTTGTTTGTTCTTGAAATTCTTTTGTTAATGAGATCAAGAACCCCAAAAGAGGGCGTGCCCAGTTACATAATGGTTCTGCTGGGAGTGGCCAAGATAAGATTCTTAGTAACGTTTCTCTGCCTTTTAATTCTTTAATTGGAAAATAAACAGCACAACACTGTTCTCATTCTACATGAAAATAATCTGGGAGGGAAAAAAAAAAGCCAAGAACAAACTACTTCTTAGGAATTTGTTTTAAGGGATTGAGATATGACACAGAACTCAATACACTGAGAAATGCATAGCAAGAAGATAATCTGCAGGGCTGTAGCTCTTACCCGGGACAGGGTGGTGAGCACAGTGTATTATAAATACGAGCCTGGAGTAAGAGATGAACGCCGAGGAGCCAAGCAGGCCTCTTTCCGGGAGTCTCAGCAAACCAACCCATTGGAAGACACATGCGTGTCCATTCAGTGGCGATTCCAAATCAACATGTAGCGAGAGTCTGTGACTAGCTGTATTTGTCACTCCATCCAGTTCAAATGCGAAGCTCCAATCAGAAAGGAGATGCTTTGTTCAGGTATAGAAAGCCCTGGAACATTTATTTTATTTTTAGTGGTGTGTATGTATGGGGTGCCCACAGAGGCCAGATGAAATAATCAGATTCCCTGGAGCTGGAGTTACTTGCAGCTGTGATTTGCCTTATATGGATGCTGGGAACAGAAAGAACTTGGTTCCTCTGGACACCCTTAGCTACCCTAACTTCCTGAGTCTCAAATCGTACAGCTAGAGTGGTTGTACAGAACAAGCCATTGCTATTCTTGAGTACCCCCCTCAAAAAACAAAATCAGTGAAGTCTTTGGCTTTCAAGTGTTAAGAATGCGAATCTTCAGTGATGTGCTAACATTGGACTTGGTAGCCAGGGTTTCCATTGTGAGTTTTAAAGCCAGGCTTTCGGAAATAGTTCTACCTCGTGTCTCTCAAATATCCTAAGTCAATACTTTGAATTCTCTGCACATTTTCTTCAGTTTGTTAGGCTATCACATAAAAAGTTTATTGCAATCTTTAAAAGTAGCTTGAAATAAATATTTCTGGTTATTGAAAGTTGCCAGTGGGTTATGAGACCAATGGGAGAAAATACTCCAATTTGTGGCTCGACATTAGCACATAAATATTAATGAGTTCAAACCATCTCCAGGATGTTAAGAATAAGAAATATTTGAGATTGTTTTAAAAATACATCCTATTGCGAGGGTTCCAGAATGAAACTCTCTGAACTGCTAATGAAAAGCATACAGGTCCTCATCTGACCTGTGTCATAGCATGGATCGCCTAAAAAAAGACAGTGCCTTTTTGTTCCTAATTACTGAGCTCTGGAAATCAGACGTAAGACAAGAGGTAGATCCCCAGTGATTTTTGTCTTTATATACACAGACAAATGGTCTAAAGCTAGATATTGAACCCAAGCTGCAGATGATGGGAACATGGCTGGTCAAGTTTCAGAGGGAAGTTTTTTTTTTTTTTTTTTTTTTTTTTTTTTTTTTTTTTGCATATAGAGTATTTTTTATTTAATTTTATATAACAAAGTCCAATTAAATGAAAACAAACATTTATACACAATATTTGGGAATTTGGGCGTCGTTCTTTCCAAACTACTTCCTGCTGGTAAGGGGCGCTGTCTTGGGGGATTCGAAGAAGATTCAGATATCCTAGCTGTAGTCTGTAGGGCTGTTTTGTCCAGCTGTTTGGAATGTAGGATCAGCTTGTACTCTGTTTCAGGCGGTCTGGTGTGATCAAACCACATTAGTCTGGAAGGAATCCACATCTTTTCATTTTCTGTGGAAACAAAAATAGAAATACTTTTCCCCAGTAACTTGTTCTTCAACTTAAATTTTGGAGTCAAAGCGTTTTTTTTTTTTTTTTTTTTTTTTATTATTATTATTTTACATGTCGATCCCAGTTCCCTCTCCCTCCCTCCCTCCCTCCCCCCAAGCCCTCCCTCCCTCCTTCCCTCCCTTTTGCCCTCTCTACCCTCTCCCATGCACTCTAAACACCCTCCCCTCCCAACCCCCCACCACAATACAATATGTAGGGGAATGCCATCCAGTTGGGGTCATGTAGATCTGACAGGTCCTGTGAAGTAGGGACTAGGGCTTCTCTCCTATCTCTAGAATAAGGCAGTTATCCCTCCATGGGGGATATGTTTGCAAAGTCCTTTTGTGCACCAGGGATACATCCTGGCTCCACTGTCTGAGGTCTCTTAGACTGCTCAGACCTTCTGGCTGAGACCCATATTCAGGGGAGTCCGAGTCAGACCTCTGTTGGCTTCCCAGCTATCAGTCTAGTGGCCCTTAGCTCCTCCTTGTTCAGGTAAGCTGTCTCTATGTACTTCTACCGCATGGTCTTGTCCTCTCCATCTGCTTCTGGGTTCTAGTTTGACTCAGTGTTTATGTATGGGTGTTTGCTCCTGTTTTCAACAGGCATTAGTTGAGGACTCCATGGAGAAGTTAGTTGTTGATCTCACTCTCCGGGAAGGGCATTTATGATAGCCTTTCCACGGAAGCTGAGATTGTTAGTTGGGAGCAGTCTTGTAGTTCCCTCGACCTTTCTTTGTGTTCAACTTTATCTTCAAACCAATATTGGCTCCCTCTTTTATGTTCTCTCTCTCTGTCTCTGTCTCTCTCTCTCTTTCCTATTTTCCATTCCTAACCAGGCTCAATCCTCCTAGTCACACATGCCTTCCTCTCCTCCCTCTCATTTTCTCCTACTTCTCTCTCCATTAGCTGTCCTCCCCCACTATACCTGAGGTCTGGGGGACTTGTCCCTTCCCAGTTCTGTGAGGGACTTTATATGAATCTCTTAGAATACAACTTGTATCCTAGTTCCTCTGGTGATGTGAATTATAGGCTGGTGATCATTTGATCTAGGTCTAAAATCCATATATGAGTGAGTACATACTGTGTTCCTCTTTTTGTGACTGGGTTACCTCATTCAGGATGGTTTCTTCAAGTGCCATCCACTTGCCTGCGAATTTCAAGATACCATTATTTTTTTCTGCAGAGTAGTATTCCATTGTGTAGATGTGCCACATCTTCATTAACCATTCTTCAATTGAAGGGCATCTAGGTTGCTTCCAGGTTCTTGCTATTACAAATAGTGCTGCTATGAACATAGTTGAACAGATGTCTTTGTTGCATTGATGTGAATCCTTTGGGTATATGCCTAAGAGGGGGATTGCCGGGTCCTGTGGTAAACTAATTCCCATTTTCCTGAGGAACCGCCATACTGATCTCCAAAGTGGCTGTATGAGTTTGCACTCCCACCAGCAGTGGAGGAGTGTTCCACTTTCTCCACATCCTCTCCAACATAAGTCATCACTGGTGTTTCTAATTTTAGCCATTCTGGCAGGGTTAAGATGGTATCTCAAAGTTGTTTTGATTTGCATTTCCCTGATAGCTAAGGATGTGGAGCATTTTCTTAAGTGTCTTTCAGCCTTTTTGATTTCCTCCATTGAGAATTCTTTCTTCAGTTCTGTACCCCATTTTTTAATAGGGTTATTTGGTGTTTTGTTGACTAGTTTCTTGAGTTCTTTGTATATTTTGGAGATCAGCCCTTTGTCGGATATAGGATTAGTGAAAATCTTTTCCCAGTCAGTGGGCTGCCGTTTGGTCTTGTCAACTGTGTCCTTTGCCTTACAGAAGCTTCTAAGTTTGAAGAGGTCCCATTTATTAATTGTTTCTTTCAGTGTCTGTGCCCCTGGAGTTATGTTCAAGAAGCGGTCTCCTATACCAATTTGTTCAAGGGTACCTCCTACTTTCTCTTCTAAGAGGTTCAATGTGGCTGGATTGATGTTGAGGTCTTTGATCCATTTGGACTTGAGTTTTGTGCATGGCGACAGACATGGGTCTATCTGCAGTCTTCTACACACCCTCATCCAATTGTGCCAGCACCATTTGTTGAAGATGCTGTCTTTGCCCCATTGTATCATTTTAGCTGTTTTGTCGAAAATCAGGTGTTCATAGGTGCATGGATTAATATCAGGATTTTCAATTCGATTCCATTGGTCTACCTGTCTATTTTTATGCCAATACCAGGCTGTTTTCAGAACTATAGCTCTGTAGTAGAGCTTAAAGTCAGGAATGGTGATGCCTCCTGATGTTCTTTTATTGTATAGGGTTGTTTTGGCTATCCTGGGTCTTTTGTTTTTCCATATAAAGTTAATTATTATCCTTTCAAGGTCGGTGAAGAATTGTGGTGGGATTTTAATGGGGATTGCATTGAATCTGTAGATTGCTTTTGGTAAGATTGCCATTTTTACTATGTTTATCCTACCTATCCAAGAGCATGGGAGGTCTTTCCATTTTCTGGTATCTTCTTTAATTTCTTTCTTTAGAGTCACAAAGTTCTTATTATATAGATCTTTTACTTGTTTGGTAAGCGTTACACCAAGATACTTTATGTTGCTTGTGGCTATTGTAAAGGGTGATGTTTCTCTGATTTCTTTCTCTGCCTCTTTGTCGTCTGAAAAAAATAGGGCTACTGATTTTTTTGAGTTTATCTTGTATCCTGCTAGTTTGCTGAAGGTGTTTATCAGCTGTAGGAGTTCCCTGGTAGAGTTTATTGGGTCGCTTATGTAAACTATCATATCATCTGCAAATAGAGACAGTTTGACTTCTTCCTTTCCAATTTGGATGCCCTTGATCTCCTTTTGTTGTCTTATAGCATTAGCTAGAACTTCTAGTACGATATTGAAGAGATATGGAGAGAGAGGACAGCCTTGTCTTGTTCCTGATTTTAGAGGAATTGGCTTAAGTTTCTCTCCATTCAGTTTGATGTTGGCAGTTGGTTTGCTGTATATTGCTCTTATTATGTTTAGGTATGTTCCTGTTATCCCTGACCTCTCTAATACCTTTATCATGAAAGGGTGTTGAATTTTATCGAAGGCTTTTTCTGCATCTAGGGAGATAATCATATGGTTTTTCTTTTTCAGTTTGTTTATATGGTGGATCACGTTGATAGATTTTCGTATGTTAAACCATCCCTGCAATCCAGGTATGAAGCCTACTTGATCATGGTGGATGATTTCTCTGATGTATTTTTGAATTCGGTTTGCCATTATTTTATTGAGTATTTTTGCATCGATGTTCATCAGGGATATTGGTCTGTAGTTTTCTTTCTTAGTTGTGTCTTTGTGAGGTTTGGGTACCAAAGTTATTGTGGCCTCATAAAAAGAGATTGGCAATAAACCTTCTGTTTCTATCTTGTGGAACAGTTTGAGGAGTAGTGGTATTAGTTCTTCCTTGAATGTCTGGTAGAATTCTGCACTGAATCCATCTGGCCCTGGACTTTTTTTCGTTGGAAGGCTTTCGATGACTGCTTCTATTTCATTTCGGGTTATAGGTCTATTTAAGTTGTTTGTCTGTTCTTGATTTAATTTTGGTAAGTGATAGTTATCCAGAAACTTGTCCATTTCCTTTGAATTTTCAATTTTTGTGGAATACAGATTTTCGAAGTATGACCTGAAAATTGTCTGGATTTCCTCTGTGTCTGTTGTTATGTTCCCCATTTCATTTCTGATTTTGTTAATTTGCATGTTCTGTCTCTGCTTTTTCGTTAATTTGGATAAAGGTTTATCAATCTTGTTGATTTTCTCAAAAAACCAACTCTTTGTTGCATTGATTTTTTGTATTGTTTTCCTGGTTTCTATTTTGTTGATTTCAGCCCTCAAGTTGATTATTTCCTGGCGTCTGCTCCTGCGGGGTGAATTCGCTTCTCTCTGTTCTAAGGTTTTCAGTTGGGCTGTTAATTCATTTATGTGACTATCCTCTGTTTTCTTCATATGGGCACTTAGTGCAATGAACTTCCCTCGTAGCACTGCTTTCAAGGTGTCCCATAAGTTCAGGTATGTTGTATCCTCATTCTCGTTGAATATTAGAAAGTCTTTAATTTCTTTCTTTATTTCTTCTTTGACCCAGGAGTGGTGCAATTGCACATTGTTCAGTTTCCATGAGTTTGCAGGTTTTCTGCTATTTGTATTGTTGTTGAATTCCAATTTTAAAGCATGGTGGTCCGATAAGATACAGGGGACTATTTCTATTCTCTTGTATCTGTTGAGGTTTGTTATGTCTCCTAGTATGTGGTCGATTTTAGAGAAGGTTCCATGTGGAGCAGAGAAGAAGGTATATTCTTTTGTCTTTGGATGGAATGTTCTATAGATGTCTGTTAGCCCCAGTTGAGACATAACTTCTGTTAATTCTTTTGTTTCTTTGTTGAGTTTCTGATTTGTGGTCCTGTCTAGTGTTGAGAGTGGTGTATTGAAGTCTCCCACTATAAGTGTGTGAGGTTTTATATGAGCTTTGAGTTTTAGTAGTGTTTCTTTTACGAATGTGGGTGGCTTTGTATTAGGGGCATAGATGTTCAGAATTGAGACTTTGTGTTGATGGATTTCTCCTGAGATGAATATGAAATGACCATCTTCATCTCTTTTGACTAGTTTTGGTTTGAAGTCTAGCTTGTTAGATATTAGGATAGCTACGCCTGCTTGCTTCTTATTTCCATTTGATTGGAAAATCTTTTCCCAACCCTTTACCCTGAGGTAATGTCTATCTTTGGAGCTAAGATGTGTTTCTTGTATGCAGCAGAAGGATGGATTCTGTCTTCGTATCCATTCTGTTAATCTGTGTCTTTTTATAGGTGAGTTAAGACCATTAATGTTGAGGGTGAGTAAGGACCATTGATTGTTGATGGTTGTTTGATTTAGGTTTGTTGTTGGCAGTGGTATTGTGAATATATTTGTTCTGCTTCACCCTAGGTTTCTGGTGTAGTTGGATTATCTGTTGCCTACATTTTTGTGGGTGTAGTTACCTTCCTTGGGTTGGAATTTTCCTTCCAATACTTTCTGTAGGGCTGGATTTGTAGATACATATTGGGAAAATCTGGTTTTGTCATTGAATACCTTGTTCTCTCCATCTATATTGACTGAGAGTTTTGCTGGATATAGTAGCCTAGGCTGGCATCCGTGTTCTCTTAATACTTTTAGAACATCTATCCAGGACCTTCTGGCCTTGAGGGTTTCCATGGAGAAGTCAGGTGTAATTTTGATAGGTCTGCCTTTATATGTTACCTGTCCTTTTTCCTTCGCTGCTCTTAATATTTTTTCTTTATTCTGTATGCTAGGTGTTTTGATTATTATATGTCGAGGGGTCTTTTTTCTTTGGTCCAGCCTATTTGGGGTTCGGTATGCTTCTTGTACTTTCATGGGCATGTCCTTCTTCAGATTTGGAAAGTTTTCCTCGATGATTTTGTTGAATATGTTTTCAGCACCTTTGAGCTGGGCTTCCTCACCTTCCTCTATGCCTATTATTCTTAGGTTTGGCCTTTTCATGGTGTCCCACATTTCCTGGATATTGTGTGTTAAGGATTTGTTGGATTTATGGTTTTCTTTGGTCGATGAATCTATTTCTTCTAGTTTATCTTCTGCGCCTGAGATTCTCTCTTCCATCTCTTGAATTCTATTGGTTATGCTTGTGTCCGTGGTTTCCGATTTTTTGCCCAGCTTTTCAATTTCCAGCTTTCCTTCCATTTGTGTTGCCTTTATTTTCTCAATTTCGGTTTTCAAATCTTGAACCGTTTCCTTCACCTGGTTAATTGTTTTTTCTTGGCTTTCTGTACTTTCCTTAAGGAATTTGTTCATTTCTTCCACTTTTTTGTTTGTTTTTTCCTCTATTTCTTTAAGGGATTTTCTCATATCTTCTTTGAGGGCCTCTATCATTTTTATGATGGTGATTTTTAAGTCATACCCTTCTGCTTCCTCTGCTTTGTTGTTGTGTTCCATTCTAGTTGGTGTAGATTCCCTAGATTCTGGTGGTGTCATGTTTGTCTTTCTGTTGTTAGGTGTTCTCTTGTATTGCCTTCTTCCCATAGTTTCTTCCTGTAGGTGTTGGTGGTGTCTCTTCCCTCTCTCTATGGTCCTTCCCAGATGGGCTTATGTGGATCAAAGATTCAATGTCTGTATCTCTGTGTGGTCCAAGCTCTCTAGGAGGCTTCTCTCTGGCCAATAGCCGGCAGAAGAGGACGAGGGCTGGGCTGGAACTTGAGAAGGTTTTGCAGGGTAGTGGGATCTCACTGGAAACTGGCGCTCTCCAGCTGAGACCTCGTTCTTTGGCAGGGCCCGGATTTGGGGGTCAAGGATCTTGCCTGCAGGAACTCCAAGTGGACCCGCAGAGATAGGCGGATCTCTGGGAGGGGCCTGGGACTCCAGCAGAGGACTGGAGGCGGGGTCAGGGACCAAGCCGGTGGAAATTACAGGTGGTCCCACGTGGATAGTCAGGTCTCCTTTGTTCGGAGTTGCTCCGAGAGGTCTCCGAAGTAGGGTGGACTGTTGGCTCCACCCTCTGTCCCAGTGCTCAACCAGAGCGGCAGGACCGTAGGTGGGGTAGGGCACAGGGTGGGGGGGTAGGCTGGAGGTTGGGATGGGTGGGGGTGTATCAGAGCTCCAAGGGTGCTCTCAAAGGGGACCGGAGACAGGAGCAGCAGGATCAGGGGCCAATCCAGGGAGTTCAGGCGGGGGGAGGGGGTAAAGAGGTTGAAGGGGACAGGCAGCCCCGATTGGGCCCAGACTCACCTCTGGCCAATAGCCGGCAGAAGAGGACGAGGGCTGGGCTGGAACTTGAGAAGGTTTTGCAGGGTAGTGGGATCTCACTGGAAACTGGCGCTCTCCAGCTGAGACCTCGTTCTTTGGCAGGGCCCGGATTTGGGGGTCAAGCCAGAGGGAAGTTTTGAGGCTCTTAGAAACTTCATTGAACATCCATTCAATGTTTTGGATGAAGAATCTGTGGTTCTGGTCAGCCAGAGTCACCAAAAATGAGACTTCTGTTTTGTTGGAATAATCAATGATGGTCTGTTGGGGTTGATTAAGAAGAGCCCAGCATTATTGAAGCAAAAATGTTCTGGGAAATGTTTCCTCGGGGTCAGCACACAGGAGCTGTGGTCTAGACATGCTCAAGACTGCGCCCTGTCCTGGCAGCTGAACTTGATCATGTGTAGGAGTCTTCCGGGTGGTGCTGGTTTTGAAGGCATAGCGGTCATAGAGAACAGCTGACTCTTGGAACAAGGAAAGACCACCAGAGGCTATTGCTGAAGGTGCTGCGTCAGTTGCAGTAAAAATCCTAGGACTGATCATGGAATCCAGATGCAGAGAGGGAGGAGTGATAAGAAAAGGGGTCAAGACCAGACTACAGAAACCCACAGAGACAGCTGACCTGAACAAGGGGGACCCCAAGACTGACAGCTGGGGAACCAGCATTAGACAGACTCAGATCCCCTGAACATGTATTCAATATTAGTAGTTTTTTTTTTTTAAATTTTGGGTTCTTGCTTTTTTTGTGATTTAAGATATCTTCCATACAAAAATGTCATAAAATATTTTCATCCAAAATACATAATGTTCTCTCTTTTCTTCATAAATAGGCCTGAAATCTACCTAATTTTGTCACTGTCGATTTCTTTTTTATTTGTACAGGTAGTCAAGCTATAAATTGATATATTTTTCCTGTGGAAGATCAATTATTTTAGTGCCACTGAATTAATCTTTTTACTTCTGTTTTTCAGGAGCACTTTTTTTTTTTTTTTAAATATGTGCCAACATGTAGGCTCTCTTGTCTGTTCCATTGACTCATTTCATATCTTTGGGCTAATATTAAAATAACTTGATTACTGTTGCTGTCTTACCTGTTTTGAGATTTTATTTATTTATGTGTTTATGTATGTATTTTTTGAAAGAAGATTCTGAGATTTTTGTTTTTTATTTTTTATATGTACCAGTGTCTTGCCTGCATTCATCTCTCTCTCTCTCTCTCTCTCTCTCTCTCTCTCTCTCTCTCTCTCTCTCTCTCTCTTTCTCTCTCTGTGCATAGTGTCCACAGAGGCCACAAGAGATTGAGTATAGATGGTTGTTAGCTGTCATGTGGATCCTGGCGATTGAACCCAGGTTCTCTGGAAGAGCAGTCAGTGCTCTTACCTGCTGACTCATCTCCGCAGCTCTGAGATTTATTTTTATTTTACCCGTCTGAGTGTTTTTACATGTACACCGGCATGCCATGTGCATGCAATGCCTGTGCCGGCCAGTCAATTATAGATGACTTTGAGCATCATGTGGGTTCTGGGAATTGAACTCAGGACCTCTGGAAGAGCAGACCATCTCCTCAGTACTGACTGTTGTTTTCTGTTGTGAAGGGAAATTTTCTACAAAATTTCTGTAATTTTGTCTTGTATCCTCTCTAATTATTTTCTTTTTAATATTTTTAAATTAATGCTATCTAAAGTTTTTGCTACCTCAGTTTTTCTTTGAGAATTTATTCTTCATTAATTGTAAAATCTATTCAGTATGTTTCCAGATTGTGCTTTCCAAGATTTCTTTATTTATATGCTTGGTCTCCTTAAAAAATAATTGAATTCAACATTATAAAAATGATTTTTTTTAAAAGTTAGAAATCATACTTGGCTATTTTCAATGAAGAGTTTTCTAATGTCAATAGAGTATATTTAAAAAGTTTTCAAATGTTAATGAACCTTTTCCAACTCATTTTTCTAGTACCATGATTTTTGATGTATTTATTTTGGAGGATTTAGAGAACCTAGCATTATTGGGGAATTATTTGTCTTTTTTTTTTTTTTTTTTGAACTTCACTAAGCTTCCCTATCTATCCTGGAATTCTTTGTGTAGCCCAGGCCACCTACCTGTCCCCTGAGTGCTAGGATGGGAGACGGAGGCGTGTGCCATCCTGTCTGGCTGGACATTAATAATAATAGTTTTTTTCTAATGGTGACTTTCTCCTTGAAAGAAATTCCATTATAGAATTTAACTATTATTGTGGCTTTTCTGGTAATCTGTTCTTGTGGGAAGTATTCATAACACAGACTGACAATATGTTCTGCTGGGGGTATTTTGCTTTTTTGAGGCACTCCAGGGTTATCATGGGGTTGCAGCCACGTTTGAACTAGGGATTAAGAGGAGGATTCCTTGATCTGTACTCAAATGGCCTAAACTTAACACCCAGTCTACACAGGAACAGGTCTGTCCTTATGTATTTGAATAGAAACCTCTTTCACTCTAGCACAGACCTACTCCAAGACAGACAAGTTATCTTGTATCTCTGGGTATATTGTTCTCCTGGTGGAATTTTCTATTTTCAACTTTGTCTCACACACGTTAAGAAGAGCAGTCCTGCCTCTTCTTTTCCAAGGCTCTGTTTCTTGTTCTTTTTGTAAGCAATACAATTTTCAGTGTGATCAAGTCAGCATCCAGTGTTGAGGCTCTTAGGGCCTTATGCTGTAGTATTGGCATTTAGCCTCGCTGCCATGCTTATGTTAATGATTTGTGGCTTTTGCGTGAAACTCTGCTGGTTCGGCCTCTGAGTATTTTAAAGTGGGAATTAATTATGTTTGCCACCTCATTGGCACAAAAGCCAATATTAAACTTTAGCACGCAAATTAGATTTTTGGCACAATTAGAGCTCCAAACAACATTCTTGCCTGTAGGAAGTTATTGCCTGGCTCCCTTAAATGTCAACCGAGTATGACTTCTGCCATTAAGCAAAAGAAAGGGAGTTCTCTTTATCTTTTTACAAATACACATTATAATGATGTCAATAATTGTTGATAGGTTAAATCATTCCGAAGTTTAACTATTTCCCTCTGAACAATTAAGCCATTACTTACCCCTCCGTGTGTGTGTGTGTGTGTGTGTACACAGGTACATACATCACAGTGCATGTAGAGATCATAACACATACAAAACTGTAGGAATCCTTGTTTCTCGAAATAAGGTCTTTCCCATTTCTTTTAAAAGATGACAGTGATAGGCAGTTAAAAGTGCTTTCCAAGTTAAAAAAAGTGAGCACACTCTTTTCAGATCTCCTAATTTTCTTTGAATGTGGGTGTCCTCTGATTTATGATGGTCATAATCTACTACTTGCTAAATCAGTGGTCTTGGTCCCCTAGTGGGACTCCTTACAGTGGGAACGGGGCTGCCTCAGATTCTTTTGCTGAATTTTGCGATGCTACTCCCCATACTGGGTTGCCTTGCCCAGCTTTTAGGGTAGAGGTAGGGGCTAGGTGCTGTGTAGTGCCCGTGCTACAATCTGTTCCATTAATTGGCCAAAGGCCTAGAGATTTAAATAAAAGACAAGACAGCGGGTCATTTGTGCAACAGGAATGCCAAATGCAATTTATTGATGGCTTATATACTGACTCACAGCACAGTGGGAAAACAATCCAGAGTCAAGAGGGTATGTTCTCAGGCTTAGCTCCTCCCCAGCAGATGTGTGTTAGCAAATCAGGAAGAGCACCAGTAACAACTCTGGGGCAAGATGTTCCAGCTGAGGCCGCAGAATGGCCCAGCCAACAGCTGGACCTCGGGGGTCCATGCAGGGCCCTACAGTGGTATGCTTAGTCTTGCTGCAGCCCTATATGCCATGTTTATTTGATACTTATTGGAGACCTGCCCTTTCCTGGGCAGAGATAGCAGAGGAGCAGATCAAGGAAGGGAATAGAAGTGGGGTTGAGGCGGGGAGAGGCTCAGAGGAAAAGAGGGAGGGGAAACTGTGGCCTGGATGTACAACAAATAGGTAAATAAATGTATTATTAAAAGAAACGCAAGGCCCCAGCTTCTGCTGCAGCCACCATGTCTGCCTGGTGCTAGGCTTCCCCACAAGGATTGTGATGGACTCTTATCTCTCAGGAACTGTGAGTCCAAAATAACTCTTCTCCTTTAGAAGTTTCCTTGGGAATGGTCCTTTGTCATGGCATCAGAAAAGTAACTAATACAACATTCATCATTTTCAACATATACTTAAGTTAGAGATCACACAGTGCACATTACATGCATACTTTTTCAGCCATTCCCCTATAATCTTTTATCTTATTTGTGAGATTTTAATGAAACCACTTTGGGTAATTTCGTCTCTTTGGGTAACCTCAGTGGCAGTATCCGCTGAGAAGCCTTCATTCTTAGCATCAGGCTGTTTCCTGCGCAGTGTTATCATTCACATCCTGGAGATTAGTCTCCAAGAACCTCATCCCAGGGAGTCACCACTGTTACCAACCAAAGAGACAAAAGTCCAAATTACTTAGCGGTTTCTGAAGAGTTGGACTTTGAGTTGAGCAAGATTAAATGATCTTCAAGTAGATGGGAAGCTAATTACAGATAAATAAGGGGCAATTTATATTTCTTACATTTGGGGGGATTTATTTCTCCTGATGACACATGGTTATTGTTACTCAGGTACTCTGTTGTTACTCTGTAGCTTTAGCACAGAGAGGCCATGGCAGGATTTCAGCAGAGCATAGTTTCTCCATAAATATCCAGAAAGTTTGTGGAAGTTAGGGATGACAGGTTCCTGAGAACTTGGTATCCTATGTGCTCACAGAGTTCCTGCTTGGAGTTCTGGAGTAGTCCAATTTCAGGTGTTAGGGAGCCAACAGTAAGTGCTGTGGCTAGCTAATGGGGTAAGAATTAAGCAGAGGAATTTAGACAACTTCAAAATTGCATTTTGGTCATATTGATTTGAATTAGATATTTGTAGAATTTTCACATCGACACAGCATGAAAAGAGTTACCTAGAATTGATGGTCATGAAACGTAATTATGGCTTATGATTCTGTATCAAATACTTTGAAAGGAAAAGAGCCAGGCGGTCTCTGTTAAATGAATTGTGTGTCTTTTTTAAAAGCTCAAGTAGGAGGGCACCAAAATGAGACCACCAATTGGATTAACACATGACTTTGAGGACATCGTTATAGGGTAAGTATATATATATATATATCTCCTCGCCTCTGTGTTCTAAAGGCTTGTTTTTCCACTTGAGAGAAAGGAAAAAGAAAATCACAATTTCTAGTCAAAGAAAATCAACCTATTAATTTGATCCCAGGATTTTGCGGAGAAGTGAGAAACTTTGGAAAATTTCTCCTTGGTGTCATAACAAATTTTCTTTTGTTTTCCTTTGTATATTTTGGGGGTGTCAAGTTTAATATCTCAGTCAACAGGAGAGTCTTCTGGGGAATCTCTGCTAGGCTGCCATGAGTCGTAGGAACACGGACTGCAGGGGACATCCAAAGGTAATCCACTTCCATCTGCTGCTTCAATCAGGGTGTCAGAATCCAGTTTCATTCTGTCTCTAAATCTGAAAGAAGAAAGAAAACACTCTAGGGTATTAAGGCATTAAGAACTGAGCACTTACAGGGTTATGCGTTGAAACTAACATATTCCTTTTAACATTCTTTACTGGATTGAGATGTATAGGCAAATTAGGTAAGGTTGTTTTACCTTAGTTTACACAATTACTACCAATTATGTAGCTTCATTTTTGTAACTAATACATTTAACCCAAGTCATCTTTTTCAGAACTTCTTTCCACAATGTCTTATTTTTACACATTTATTTTTTTTTGACACTCAGTGACAGTACTAACAACCTAAGGAAATAGAATATCATTGCTTTTGTTGAATGCAGGTGACATTCTCAGCAGTAGAATGCTTTAACTTGTCTCAGGGTCTGAGCCAGTACACACATGCTGAGGAATATACATATCACTTAAAAACAGACTAAACAAAGGCTCCTGATTATTCTTGTGAATGGAGAACTCCAAATTACGCTTGCTTTTTACGTGGTTGAAAGAAATACTCCAGGTGAAAGACATGTCAATAAGTAAAATTTCTGGAAACTGATTCTACAAATGGATTATAGCACTTTGTAGTCTTTTCAGAATATGACTTAAGAAGGCATCAGATTAGACATGCTTGCAAAGCAAAGATGCTCCTGTGTTGCAAGGTAATTCCCAACACAGCCCATCAGCATTTGGTACCAAATGGGGTGGTACTAGGTGTTTTAAAAAGGAGCTGTCTTTTTAAGGAAACATGTTTACCTTTAGGTTCAAGAAAACATACATTTTAAAAATAAATCTGCCTAGCCAAATGGCAGACACTCTGTGAGCCAGCAGATTGGAAGAAAAGCCTCCGTGTTCTCTACTGCATATGGCTAAAGTACTATTCAAGACTGCAATCCAAGTTGATTAAGTGAGACGATTGCCACATTAACATCCTGGAATCTGTCAAGAGAGTCATTTCTTTATCCTTTGTGCTCGAGCATGCGCACGGCACAGAACATCTTCACCAGCATCCTCTAAGGTAATCTGATCAGCAGGGGGTAATAAAGTAATGGAAAATTATTATTTCTTTTAAATTGTGATGCCCAAATTGGTTGCTCTGAAAGTCCAGAGCTCTGGAGTTTGTAATGTAGACATATTGAACTATCCATGACAGGCTCTAGGCATATTGAACTATTTATGATAGGCTCTGAACATGTGGAAGTCTCTGTGTTAGGTTCTGGAGGCCAGGACAGAGAGAATCAAGATCTACTCAGACCATAGAGATCAATGAAAGGATCTAACAAGAACAATTTTCTTTTTGAAATATTTTGTTATCTAACAAAAAAAAAATCTCCTGGAAAAAAAAATGCCTTCACAGTACTTGTTTTATAGGTCAGAGTCAAATTCGGCATATTTTAATGTATGGCTTTGGAAAAGTTCTAAAAAAGAAACACTTTTAGTACCCAAACAAGTAGGGAATTAATTGTCGATTATATGAAATTATATGTATATGTACATATGTATATGTTAGATGAAATGTGGCATATACATTTATTAAAATATTTTCAGCCATAAAAGCAGTGGAGTCCTGATACGTGCTTTGATACAAATAAACTTTGAAGGTTTCACCATGTTAAGTAAAAGAAGGCAGACACAAAACGTGACATTATTTCATGAATGGATTTATATGAAATGTCCAGAATAGATAAATTCACAGGGGCAATGTAGAGTGAGGCTACAATTAGATACTGCATTGTTTTGAAACTAGGATTGTTCTGGAGTTAGTGGTGATGGTAGCACATCCTTGTGGCATGATTAAAAAAAAAAACTTACTGCTTTTTGCACACAAAAGATTCAATAAGCTTCAGATATAACTCAGAGGGAGTGCATGACTAGCATGTGTAAAGCCGTGGGTTAATCCCTGTCACTGGAAAATAATTCAGAACAACAAAAATACTACCGTCTACATTATAAATACAACCTTTCCACATGGTAGTATTTTATCTTCTTAAATAAAAGGTGAGCTGGAATTGTTTCTTTGTGGTGGATTGGGATAAATAGCTTAAATACAATGTAGAAAGAAGTATTGTCATGAGGAAAAAGCACTGACTCCGAAAAACACTCTTTAAATGTGAAAATACTGTGAGTAACGTGTGCCTCTCTGTGTGTGGTGTATCTCTGCATGAGCAGTCCACATTGTGTGTATGGAGAGTAGAGGCTGCTCTGTGGAGCTGATTCTTTCTTTTGACCTTTATGTGGGTTCTGGGGATTGAACTATGCTCATGAGTCTTGTGCAGTGGATGCCTTCTGCTAGTCAATTGTGTCTTCCAAATATCTCCATCTCAATGAATAAACTTGTTTGGATGACAATATATATATATATATATATATATATATATATATATATATAGTTATTAACAAAGCTATTTGACAAAGCTGGTAATTATTCTAAAATGGTCATTCTATTGCTCCCTATACTTGTGTTTGGTGAAAATTTATACAGTTGCTAAGTAAAGATATTACTTATAGAGGAAGGCATTACCTTCCTAAATAAATTATAGTATTTTTCTTTTACATATTTTTAATAACAGAGGAAATATTTCTATCAGTGAAATACACACATAAGTTTTGATTAGTACAACTACTTATTGAATAAATGCAACCTTTCTTTTATTTTAGAAATTTCCCAATCACTTCTTCCCATAAGCAACTGTTGCCTGATTTCTTTACTGCAGATTTATCTTTGTTGTTTGTGAATTTCAGATAAATTGATGCATAGTATATCTTCCTTATGTCTGGTTTCTTCTATTCTACACAATAATTTGTCAACAGGTTTTTTTTGGTTAAAGTATATTTATTATTAATTTCAATTTATAATTTAAGTACATATAATAAATAATAACAACACATTTTAGCTGCTTGATCATTAAGTTTATTATCTTTATGAAAAAAATCTTCATGAGAAATGAGAAAGCCAGTATCAATCTATAGAGACTAGGCAGTGGTGATACACACCTTAAATCCCAGCAGCCATAGTTGTTAGGTAGTGGTGGTGCACACCTTTTGTTCCAGGACTCAGGAGTAAGAGGTAGACAGATCTCTGAGTTCAATACCACCCTGGGCTACTGGAGAACAAATCAGAGCTTGCACCTTTAATACTAGGATTTGAGAGGTATAAAATGTAGAGGGATTCAGTCTCAGGAGTAGTCTCTAGCCATGTTGAGGAGAGCATAGCAGTCTGAGTGAATCTGAGGAGCAGTGAGTTGGGAGCAGTTTGAGGATCACCCGTTTGGTCTGAGCTGAGGTAGAGGTAAGATCTACTGGCTTGGCTACTTTGCCTTTTTGATCTTCAGCTCGAAGCTTTAACTCCAATATCAGTCTCTGGGTCTTTCACTTATTGTGCTACAATTGCAGTCCAACATTAAAGTACGAATTCACGAAAAAGTCACTTAGAGGCCATTGGCCTAGGCCCAGGCCTGAGCTGCAGGTGGGACTCCCGGCTAGGCCTTTTCCCTCAAACCTTTGAGCAAGTGTGGGATTTTTCCATTGTAGCTTTTCTAAGCAGTCTTCAGCTGCCACCCAAACTTGGGAGGCTTTCAGGCTTTCCCTAGGACCCTTCTCCTCTGGCTGACACTCTAAGCTCATGGCCACAAACTAAATTCTGCAGTTGAGACATGCTACACCTCACAGGTCACTGACATTGTTGGCAGAGATGGTAAGTCAATTGGAAGTTCTTAAAGGAAGGGATTAGTTTAAAAAGAGAGTTTTTTTTTTCCCCACCCTAAAAAATGGAAAATACAAGGCAGTCATCAATCTCATTATCAGGGAAGGGCATTTCAGGTAGCCTCTCCACTATTGCTCCATTCTTAGTTGGGGTCATCCTTGTAGATCTCTGGACATTTCCCTAGTGCCAGATTTCTCTTAAAGCCTGTAATGGTTCCCTCTATTATGGTATCTCTTTTCTTGCTCTCCTCTATTCTTCCTCTGACTCAATCTTCCTGCTCCCTCATGTCCTCCTCTCCCCTCTTCTTCTCCCCTTCTCTTTCTCCAACCAGGAAGCAAGAGAGAGGTGCTGGTGTCCCCCACCCCAGACCTAGTTCCCCCAGGTCACCCTGTCTTACCCCCAATGGGAGTGGTCAGTGTAACAGGTGCGGGCAGGGTGGACATCTCACTACAATAGTATCTATTCAAATAAATCTCCAATAGTTTAAAAATGTGTTTAGTGTCATCAAGAAAATTCAACAATTTAAAATATAAATTTATAGACCAATGAGATAGTTCAGTGGGTAAAAATACTTGCTGCCTAGCTTGACCCTTGAGTTAAATCCTTAGGACCCACATAAGAATGGGAGAAGCGGTTCCATTAACTTGTCAATGTGGATACGGTGGTACATACCCATAGACATGCATGGATGCTCATGCACCAACACTCATACATACATGATACATATAAATGTCGTAAAAATTTTAGAGGAAAATAAATACACATTCAGACTCCGTTCTGTGATAAGTACAGGTATTACATGTATGTGGATAACACTGTGCACTAACAAGGCGGCAAGTACAGAGGTGAATGACATGTTGGGTATAATTTGGTGGTTTGGAAGCAGGTCAGTCTCATTTGGATAAAACCAAATGGACAACATTCAGTTCTCATACTTACAAGTATCAAGACTCATCATAGGTTCAAAGGGTACTTAGAGATCTAATAAAAATCCTGGTGACACATGCATGCCTGTGCTCGTGAGTCCCTGGCATTGATAGCACTTCCTCAATATGAGCAAAGTTCTGTCCCCAAGGGAGAAAGTGAGGAAAAAGAACAAAAATGCCATTGGAAACAACCCAATGGCTTTGGACAAGTCAAATTAATCTATGTAAAGGACTCCTTTGTATAATACAAATTCATGTCACCAAAACTAAATATGAAAAACATGTTTATACAAAACTTAACAGTCTCTCTTCACAATGACCTCTTGTTGATCAGCTTCAGCCCTCCAAATGTGATGCAGAATACATCTGTTCTTCCTTCTATGTGGCGGCCTTTTAATCTCTAAGCTCTATAGTTACGTTGCCTTGTCTTTCCATCTGCAGTTGTATCGAATATCCCGCAGAGCTAATGGTATCAGAAATATCACCATGTTCCAGGCATGATCTAAGCTTTATTTCATAAAATGTGAGCATAATTTGATTGTCCTGGTTAAAAATCCTTTCATAACTTTGCTTAGGATTGCTTTGCTCTGGGGTAATCGTAGCATATTGTTCACGCAGTGAATGTTCAGCTATTTACCTTTCCATGTGTGGCCCCAAAGCTATATCTTCTTCAGAAAGACATAAAGTGTTCATGTGGCTTTCTTTCTGCATGAGTACAGGAGAATATAGATTTTCTTATAAAAAGTAGACCAAGTCGTAACACATCATCCTTCTGTTTCTCAAGATCTTTCTGGTCCTAATTCTGACATTCCACTGTAATACATCCCCAACATCATACACCTTCCTACCTCTTGGCAATCATGGACCAATGAATGGAGCATACATACAGCACTTTCGACCAGCGAGGCCTGAGTGTGTTACATAATCTCTTAAGACCTCAGAGTCTAGACACACACACACACACACACACACACACACACACACACGTTTAGAAATACTTGTAAAGTCAACATACTAATTCTATTTATGTGATAGCAACAGTGGTATTTATAATCCAAAATATACTTTTGCATTAAACTATATCATTCAGTCACTTAATTTGTGTTAGGTCCCGAAATAGACTTCAGGGATCTATTATTATCTTAATTTGAATTGCCCAAGAAGCAAATTCTAAAGTAAGGTTCATGTTTGATTGCGGAGTAGAAAGGCATGATTATATATAAGGTCAGAAAGTTAACCATTATGATGAGGAACTGAGACTTATACCCACAGAGGGAACATATATGACAGAGTTACATTATCTGGGTGTGGTTGACTGGAGGTAGTTATATGCCTGGTATCACTCTCCTCAGGTAAGGAATTCCAGAGAGTGTGAGGAGATGTTAATTCTGATTGAGCAAGTGGTTTTCCTCAGCTTAAAGACTATTCTTAGACAAGGAGGTTCAGATGAGCTGGTCAGTTCCTAAAGCAGTCATTCACTGGGATATGGATGGATCATCAATGCCATCTGCCACTCTCCTGCATAAACCAAAGTCCTCCCCTCCCCCAGCTTCCACAGTACATACACACACGCACATATGTGTGTATACGGAAGTTAAACTTCTGGAGGTCTTCTCAGCATCAGTGCTCTATGCTTGTTTGAGAACAACCGTGATAACATCATAGCTAATCTACTTGGGTATTTATTAGTTATGAAGACAATCACTTTGTCTTAGCCTTGTCCTATGAAGTGTTTAATTCATAACCTTTTGGTCTTCTATTCATTAACATTTATCTTCTTTTATTGCTCATGTATTTCTTGTTGTACCACTTACCTATGCTTTGCATACAGCCTTAAGTCACCAAGTATTCCCTTCGGGAACAGAGAAAGGGGATTGCACATATGAATAAAGGAGAAAATGGGGGAGGAAGAGAAGGAGGAGGAAAGGATAAGAATAATAAAGAATAAAACATGTTTCTTTTTATTAAATGCAGTGGCCATTTGAAAAATGGACTTAATAAAATTTGTTCTCTCCACTTCCATTACATATTGAATTAGTATATAGATACTGGATGATTCTTCTTACAGGAAAATATTTACTGTCCCTCAGATACTTCCTCTCTATTATGAGTGAAGAAGATAGATTGTCTTTCTTTAAGAGCTGATTAAAAAATTCAGGCTAAGTAGGAAGAGCTCAACAAATGAACAAATGTCTTAGAACACTTATCTCTCATTAGGAGATATATTTAAAAATAAAAATGTTTTGACAAATGTTGAAAAGCAGTCTCATGAATTCAGAAGGCATGGTGATTGGAACAATAACAGACAAAATTGGACACAGAGCTGTGTTTGCTTCCCAGAACTATCCTGATACACCGGGTCATCTGTGGGCAGTTCTAAATGATTATGAGGTTTCTACATGTCACACAAATTTCTAGGCTGATACAAAGCATGTGTCATTTGTCAACAGTGATATAATTCTTCACAACTTTTCCTGGGGCTGTCAGAAAACAGCAATTAAAGAGAAAGGCCAAACTGTAGAGCATGTGGGTCAAGCTAAGATATTTGGGCTTAAATCCCAGCCCCACCACCTGGCACTGGCTAGACAACCTTATGCAAGTCACTTAATCTCATTCCCAATCTAAAAATGCATCTAATAACAGCACTAGGTATTAGAACCATTAACAATAAAAAATCAAGAGGTAAAAACACAAGCAATGCAAATACTAGTTATTCACATATTTCAATCAATGCAAGGTGCTCTGTTTTATGTCTTAACATGGATATTGTAAAAGTGAGGTCCCGAGTTATGATCTGATTCTTTGTAGCATTCCAATCTTGTGCTATCAAAACTGTACTGTTCTCACAAGTAAAAACACACCAGTGACAGTCTCTCATCAGTAATGGCCTGTCTTCAAATGCACTGGTTTGGTTAAGAGTATGGATATCTGGAATGCATCTTATGGGAGAAGAGGCATCTCTCACTTGTTGGCTGAATGGAATATATGAAGTATACCTATTCCATGCATTTTCCCCAGCTCTACCCCTACTTCAGCTTAAAGAATCATTCTGCATTACAGATACTTTAGTTACTTTTCTATTGCTATGATAAGACCCCACAACCAAGGCAATTTGCAGAAGAAGGAGTTTAGTTGTAGCTCACAGTTCTCATAGTTTCAGAGTGTGAGTCCGTGTCCATCACAGCAAAGATGGCAGCAGCCAGGCAGGCATGGCAATACAGCAGTAGCTGAGAGCTTACACACTGGTCCACAAGCACAAGGCAGAGGGAATGGTGTGGGATTTGAAATATCGAAACCCACCGCAAGTGGCACACCCCCTAATTCTTCCCGAACAGTTCCACCAACGGGGACAAAGTCCTCATTCAAACCAGCATGGCAGCATAATGTACTATTGAATATCCAAAACAAACGTTCATGTTAGCATATGCCACCTTTCCCTTAGGACCAGATAATTGTGGTTTGAATTCTTCACACATCGACTCAGTCGAGATAACCAAAGTTCTTAAGCTTAAGATTGTTGGCTCCTTAGTTGTCTTTTAAAAAATCATCCACAGCCCTCTGAGTTTGGCTTATAATATTATCAGAATTTGAGCCAATTATGAAGATGTATTGGTTGCTTTTCTTTGAAATCACTGTGTGATTAAAAAAAAAAAAAGGACGAGAAAATTTACCACACAATGTTGTGTTGGTTATAGAAAACAAGATAGCAAGAGGGAGAGAAAGTCTCCAAGCCTATTTGTTCATAACTGACTAATAAAATCTTAATAAGGGGTTTGCTGAGGTGAATCCAACTGTCAACTGCCAGATGATCAGCTTGATTATTGATCTGCTGTGAGGCAGCCGGCTCTGCCTGGTTCCTTATTATCTTTGGCGCCAGATGGGGTATCCTTACTTTATAATATACTGAAAGAGGCTATAAATATAAGGCAAATAAGTCAAGTGGATAATTGCATCAAAAGAAATTATGGTTTTCAAGTATTTAATTGGATCATAAGGCACAACCAAAGTTAAGTCCAATTTAAAGAGAGTTCTTAGCCAGAGAGAGAAGAGAGAGAGAGAGAGAGAGAGAGAGAGAGAGAGAGAGAGAGAGAGAGAGAGAGAGAGAGAGAATTCTTAAATTGTGTTCCTAAAGTACTAAGTCCTGGGCTATGGGTAGAACACACCAGAACCATCAGTTGTGTTTTTTATTTGCAAGAATCTAAGTTCCTGGGTCCATAGCAACTGGTCCATTCATATCTATGTCTTTAGGGTCCCCCAAATGTTAACATTCTTATGTTCAAGTAATATCAGAAAAATTATACAAAAATTAACGAGTATAGAACATTTCCAAATTCTCCATGTAAACAAGAGCGAGACAGTAACTCCTAGGATTTTTTTCCCCTCAAAATCTTGAAAAGATGCAGCAGAAATTGATAAAATAGATTATGTTGTATACATTTGTGCAGAACCCTTAAGAGAAAAACAAAAAACAAAACAAAAAAACCTTTACCAATAATTTCTATAAACATATGTGTAATCTCTTCCAATTACTAATCATTCAAAATACTTGTGGACACTGTTAATTTAGTAGTTTTAAAATTTGTAATTGCATTGTAAAGCTTGTCCTAGAGTAAAATCGCTATCCATACACGAGGAGCAGAGGCGTATGTACTAGTTCCTTTCCTCACCGCTCCGACCCAATGTCTGACAAGAATCAACGGAAGCAGGAAGTAAATGTTCAGGCTCAGTGTGAGGAGCTGCATTCCACCATGGGTTCCACCACGGAAGGGACAATGCACATCATGCTTCTTCACGTTTCTGGAAAGGAGGAAGCACTGAATTGGGCTGCCACTGCTCAGTTGGCTTCCTCCATGTTTTTAGTTCAGTCCAGGATCCCCGTCCAGCTGATGGCCACCCACACTCAGGGCTCCTGCTGGTCTCTAGTTCTCCGATGGAAATGCCCTCACCGACAAACACGAGAGGTGTTCCTCACTAATGTCCTGGCACTATTTTTTTTTTTAAAGATATCTTTTTCATTTAAGATTTGTCTTTAGGGGCTGGAGAGATGGCTCAGAGTTGAAGAGTACTGGCTATTCCTCTAGAGGTCCTGAGTTCACTTCCCAGCAACCACATGGTGGCTCACAGCCATCTGAAGAGGGATCTGATGTCCTCTTCTGGGATAAAGGTGCACATGCAGATAGAGCACCATATGCATAAAATAAATACATAAATCTTTAAGATTTGTTTTTACTGTTTTATGTATATGAATGTTTTGCCTGCTTGTATGTCTGCATACTACATGTAGGCTGATGTCTGAGGAGGAGGTGAACTTCAGTGCAGGCTCTGGGAATTAGAACCTGGGTCCTTCACAACAACAGCAAGTGCTCTTAGCCACTGAGCCATCTCTCCAGCCCCATGCTCTGCAATCTAAATTAAGCCCCACCGCATCTGAAAAGCTGAAGCAAACAGTATATTACAGAAGAGCACCACCTCTAGCAGTCAGAAAAGGAGATACAGAAGAATGCTGTGGCCTCGTTGTAAGTTCATTGAAATTATCTGTGATACTTGACACACGAGTTTCCACTCTTGCTCAGTGTGCTAAACATTTCCATCAAGATGTCCCTTCTCAGAGACATGGAGGCAAGCAAGTCTTTCACCAGTGTCTACTCCTTTATGGCTTTCATCCTGGGGTCAAAGACCTTTCTCTTCAGCTCACCTCAAAGCTCAATGCAGGATTGACTCTTAGATCCTATGGTTAAGCTAAAGAGGTAAATCTAACATAGATCCGTTGGCGTAAGTGACCAGTTTTACCTCGTAAGCTCTCTCTAGAAAACAGCTCATGCTTCTGTTACTTTCCCAGTCTAACCAGAAAAGCAAAAGGAACCAACACAACACATGGATTTCATGTTTGGATCCAAACTTCAGATACAATCCTGCCAAGTCTATCATTTCCAGTAAGCATGGAATATTCCAGACCTCCCCTTTTCTCATCTGCATAAACCCAGCCATTGTCAGATAAAGTAGAGCTTACCCACATTCACTAGCCTGAACACAGAATTATAATTTCCTTCAAGAAGGCATTCTATCCTGTGGCCATAAAATATTTAAATCAGAAAAGGCTGAGAATTGCTATTTGAGAATATAAGGGCTCTTCTCAGTTTTTGTGATTCATCCGCTCTTGAGTGTGTGTGCATCTTTCTCTAGGTGCACACGGGTGATTTCCTTCACTCACATCTGCTACTTCTAAGTAAACTAAGAACCCTTTTTTTTTTGGCAACAGCCTACTTTCACACATATTATTACTCTTTCACACTAATTGATGCCTTGCCATGTGTCACTCACTCTTTATGTTTTCAATATATGTCTACTTAATAATCTCCATGGGTAATTCTGTTCGACATGATCTATGGCTGTTTTTTGTTGTACAAAAAGCTTGTAAGTGGTCAGAGTTTGCTAGTGAGGCCGAATATCAAGTTATCAAGTTCCCTGTTTTGTTTTTTTATTTTCTGTCTTTTGGTTTATGCTTTTTGGTTTTTGTTTTGCTTTGCTTTTATTCTGAAGACCTTTCAATCTCTCCAAGTGAAAAATGAATTCTCAAAAGGAGAGACTCTACCCCTGCATCACGATTAGTTAACTTATCATGAAGTTAACTGTGCAAAGCATTAAAGGTAAAGTATTATTAAAGGAAGATTACACTCATATAGAGTCTCCAGCTGTGAGAGAAGTTAAATGTGCAAAAGACACATTTATCTCAGTTTTGATAAATGTGCAAAGTACAGCAGAGGCAGGAGCATAGAGTGTTCACATGTAGTGTTCGACTGTAAAACTGACAGCATGTCATATGAAATTCATCACTGTATTTCACATCTCCTCTTCCTCTCATTAAAAGTAAAAGTAATAATGATACTCACAGAGGTCCCTTGGCAAAGAAAAGGGATCTACCATCTTATACCAATACTTTCTCTTCATCTAATCAATTCTTACCTAACCAGTCCTGTCATAGGAGTCATCCCATGTAGTCCCATAAGCAACCTTGTTAAGATTTCTACCTCAATGAAGGTTATGTGAAAGAATTTGTAGTGATCCGAAAACACTAAATTTTCCCAGTCACTAAGGAGGACAGGTAATTTTCTACTTTCCACCCTTGGGTCAGTTTTCCAAAGTTGTGACTGTGATCATATTATCTCAGTTATTCACTGAAAATCACAAGGGTTCCAAAAATCCATAGACCACACCTACTCACCAAATGGCCATATTTCATCCAAAGACCCTTGTCACCATTTCTTTCAAGTCGGTTTCCTCAGTGAAGTACAAAGCAGCCATGCATATCCACACCCCTGTGGCTCTCCCTTCTCTTTCTCTGACACAGAATGACAGCCTTCTATCGTCTATCTGTTCTTGAGATTATTTTCTGATGTATTTATCCCTTGATGAAGGGGACACCATAACACTTTTTGACCACATTTGAAGGGTTGAGTGCTTGATTGGATTGAGATCTGTATTGTTCTCGAATAATTTCCTGCCTATGTACCCAAATGGCACTTCCGTGAGAGCAAGAGATGTACAACCTAGGTAGGTGAACTCATGATTTATCAATCAAAATAAGAGCTCAAAGGTGTATTTGTGATTACTCCTCAAACATAAGCAGGGATTGCTTCTCGCAAAGCAAGACTAGTGGATACCATATATTATTTGTTCCTGCCAAAATCTCTAGAATATGATGTAGATGGCCAATGATCACTCATTGAATTGAAATGCTGTGCTACTTTCCAAAGGAAGTTCATATTTCTTCAGTCTGTGGTTATGTCACAAGACTTAGCATTTGCATTTTAATGCTGAATCACAGAAAGTAAGAGAAATATGGAAACACTGTAAGCTCTGACATCAGTGGGAAGTAATTATGAAGGATGTCACATATTAAAGAGTCAGCTATATTCTGTTGGTAGACCACTACCAATGATATTTTGCGGGGTGATTTGGCTGACAGATATGTGAATGTGTGGATTTGAAATCTAAAAGGATATACTTGGGGAGTCTGGAATGGCTACAAGGAGACATTGGATTCTGCCATCATAGTGTAAGGAATTGTGTAGGCTTGAACTTGGCTAATGGCAATGGGTCATGCAGAACATTCTGGGAATTTTCAAAAGATATTTGGGGGTTTGAAAGAGAAGAAATCTCAAAATAAGAGAAGAAAATCAAAACAAATAAACAGAAAGTACTAAAACAAAAGGCCAACAAAAAATTGGAGTCTATTTTGTGTTGGCCAACTACTTCTGGGTGTGGGCCCTGCCCTGGAGTGTGGAGGTCTGCAGGCACTCCATTAGAGAGAAATGATTTTCCCTTTTCTAGTAGGTACCAATTGACAGTAGTTTCTGGATTAAAGTTAGGACCCTGTTTCCACCTCTGCCTTTCCGTGTTGGGACCCTGTCTTGTCTGGCTTGAGCCAGTGCAGGTACTGTGCCAGTGTCCAGTCTCTGAGAGTTTATATGTGTATCAGCCTCATTGTATCTGAAAGACACTGTCTCCTTGGGTTCATCCACCACCTCTGGCTTTTACAATCTATCCTCTTTCTCTTTGTTCACAAGATCTCTGTGCCTTGAGTGGAGGGCTTCAATGAAGACATTTAACACTGAGTGCTCCAAAGACTGCTGTCAGTACAATGTCTAGCTGTGTGTCTCTGTATCATTTCCCATCTACTATAAGAAACTTCTCTAATGCAGGTTGAATTCTCACCTGTCTATGGCGTCTACAGCAGTATGTCATTAGGATTCATTTTGTCAAGGAATATGCCATGTTCCTTTAGCATGAGAGAATTATGTTTCCCCTAGGCCCATGACCTATCTAGTTTCAGGATCTTGGCCACTTTAGCAATATCAGGTATAGATTCCATTTCACAAAGTGGACCTTAAATCCAATCAGAAACTGGTTTGTTACTCCCCTAACATTTGTCCCACTACTGTACCAGTATAGAGAAAGTGTTTCAAAAGTGTATATAACCATGGGAAAGTAACCTCTAAATGATACATCTATATATAACTGCTTTATACCACACTCTGTCTTTTTAGTGCATATGAACATACTTTTATTACTCACCAATGTATCAGATTTTAATTTTTTATGGACCAAATGTGTTCTTTGACAATTCCATACATGTATAAAGTATATTCCGTCTTCTCTAAGCATTTTCCATGCTTTCTAATGTCTCTCCCACCCCTTCTTATCCCTACACACACAGACACACACACACACAGACACACACACAGACACACATACACACTCACACAGACACACACACACGCAGACACACACACTCACACACACACACAGACACACACACAGACACACATACACACACAGACACACACACACAGACACACATACACACACAGACACACACACACAGACACACACACTCACACACACAGACACACAGACAGACAGACACACACACACTCACACACACACAGACACACACCTTTCCTGCATTCATGCTTTTTGCTTTTGTTTTGCAGCCCACTGGGCAGGTTTAAAAACTATGCTCTGGAGCCTGGTAGACTCACCACTGGATGTATAACTCAAGAAAATGCATACCCCTCCCTGAGAATCCCCCAGAATCAGCAGACAGTAATTTCGCAAGGATGAGTAGGGTCCCATGAGTCTCTTAGATCCACCTTGACTGTTTACAGCCCTAGTTTTGTTCAGGCAATCACACATGATGTGAGGTCATGTTTACAAGGCCGTGGGATTCCCTGGAGATAGCATTACATAGCCCTCCCCCTGCATTCTGCCTCTTTCATCCTTTGTACCCTGCCTCGCTCCGTGTTCACTGAGCTGTGAAGAGTTGCATAAAAGTTCTGCTTAAGGCTAAATTCAACAATCAGTTATGAGCTTTTGTGAGTCTCTGTATTCGCTGCCTTTCACTACATGGAGGAGGCTCACTAATTAAAGACGAGAGTGGCGCTTACCTCTCTGCACTGGACCTGATGGGGGCATCAAGGGAGTACGTGTACTCCAAAAGTCTGCTCATACTGTGGATTTCATGCAACGTCTTATAAAAAATACTATGATTTAAATGTCTACCCCTCCATATCCTGTGTACTGTAATTGTGGTTTCTCTTATTATTATTTTTTTTGATAAGAACATACATATTGGGGGTGGAGAGATGGCTCAGCCATTAAGAGCACTGGCTTCTCTTCCAGAGGACCCGAGTTCAATTTCCAACAACCACAAGGTGGCACACATCCATCCTTGATGAGATTTGGTGTCCTCTTCTGTCCTACAGGCATACATGCACGCAGAACACGGTTCATATAATAAGTAAATAAATCTTAAAAGAAGAGCATACATTTTGATTGATTGGATGCGATTATAATTTATTGTGTTCCCTATGGCCATGGCTCAGTGTTGTAGATCCACATAATGCTGAATATTAATTACTAATATTTATAGTTTTATCGTGTATCCAGCAAGGCCCCAGCTCATGAGCTCATTGACTTATAGTTATCTTGATGTAGGATTATCTTTATTTTCATTTTAAGATTAATATGCTGAGACTTAGGCTAGATAAGTAACCGCTTTCGTTCATACAGCCAGAATTCAAGTCCAGGCAATGTGCCTACACATACAGCAAGTGGTCATTAAACAGTGGGCAAGGATAGAGACTATGGGATATTTGTGATCACAGAAGGTACAAAAAGAGATGCTCACTGCGGTGAAGTCAGATCAAATCTCCAAAGTTCTGTTATGAGGTGCTGCTGCCTGTGATCAGATGTGGAAGAGCCTATGTGAAGTCCTAAGGCTCTAGAGGAAGGCCCAAGTACTGGGAACTCAAAGTCAGTCTGTGCTACATAGAAAGAATCCATCTCATTTATTCTGAAAGCATTACATTTAAAATTACAAGCATCATCTCAGTCCAGCACCAAAATCTCAATAAGGGTATTCCAATAATGGTAATGGCTCTTGTCTTAGGTAGGATTTCTAATGCTGTGAAGAGACACCATGACCATGACAACTCTTATAAAGGAAAGCATTTTTAAAAAATTATTATTTTTTCTTATTTTACACATCGATCTCAGTTCCCTCTCCCTCCCTCCCATGCCTCCAGGTCCCCCATCCTGTCCCATTCCCCACCCACTCCACAGGGAGGATGATGCCTTCCAGGAGGGATCATCAAAATCTGTCAAGTCATTTGGAGTAGGGACTAGGCCTTCCCTCCTGCCTCTAGGTTAAGGGAGTATCCCTCCATGGGGAATGTGCTCCCAAAGTCCTTTTGTGCACCAGGGATCCATCCTGGTTCCACTGTCAGAGGTCCCTTAGACTGCTCAGGCCTTCTAACTGAGACGCATGTTCAGGCGGTCTGGGTCAGTCCAATGCTGGTTTCCCACATATCAGTCTTGGGTCCATTAGCTCCCCATTGTTCAGGTCAGCTGTCTCTGTGGGTTTCTCCAGCCTGATCTTTACCTCTTTTCTTATCACTCCTCCCTCTCTGCTACTGAATTCCAGGAGTTTGGCTCAGTGTTTTGCTGTGGGTGTCTGCTTCTGTTTCCATCAGCTATTAGATGAAGGCTCTAGGATGGCATATAAGTTAGTCATCAATCTCATTATCTTGGAAGGGCATTTAAGGTAGTGTATCAAGTAAGGTTATAAGGTAGCCTCTCCACTGTTAGTTGGGGTCATCCTTGTAGGTCTCTGGACATTTCTCTAGAGTAATTTTTCTCTTCAAACCTATAGTGGTTCCCTCTATTATGGTATCTCTTTATTTGCTCATGTCTATTCATCCCCCAACTCAATCTTCCTGGTCCCACATGTTTTCCTCTCCTTCCCTTCTCTTTCTCCCAATTCCTTGTCCACTCACTGCCCCCTCCCAATATTCTCAGGAGATCTTGTTCCTTCCCCCTTCTGTGAGGGACCTTGTATGAATCTTTTAGGTTTCTCTGAAGTGTAAACTGTAGGCTGGTGATACTTTGCTTTATGTCTAAAATACACTCAGGCCCATGCCCAAATGATCCACATCCATGCAACAAAGACATCTGTTCAACTATGTTCACAGCAGCATTATTTGTAATAGCAAGAACCTGGAAGCAACTTAGATTCCCCTCAAATGAAGAATGGATAAAGACGATGTGGTACATTTACACAATGGAATACTACTCAGCAGAAAATACAATTTTGAAATTCACAGGCAAATGGATGGAACTTGAAGAAACCATCCTGAGTGAGGCAACCCAGTCATAAAAAGAGGAACATGGTATGTACTCATATAAGGAAATCATTTCATTGAGGTGGCAGCTTACAGTTTCAGAGGTTTAGTCTATTATTATCATGGTGGGGTGCATGCTAGCTGGGAGTATCATGGTGTGCAGACAGTCATGGTGCTGGAGAATTCTACATCTTGATCCAAAGACAACAGAAAGTGAATTGTGACACTAGGTGTGCCTTGAGCATATATGAGAGAGATATCAAAGCCTGTCTCCACAGTGACACACTTCCTCCCAAAAGACCACACCCACTCCAACAAAGCCACACCTCTTAATAGTGCCACTCCACTTGGGGGCCATTTTCTTTCAAACCAACAGAGTTCCTAGCCAAAAAAATTCTCATCATCTAAATGATTATTTTGAATTTTTAATCACGCTATTAACACATTTTCTTACATAAGCTGTCAATGTCCTATCCACCTACAGTCACAGAACAAGGGCTAATAAGGGATCAGTCAAGACTAAGAACCTATCTGGACCACCAGACACACATGACAGGTTTCAGAACCAACTACTGAAAGTTGTCTGATGATAGCCACATGCATGCTGAGGCATAAGCACGTACACGTGCACACATGCACACGTTCACGCACACGTGCGCGCACACACACACAATAGATGATAGACGGAGAGAGATAGGTAGCTGATAGATAGATGATAAATATATAGTTGATATATAGATGATAGATAGTTGATATATAGATGATATATACATGACAGATAGATAGGTAGATAGATAACAAACCCAGAATCTCCCCAGCAGCACAGAAGGAATTAAAGGGAGTCTCTCCAGAAGCCTTGCTGGGTCACTGCATAGAAATCATGTACTAACATATTCTCGGCAACCAAAATTCAGGCACCAGCAGCCCTCATCCTGTGGGATCTATCATATTTACCGAGGAATCTTGAACTCTATCCATAAGATGGATGCCACTATTTAGTACTACATTAAAGTACAAATGTGATTCCTTTTCATATTTGATAAATAGTATCAAAAGAAGAAACACTTTCAGTAAGCCTCAGTTTCATTTAAAGAGAGATTAGGAAGACAAATACTCTATCGACCTTTCTATCTTACTTTTTTGGCTCCTCACCCACTTCCTACTTGCTACAGGAATATAAACTCCATGCCTTTTCTTGTCCCTTCTGGTAAATACCAACTGCCATGTCTAAATAGTACTGCCATGTCTAAATAGTCATTGTGTAGTTATGTTCTCTTTTTTTTTAATTTTTATTTTTCTTATTTTACATATTGATCCCAGTTCCCTTTCCCTCTATCCCTCCCTCCCATGCCTCCCGACCCCCCTCCCATCCCATCACCCCCATTCCACAGGGAGGGTGATGCCTTCCAGGAGGGAATCAACATCCTTTTTTTTTTTTTTTTTTTTTTGTTCCTACTCTAAAACTAATGATAGTAAGTTATGTAATCAGTTTCCATCACCAATCATAACAAACACAAGATTATTTTCCCTGTGGTTTTCCAGATCCCTCTTCTCCTTGTTATTCACTGGTGTTTTGTGTTATTGATAGGAAAAGTATCCAAAAGAAGAAAAGCTCGTATTTATTTAATAGTGAACTGCGGAGCCAATTCTTAAATTTAGCCTCCAGAGTAATGAGCAAATCTGAACTGTGGCCTGAACCTGACCAAACCCAAATAAAGCCACAGGGTGAACAATTTATTAGAAAGGGGGGTGTTAACTGCCAAAAATGATTTTTCAGGGAACAGCCAGAGAGAGCAAGAGAGGCAGGGGCATGAGAAGGTATTAAATTTATTAAACGCATGCAGGTGAATAGTCAAATGTTACTTGTAGTTCAAAGAAGAATACTATCTATAATCAGGCTTCTGCTCCCCACATAAAAATGACATAGGCAGAGAGAAGGTCTCAGTACTAGAATATCACGTAGTAGGCATCATTGGTAAAGCAATAATTAAACTTCATAGAGTTAGCCTGACAGCCATTCAAATGCCATCCCCGATGATTAACAGGGCTCATTTGCCTCACCTCTAGCTGGAAACACAGTCCTCAGACAGGAACTCCTGCTTCTGTTTCCTTTTCAATGGTATCCCAGGGCACCAGGCATTGCAAGAGGAAAGCAGCAGATAGAGCTACGGTTCCACCCCAGGCACGCCAATTCCAGTACCCTGCAGATTGATAACTACTGTGGCCCTGTTTCTTCCCTGTATGTGAAAAGGATAACACTGGTACCTGAACTGGGTTATAGCAAAGACTGTCTTGCATACATTGCTGAGAATGGTTCCAGATAATTGTGAAGGATGAACAAAAATCCACTGATAGTCTTCACTGGGTCCAGGACACCTTCCACCACCTCCTGTGTGTGTGTGTGTGTGTGTGTGTGTGTGTGTGTGTGTGTGTGTGTGTGACAAAAGGCTTGTTATGCTAGCCCCAAATCTATTTCAGGATGAATGACACAGTCAACCAGCCAAAGCAGGAGAGACAGAAAGGGAGGAAGTAGTTGCCAAAGACTGGACTTTTTTTTTTTTTTTACATGTTCCAGATGTAATTTAAAGCTTTGGCAACATTTAGATACATTTTTACACTTAGGTTCAATAGGGATAGAAGAAGACCGAGGAAACAGGAGATTTTGATGGGAGATGTCATTCTGTAAATATGTTTCTCTTATTGGTTAATAAATAAAGCACTGTTGGCCAATAGGAAAGCAACATAGTCGGGACTAGGAGACAAGGAGGAGAGAGGAAGTAGTAGGGAGGAGATCCAAGATGGAGGACGGAGATAGCAGAATTTCGGTCCCTCTCTCTGATAAGATGAGACCACGTGGAAGTACTTAGATTAATAGAAATGGGTTAATAGTTAAGACAGAGCTAGCTGATAAGAAATGCTCGTAACAGGCCGGCAGCTTTATGTCTAATACAGTGTCTCTGTGTCTTATTTGGGGCCGGCTGAAAAACTGCTCGTAACAAGATTCAGGAATGACACAATTTTTTTTTTTTTTGTCTCCATCTAGGATAGTCATGTGAATTTTGAATGGGCTGGCAAATTACTGTGCTCAACAAGATAGGCAAAGTGCCATTGTGTGAGTTCCAAGCCTGGGAGTCTCCAAGCCCCACACTTTTGCTAGGATTGATCTTTGAAAGCTGGGACAAACATGAAACAGGCCCATATTATTAGTTATCTCCTTGTTGCTATGATTAAGGACTTCACAAAAACAACTTAACGGAAGGGTGTATTCAAGCTCACAGTTCATGGATTCGGTTCACCCTGCTGGAGAAAGCCATGGTAACAAGACGTTCAGGTAACTGGCCACAGTACTTCTGCAGTCAGGAAGCAGAGACATGAACAGACCTGTTTAACTCTCTCTCTCCTGTTTACTCAGTCCTGAACCACAGCCCATGGAATGTCAACAGCTACCCTTTAGAGTGGTTATTCTCTGTCAATAACCTAATTTAGAAAATACCACATAGACGTGCCCAGAGGTTTGAGTCTATGGTGATTCCAAATCTCATTAGGTTGACAATAAAAGCTAACCATCACAAATGCTGCTGGCTCTCCACCATATCCCAGTGTCCTGTCCTGTAAGTAGCTGGCATTATCAAAGGACCCAGGTACCCGAAATACACCTTCACACATTTTATTGCTAAACAGAACCCCGCCCAGGTTTTCCTGCCTTATCTAACATGCAGGTGCTGTTGTTCTAGGTGCTTGAAGTGCATTCTGGGATAAAGCCAACTTATGGCTACAAAGGACATCCACAGTTAAACAAAATCCATTTCAATTCTTGGTCCTGTCCGGAGTGGGTGGGACAATCATGGACAGTCAGTCACATTTTAGTTGACTCCACCCTTTCCTGGTATCTCCTGGAGAAACCTTCCTGGGATCTCCGGGACGCTTGTTTCTTATTCAGAAGCGATCACATGAAGCGATGCCCTTTCCTCCCTCACTTCTGATATCACATCTGAAATCAGGTTCTTCACCTTTCGTGTTTTGAGTCTAGCCTACTTTGACACCAACAAACAGGTTAGCCCTACAAAAACAAACAAACAAACAAACAAACAAACAGTGCTCTCCTGATCCTGCTTGCCCCACCCCTCACCGGAGGGGGGCAGTCCCAGCAAAAGCCCAGACTGAACAACTCAGCTCCTACTCAATCCAGGGCTTTGAGTTGGCCCAAGCCAACATCTGTATCGTCTGGACCCGCTGGAGCACATAAAGGAACTGGCCCCGAGACACATAGTCCCAGAATTTTCATGGCTGGGCAATAGCTGGGTATCCAAGAGGAGTTTCTGTGAGGGTGCAGTATTGATGGTGAACCACAAGCTAGAAGAAGCCTTGGACCTGACTGACACTCAATATACTATGAACATTTGCAAGTAAAGCTGTGTGGACAAAAGTGTCTACTTGGTGGCACACTGCAGGTCCCATCGCCACTAGGGTGAGTGTAGAGGCGATTGAGGGGTGAGAAAGATGGGGAGTGAAGTGCTCCTTTGCTTTTGAATTAATGATTTTTAAAATTTTCTCTTGGGGGGATAGGGGGAGGATACTGCAAGGGTACAGGGCTGGTATGGAGGGAGTGGGCAGTGGGTGGGATTGAAGGACATTGTGTGAATTTCCCAATGAACCAATTACAAACTTAGGTTTTTAAAAAAGTCAGCCCTCCCTTCCTCTAACAGCACTTAAGGCTATTCCAAACTCTGTCAAATTCTCATGTGTTGAGAAATCAGCGTGGCCAGGTCAGGGTTGTACAGCTTTTAATCACACAACAGTAATCATTCATGATTGGCTATACCTGCTGTCACTTCCTAATAACCATTTTGATTCATATATATATATATATATATATATATATATATATATATATATATATCTGAAGGCCCTTTTCTAGTCTGTCAATTAACTCTTCATTCAGACCAAGCAGGGGCTCTTCCGGATCATATCCTCTTGGTGAGCTAATGCAGATATCCTTTCTGACTCAAGGATGACCACCTGACCAATTGTCACAGGAGGTAAAGGGATAAATCCTTGACGATAGTGTTTAGGACGCCCCAACTAACACCTGTAAGTCCTTAGGCCCACCCTTCTCTAGCCTGTGCTCCATAAAATCTTTTTGTTTTTATAAAAGCAGAAAGGCTAGACTATTAGATCAAGAGGCTGTGCCGGGAAAGGGGTCAGTTGTGTCTTATTTATATACTATCTAATACCTTTACTAATCTGCTAAACTTCTGGCAGGAGTAACCTCCAAGAAGGGTGGGACAACATAATAAGATTCCTGAAGTATGGCAGAATGTACTAGATAATCCAGTCTAGTGCATTCACTCATCTGCTAAGATTGGAGACCCCTTCCTTCTAAAGATAGGGACTCCTACCCCTAAGGTCAGAGACCCCCTTCCCTTTCAAGTCTGTAAGTGTAAGGAACTTGTCCTGGGGGTTGCTGATGGATCTCTGTCATGCTCCATCTTCACACTGTGAACTTGGCCAACATTATTAAAAAACACAGAACTATTTTCTAGTAATGGAGTGAAAAAAACATCTTGAAAAGCCAAGGGTCAGTTATTAAAAGTACTAGTTAATTTGATGGTCATCCCAATACCCTGGTTTTACTGCAGCTTAATTTCTACTCTTGTTTGATGACCTTCCTTGGACACCAAATGAATACATCCACTTCACCATTTCTAGGTACTACATACACCCTTATCTCAGTTTCAAGAATCTACTCTCCACCAGAAGTTCCTATAGTCTCTTTATCACCCCCCCCAAAAAACACATTTTGTTATCTGTGTTGATTTCTACATGGACACAGAAGACTTTATCTGTATAAATAAATAACATGCAGAAAGGTTTTTGATAACTATTACAAGTAACTGGTTTCTCATCATTGTGATAATGATTTTTAAGTTACTACACCTGTTTCTCCATTTATTTAATCTCTTCTCTCAAGTTACATATTTCTGTTTATTTCTATCAAACTGGACATATTGGGAACTTTGTTAAAACTGTCTACAGTACACTGCACATTGCTGCCCCTCTGTGCTGCCTAGCTAAGCATACGGCAGCCATCTTCTCAGGCACTCTGAGAGCCAAGCTTACTGGGCTGCAGTGATTCATTTTAAACCAAAACTGAGACTATCTTAGCAACTGCTTTGCCACAGTGTATTTTTCTCAATTACAAATCTCCTGCAACAATTACCCATCCTAAAGATAAGTTTTTATGTGTTGTGTGGTTCTGTCTCAGTTCCTTAGATGCATAAATAATTATGGATCCCCCCCCCTTTGCTCTTAACCTTTTAATTATTTGATCGCTTGTGACTGAGTCAACTCACCAGGCTTTGCCATTTGTGTTGATCAGCACTTGAAGTATCACGGACACTTCGTCACTCAAATGCTAGTTTACTTATGTGCTTGAAGATGGCTTTAATATGTTGAGATGCTTTGACTCCATTCACGACAGAAACCCTGTCACCTTCCTTCTGTGCTTTGGTTTCCTTTATGTGATCTTTACCAGTGTTTGTGTCGGCCAAAAGCAGGGAGAACTGAGTTTCTTTCAGTGCTTCCGAGTTTCTAAAATCTTTTTATTTAAGTGTTTTCATACGATACATTTTGATCCTGTTTTCCCTCCTCAACTCCTTCATCTTCCTCATCTCCCTCCCTACCCACCCATCTTTATGTTCTCTCTTTTGCAAACCAGTCAAAACAACGAGCAAAAAGACAAAAAAAGCCAAAACTAAACAAAAATCCCACAAACCTAAACAATATTAGTAACTCTTTTAAAGCCAATTACCTTAAAATATTGAACTATCTAGAACAATTTATTTGGTACTACTTCCCTGCAGTGTATTTTTTATAAAATTGTTGGTTATTCCTCAATGCTCATTAGAATTTATGACTTTTATCCTACTTAGTTCTGCATGTCCCACATCACTAATAGTTCTTAAATAGAAGCAACTGTATCAATATTGCTTGAACCCAATCATTAATTAGATTCAATGGAGGAAATGCTTACAGGGCTGGCTGAGTCTCATAATGTGATTGTCTTCTCCAGTAGGTAACTAGCTGCTAAATCAATTGTTTACCCCACTTTGTACTATATACCACTTAAGACATATAGCCAGTTGAAATGAATAGCCCAGTCCACCTGGTAAAACTCCAAGCAATGGATTCATCTTGTGTAAACAGAAGCACAGGATTCACCATATGTAGATACCGGGTCATGCCTCCACATCTTCTAAACATTGATGCGTTAAAGTTATCCAGCTATTCAGTTCACATACCATCTGACTAAAAGCTTCTTTGTCTTAAACCTCAATCCTCCTGCCTTAAAAGAAAACAGTCATCTCCCAGTGTTTATCCTCATTTCAGTGACACTATGATTTCATGGACTTTTATTGTTCATTTGCTGGAATAAAGAGAGGAAAATCTTATTTCTTGGAATGAAAGACTTTCTTCTGGAACACAGTTATTTTTTCTCATTCAAATCTTTTGGTGTTTTATGAGATACAAAGGCAATAAAATATCTGCACCTGTGTTTTCGTGGAACTAAAAATCATGAGTAAAGCTGAATTGTGTCCATGGGGGTGAAAGGGGAAAAATCCAGTTGACACCATTAGCTTTGTGTCCCAAGTGAGTGCATAAAACACATTGTGCTTCCCTATCAGAAATCGTAATCAGAATCTATCCACAATGCCAAACGCATGGAATCAGAGCCCAATCAATTAGTCACCTAATGTTCAGTCCACATGACGCTGAACATCTGGAGTCTTGAAAACTTCCAAAGGAATGAGAGATTTTTTTTTTAAATCTTTCTTCAGAATATTTTTGGCAACAAATGAACACAGCCAAATGTGGGCGCTTAGGATTTTGTGTTACCTTCAGACATTAGGTTCACAAATATTCAAGGACAACCTTCAGTGAATAATAACCTCCTGTGGTTTATTTTGATGATGAGCTTATATTGAACAATGACAAAAATCATTATTTAAGTGTGATTGAATGTTGAGTCAACATATCATAGGAATCAGAGCACTAATGTTCTAATGCCCTAGAGTACATACCCTGAGATGATCAATGGAGGGATTCCTATGTACCCCACAGAGCCCAAGGTGCTACTATGCCTGTTTGCTTATCTTTCCCAGGCTGGCCCAGAAGTTTCTCCAAGGTGTATGTGAGAAACCACAGGAAAATTAGGGAGAAGATAAATAAAGAAGGTCAGGCTCATTGCCTAAATGCCAAGTAGGACATTGTCAGCAGATGCAGAAACAAAGGCTAGCCTTCCAGTGTTGCCAGGAGATCCTCTTCAGAGAATGTCTAAGAATACAGACCCTCTCTCCATACAACAAAATCAAGGAAAGAGAGGGACACAAAGCTAAAATCTGTGAGGAAAACTTTAAAACTGGTACCTAATTCTGTTCCTTCTCCCGTGCTCTACCTGTCCATCTCTCCTTTTTCCCATCCTCCACTTCCCTTTTCCCTTTCTTCCCTAGTTTTTCCTTCTTGTTCTGTCTCTGTGCTGTATTCAATCCCAACATATTAAAATCTGCGCTCTAGAAGTAAAGCCCTTTCCTAAGAGGCAATCACTCTTCCTATAACTACCATCCTATCTCTCTTTGCTTCCTCTACAAGTATTGTTCTGCCTGCCTACCAGACCTTCCTCACTCCCTCCAGGGCAGTGTTTCCCACATTTTGAGTGTTGGATTCTCTGTTAATCTTGTGAAGTTTATGATTCAGAGTCCCTACCTTCCAGGCCTACTTTCCAACCCATTGTTTCCCTTATGTTGTCCTTTTAATGGAGAGTTTCTTTCCATTATTTCCAGTTTGCTTTTATTCTCTCCTTTGCATATTGAGACTTCCACTCTCTAAGTCTCACACAAAACACAAGGCTCTGGTCTTACTCTCCTCCTTGGGCTGCCTGTGAGTGTTAGATTTACTATTAGACACACCTGTTACCCTTTTCTTCTGCTAGTACTGCAAAGCAAATTATTACAAGCAAGCAGTTTAAACAACCAAAACTCTCATGGTTCTCAAAGCAAAAAGTCTCAGATGAAAGTGCTGATACAAGTCTGCAGGCCCTGAGGAAGAACCTTCTGGAAACTTCTATCCTAGTATCTGGCCTTGTAGGTTCCTCAGTCTTGTAGGGATGTGCCTCAAATCTCTGCCTCTGTCTTCTCCTGTATGCATGCGTCTACATTTTCTGATCCTTGTAAGGACATTGGTTGTATTGGGTTTAGAGCCATTATGACCAACCTATACTTGATTTCTAGTCTGCAAAGACTACATTGCCAAATAAGGCCATGTTCAAGTTCCAGGTTGTACAGGGAAGACTCTTCAATCCAGTATGACACTTCTATATAAACTGTTTCCTGCAACTTGAGCATCAGTCTTTGAATCCACCCAATATCCTGTCAAACTAAGGTGCAAAAAAAATAAAAAAAAAAATAAAAAAAAAATAAAACCACAAATAAACCTCAGTTCATCAAAAGCGTCTCTCTTATTTTTTTCCCATTAATCCATGAAACTTTACTCTAGTCATGGAAGTCCCTGTACATCTTCCTCACTCAGATTCTACCTAGAGTCACAACCAGTTATTCAATCTACCCTCTTAAGGACATCCATGTAACTGTCCCATGGGGCATCCTAGTAGTCACTGCCTCATTTTACAGTACACAATAACCCACGGTAAAGCTAAGAAGTGAGGACTGGGAATGATCTGGTTCAGTAACTGTCGCAGCATTATGAAAATCTTCCAGTATTATAAAGCATTAAGTCTGAGTTATGAATTTAAACAGTTAAAGTATAGCTATTCCCTTTAGTTAACCATCACAGTAAGGGGAGAAGGTTTGCAATGAGTTAGTAGACTAATTAATGATGAACAGCCAGTTGCCCCTCAGAGCTATAGGAGTGTCTTCAAAACTGTGTTTTAAAGGAATGATAGTTTATTTAAAAAAAGTTTATTAAAAACAGAGGAACGGTAGCTACTTATTTAGAGATACAAATAATTATTTTAAGCAAAATAAGGCAGGCTTGGAAATCAAAGGTGTTCTTGAAAACACAGGCTGATGTGAACATTTCAAGGAAGGTCTATCCCGATTCACATAACTATTTAACCAAGGACTATGAAGGACTTAACAGATATACAGTATTACACATGTAGAAAGGCAAATATGAAGGGGATAGTAGCAGAAGAGATTTCCTTCTGGTCACTGGGTTATGTTGTACCCTTCAATTGAAAATCCTCTTGGAAACAAAGTGACTCTGGGTGATTGTGGTCATTTTCTAAACATTTTTGTTCATACCAAATAGTCATACATTCCCCAAGTATATTTTGGAAAAAATTAAAAATATCTATAAAACCTGGAAATGTATTTTTGTTTTCTTTTTTTAAAAGAAGCATTCAACTTGTTAAACAAGGAGACTAACATAACTTCTTGCTTATTATATCTCTTAAAATCAGCATTTATTCTGCCTGAACAAACTGTTTAATGTGGTAAATTACTTAAAACAATCTGACAACATTCTGAAATACTTCTCTTTCTTCCTATATCAACAGAGGGGAAGATTCTAAAATGAAAACTGGAAATATTTAGTTGTATGGCTGAGTTTCTAGTTCCAACTACTCTGACCCTTAGCAGTGGTTGAACAGGTAACCCTTATGAAGCACTCTGCATTTATGCAATAATAGCCCACATGATTGGACAGTTACAAAGCCATTTATTGCTCACAAGATTAGAAGTGGATTATTTGCACAGGTAGTTAGAATGTGGTGTGGACTCATCAAAGGGTATTTTGAAATGGCCCCGGGAAAGACAACATTCCCCATCACTCACTTAGAAATTATTCCCTCAACCCTCTTAGCACTTGCCAGTTGGTTTTTCTAACAGGCAGCTCAAACACAAGAAATGCGTCTTGAATATAATTTTAAGACATAAAGAAGAATTACAGCACGGATTTTTTACAATGAACAAACTGTACTGGGCTTCCAAATAGTGCTTTTTGTAGTCTGAACACAGAAACAGAGGGTAGGTATATGGCAATGTCCACCCTTTCTCCAGTACAAAAAGTTATTAAATCTACTGGAGTTGGCTGAAGGAAGCTGTAATTACTTTCAAATGGAAAAAAGCCACAAATTTCCTTTCTCTTGCCTTACACATCATTTTCTTATCCCAAGTTACATATTTTCAACTTCATCACACATCAGAATGTCAGGTCAAACCCCTACCCTAGGCATATTAAAATTCTTTCCTACCCCTGAACCTGTGGCACAAACAAGACTACTATTTCCGTATCGTGATTATTTTGTAATTGGCTCGTGGCTTTCCTATCTGTTGTTTTTCTGTGTCAACGTGGACCACATATACAAGGTTGGCCTCAAATTTACGGTAACCCTGCAGCCTATCAAGTTCTGATATCACAAACATAAACCACGACATACAGAAAAAGATGGCATCTGTGCAAGTGATTTTAATCATCAAGAAGGTGGCAAAGTATGCATCAGAGGGGCCACTAAAGGGCATCCTGGACTACACTGAGGACCAGGCTGTCTCCTAAAACTTAACAGTGATGCCCACTTTTCTACCTTTTAAGCTGGGGCTGACAATGCCGTCAACAACTTTGTCAACCTCATTTCCTAGTATGACAATGAATATGGCTATAACAACAAGGTCAAGAACCTTACTGCCTACATGGCCTCCAAGGAGTAAGAATCCCTGGACCACACACCCAGCAAGAACTTGGGAAGAAGGGAGGGGCCTTTCGCTGCTGATGGATCTCTCTCTGTCCATCGCTCAGACTCCCTTCACAATTTCCATCCCATATTTTCAGAAGGGGAGAGGCTTAGGGAGCACCACTCTCTTTAATGCCATCAATACAGTTCACTGCCCCTCCCCCATTTCTCTATATATCAAATGCCAACCATTGTAGAAAACCATAGCTGGGCACAATATAGAAAGCAATGGGTTGTGGGGAGACCAGCCACATGGATACATCAGCATCACAGCTCCTCTATCTATGGTTCTGGACACATCAAAGATGAGAGAGCAGACAGACGGTTAGGAGCCTGAACACCAGGAAATCTGTGACAGCCTCTCCTATAAGTGCCCGAATAAACAAGACATGAATAATGACAGTATAAATAGACATGCTGACACAGAAGGGGACAGAAATATTTTGGGTTCACACCCTTAGACAAAGAACTATAGGCAACTAGTGACTGCTAAGAGAAGGAGAATTAGCATCTCTTAGGGATGAGCCTATTGAATGGTTAGCTAATCCAAAGTGGTCAACCTTGAAACCATAAACACACAAACAAAAGTGGATTTAGGTTGTACTTTTATATCTGTCCATATAAATGAAAAGTCTACTAATTTGAGAGTGGGAAGACTTTGGAGGGGTTGAGGAAAAGTACATGAGAGAAGAAAAGAAATAGAAAAAGAAAAGAAGAAAATGATATAATTATATTTTAACTAAAAATGTAGAATAAATTAGAAAAAGAAAAACACTGATGTATTTTTAATTAAAATATCTAAACAGCAAAGATAAAATTCTAGAATTACAATAAAACTTTTATTTTTATGAAATTGTTTTCATAAAAAATTCATATTTCCCCTCGAAGATTTACTCAGTCTGTAAGTTTGCATCATTCTAACATTGATCCTTAGCCTTAACCCCATAGTCAAGCAACTCAGAGACTAAAATGTCAACTACACTCTCTAAAATTGGGAGGATATTTCCAGTATACTTTTATCTTGATTTCAAATATTTTCATTCTTATAAAGAGGCTAGGATAAAAGTGCATAAGATAATTTAAGTAGTGTGTACATGAACTCATTTTTTTATTCACACTGTTACCTTAAGACCCCAGAACTGGAGCCAGGCAGAAACTTACATCACCTTTCTTTCTAATGATCCCTAAACAAATCATCCACTACCTTAAGCTTACAGGAAGAATCCAGTCTTGGGGACACAGTCATCAGCGTGGCTATTGGCCTCATCCATCCTTTGGTGGATGCCAGTTTCATTTCTGATCTTCTCCCTGTCAAATGTTCCCTGAACTGACAGAGAAATGCTTTTAATATAATCCCATGGGTCCTTTCCAAGTCCAAAGTCTATACCTAAAATTAGCCCACTTCTGGCTTTAAATCCTCACGCTTTGGCTCTTTCCTCTGAAGCTGGCCCCTTTCTTGAATAACTAATGAGTGCCAAACCCAAATTAGGCATATTTCTGAGCTGCAAAATTCACTTCCACTTCTGAGCCCCTGGCTGTCACCTTATCTCCCCCTTCACCACTGTGAACCCCAGGTAAGCACACTCAGAACGTGCTTGGAATCATTCTGTTGTTCATATTTTCTCAAACATTTTCCCAAGTCCAACCCTCACGGAATGTTTACTCATATAACCTCCATTAGAAGACACTGCCTCTCCTAGAAACCATCATTTATCAAACTAGAATCTCAGGACCAGGTATAGGATGCCTCCTTGGGAAGTGTGGGTCAAAACAAGCTCCAGTCTCCTCCTCCCAAACAGCACAAACTAGTTGCATTTTCCTTGATTGCCCAACAGAGCTAGAAGATACCAATGCTTGGAATCATTCTGTTGTTCATATTTTCTCAAACATTTTCCCAAGTCCAACCCTCACGGAATGTTTACTCATATAACCTCCATTAGAAGACACTGCCTCTCCTAGAAACCATCATTTATCAAACTAGAATCTCAGGACCAGGTATAGGATGCCTCCTTGGGAAGTGTGGGTCAAAACAAGCTCCAGTCTCCTCCTCCCAAACAGCACAAACTAGTTGCATTTTCCTTGATTGCCCAACAGAGCTAGAAGATACCAATCTAACGGCTCACACCTTACTTCCAGCACCTGGGAGGCAGAGACAGGGTGCTCTCTGTAACTTTGTGGACAATTAGTTGATCTACACAGTGCATTCCAGGACTTCTGAACTACATAGTGAAACACTGTCTTGAAAAAGACAACAACAAACACAGAAAGTGTCTATTTCTGAAATCACCGCACATCTTGGCCACAAAGTGTAGAGAAAACAACATGAAGCTGAGCTGGAAGCTTCCTCCCTATTGGCTAGCTTTTGTAGAGCCAGGTGACATTCTGGCTTCCGGGGTTGATGGGGTGGAGGGGTAGGGATTATGGGGTGGAGGGGTAGGGAGGTGAGTGGGGGTCATCAAAGACTTAGCAGCTATGAGCTCTACAAACTGCAGCACGAGCCAGCCACTCAGAATCCTGCTCACTGTTGCAACAATATCATGACTATTAGGGAGGTAAACAATTTTTTTCCCTTGGGTTGGTTGGATTTGAGGTCTGAGGCACAAGAGGAAATATATGCTTGGTACTGTTAATTTTGTCAGAACCCCATGGTTGAGAAGATCATAGGCTCTAAGGGGAACTGACCACTATTGTTTTTGCTAAACTGATATAGTGCCAAACTCTTGTCTAAATGATGTGTACACCCTTATGCAAATGCTACTCTGATCCTTAATCAGACGACTTTGCTGCGAACAATGGTAAATGCAGAGGAGACTCATGGCTAATCAAGATACTTAAAATAAGTTATGACTGGGAGTTTAGACCTAAAGAGGACATTTATCCTAACCCTCTAAGGCTCAGAGAATATCATGGAAGAGAGGATGGAAAGAATAAAAGAGCCAACTTACATACCGGGAGGAAGAAGGGGTTTGACATGCTATCTTCCGGATTTGATGCAGCCATTATAAATACTACATCACAGTGACAGTACTGATCCTGCACAAGACTGGCCTTATAAATAACTGATCACACATTGAGGAAGGCTCATGTGGCCCTATCCCTTCAATGCTGGACTTTGGCAACTAACTGATGGGTTCTGGAGAAAGGACAGGTATTGTTCACAAGGTTCCAAAGGGTGGTTCCAAACCCTAAGCTGCGCAGACAGTCCTGACTAAAGTCAGTGTGTCACAAAACAAAAAGGCACAAACACGGTGGAGGAACCTAATGGGTGGGAGGGAAATAAGAGGGCAAGTGGCAGAATAAACAGAATGCACTGTATACAGGATCAAAAGAGGCAAAGAATGGATTTAATCAACAAAAAGAAAGATAAAATGAATTGGACTTATTAAAGTAATAAAACAAGCTATGCTACCACTGAGCTAGCTGCAACCCTGACCAGGTTATTATTTTAATAAGTCCAATTCATTTTATCTTGTCTGGGTCACCTCACTCAGGATGGTTTCTTCACCTTCCATCCATTGCCTGTGAATTTCAAGATTTCATTGTTTTGTTTTTCTGCTTAGTAATACTCCATTGGGTAAATGTTCTTTAGTTGAGGGGCATCTACATTGCTTTTGGGTTCTGACTATTACAAATAATGCTGCTATGAACATAGTTAAACAGATGTCCTTGTGGTATCAATGTGCATCCTTTGGGTATATGCCTAAGAGTAGAATTGCTGGATCTTGAGGTAGACTGATTCCCATTTTCCTGAGAAACCACCATAATGATTTCCAAAGTGGCTGTACAACTTTGCATTTCCACCAGCAAAGGAAAAGTGTTTCCCTTTTCCTCTCCAGCATAAACTGTCATTTGTGTTTTTTATTTTAGGCATGCTGACAGGTGGAAGATGAATTTCAAAGTTGTTTTGATTTGCATTTCCCTGATGGCTAAGGATGTTGAGCACTTTCTTAAGTGTCTTTTGGCCATTTGAGATTCCTACCTTGAGAATTCTCTATTTAGACCAGTGTCCCATTTTTCATTGGATTATCTGGTGTTTTCTGACTTGCTTCTTGGGTTCTTTGATTGCGAGCCTAGCCTTTAATGGCTGAGCCATCTCTCCAGCCCACTTCTTGGGTTCTTTATTAATTTTGGAGATCAGCTCTCTGTCAGATGTGGGATTTGTGAAGATCTTTTCCCATTCTGTGGGATGCTGTTTTGTCTTGTTGACTGTGTCCTTTGCCATACAGAAGCTTCTTAGTTTCAGGAGGTGCCATTTATTAATTGTTGATCTCAATGTCTGTGCTACTGGAGTTATGTTCAGGAAGCAGTCTCCTATACCAGTTTGTTCAAGGGTACCTCTCACTTTCTCTTCTAAGAGGTTCAGTGTGGCTGAATTTATGTTGAGGTCTTTGATCCATTTGTACTTACTAATGCTAGGTAGTACTGTATATATTAATACTGAAACATTCTTCCATCATTAACAAAGATGAAGGCTACTTCTCAGGGAGTAAATGCAGCTCAAGTGCTCCATGTCCTGGGTCCAGAGTGCATGGTGTCTTCAGCAACAGGGCCTTGGCTTCAGCCTCTGGGAAGCAAGCAAGGGCAGCGGCAGCCTTACAATGTTTATCTAGTCCCTTGGACTGTATTTGCCAACAATTAAAAAAGGCTTCATTCAAAATGCTCCTCATGTCTAGCACTAGGGGCTATGATAGTCTACGTGTCTTGGGAGTAGCATCTTAAGTGGCATAAATCCATGGTTGATAAGCAGATAAAAAAAAAAAGAGTAGAAAGCAATTCACAGAGAGCATATGAGCTATGTAATTCACATTGTAAATCCTTCCAAAGGAGAATATATCTTCTATAATTATGTGTAATAAAATTGAAATGTACAATATGTTTTACAATAAGTCTCTTTCAAAAAAGTAAATAGTCTTTAAGGGTATAAATTGTAGTTTTTTTTGTGGACCGTCTAGATTTAGTAATTAGACCTCTGGAATGCTAGGTCATTTAGTTACTGAGAGTGGTTATAAACCACACTATGCCCCCTAAGGGAAATATTTGTCACTTTAATGAATGGATTAACTGCATTTCATATTTGAGCCTTACTTGAAAGTTGAATTAGATGAGACACTGAGACGCATTGATAAGAAACAGTCAACAGGTATAGGACAGGCGTGCTTGATGTGTGCTCTACTTTTCTTTCTGAAAGTGCGTGTCTACAGAGGTCATATGCAACCGTAATGTATGTCATTCCCTATAAAAGCGGTGACAAATGCTTTAAACTGCAGCGTTGTCTTAGGGTTTCTATTGATTTGATGAGATGCTGTGATGGGCAGGCACCACTCTGGGGATCCCAGAGGTGGAGGAATGAGGGAGAAGCAGCGTGGTCCATCTGCTTTGCAGAGAAGCTGAGTGTTGATGAACTGACCGCGCGATGGCGTTGGACTTGCTGGGGCTTTGACCCTCTACGTGAAGTCCGCTTCCAGTGGTGTCTCCCAGCCTCTCTTCAGGGACACTGCCCCTGCTGTGCAGGTGGGATCCCCAGTTGTTCTTACTCCACAGCCCCTTCATGCCTTCAGAACCAGCACTCCCTGTGACTCCTTACACTTCCAAGTTTGGTTGTCAGCTGAGACCCAACCCTGGCCACCTCTGGAACACAGCTTCTGCACGCTGACTCTGAGAAAACACCTCACAGAGATTTCAGCTCAACGATGCTGGCCTCTGCTTAGCAATTACTAAGTACTCAGACCCAGCTGGCCAGCACCAACTGTCCTAGGAAAGCAGAGGTTTCACTTCACTGGTTCTGGTCTCTTTAGCTTTAGTCCTGACTGACCGGAACCACAGATCACTATTCAAAAGATCAAGTGGGCCCCATACGGTGTTTAAGGGACTCTTAAATTCCCTTTGAAGCTTCATGATTCAAGCCTTCATTGTCTTATAAATTCTCACAGAACATCCACGATCTTTTCTAGTTCAAAGTTCTGAAGGTCTTCTACAATCCTCCCCAAAACACTCTGGGTCTGCCACAGCAGTAGCTTAATTTCTGGTACAATTTCTGTCTAGTTAAGGTTTCTATTGCTGTGGTGAAATACCATAATCAGACAACAAACAAACAAACCAAAAAAAAAAAAAAAAAAAAAAAAAAAAAAAAAAAAGAAGAAATAAAACGAGCCAGAAGATAAAGACAAACAAAACCCCCAAACAAACAAACAAGCAAGCAAAACTTAGAGAGGATAGCATTTGTATCATCTTACAGAGGCTTGCTGTGCATCACCAGGGCAAAGTGGGGGCAGGAACTCAAGGCAGGCACCACGCTGCTTACTGGCTTGCTCCCACGGATTGTTCAGCATGCTTTCTTAAGCACCTGGGACCATCAGCCCAGGGGTGCCATCACCCCTAATCCAGTTGGCCCCACATCAGCCATCAATCAAGAAAATACCACACAGGACTGCCTCATGGTCCAATCTTCTGAAGCAATTTTCTGACTTGAGATCCCCTCTTTCCAAACGATCCTAGTATGCTCTAGCTGACAAAAATCTAGGCAGCACAAGTATCATCTCCAAGTGATTGACAACGAGGTAATTTGCACATCACATGCAAGAAGATTTGAAGGTTGTATCTGGATTTCGTGGGGGTGGGGTGGGGATTACTGTGAATGAGTAATGGTTTTTGCAATAGCCAGAGATGAGAACAAACGAATGGCTGCTTTTATGTCATTGCATATGACCTCAAGTGATTTCATTTTCCTATTGCTTCAGTTTTTTTTTCTTTTTAACCACTGTGATCAATTTGGTTCTGTGTTTTTGGCATCAAATATGCATCTTCAAGATGATCTCCAGGCTGCAACGTGAGGAAGCCGTGAACTTGCTTTAAATCCCAGTTTCTGAAGGACTAACAAAAGCTCGAGATATTGCCTTAACCTCACAGTTTGTAGACTGGGCACAATACCTAGTTTTTAAAGTCTTAAGGGAACCAATCAGAAAAGTGTAAGAAAGAAACTAGCCCCTATATCTCTAGCTACTTTGACTCCTTAACAGGCTAGTTCTGGTGTATTCTTAGAGAAAACATAATGGTGCTTTTATGCTGGTTTCAGTGGAATTTTATTTGAAAAAATAAATCTATTATACAACATTTATACATTCTAAAGTAGTACAAATGAAATTAAATATTGGCCTCTGCATAAGTGTAGACAGGCAGTAAGTGGTATTATGTGTTCTTGTGCTAAATTCCCATTACTTTTTATAATGGCTGTAACAATAATTTACATGTTCACTTGTATATTATGGGAAAGCAAGTCTCAACTAGGTAACAGGAGATGAAACACATCGTATATTATTTGAATATATAGTACTGCTGGTTTATGTAAGCAATTCCATTTATAATTCATTTCAAAGAAGTGTTTGAATAGCAGATCTTTGTTCTGAACATCGTGTCTTTCTCTTTCACTGATCACAAACGAACTTTTTTTTGGACTGCATGCTGTCTAAGCACACCCTCTACTGGCTCATGTCTTTGATGCACTCATTTCTTAGTCCAGAGAAAGAGCCTTCTGGAGGCCACACTCTCTGATACAGTAAAAGCTGGTATTGGAAGGGAGCCATAGGAGGAGCTACATGGATTCTACTTCAGATGCCAGCCTTCTAGTGTTTTAATTTAGAGGAAGATTTAGCTCCGCGCCTTTGGAGGAATGCTGTTCCTCTTCGTAAAGCGTGTGGAAGAATCAGCTCATTTTATTCTTGAGTTTATGCAGTGAGTTCATACCGTATTTAGATACAGCTTCAAAAAGGGACAAAAAGCAGTATTTCTGCCCTTCTGAGGCAATGCTTTGTTAGAGTCCTCCAACACACGTGAGTATAATTTTTGATACAGAAGGGCATTCTGATGAGGAGGATGCTTTGCGTGGTGGTGGTGGGGGCAGCAGCTATATGGGGAGGTGGTATTTGGTTGTTATGAAAGCGTGATCAGGGAAAACCTTTCTAAAGAGGTGGTTGGTGTTTCAGCGGGGACTCAGGTACACTTAAGTCCAGTCACACCGACCTAAAGGAAGCATCATGTGGCAAGTATTTCTCAAGGCGCTAATAAGCAGAAAGAAGACAGAGCAGAGCATGATGGACGGATGGATGGATGGAAGAGAAATTAAATGGAAATGGTGGGTGGGGACCAGATCATAGCAGCCCTCTTAGATTCAAAGAATAAATGGGCTGGAAAAGAAATCAGGGACATAACGCCCTTCACAATAGTCACAAATAATACAAACTATCTTGGTTTAACACTAAGCAATCGAAAGACCTGCATTACAAGAACTTCAAGTCTTTGAAGAAAGAAATTGAAGACTATACCAGAGGATGGAGAGATCTACCTAGTTCATGGATTGGTACAATTAAAATAGAGAAAATAACCATTTTACCAAAAGCAATCTATAGATTCAATACAATCCCCATCAAAATTTCAACACAATTTTTTCCCTCGGCCTAGAACAACATTCAACTTCATATGGAAAAACAAGTAACCCAGGACAGCTAAAATAAACAAAACAAGAACTTCTGGAGGTATCAACATCCCTGATTTCAAGCTCTACTATAGAGCAATAGCAATAAAAAACACCACAAGGTATTGGAATAATAACAGAAAGCTGCACAGGCCTGGGGAATCCCATCCCAGACTCTGAGGAGAAATCATGGTCCTTCCCAGTTTCATGATGGACAAGGAGAGCCACACTCATGCCCAGGGTGGTCCCTGTCAGACTCCAAGGAGAAGACATGGGCCTACCCGGTGCCTTGTGGCACCAAGCAGTCAGGCACTATTACGGTAAGCGAATGTATGAAGTGTTACGGGAGAGACAGACAGTGTTTCATTTCCTGTGGATAGAGGTATATCTGGAAACAGGAAAGCAGTGATGAGCTGGCTGAGGTGGAGGGCTTCATTGCCACCTAGGGCTACGGCGAGATCTGGGACTGAGCTGCTCTTGAGGCCCGCGTCTGTTTTCTTGGCCCTTGTTGTAGCCGTGATCGGTGCTCATGTCGGTCGGTGGCTCCTGATACCACAGAAGGCCCAGATGATATGGCAGCACAGGGTTGGTCCTGCCCCTCACTGGCTACATCACTAGGGGGAATTCCTCATCAGCTGTACACCTCACCTAGGCAGCACAGTGGAGCGGACCCTGTTCTCGGGGCATGGGTGAGCCGGTGTGAGAATGGGAGAGGGTACTGGGATTACAAGCACGTGTTACTGTACCCAGTTCTTATCTGAGTTCTGGTGTTCAAACACAAGTATTGTATTCCACAGACACTTTATGTCCTCAGTGCTCAGTGCTTGTTTTAAGTTTTAGTTTACAGTGTGTGTGTGTGTACACATACACACATGCGTGAGCATGCCTTTGTGAATAAAGATGCCTGCAGTAGCCAGAAGAGAGTGTCAGATCCCTCGGAGCTGGAGTTATAGGAAAGTAGGAATCATCCAACATGGATGCTGCCAATGAAGCTTTGACCTTCTGCAACAGTAGTACATGGTAAGCACATGCTAAGCCATTTCTCCAGCCTGCCCCCCCCCCCACCAAGTTTTTAAATGAAGAAGCCTTGGGAATCATTTCGTGTGGAACTATAGAATTAAAAATAACTCACTTAAGAAATCATTAATTGCAATTAAAATTTCATATCCTAAAGTTTAAGTAGATAGTAACTGTAGGTTTTTTTTTTTTTTTTGTTTTTTTTTTTTTTTTTTTGTTTGTTTGCTGCAATGCCGTGGTCATTTGGATGGCAGCTATTGCTGTGTAAGTCTGAAAGCTCTGCGGCAGACTCACACTTGCCTGTTATCTGACTGTGCACTCTTGGGAGGCTATGGAGCCTTTAAAAAGCAAGGCCTGGCTGCTGGCAGAGGCAGGTAACTGGGAGTGGACCTTTGAGACTAACAGCCATGCTCCACCTTTGGTAAAGCTTTCTGCTTCTCAATTTATCAGGATGTGAATACATTGTCCCCTAACTTAATGCTGTTATGAGGCTAGCTGATCTAGCCACCATTTTTTTCCTTTGTCATAATGGATGGTATCTTCATAAACCTCAATAAATCCTAACTTTCTTTTTGTTTCTGTTAAGAATTTTATCACAATTATGACAAAAATAACTAGCTATATATTTGTATCACTTTTGTAAGTTTGAGTTTATAATACATAGACCTATTATTTGGAAATTTGTAATTTGATAGAGGATAGTGCTAACATAAATTTCCCTTGACTCCTCCCACCCAGTTACTGGTAAGAAGTAGATGAATCAAAGAATATGGGTAGTACTGAATTCTGTTTAATTTGATAGGCTTTTGAAGGCTGAGGGGTTAAGAATAATTGCATTAGCATATGGTTTTCACAGGAGAGATTATACCTTCCTAACAGGAACTAATTTTGTTGTACATACAAATTGAGGCTATATTATCTTAAAGATAATTTATATGGCTTCAGATATTGTTAGATCAAGAAGTCCACTAATCATATAATCTCATGAAGAGGTTAGATGTAATTCAAAGTCAAGAAATTAACTTATTATTTAAAAATCCCACAGCCACAGACTCTATTACTTTTTTTAAATGTGTATATGTGTGCCATGTGAATGCATGTACACCTATGTGCATGTGTGTAGGTTCATGTGCACATGTGTGATGTGTGTGAAAGCCTAAGGCTAATGTCAAATGCCTAGGATACCTTTTAATATCCTTATAGAAACAGAGTATTGCAGTCAAATTCAAGAGTTTCCTGGAGACACTGTCTAGCCAGCCTGCTTGTATCTTCTGAGTCTGTGATTACAGGTGAGCGACCCTACTCCTGGCATTTGACCTGGGTTCTGGGGGTCTAAGTTCTAGTTCTCTTGCTTCTATGGCAAACACTTTAGCTGCTGAGTTATCTCCCCATTCAAAGCCCTGTATTTGAGAATAATCTGTTTACAGAAATAAAATAAAAACCAAAAAATAGATATTTCAGAGAAAAGACAGAGACTCATAAAAACATCAAATTCCCAATTCCCAGGAAGGTGAGGTTGAATTCTTCCAACAGTCTCAGAAGATCTATTTAGGAAAAGTATGGCAATTCTTGCTGTTTGAAGGTTTTACAACCCTGGTAGTTTTGTAAGCCTAAACAGATGAAAACTCTAAGATCTATATGATCGACTGGCTCTAGAAAAAGAATTCACTTAATCTACTCCCCCAGGAGTAGATCTGGGACTTCCTGTAGTACTTGACTCAGTAGCTAGCTCACGCAGAACCAAAACATCACTCAGCAGAGTGACTGACACAAACTTCTGCCTGTAGATAACAGCTGCCCTGATACAGGGACAAGAATGGTCTCGCTGTGGAAAAACCCTGTGCTCTAGGATCAGGGATGAGACCCGTTGCATGTGTGTCTTAGTTAGGGTTTCTATTGCTGTGAAGAGACACCATGACCATGGAAACTCTTATAAAAGAAAACATTTAATTGGGGTGGCTCTCTTATAGTTTGGAACTTTAGTGTATTGTCATCGTGGCAGGAAGCAAAGGGAGCATGCAGGCAGACGGCGCTTTTTACAACTTGATTCTCAGGGGACAGGAAGTGGTCTGAGTGTCACAATGAGTGAAGCTTGAGCAGCAGCGGGGCCAAGAGGTGGAGTAAGAGCTCTTTGGCTCAGCTGCTCCCCTACTCACAAGGTCTGATGGAATAGTCCAGAGCAGTGCTGCTTTGGCTTTGGCTTTTCCCCTGCCCACAGCACACAACCTAAGATGGGCTGGAGAAGGGCGTGGTTGCACTCTGCCCCTGCGCGATCCTGAAAGCACCTCCGCTGAGCGGAATTTCGCTCACCCCTATCTGAAACCCTGCATTCTTTATTCCTTGGTACGTACTGTCACTGACAGAATCACAGCCCACAGCCATCACTCTATACTCAAGCCTGCACAGCTGTAGAGTTTGAGTTTCGTCTCCCTCCCGTAGTGGCAACAGAAAAGAGTTGCTACCATTTTAAATGCTTGAGTCCCTGTTATCTCCACTGTATCTCGCCTAACTTCTGTTAAGACTGGATGTGCACGCAGAGGTAAGTAACACCTAGGCCCCTGCCTACCTATAGGATGGTATTAAACTGTTATTCTGTTTTGGGGGCCTTCAGGGCTCAAAATGTGTGCACTGAACTACGTCTATGCGTCAAATCCAAAGTTCACTAGTTCGAGTGTTGGAATACCCCAGGTGAAGACTTTGGTTGGACTATCGGGATCTTATGAGGATGAGCTTCTGATTCTGTAGGTCTAGGAGGGACAGGGGGCTGTGTTTCTAGAGAGGAGGGCACCAGGAATAGTAAGAGCCTAATAATAGTTTCTGAATGAAATAATTTGTCTCTTAAATGGCCTATATACTTTGGGTTAGACACTTCATCATAAACAACATCAGCTTAACTGTCTCAATGTCAAAGAAAAAGAAAACCTGTTAAACCCTGTTAGGAGGACTTCAGGCAGCTCACAGCATGCTTGGGGACAGGCGGCTTCCTTGTGAGAAGGAGGTACAGGCAAAACCATCTCAGGAAAAGGTGTGTCCAGGACCGCACAACAACACCAGTGTTGTGTAGATATTCCCTGTGGAGGTGCCAAATGTGAGATGCATTAACAAATTCTTGGTTTTCTGACTAGAGATTGGACCCCTGCCTGGGCCACATAGACGGGTCACACATGTTTGGTTAGCCTTGACCTTGTGCATTATTATGTGAACAGATTCAAAGTTTCAGGCTTGAGAAATGGATTCACAACGCTGAGGTTACATACTCCCTTCAGTGGTTGAACTTTCTTTAAAGATAAGGTCCTACTTAGTACCCATCCTGGGATTCTCCCAGAACTGAAAGGGTATTTAGATAATCACTATTGGGCATCATAAAATGGCTATGCCCTGACATGCTGGAGAGGTAGAGACAAAGGGATCCACACAGGCCCAATACATCCTTTCAAGAATGAATGCAATTTACAGAGGTGTTATAAGATTTCATGTAACGTTATTAGGGAGAGACAAGATTACAGTTTTCATGATCTCTAATTCTCATCCTGCTCATCTAGTTCTTGAGTACTTTCCTCTGTTGACGTAAGTCATTCTTTGCATGGACATTTAAAAAGTGTAGCAGGCTGATGGAAGGTTTCAGAATCCCGTGGTCTTTATTGGTATTAGTGGGACATCCCTCAGCCGCAACAGGGTAAGGAATTGAATTTAATGTAAAGTTAGTGATCTTATTAGTGCATCGTTTAAGAGGCTGCAGAGAGAAGGGTAGAGGAAAACTGACATCTGTGTGCCATATATTATTGACAAGTGTTTTAAAATTTAATCTATAATGGGGTAGGAATGAGATTGTGAGTTAAAAATTCACCACACAGATTCAGAGGAGAAATACTTCAAATTGTACCTAAGAATGGTCAAATGAATATTCAAAACAAAGGTGTATAAACACACACCCACTCTCAAGCATTCCTTCACGGCTTAGCTTTTGCAATGCCAAGTTATTTTTGGTGCTGGATTTTTACCCAGAGGAAGTTTTATGGCTGTTAAATCCCCTGAAAGCAAAGGTTATGATGGAAATGCTGACGGGGGTCCGTGTCATGGTGAACATTTGTGAGTCTGGTTTTATTAAAACAATAAACGCAAGTGATGTAAAAAAGAAAGGGAGAAGGAAAGGAAGGAAGGAAACAAACAAACAAAAAACGAAACCAGGAAAGACCCCCTTCCCGAATCTAATGCCCAGCCTTCTCTGCTGTTACTTGACAGCTTGCTGAGTCTCACAAATATTGGTTTGGAACCAACCTTTGTGCATCAGCTCTTAAAAGAAGGCCAGCAAGACACAGGAGAGGGAGCTCAGATCTGCATTGTGGGTATGGAGTGTATATTTACCCAAGGCATTGGGTAGACCTAGAATTGGCAGTAGATTGTGTTTTCAATTTCTAATTGACTTTGCACATGCTTCGGGGTTGGATTGTTATCTAACAAATTATGTCTATTTGCTCCTTTATTGCCAAATAAAACATTGAGTTCAAAGTAATACAGCATGTTATATATAATGTACATGCTGCAGAGAGGCTTACCTCAAACAGTACAGGTAGAAAACCGTAAGCATTTAAATTCAGATCACATGCGGCATCCACAAAGGGAATTGTGACCCTACAGGGTATGGAGTCATGAGGAGACTAAGAGTTAATCTTCTCTGCTTCTCACCCAAACTAACACAATGTGCTCAGTGCTTGCAAGAGAAGCCATGGTATCAGGACAACAAGGAATGTCCAAGACACAGCTTTAAAGAAGAAGCATAAGTGATAAACAGCAGCAAAGCCAAACTAAGGTGCCAAGAAAACCAGATAAAATTAAAATATAATGAAAAATTCTCCCCCAAAAGACAATTATTCCTTCCTTCTTTCCTTTCTTTCTTCCTTCCTTCATTGTTTTTTTTTTTTTTTTTCATTTTTCCTTGTTTTACTAAAAGGTACAGAAAGTAACTCAGAGAAATGAGATGATTCGGAAACTAACACTAGGCTGAAGGCAAAAGCATAGTGAGAAATTTTCCATGGCCCAGAGAAGGGCCTGAACTCACCAAAACAAATGTGCCCAAATTTGCTCTGCTAATTACATTTCATGGGGAGGCGCCATGTGCACATCTTCCAGCTACCAACTTCCATCAGTTTTAAACAGGCATTTTTAACCAGCCTGAATATTATAATCACCCGTGTCTTGGGTCCCGGGGAATGCCAGTGGTCCTAGGAGTTTCCAGGTGATGTTAGGGTGCAGCTAAGCCTCTGAACCATTGACCTTAGGGGGCCCCCTAATCAAGGAAATGCTGACCTCTTTTCCTATAGAGAAACCACAGAGGTATGTTTGAGGCAGGGCGATTCCTTGGGGCGATTTGCCTGTTCTCATGGGCATTTACAATGTAGACCCGTGGCACACAGCCCACTCACAGCAGACACTGAATGGCACTAACAAGTGGAAGTCTCCGAACCCTTCCTTCTCAGACAAGTACCAGGCCCCTGTTCAAAAGCATGTTAAGTGCCAGGTCTGCTTTTCCACAAACGAGCGGACTGTTGCTTGCCTGCAGGAAACGGCATTGTAGACAGCAGCAGACTGGACGTGCCCGTTGGAGCTTCGTCTCCTCCAAGTGGGAAGGCTGGAGTTAAGAGTTGTTCCGACCACCTGAAGAATTGTACTGAATTTAATAAATTCCTTCCCAAGGCTAAGGACTTCAAGAATGTGGATAACATTTGGGGTAAGGAAAGGCCAAAGACAAGCGCAGCGAGGACCCCAAAAGGCCGGTGGAAACGGTCCTCTTCTTCATGCAATTTTAAAGCTTTTTTGTGCCAGTCACATTTTCATGATTATAAACTGTTCATCTGGGCAAAAGCTCGTTTCTAAGCAGCCAGCGAATAGCATGTATACAAGCAAGCCTGCTTTCCGGTTCATTGATAGGAAACATGTTTTTTTGTTTTGTTTTGTTTTTTGTTTTTTAAGCCAGCTAGCCTCTCATGATTCCTGGGCTGTGGCCAAGGAGACAGGTTCAGCTTGCAGCCAATGCTGCTCTCCCAAGCAGATGGTGTCTATAGTGCTTTTGGATATTCCCAGGATTCTGATAAGGAATTGTGATTCTTGAGGGGGTGTTAGGCACTGTCTTCCTCAGCTGGAGCATGTTGCCCCTTGGCTACCAACAGCTTACATCCTACCAAGTAGCTTTTCCTGTTGCACACTCCTGTACAGACCCAGGAACATGAGATGGTTAAGCCTTCTAGCTTTCATTGTTCTTGGGGATCCCCTAAGAGAATTCCTTTTTATCCTGCAGAGCCTTTGGGTGTGATCCCTCCCATCAGTGGTTCCCGCAGAGCAGAAAAGGTAAAAATTCCTGGTTTGCCTTTTGAATTGCCTAGTTAAAGAACAGTTTGAGTGAGGTAATGGGCGTAAAAAGTTTGTCTTTTGCAACTCATCATTCACAGAGAATTTTTGTCTATGCGATTTTATTCACTTCTCCCAACTACCTATAAAAGCCTGGTTTAGGTCCTGTGAGTAGTGCTATTTTGATTGGTACTCACTGGTCCTGAGGTCAGCTTCAACCTCCAAAAGCTGTTTGTGTTTTTTATTTTGTTTTCTTTTTCCTATTTTTCTTTTCGAGACAGGGTTTCTCTGTATTGTTCTGGAGACGGTCCTGGAACTAGCTCTGTAGACCAGACTGGCTTTGAACTCACAGAGATCCACCTGCCTCTGCCTCCTGAGTGCTGAGATTAAAGGCCTGTGCCACTAATGCCTGCCTGGCAACCTGCTGTTTCTTAAAAACAGAATACTAACTGCCCTGGTTTTGCATTCAAACAGCCCAATTCACAAACAGTGGCCTGAGCAGCTTCACTTTCTTTAAGAGAAGGAAGGCCAGGATGGCAACATTGAGCCATACACATTTTACTTTAATAAACAGTATTTCTCACTGTTATAACAGCAGTGGAGGGTAGAAACAACTTTTAGGGAAAGTATTATTTTTAATCATCTTTATAATATGCTGAAAGTTTATTATGAGTCCCATGCTTCCTCCATTTATGCATTATTTTCATAGGTTATATTTCACAAGATTGTTTTTATACCATCTCATTTTATTTCTGTAAAATCCCCATGCTATATGAGAGACTGGCATAATCATTATCTTTAGATTATAGAACTGGGAGGCTCGATGACGCCCATCATTTGCTGCCAAAGGGCTTCCATAAATAAACACAAAAACAACCTCCCCCAAGTCACTGGGAATGGGGCCAGAAACCTTACTCCAAATTTCACATATTCCCTCAAGCTTCATACTTTCTTCCAAAGAAAAAAAACATTGCTTAGTAAATTACTCATTAAAACTGACTGCCTTTTAAATGCATTGGAGATTAGCATCTTGCTGATGTCCTTTCAAAGTTTTAAAGGGGAAAAAAGGTCCTGTTGGGATTACTCAATAGAAATCAAACTTGTCAAGTTGTTCCTAGGTTTCTTGCTGCCTCACAGCTCCCCCCATTTCTAGCCTTAGCTTAGTGTCTTGCTGCAATGTGAAATTCGGTGGCTTCTGTTATATGCTTCAATATCAAATCTGCTTACTCAAGATTTTGCAATCCTAATATCTAAAAACTAGACATTGATTTGTATGGGGAAATTTTGTCATGACTGAGTATTGACATGGACAATTGGCACGGACAGTTTGTCTGAATTTATAGTAATAGAATTTTAACAAGAAATGTTTTCTGAGATCTACAGCTCTAAATTTACTGTTGTTCATAACAGCAGATTCATGGAAGTGACTGACCTGGATAGTTGAATGTGCAACATCATATATGCCAAAAGCAATACAGCTAAACTCTGGTGGTAAAAATGGAGTGATTATTTCATTATTCCTGTTTATATCAGAGTCATTTAGAGGTGACCCGTGTTTGAGCCTTTGAAAAGTGATAAAAGTGATTGTTTTAAAATAAGTTTTTAAATGTACAGTTTTAATTTTTGATAATTTCACATATGAGTACTGTAACTACATCATTTCCAATCTTCCTGCTCCCTGTTCCGTATCTTCCCACACGCCTGTTTCTTAATTTCTGACCTCTTCTTTAATTATTATTGTTACATATTGTTCACACACACACACACACACACACACACACACACACACACACACATCCTGGCCCACTTTATCCTGGCCCACTTTTTGGCTCTTACCATCTTCCCACTTGTTTTGTTCTGGCGAATTGGGTTTTGTGAAGCTTTGGAAGAAGGCAAGCTGCAGTGGAATAATATAACTCAATGCTTTTGAATAGTGAATAGATGTAATATCGTGACTTAAGTACAGCATTGATACCATTTGTTTTTTTTTTTTTTTTTTTTAATGATTTTGACCATATACCCTGAACTGAAACATATGAAAAAATGTAAAGAATCCATAAAATGAAGAATTGGTCCTTTGGAAAAAATCAAAAGCACTGACAAAATTTCATTCAAGTTATCTAAAAGAAGGAAAGGGAAGATCCAAATTAATAAAGGCAGAGGTTGAAAAAGAGACATTACAACAGACACTGAGGAAATTTAGAGAATTATAAGGATATATTTCAACAATTTATATTCGGTCAAACTGGAAATCCTAAAAGAAATGGATGAATTTCTTCTTGTAGATGGCCAATGAAAGCTAAATCAAGATAAGTTAAATAAATTAAAGATACCCATAACATTTAATGAGATAGACGTGGTGATTTAAAAAATCACTTAATTAAAATAAGTCCAGGTCAGTCAGATACATTTGGCACCACCAAAGTAATAGCAATTAGAAAACCTTGGTGATACTACTGATATATATGAAAAAGAGATGTTTTGAAAAATTATCTGAAAAGTACAACCAAATATAAGTGTTAATAGGACCACAGCAATTACAACTCTCTTAGAAAAGACCATACCCATCATGCATTTTCTAAGGAAGAAACTTGCTTCATTAATTATCAGATACAGACTGGCAAAGTTAGGTGGGGTGGACAAACCTTGCCTTTTATCTGAACCAGTTATTTGGGTTAATTCCTGTAATTTAAATCCACTGTGTTTAGCCCTATTTTGACCTGTGCTAATCCCAAAACAATTTTCCTTTCTCTTCTACTCCCCTATCTAGCTCAGTTAGTAAATAGATTCATTTGAGAGAATTACTACTTGTCCGTCTTTGGCAGGGTATCTGGGAATTCCAAAGGGAGCAAACCATAGACAATTTGAATGAGTGGAGCTTTGTAAATAATCTAACCTACTACGGTGAGCTTTCCCAAGACTCTTGAGATAAGTTATAGAGAGGTCAAGTTCTTTACACAAGTTCACAGAGGTGCTTGGTAGAGTTTGAAAATCTAGGCACACTGATTTTTTTTTTTTAATTTGTAAGACACAGAGAGAGACAGAGAGGCAGAGTCTGTCTGTGTGCTGTATGTATGTTGAGTGTGCATGTGGATGTGAGTGTATGAGCACATGCATGTATATGGGGGCTGCACGTCCAATCTCTTTCTCCCATTGCTCTCCATTTTTATTTAGTTTTAGAGACAGGATCTTTCAGTGATTCTGAAGCTCCTACTTGGCTGCTCCCAATGAGCTTCAGGGATTTCCCCAGTGCTTGGGTTACAGATTCATGCTACTGTGTCAGGGTTTTACATGGATACCAGTGGCCTGACTTTAGGGTAAGCATGACTAGCTCTTAGTTCGGTGACTTAAGAGCATGTTTATATAATGGGGTATTTGGTATACATAATATGCTTCCAAATTGCATTTAATTCTGTATCTTTAAAGTAGAAGAATAAATGTCTGTTCAACTTTAGAGGTTGAAGTCATTTTTGTTTTGTTTTGTTTGTTTGTTTGTTTTTCAAGACAGGGTTTCTCTTATAATTCTGGCTGCCCTGGAACTCACTTTGTAGACCAGGCTGGCCTTGAATTTAGAGATTCACCTGCCTTTGTCTCTTAAGTGCTGGGATTAAAGGCATGAACCAGGACAGCCCAACTTAGTCATTCTTTGTCTCAGACATTACAATACTTCTCTGTTTCAAAATCACAAATAAAGCAGATTGTGAACTACTAGAAATAACTGGCAAGTAGGCGAGGCACTGGTAACAACAGAACAAAGAAAAAGTTGGCATTTGCTAGGCTAAGTAAATGCAAAAGTCTCCATTGCATGCTGACATGGACTCTGGCCCAACAATGCATCTTCACAAAACCCTGAGTAGACCATGATGAGACTTTTCACTGCTTCATCACAGAAACATCACAGGAACAAGAATATCCTAAGGAGAATGTAGTCTAATTTCTAGTCAGTACTGGTTTTGAGACAGTTATAAAACACCAAAGCTCAAACAGTAAATGGAAAAATATGATATTTATTGATCATAGAAAAATGAATTCTAAAATATACTCCACAATTGCCGATGCTTTTGTTTGCTTTTTGTAATGATTGTTAAGTTATGGTGAAGCAAACAATTTTTAGCAGTAGGAAAACATAAATGATTCTGGATGATTTGTTTTAATTAATGTCTGGGATAATACTTGATGTTTTAAGATGCTTGGTTTGAACAGAAGCTGGCTTCCCTGCGGGATGCATTTATTTCTATTTTCTGTGTGTGAGTGCATGTTTGTATATACACCTTGAGTCTGTAGTGCCTGTAGAGGCTATAAAACGGCATCGAATCACCTGGAATGGGATTTACAGATGGTTTTGAGCTGCCGTTTGTGTGCTAGGGACCTAACCAGGCTCCTCCAAGCTGATTCTCCAGGTCTGAGAATATAAGTTAAATGAGAACAGAGCAGCTTAAATTCCATGATCCAGGGATCATGTTTAGTCCATGTAAAATAAATAAACCAAAGAAAACTGACCACAGTTTTGATGTAGATGACCCTGAGAGCTCTATACACACACACACACACACACACACACACACACACACATACACACACACATGCATAAATATACACATACAAAAGCACGGATCATTTGCAGCAATTGAAGTAAGGTAATAAGTCATGTTTTCATCTCAGAAATATTTCTTTGTTTAATTTGTAGAGACTAGGTAAAAGGGAACTCAGCCAGAAGGCAAGAGAACTATTTCTAGGTGACTGCTGTAAGAAATGAAAACGAATTGAGCCAGGGAAAATGGAATTAGGATCCTGGCAAGGTAGATTCATGGGTGCAGAATTTATAGAAAATTAGAAAGAAAGTATCTATCAGAGAGCTTTAATAGATGTCCCAGGACATTCTTACAGATCCTTCCCAAGGTACCTTCATGCCACACCTAAGCATAGTGGATAAAGTGAACTAGACACCTAAGGGCAGTTATATCAATGCATTAGCCTGGTTTAATACAAGACTGAGCACAGATATCAATAAAAACTTTTTTATGATTAGATTAATACTGTAATCATGTGTGCCACTGAACATTCAATGAGAAACAATGTCTAATTTTTTAACAAAAAATTAGAAGCCCACAAATGGTTACTCTAATAATGCTAGCAAAAAACAAATGTCCTTTCTAGGCTTGCATTCATGCGGGTGCATTTAGAATTAGCACATTGTCAGGATAGTCCTGTGATAATGTTCTCTAGTGTTAGAATTCCATGCTCTTCCTTAATCTTCTTTACAATGACATCTTTGCCTGAAAAACCACCCTCCCTCCAAATGACAGACAGAATAACCTTGGGGAGCACTCTACCTGGTGGTGAAATACTTACAATAAAATTATTTCTTTTAGTTTTCTTTTTCCACTGTGCTCCAAATTGAAGAGTACAAGTGTTTTCTGGTTTTAATTTTGAACAAGGAAGTAAGTGAATTTGAACCAGTAGCCTTTGTCTTTAGAGAGGGAAAAAGATAATGACTTTTTCTTAGATGAGTGTTGTGAAATACTTACATTAGACAATGAAGAGTTTTAATGTTTTTTTTTTCATAATAGATTTAGGATTATCCTGTGGCTGTCTTGCTTCGTGATCATGCAAGCCATGGTTCTCTACCTTCCTAATGATGCAATCCTTTAATACAGCTCCTCACAGTCTGGTGACTCCCAGCCACAAAAATATTTCATTGGCACCTCACAACTGTAATTTTGCTACTGTTATAAATAATGTAAATATCTGTGTTTTCTGATTGCTGTAGGTAAGCCCTGTGAAATGCCATTCGATCTCCAAAGGGGTAACAAACCCCAGGTTGAAGACCACTGATGTAGATGACATGTTGTAGGGGTTAGGAGCAACAATGACTTGTAGAAGTTGAAGGGAGAAAAGTGATTATTTTCTTATATTGTGTCTAAGAATTACTACTGAAGAAGAATGTAACTTAAGGGTTCCTTTTCATGGTTATTATTTAAATAGTATTTAACATCTATGCTTATTGTGCATTTGATTGTGTATGTTATACTCTTTTTAATATAAGGGGACTTCACTAAGATAAATGTAACAGTTAATTTGTGTATAAAGAATTATCCAGAATAGGTTCATTTACATGGGATGATCCACCTAAATGGTGATGGTTCCATTGCATAGGCTGGGGTCCTAGGCTGGATAATAAGAAAAGAGGCAGCTGAACATGTGTATTGATTACTTCCTGCTTTCTGACTGTGAAATCATGAGCAGTTGCCTCATGTTAGTGCAACCAAGCTTCCTCTGCCGTGATAGTCTGTACACCCTGGAATTGGGAGCCAAAAAACATTCTTTCTTCCTTGAGTTGCTTTTTGTTGGGTATTTTGTCACAAGGAAAAGACAAGTAATTTACTGGGTGATCACATTGCTAAAGCATAGTGGCCTGGCTGAGACCCCTGAATGTTAGTGACTTTTAGCCACTAAAGAGCTGTCAGTGAGTTAAGAAGCCCAAAGCTCCTGTGGTAGTGTTTGAAGAGGAGAGTAGCATGGTAAGTAGGCTGTGTCATATTGTTGAAGGCGATCACTGCGCTGGAACAAATGGATGGAGGAGCTGTAGTCTTAAGTAGGATTTTGAAGGTTGGTCTTAATGAGAAAGTGATGTTTGGTTAGAAATTTGAAAGTAATATATGAATGGACTCCTGGATGTTGTTCTCCTCCCTGCTACCAATAAACAAACAAACAAAAACAAACAAATCAGGCAGCGAAGAGTCTCCAAGGCAGGAGAGAGTCCAGAAAGTTGGTAATAAAAAGGCAAAGGTTAGAGATGATGATAGATTTCTGGCTTTGGAATCAATCGCCCAGCTGGACTCAAAGCCTTTTTTGTATGTTTACTGGTTGTGAAACTCACCTAGCAAAGCTGTTCCACTTTCCTGGGCTTTAGCTTCTTCCTATGTGCGATAAAGATTATAGGTGATTTAGCTGTACTGGGTGGTTCATGTCCACAATCTCAATACTGGAGAGCCGAGGCAGGAGGATTGCTGTGAAGTCAAGGCCAGGTGGACTCCATATTGTGTTTTAGGCCTGCTTGATCTATACTGTGAGACACTGTCTAGATAGATAGATAGATAGATAGATAGATAGATAGATAGATAGATAAGGTAGGAATAATGGATACCTTGAAACACCCACTCTAGCAAATGTGGGTGTTTTTTTTATCCACATAATGAAATTATTATCATGCAATAGAAAATAGATCAATTGTGTGTGGAACCTTAGAGTTGAGATAAAATGCCAGAGGGCAGTTAAGGGAGCTCGTGATCCCATGGAGGTTAGCATGACCCAGGAATGCTTGGTCTGGGGTGTGGGAGTAATAATGAAGTGAGTGAAATGCCAAGAAGACAATCTGTTGTTAATATTCTGTTGAAATTATTGAAGACCTACTGTATACAAGATTATTATATCATTATTGTACGTATTGTACAAACTCACCATTTAATCTAGATGAAAAGAGGAGATCACCGGCATCTTTTAGTTTTCCTACTGGCTTGAGTTTCCTGCTCTGGCTTGATTCTCATCTGCATTTCTGCTATCGCTGCTTCTCTACCAGATATCTTAGTAGCCATTCAAGTAATATGCTTATACTTACTCTTTACAAATGCCTGGTGAAGACACTGAACATTAATTTTGTATTCTAAATCTCCATAGGTCTTAGCACAGCTAATTCTTGATCAACTGTTGATGGACTGAAACAAAGAAGGAAGGAGAGGGGATGGCGATGTCTTTGGCTTCTCACCTAATGGACAGAAGGGAGAAAGCAGCAACCCTTGAAAGTAGTAGTGGCTTGGGGAGAAATCAGGGTCCTCCAGAGTGATCAAAGCTTTCTTGCTTCAGGTGAGTTCAGGGATCCTAATGAATTAAAACAACCCAAACTAATGTCTATGGTGTCCGTTGCCTCACAAACATGAAGACTAAATCTCATGAACAGCAAGGAGGGTGCATTTCAGAAAGAAGTTGATTATTGATCCTAAGGTGAGAACCTAAGCTCTGATAGACCAAGAGAAACTACCGAGGAAAGGGTTGGCACTAAGATTCATGTCTAGGGGTTAAGAGATGATGGCTTTCCTGGCTTGAAGCTGTGGAGGTGAGCTGGTCAGGATACTTGGTCCACCCACGAGGTGTCCATTACCTCTCAGGTGCTTGGACTGGAATTTAAGTATCACCTTCAATTATAGCTTCAGAAAGCTGTGTCAAAGGAAAGATAACCAAAAGCCAGAATCCTCAAATGCCCCTGGCCTGGATAGAAACAAGGACACTTTCAGCTTTCAGCTGAGAACTCAAGGTCCCTGATCGTAACTGCCTGACCTGTTTTTATCTCCTGCACTGATTTTGTTACATGCACTGATTTTGAGTTAATGTGATCCACTCATGAGTTAAGTATGATCAGTGTCAGTGTCATCAGTAACATGGACCTAATTGTTTTGTTGTTTCTGGCTTTGTAAAATTCAAGGGACATTTTTTTTTAATCACATGTAAGATCCTGCCATTATGGAGGTGGGTATGACGGAGCAGGAAGATTGAGTCAGGGAAAGAATAGAAGAGAGCAAGAATAGAGATACCATAATAGAGGGAGCCATTATAGTTTTTTTTTTTTAAAGAAATCTGGCTCTAGGGAAATATCTAGAGTTCTACAAGGATGACCCCAACTAACAATCTTAAGCAATAGTAGAGAGTCTACCTTAAATGCCCTTCTCCTGTAATGAGATTGATGACTACCTTGTATGCCACCCTAGAGCCTTCATCTAGTATCTGATGGAAGCAGAAGCAGAAACCCACAGCTAAAAACTGAGCTGAACACCTGGAATCTAGTTGCAGACAGGGAGGAGTAAGGAGCAAAGGGTCAAGACCAGGCTGGAGAAACCCACAGAGACAGCTGACCTGAACAAGGGGAGCTCATGCAACCCAGTCTGATAGTTAGGAAATCAGCAAAGGACTGACCCAGATTCCCTGAATGTGGGTGTCAGTTAGGAGGACTGGGAAGTCTATGGGGCCTCTAGTAATAGATCAGTATTTATCCGTAGTGTACAAATGGACTTTGGGAGTCCATTCCACATAGAGGGATACTCTCTCAGCCTAGACACATGGGGGAGGGCCTAGGCCCTGCTCCAAATGATGTGACAGACTTTGAAGACTCCCCATGGAAGGCTTCACCCTCCCTGGGGAGGAGAGAGGCGACAGGAGACAGGGAATAGGGGAGGACGGGGGGGGGGAGGGTGCAGGAACTGGGATTGATATGTAAAACAAGCTTGTTTCTAATTTAAATTAAAAATTACATTAAAAAAAGATCCTGCCATTATGCTAACATGTAGTATGTTCATTGTGTGCACACAGATGTGTTTAGTTCATCTTTTAATGATGTAGAATAATGGCGCAGGACTCTACAGTCTGCATTCTCTAATGTATCCATCAGATGCTCTCAGATCTTTAAAACACAAGCCATGTAAGTTATGAATAGCTATATTATGTATACTTAAATCTATTTATAGACAAAGTTACCGGCTTTTAAATGAAATGATAATAGGAACAACGACCAAAAGTTTACTTGGCTTTCCTTTAATACCACCTGATGCAGTGCATAGCATGAAACTCTTCACGGGGGAAGAGACATGCTCCTTCCATGAAGTGCCCTAATTGCAATTTTAGGAATATGATCTTCCAAGTTGTCCTTGACTTGAGTACTAAGTTTCTAAGACAGTGCCCATGGCTGGCGGTGGTCATTTCTTTCATTGTTTTTAAATATATTAAAATTAAAAACAATCTTATTTTACATATCAATCTCAGTTCCCTCTCCTTCCCATGCCCCACACTCATCCCCCCATCCCATCCTGCATCCAGTTACTAGGGAGGGTGAGACCTTCCGTAAGGGATTATCAAAGTCTGTCATATCATTTGGGACAGGACCTAAGCCCTCCCCCATGTCTCTAGGCTGAGGTAATATCTCTCCATAGGGAATAGGCTCCCAATGTTCCTTTGTGCACTAAGGATAAATACTGATCCACTGTCAGAGGCCCCATAGACTTCCCAGACCTTCTAACTGACACCCATATTCAGGGGATCTGGGCCAGTCCTATGCTGGTTTCCCAACTATCAGACTGGGGTCCATGAGCTCCCCCTTGTTCAGGTCAGCTGATTCTGTGGGTTTCTCCAGCCTGGTCTTGTTCCCTTTGCTCATCACTCCTCCCTCTCTGCATCTGGATTCCAGGAGTTCTGCTTAGTGCTTAGCTGTGGGCGTCTGCTTCTGTTTCTGTCATCTGCTGGATGAAGGCTCTAGGATGGCAGCAGTGGGTTCTGATGCTTGGTAGCACTGATAGCAGTGAACCTAAGGCTATCAGTAAGGCAGAAGAGAGAAGGAACTATGTGATGAGCAGACATGTAGGTTACTCATGCATGTTGACTACTTATCTAACCTGTTCAAATGTTGGCTGTATGGTTGCTAAGCTTGTGGCTTGGACCTTTGTCTAACCTCTTGCTGCCTCTGTTTTCTCATCCGCTGGATGAATTAATGACAGCAGCTACCCAACGAAGTTGTTATCTTACCCTAAGAGGTTTCAGCGAACACTTATAAACCGTGCAGAAAAATGTACAGCACACTACTTCTCAACCTCCTTAGTGTTGTGAGCCTTTAATATAGTTCATGTTGTGGTGACCCCAACCGTAAAATTATTTTCATTACTTCTTTGTAACTGTAATTTTGCTTCTGTTATGAATCATAATGTAAATATCTGTGTTTTCCAATGGTCATAGGCAACATCTGTGACAAGGTTGTTTGATCCCAAAAGGATTTCAACCTGCAGGTTGAGAACCACACTGGCCGAGCACATGATAAACAGCATGTAAAGGGTATGAACCTTTATAAACATCTACTACCGAGTTCATGAAAGTCTGCTTTATTGGGAGAAACCTTGTCATTCTCTTCAACTAGGTTGGAAACATCCTGGCTTTTCCTTTACAATAGTAGCTGTCTCATAACAAGCTTGGTGTTCCGGCTAAATGCATCATTCTAAATCAGGGTAATAAGAACAGACCCATACAGGAATACTGTAAGCTATGTTTTGACCACAAAGACAGAATGGTTGTGATTATATTTACCATTTGAAGCACTGCTAAACCACTGAGGAGATTTGGGGCTGCATTTTTACGTGTGAGTTTGTGCTTTCCAGCATTGTTCTATGAGCGTAATACATTAGGCCAGGGTGCACCAAGGAGATCACATTCATTCATTCAGAGAAGAGGGAAGATCTCACAGCAACAACACTGAGTGATAAGGAAAGAAAGGAAGGATATTTATGACTCTACATATCTACAAGGAACATTATGAGACTGAACAGGTTGTATTTACATATTTAGAAATATGTGTGTGTATGTGCAACCACATACATATATGTAACAAAAATTAAAGAAAAAGAGGTCATGAAGAGAGAGAATGCAAAGGAAAGGCAAGTATGTGGGTTGGAGGGAGGGAAGGGAAGGGGGGATGATATAATTCCATTATAATTTCAAAACAATTAAAAAATATATAAGAAAACATTTACTGTAATAGTTTCCTTGTAACAATGAGACACAGCACAGTCTTCCCTTTGCAACCCTGAATGACACTCAAACAGACTGGTGACCTTTTACCTGTTTGCCGTCACCTGCAAGCCTGGTGAGGGGGCACCGGCGTGCCCTCTGCGTCCCAGGATTTTCAGCCTGGAGTTTAGGTTGATGAGAGACAATCAATTGTCTTCCAGCTGAGGGGGAAATGCTGGCAAAAACAAGCAAGCAGCAAGAATAAATCTAGCTCACTGGGACCATTCTTCAAAGCTTACCAGAGAGGCAAGACTACAGGGTCCTCAAATCCCCTAGGCCTCAGCCAGCAGCTGAAACAATCACCTTTGGCAGTGGGAAGCATGGCTGTAACTTGTAAGTGTGGGCCAAGGAAGGCTTGATGTGGTTATCTCAGAAGGGAAACTTCAGAGCTAATGACCTCACCCTTAGCTTGGAGGCTTTTCAGTGCCTTGGCGGTTAGACGCTGGCTTTGAGGTTAGCTTGCAGATAGCTCACACCACCAGAGAGAAACACTGTTGCCACCTGTGTGCTTTGCAAGTGCATTAGGGAGATGCGGGACAAGCGGGGAGAACCAGCGTCTGGGGTAGTGAGGCAGACTAGGGAAGATTATCTCATGTGGCCCATGATCATCCTTTGTAATAGACCCTGCATGGCTTGCCGTGCATGTTCACGAACCCTTTGCAATCCGTCACCAGCCTGGAAGTCAGCAGTCAAAGGGCACACATTATGTAAGGGCACTGGGCAGGAGTTGGATGGATTGTCTACACTTAACAAAATGGGCAGAGAATCCTAAGTACAATTATGTGTGGGTTCCTGGGAAAGGTTGAAGGTTGGGCTGGAGGCAAAACTGCGAAAGAAAAGTCATCAGTGAGCTTGGTATCAGCATAGTCCTGGGGCAGGATGTGTGCAGCTTCAGTCTGAGGCTTCTGATTACTGTCTCCTGATGCTGGAGATGACCGTGTGAGAAAGGGAGGTCAGGACAGGGGCAGAGGCTTGAAGGTAGCCTGTGGGACAGCATCGGGACACAAAAACACTTTACTTAGCAGAGGGTCATCATAGCTGATTGCAGTTAGCAACAATTCAAAACACACACAGACTGGGAATGCAAACCTCCGTTGCCATTCAACTCGGTTGTCCTTGGAGAAGTGCAAAGGACACCCTCTCTGTTAACCCAAGAAAGCAAACGTCCACGGCATGAGCTGTCTGGTCTTGGTTTTGTAGCTCTTAGTGCTTGCCAGCTATGCAGATTAAACCACCAGCAGGGATAAACCAATAGCACAATAAACAATGCCCCTCATCCGTTAAAGTTTCGTAGACAATAAAGTGTTTTCCCTTCCATGACCTCAACTTTTCCTTGAAGGTCGTATGCTGTTGATATCACCTAGACATGGCTTCTGGGGGTTGAACTTGTGTCTTTACACTTGTGCAGCAAACACTTATCTGACTCTGCTCTGTCTGTATTGACACAGAATAGGTGTCTAGTTGTCAATGTGGTTGAAAGAGTCAGGACAGGATTTAGAGAGTCAGCAATCTGAGTACATGTTTCCAGACAGTGGCAGAGACCAGTAATACCCAGGTGAATATGCATGAAATAGCATGGTTCATTGCATGAGCTACAAATGTGCATGTAGACACTCTGTTCTTGAATAATCCATGTGAGAAGCACTGATAGTTGTGAGACTATAAACCCTCTACCAATGAAACCAAAGGGTGTGGGCTTCTTTGTAAGAACACAGAAAATGGATTTCTTTATAGTTTACTCTGAATATATTTGAAATGATAACTAACACTGTAAAGATGAGATTTGATAAAAGATTTTACAATGTGGTAAAAAGTTATTGGGTATGTGTGTCTTTCTATCTGTTAAGAACATCATGGTAAATAAAAATCAGTTATTATGTTTATGTGGGAAGGGCACATATTTATAGAGCTTAGAGTGATTTTTGGATCATTTGCAAGAATAAATTTAAGAGCTCAAGAATGTCAGATTAAGAGAAAAAAATACTCCTACACTCAAGTCTCCCAACCCACGTTTACAATGAAGTATGAAGAAGGTTTTTCTCCTTTTTGTGTGGTTGCTTCTGGTGATATCCAGTGAATGGTCCAGATAAAATCGATTAATTTTAGTCTCTGAAGAAACAGCTTAGGGGGTTTGTTTAGTTATATCTCTCAGCTATAGATGGCAGACATTTTTACTTAAAATCCTTTCCTGTGCTTCCCATGACATTTTCCACTGTAGCAACTTCTCGTGTCACAGGTGATTCTATCTGTTAAGCCAGAGCCTCAGCTTCAAAATTGTAAGACCACCTTGTCTACCATCTGTGTTCGCTGGTTCTTTTTTTTTTGGAAACAGTATTAATTTCAATTTTTCTCTTGAGTTTCTAAACCATTTCCCTTGTGATTGTATTTCAACTTATTTCTTTTTCTGTTTGATTCCTTGCCCTCACCGTGATCTGTTTTATTTCCATGGCTTTGTATTTGTTAGGGTCACTTTGCCAGATGCCTGCTTTCCAATAACCTGGAAGTTGGTCACCCGAGATTAAGGGCTTTTCCTCTTCTTAAATATCACATTGAAAAGAACTCTCATCAGAAATGTTGGTAGGAGAAAGTGTGCTCTTTTCTCATCTGACAAGGTCAAGCTCTCTCTTAGGATTTAAAGTTCTTCAAATTCTATTTTCTTATTTTGTTAATCTTTCCAGGATAAAGACTGGAAGAGCTGAATCTGAAAAGTGAGAAATGGGAAGCTAAGCATGAGGACACACACCTGAAATCCCAGCACCTGGAGGCAGAGTGCAAGTTTGAGGTCAGCTTGAACTACATAGCAAGTTCTAGGCCAGCCAGGGATACATAGACCTTGTTTCAAAGTCAAACCAAACCATATCAGACCAGACCAAAGTCGACCAAACCAAACCATGAGTGTTTTGTTAAGTCACAATTGTTGTCCCCAAATTAATTTTTATTATGTCCCATTTCTAAATTCTTCTATTTCAAAATTGATTGAATAATAGTTTGAAGCATGTTTTTCCCCTATACAAAATTATGGCTTTGTAGAATTTCTACATTGACCATGGGTGTTTGCAAGTCACATAAATCCAGCATAATTTAGCTTGCATTTTGTTGAAGCAAGATTGACTTAAGGCATAGACGTAGGCAACAGGATTAATATCAAATCAAGAAAGATTTAGCCCAATCTCACCAGTGATGGTACTCAAAAACTGGATAATGCTGAAAGTTAAAGATGTTTTCTTGTGGTTCCTTGCTGTTAGATCTTTCTCTCCACTCCGTACTTCTGTAACTGTCTGTGTATCAATGTGAAAATGTCTGCTCCTGTTTTCCCACTCTAGAAGAACATCAGACGATAACTATTGTACTCGTGAGCCAAGCCCAGTAATGAAATCTGGAACTATTTTAGAATTAAGGTATGGAGAGAACTTTAAATAGGGGAAATATGGAAAATTTTCTGGGAAATTGAAACTGTTATACACCTCCAAAAAACACACAGCCCTCAAATGTTATGAGCTAATGGAAACCCCAGCCAGCTTAGGTTAACAAGAGCAGGGTTCATATAAGAGGCTGGTGTTTTTCTTAGTTCCACACTGACTCCCTGAATGATGGCTCACTCAGAAGTTCTTAGTGAACATTTGTTAATTATATTTTTTTCTATTTTTTATTTAAATTAGAAACAAGCTTTTTTTTTTTACATGTCAATACCAGTTCCCTCTCCCTCCCCTCCTCCCCTGCCCCCCACAAACTCCCTATCCCATCCTCTCTCTGCTCCCCAGGGAGGGTGAGGTTTTCTGTGGGGGATTTTCAAAGTCTGTCATATCATTTGGAGCAGGGCTCAGGCTCTCCCCCATGTCTCTAGGCTGAGGGAGTGTCCCTCTATGTGGAATGGGCTCCCAAAGTCCATTCCTATACTAAGGATATATATACTGATTCACTCCCAGAGGCCCGATAGACTGCCCAGTCCTCCTAACTGACACCCACATTTAGGGGGTCTGGGTCAGTCCTATGCTGGTTTCCAAGATATCAGTCTGGGGGTCCATTAGCTCCCCCTTTTTTAGGTCAGCTATTTCTGTGGATTTCTGTAGCCTGGTCTTGACCCCTTTGCTCATCACTCCTCCCTCTCTGCAACCAGATTCTAGGAGTTCAGCTTAGCGTTTAGCCGGTGGGTGTCTGCTTCTGCTTCCACGAGCTACTGGATGAAGGCTCTATCTCTCTTTTTAAATTATTTTTTTTTCATACTGTATACGAAAGTCCTCCCAGATCCTTCCCACCACCGTATCCACTTAATTTCAGGTTATCCCCCTCTCCAAAAATAAAACAACAAAAACCCATACAATTAATACAAACAAAAGACCAATAAGTCAAAAGTGTCTCTTCACAGCAATAGAAACTAAGTCAGTAGTTGAGGGTATTTTGGCATCTGTCATTAGTGATGGTGGTGAGAGTGGTTTCACCATAGAAATTGGCAGATGCTTCTCTTCTTGTTCCTTCTCATCTTCCTCCTCCCCCTCTCTTTCTTCCCCTTCCCTTCGTTTCTTCCCCATTTTTTTTTTTTTTTTTTTTGTAAATATGGACTGTCTGAAAAGCTATCTGTTAAATATTCACCATTAAACTATCGTATTCATATAAGAGAGTTTTGGGTATGAAATTTCAATTTTAATACAAAATGACAATACTAATATTGTATTTTGATAGATGCTGCACTATTTTAAAGGAATCACTTGGATCAGAGAATGTTGTAATTAATAAATTTTAAGCAAGAGTTGAATGTAACAAAGTTGCCTGAAACCCGAACAGTTTTATTAGGTGCAATGAAAGCCATCAAAGTATCTCCTCTTAATTTGAGCATCTTCAGGGTGGAAAGGAGGTTGGATCAAGAGGAAGTAACAAAAAAGACTGATTTTGAAACATATATGCATATAGCAAACTTTATCCATGAGCAACAATTCCTATAGGGAATTAATGTCTCAGCATAAAAGCCAACACATGACGTACATTCTCCACCAAGAGATAAAATGAGCTACTGTTAGCTATAGTGGTGGGAAGAATTATTAGTATGGTGTTCGTACTTACTTCCCACTGGAGAAGAGGTGAAGTATAAACTTCTATAAAGCAAATGGCCCTCTACTCACTGCTCGGTGCTCTGAGTGTTGCAGAGCTCAAAACATACAGCACAGAAACTCAAAAGAATGTCTTGAGACAAAGCTCTGCGTTTCTGTGGATTATTTGCTGTTTCTCTCATCAGGAAGGAAGGGAGACAATGGTAACTAATCTCATCAAGAATGAACTTGTTTACCAGGGAAAGAGGCATTCTAAGAATAACTGAGTAAAATTCTAATAACCATAAAATAAGCATGAAAAAAAATACCCCTAAGCTTTAGCAAGTTGCTTTGGTCATCCAGGATCTTATGAACAAAACAACAGTTGCTATCTCCTTTTTGGAATCTAAGGCAGGAATGCTTGATTTGAATTAAAGTTGTGATTCAAAGTATGAGTACTCCTCCCTGAAAAGAAAAGGTCAAGGGGTTCATATATACTTGGTTGGTTGTCTTTGACCCACAGATCATATCGGATCCTTAAAAGAGTCTCTCACTTGCTTGGTACCCACCATCTCTGCCATGCTTCATGCTGTGAGGAGTCATAGGTTTGGTCATTTTGAGCTGTGCTAGACTGTTCCTAGGAAGAAGGAGGAGGATTCATGCCCTTTTATTTAACGTTTAAATAGAAGTGTGGTTTATACTTTGAGTGTTTGTTATTAAAATGCATAGACATTGAAACTGTTAGTTGTTGTGACATATATTTCTGTGATTCTCTTTTGATGCTGACACCAGCTTATAAAGTTAAATAAACAATCATCGCCATCCCTAGATTCAGAACTAGAGAAGTTGGGTCCCAGTGCTTCTTGTAACTGGGCTATAGCTTTCTTGGAGATTTATAAACTTTAATGGCTGGGCTCGGTTTCCCCAGAATTCCAAATCACTGATCTGGAGTAGAACCTGGTTATATGCACATTGTGAAAAGTTTTTGAGGCGATTCTAAGGTATAGTCCATCTTGAAAATGATTCAATTGGGCTAATTACTCAGCAATTGGACTTGTGTTTGATATGAGAAGGCTGGAAAGATCTTGGCCTGAAGCTTCATCGTGTGGGAGGACACAGCTAATAATGAACAAATAGCTGCCTAAATCACACACTAAAATCTCTTCAAATGGAACAAAGGAAGGTCAGTGCTGACAAGCAGGCCATAGCTACAGTTATGAGGATGGAGGATCAGTCTAGGTGGTGTCAAAAGCTTGAGGTTTGGAAGACTAGGGACTAGAAACAACAGATTATGATATCAATTGCATTTCTTTGGATTCTCCCAATCCATTTGACATCTTTATGTGTCTGATGCTGTGTGCATATCAGTTTAATATGCAAGAGTGGGGGAGATAAAATCAGGATATCTTAACAAACATTTTGATTTTCATGATACTGAGCTTAAAATAGCAATGCCACTTTTGAACAGATGTATCATTCTCATTGAAATTTAGATAATTAAAAAAAAATTAAGTGTTGAGGATAGTTTCAGAAAACTAGTAGTGTATATATTTGCTCAGATTCATACATGAATTAAAGTAACCAATAAAACTGTATATATTTACCTTCTCTCTTATTGTATAGATGGTGTAGAATGGTGAGTTTTCTGGCTCTTTATGAGGAAGACTTTTTCTATAATACAAAAAAGTAAAAATAAGCTATTATTTATTGTCTTAGTAACTTTTTTGTTGCTATGATAAGACATTACCAGTGAGGCAATTTACAAAAGAAAGTGATTATTCGGAGCTCATGGTCCCAGAGGGGTTAGAGTTCATGACTATAATGGTGGAAATCAGTAGGCAGGCGTGGTGCTGGAGCAGTAACTTAAAACTTAACCTCTTGATCCACAAATAGGAAGCAGAGGGAGGTATCTGGGAACATCATGGGCTTTTAAAACCTCAAAGACTATCACCATCGACACACCTCCTCCAACAAGAGCTCACATCCTAATCCTTCCCAAACGGTTCCACCAACTGGGACCCAAGTATTCAAATGCATGAGTGTATGGGGCCATTCTCATTCAGGTCACCACAGGTATCTTCTTCAGAGTCCTATTGAAGATTCAATTAGTTGTTCAGATGATTCAAATTGTGTGCCCTTAATGAGGCAACCGACATTTCATTATGTACATAGTTACTTCTCCTTTTAAAAGAATGAAAATACATTGCTGAGCCCTTTCCCAGACCCTATTGGGCTCTGCATTTTGACGTTACCTAGATGTATGTCCGATATTCTTCCCTGGGCATTTCTTTCCAGCTGATTTTCCAGTGTGTTCTGGGAGTAATTAGCCTCAATCATGTTGTATGGCTCCTAGAGCCAAGTTATTCCCCTCAAAGACTGGAAGCATCTCGTTCTTTTCAACATCAATAGTCACCCTGCCCAAAGTTCCACGAGGGATTGGTTTCATTTCAGGCATGTTCCTGATCTGTCTTCTGGGCAAGTGGGGTGTAATTAGATTGGCTTGCCGTGAATACACTGCAGAACTTTTGTGGGACCTATTTTGTTACTGCAGTGAAGCATTTGCTGCTAATTAAGCTCATCCAATTAAGAACATAAGTGGATGCTGCCTTAGTTGTTTTAAATCTATATCCTCATTAGTTTTCTACATTCTGCGAGACTAATTTTCTGGAGTATGTATGCTTGTGTTTGCATTGAAGAGTGCTATTTACACAAAGATGCTCGTGAATACATCTGATTGACATGCTGAGACTTCTGTTTCTGGATGCATTTAGGTAACATCTGTTTCCTTTAACATTCCCATTACGGGTCTATTGTCTTCATTTGTATTTCCCTTCTGCATGCCTTTTTCCTTTCAACTATTTAGTGTGTGTTTGCATTTGTTGTATGTGAGCATGCATGTGTGCCTGCTTATGCATTGTTGCCCAGAGAGGCAAGAGAAAAATGTCAGATACCTTAGAGGTGGAGTTACAGGCATATGTGAATGAATTGTCTGATGTGAGTTCTGGGACATGGACTCTGATCCTCATGGTAGAGCAGCAAGCTTTCTTAATCACCGAGCCATCTCTACAGCCATGTCCTTGACACATTAATTTCTGTCCTCATATCTACCCGTTGGCATCTATACACCATCTTCTTTCAGCACATAAAAAATAATTGAATCTGGGATGTGAAGGAAAAAGAATCTGTGGTTTAGCTGCCGAATGAGGGGTGGGAGGAAATCACGCTGGTATAAGGAGGGGGGGCACAGCTAAATGGAGCAAAGGTGGACACGCCATCTACACTCATGTGGATTCTGGAGGGAAAATGGTGATGACTATAACAATCAGTTTTTCATTCAGCTATTATAATACTGAGTACCTTGAAGTGCACAGAAGTACATTTTTATTCAGTTTTACAGGTTTCTGGGCCCACACATGGCGAGGCAGCCATGTGAGAGAGGATTATGGCTTGCTTCTTGGTGGATAGAGGACACAGAGAGATGGACCGTAGATGGACCAGGGAAAGATATAACCTTTAGTCATGTGTCCCTGTGATAAACTTCATGTAACTCTGTCGCACCTCCCGAACACTACGATGCTTCCATGAAAGAAAATTTGACACATATACTCAAACGACTAAAAAGGAAAACTCCCAGTCCTCCAAGGCTCCCCGTGGTCGTGCAGAATTGTTAGAATCGGGAAAGTTGTGTTGACCTCTGTAAATGAGAATCCCTTTGTCAAAGCACAAGACCAGAGATACAAAGGGCTAAGTGAGAGAAAGGAAGGATTCTTTAGAGAAAGGCCAAAAGTTCAAAATGATTTTTTCTGAAGGAAAAGGGCACTCCAGCTCAAAAATCTTTGATGATAAAGAATTCCCCAGGGATAGCTAACGAGAGAAAACAGACTTAGCTCTCAGACACAGCCATTTGGAACTTGAAGGAGAAAATACAGGCTGGAAGTTCCTGGCAGTGAGCTATTTATGGCCTGTGATAGAGCCTGAATCTTCTCAGCAATGTGTTTTATGTTTGTGATACATTGATGATCCACAAATAAGAAGAGGGGAAGAAAGCTAAGGACTCACCATTCGTAGACTCCTATAATGCCAGGTCTTGTGGGAGAGTTGCTTGTCCTCACACTAATTTGATCTTGACATCTTCTCGGAAAAATAAGGAGATTGGGGTTCAGAGAGTCAATAATTGCCCATGTGTTGACATAGCTGCTATTCAGTGACAAATTCTTTCATGTACCTGAAGCCAAATGTCCTTCTCCATCTCCCCACCACAGATCAAGATGTTAGGGGTGATGGGAATGTTGGTGATGAAGAAACTTTTCACAGTAAGGTAATTGGAAGACAGTGGCAAGCCTGCTCAGAGTCTACACCCGACTCAGGTCACTAAAACAAAATGCAGGATTTTGGTTTCAGTTGGGTCACAGTTATAGTCAACCTCCTGATTTGGTTTTCTGTAGAACAGAAAGAAAATCAGTGTCCGATGTTTGCTTGCCGACATCAAATACTAGGAGACATTGGCAGCTACAGCAACAATGCTGTCTGACTGAGTACATGGGAAACCATACTTGATATATGTCAATAGTTATTTCTATTATTTTTTTTCCTGAAAGCTCCATTTTTGAGGACTATTGGATTTGTTGTTTATTCTTTTGATATGTGTAGCTTAAAAAATAAAAGATCCAGAGACAGATATTGGAGGGGTCAAGCTTCAAGCTGAAGATCACAGTAGCAAAGCAGCTAAGCCAGTAGATTTTACCTCTACCAGCTGAAATGGCAATCCATCCCCAGGAATGCTCATTGTTCCCGTCTCCTCCTGCCTTGTATTCCTTTCTTCACTTAGCCACATTACTCCTCACCATTTCCATAGTGCTAGGATTAAAGGTGTGTGATCCCAGATGCTGAGATCACCTCTGTGTGAGCTGTTTTTTTTAGGACTGGATCAATTTCCTGTAATCAGCGTGGCCTTGATACATCTAGCTCTTTATCCCAAGTACCTGGATTAAAGGTGTGTGCTACCACTGCCTGAACTTATTGTTTGTGGCTGTCTTTACTTTCTGAATCATAATATTTCACAACAGATATGAAACAAGGAGAGAGAGAGAGGTTTTATTTTATTTTTAACTTATTTTGGCCACTAAACATTTATAATTCTCCTATCTATATTTATAGAAAATCCAAAATATGATCTAATTACTTAGTAACATGTATACTATTTAAAGTACTTCAGCAGCTGGGAGTATAAATGGCTGCTGAATTGAAGGAAAGTATTTGAGCAGGTAAAGAACACATGAGCCATGACAGAGGAGGTGAGATTCCTTGTTTTTCTAGTTTTAATACTGTTATTAAATTTTCATTTTTTTTTGTGTGTGTGATGGATAAGTGCATTGGAATGTAATTGATACTGAAAGCGTGAAAGCCAAGCTCCATGGTCTCAGATTGGCTCTGACTGTCTGAAGCTTGCTGAGAGGTATGACGTTGCATTTGGGCAAGTGCTTAATTTAGTGGCTACATCAAGCTACAAGGTGTCTCTTAATTTGAAAGTCCTTTACAGTAAAACAATTTATATATAAAAGAAGCAACTTCCCAACAACCCCCGTCATACCTGACAAAGTCTCAGCTCCGTAAAGCAACATACAAGACTGGCTAATTCACGACACTGAGTTATTTTCTCTATTTCTGGAGGCTGAGGAGTTTGTGATCAGGACATCAGAAGATTTAGTGTCTGCTGAGGACCCCCTACATTCCACATGGCACCTTCTTTTTCCTTCCTCACATGGCTTCCTGGTGCTTACACAGGTCATGGATTACATTCTTAATCACTTCTCCTGATTTTTGATACTATTTCGTGGAGATTAAGTTTTAGCATGTGAGGTTTAGAGAGATCATAACACCTTTCTTATTGCACATAGGAATATATCACCCACATTCAGAAGAAGCTGTGAAAATAAGAAGTGAAATTCTGAATGTTTAGTGTCTCTTATATCTTCCACACAAGTCTCCATTCTGAGGTCAATTTTCTTATCTAGATGTACTGAGAGCATCAGAGATCAGGTCCTTATCACCATTTTCACAGTAGTGTCTATGAGTGCATCTCTATCTTGGTTTTTCATCACTCCTTTCTAATCCAGTCTGACTTTCAGAATCCAACCCTGATAGTTATTCCTGGCTGATGTGTTTAGTCAATAGTCACCAGGTATGTCTATTATGCTAAGCCTCTAGACCCTGGTTTTGTCTCTTGGTCCCCTCAACTGGTAGCACTCTTTGGAGAAATGGGGACCTAGGGGAAGTAGGTCCATGTACTTTGTGCCAAGTTCTACACTCCCTTGACCTTTCTCTGCTTCCTGTCTGGCATTAGGTGAACAGCTTCTCTCTGCCATGATGTTCTGCGAGGGCACAAGACCAAGCAGACAGAGACGAGACACTCTGAAACTGTGAGCTAAATTCCATCTTTTTACCTTTGAATTATTTCCTCATGTATGTCGATCGAAGCTATGAAAAAATGGCAAGGCTATGTGAAAATAATTATCACAAGCCAGCCATCAACAAAAAATCCATTTACTCAAGTGTCGTGAATGCTAAAGTTAGAGAAGAGGCTGCCTTGTAAACTATTTCAGCAAAATGCGATACACTCATGCTTTAGAATATGTTCTAATAACCATAGAAGACATACTTCCTCTTTGAAGTAGGGTTCATGAAATGTATGGACAGCATGCTGCTGGGGTCTAAGAATCCTTGGAACTGGCTGTCAAGGGGGGATTTCACTTCTGGAAGCAAGTAGAGATTGACATGAATTCCCAGGTCTCTGAATTATAAGGCCCAGATAATCAGCATGATTAGCAAGATATTTTTGACATCAGTAACAAAATGTTTAGATATTACAACCCGTGTGCAAAGAATAATTAATTTGGTCAAAGGTAAAAGAAATTATCTGTTGACAAGATGTTTTTGGCAGTTTATAACTTACTTTTTGTTTATGTTTTGTCTTTAGTAATTTGGAATACTTGTAAAAATGATTTCCTTCTCCCTGCTCGTCGTCTTTTCCTCCCCTCCTCTTCCTACTGTTCCCGGTCTTCGTCCTTTCCTGTCTTCCATCTGGTGTTGAGGATCCAGTTCAAGATCTCCCAAATGGGAGGTGAGTGCTTTATCACAGAGACACATCCCACACTCCAAAATAAAATTAAAAATTACCTACAAAATATTGGCATCTTAATATTGTCTTTGAGCATTGTGACAGTAATTATAATATTTATTCAGTGATGAGTATTGGTATACATCCATTAGGTTCTTGGGGATTCACAATAGTCAAATATATACTTATGGCATTGTGAATGAGTAAAGATTTTTAAGGAAACAACATGTCTATACATCACTTTGTCTACTCTATAAGCTGACAGAGATTAATGGCTACTTTAAAGTATCAGTATATATATATATATATATACACACATATATATGTATATATATTATTGTGATATATATGATATCTGTGTGTATGCATATAATTATATATGTGTAATATATAATTACATAATGTATCAGATGAAATCTTATGGTCTCCATAAATTATTTTAAGAACATATTTTCAGCTCTTGAGGTCTTTGGAGGCTCAGTGAAGGTGTCATTTATGCTGGCTCTTAACCATTGGATAGTTTTAAGCTCATCAGTATGGGAAGAAAGGGAGATAAAGCAACAAATTCAAGGACATGCACAAAGGTGGCTTGTTTACCTGGTGGAATAAGACTTGGAAATTAGGCTAGGCCCATGTTATGAAGGAACATACATACCGGGCTCAAGAGCCTGACCTTTATTTAACAGGCACTGAAGAATGTTACAGTTCAGTGTTGATAATCTTTGACTGGAGTATGTAGCTGGCGTTTGTCATTTGTTGTCATCCTATCCTCTGAACTTAAGCTTTAATCGGGAGCAACTATTGACGTGTAAGGATTTTAGGATCAACTTCTCTAGGGAAATTTATAGCGAGGTTTTAGATTTGATTCCCTCGAGGAGTTTCCTTAGAGGCAGTACAAAAATCTGGTGCGTTGCGTGTTGACTACAAACTTGAAAATAAATGGTGGAATGCTTTGGGCTTGCCAGCTGCTGAAAAGCAAAAATAATGACACATTAAGTAATGGAAACGTGGGAATTAAAGCTTTCACAGAAAGAGCAAACAAACCCATCATTTCTTCCTTCCCTTATCTTGGTGTCAGGCCCCTCTGCTTGCTCGCGCCTTGTCCTCTGGTATGTCCTCGGTTGCTCCCCCCCAAAGCTTCTTCATTTCTCCAAGCGGTGAGACACCATTTTGGCCTCAGTGATAGAAAAGACTTGGGGTATTGTCATGGAGGGAGAGCGTGGCTGAATTTCATCCTTCTCTTGCCTCTGTAATCCCTACCTTGTACCAAGTCCTACTAGAGTGACAGCTCTGAGAGTGTACTTGCGATGAACCCCAATCCTGCTATTTCTTTTCCTTAATTTGAGAGCGCTTTCACAGTTTTCTCCAAAGATAGTTTTACCAGCTGACAGTATGAGTTAGCTATGCTCCATACATAAATTTATGCAGGGAGCAGAGAGAGAAGAAACTGTGTGGGCACGAGAGCAACTATTTGAACGCAGTCAAACAGTTCCAGCCCCAAGTATGTCAATTTATAGTGATTTTTGTTTCAAAAGATTTTCAGTTTTTCAGAACACATTATAATGTTGTCTGCCCAAAACTACAACTATAGTTGCATCAGCGTCTTTCACTATTTTATGGCTTTTAGTGGTGTTTGGTAGTTCATAAATTTAATGCACTGTCCAAGTTACCTACTGGACACTCTGATATAAATTCATAAACCACACTGGCATATTGATAGTGGTACATTAAATGTCCCTTGTGGTTTTCTGTGCCCTTTCTGCTTGTCCATCTCTCAAGCCTGTTTTGATCATGTCTAGAATTAACCTACTAGGTATTACAACGTCACCCTTTAAAACCGTACTGTGATAAAAAATAAAATGGATTATATATTATATTGAGTCTTGAGTATCTGCATTTCTAACAATAATTGAAGGATACTGGTAGTGAGACCACATTTTTAAGTGAGGCTCATGGAATGCTCTTGGCTAAAGCAACTTACAGTAGCATGGGAAGATTCACCATATTGGTTCATAGCAGATATAAGGCAATTTATATACAGCTGTACACATATTTCTCTGAGATAGGGGAAAGTAGGAGTTCATTGCAAAGAGCATGGGAAAATTAGACAAGCTTAAGTTGAGAGATTTTAAAATTAAATTGAGTCTAAGGTGTGAAGGTGTTAACAGGCACAAGATTGTTTCAGGCACTGAAAAAAGAAAATTGTCAGTATTCCTAGATCTCATGGACCCAAGAGGTTAGAAACAGGATGGTGAAGATACAGATGGAACTTTGTGGGGGATGAAGACAAGAAAATCAACACAGCCACCTCACAGAGAGATCGTATTGGTTAAACATTTTTGCTTGCTTACTAGTCAGTTTTGTCTTCAGAGAAACATGGTCAGTTTTAAAGGTGAACTTTTGTACTCAAGCCATGTTTGCGCTCTATGACTTGGAGTCTTTAAAGGAAATATAAAGAGAGTAAAATTTAGCAAAACTTCTGTGGGCTTAAGTCTGAAAGACACATAAGCTCTCTGAGCTCCTGCTGGGCAGATGTCTTAAATCTGCCTCTCCCTCTAGCCTTCCTTTGTAATGGGTCCCCAGGCTTGTGGATAAGGTCTGCACGTTTAAGTATGACATCATCCGTTTTTATGACAGGGCTCTAACTTGCTTGTTTCAGCATATCTTTATCTGTCTTATCCCCCCCCCAGTACTCTACTTACCGTCTGTTTATAATATTTATCCTTTATTCATTACAAAATAAAGGCAGGAAATATTTACTGGAATATGTGCTTGGCTCTGAGGACACAGAATTGAACAGAGCAGGAAACCAGAAATTGCTTCAAAGGGCTTCTGTAGCCTTTTGGACCTGACACATATTCACAAGGAAATGCAATACATTGCAAAGGAAGAGTGTGATGTTGCAGTGGTCTTACTTACGGTGGATTAAGCAGAGGCTGAAAAATTGGTGTTGAGCCTCAGACCTGGGGAAGCAGAAGCAGAAGATAGTCAGCAATACAGCAGAGACAATGGGGTGGAGATAGGACAGTTTGTATGGGACAGAATAGCAAATTAGTGGGAATGCATTGTGTTTTCAGATCACTGTTAGCAATTAAATATTGCTTCATTATGGAGTAAGTAGGAAAACACGAGGAATGAAATCGAGGAGTGGGCTGATTGTGGACGGCTTTGTCCACCGTGCTAGCCAACACGTGCATTTGACTTGATGTGCAACTATAAATCAGTAAGGGTGTTAAACAGGGAATGATGTGACCAATTTTACCATGCAGTCATTAGATAGAGGAGGACTTGAAAGCCATGTGCATTACATATTATATGTTATTTACTATACATTATACTGTATATTATTTATTATATATATATATCAATGTAGATATCTGGAGTAGACGTATAGATATGAAATTTGTGAATAGAATTGAAGTCATGGAAATTAATGAGATTACTTTGGAAGAGTATGTAGAGTAGGAAGTTGGAAGGTCTGGGGACTGCGTGCTGAACACAATTAGCAGTAGGGTATGAGCAGAGGAAAAAGAGCCTATGGTATAGTCTAGGAAAGAATTCCCAATGGGAAGAGGGAAATTAAAAGATGAAGGATTTCAAGGGGGGAAAAGTACTTGTCAGGGCAAGTAGAGTTGAGAGGGCTGAGTTGCTCTTCTGAAAGTGCCTGTTGTTCCAAATGCTAAGTTTGTAATGAGTAGCTTGTATCAGTGTTGATGTTCTTTATTTCTCCCCCGATTTAGCCCATGTATTGTATTTTTTCTACAGAATTTCATACATTTTTAGAGAAATGGTAGAATCTGCTTCATTAAAACATTTTTGAGGGGATTGGAGAAGTGAGTCAATGGTTATGAATGCTTCCTCTTCTTCCTGAGGACCTGCAAGTTTAGTTCCCAGCACTCAGATTGGGTGGCTTCACAAATGCTCGAAACTCTAGCTGTAGGAGATTTGACCACACATGTAGTATATTTACACAGACATACATCATTACACATAAGGAAAAATAACACAAATATACCTTCAGAAAAAGTTTTTGGATTTTTCTCATTAGCGTTACATTCATTTTTATATGTATTCTCTGATTTATACGTTTTTGAAATAGTACCATTCTACCATTCTCTCTTTTTTTTTTACTACCATTCTCTTCTATTACTTAGAGTTGTAGCTATATGTCCGAACAATCTTTATCTTTCTCAATTTATGTCTCTGAATGATAAAAATATAACTTATTAGTTAATATGAGTTAGTACATATTAACATATAGTACATATATGTGTTTGCATATTCTAAATATGTATACATATTGGGAAAGTCCCTTAAGATAAACATATCTCTGACTTGAATGGGAGTATGTTAGCTCAAATGATCAGCACATGAGTGATCACGGAAATCTATGAATTTCTCCAAGATCAACAGTCTTCTGAATGAGAGAGCATGGGATTCCAGAAGGAGCTGTGTTTTTGTTAGTTGTTTCATTGTCCATATTCAGCTTATGGTATGCGAAAACATTCATTCAAAAGTTGTGTCTCTTTCAAATTTTAATATTTAAGTGCTGAAAATATTTTAGTTAGGCTTCTATTGGTTGCTTCAATACTTTTTAAATGAATTTAAAGTTCACTTATGACAATAATTCATTTTTTATAACTCGAAACTAACATAAATTTATTAAAATGTGCTTTTAATTAAAATGCAATTACATCACTTTCTCCTTCCATTTTCTCCCTCTAGGCCTTCCCAAATACTCTCCATCAATCCCTCCCATCTGATTATTTTTCGGTACATATATATGTAAGCACAACTATATAAATACAACGTGTATATGTTTTTGGAGCTTCTTCTTGAGAAATTTTTGTTGTACTAGCCTGCAGGAGGGATAGCACTGGAAGGTGTGAACACTAGCATTCACCTTACTACAGTAACACTGGGTATAAGGCATTTGAGATAGGTTAGAATTTATGTGATTTTTGTTTCCCTCAGTCCGATGTGACTTTGAATGTTGCTACAAGTTCCTTTAGTGGCTTTTGAGTACTGAAACCAGATGAGGTAAGCAGCAGCCATCTTTTGTTTCCTAACTCTTAGCTTGAAAACCAAGGATGGCTAACATGGCCATTACTGTTTGACCACTGAGCACTAAGATGGCTGATCTTTATAATGTGACTCTTGCTTGTGTGTTTATATTTTGAGGATTTTCCTAGGGAGGTACTGGAGAGGGAATACTCACTTTGAATGTGGTTAGCTGTCCCATGGGCTCTGGATCTAGTCTTAATAAAAAGGCAAGAAAGGAGAAAGCAAGCAAGCTAAGCACCCCACCAATAATCTGTGCATCTTGATGGTCAATACAAAGCCAAAACCAGTACTCACCTCTGTGTACCTTGATTGCGAACACAAAGCGACAACTACTTCCCTGCTACAGTTCCTACCACAACGGACTGTATCTCCTCTTCATTTGAGACTCAGCATCAGTCCTTCTCTTAGGTTATTTCTCCGGGGTATTTTGATGCAGTAATGAGAAAACTAGCAAATACAGAAGACTCTCTGTTAAGGAAGGAAGAGATAGATATCGATGATCGTCCCTGATGCCACACCTACCTTTGAGAATACTCCGCAAGGGAAAAGACGGATAGACCATCAGCTTTGCACAGGAGGTTGCACTCTACGCTCACCACACATTCCGTGGCTCTTCATGTTCTTATAAGGGCAGATTAGGGGAGACAAACGCCAGCTGAGAATTCCTTCCTTTGTACTTTATCCAGGGAAAGAGATCTGACTACATCCCAAGCAAAGCTTCTACAAGCGCCCAGCCATAAAGAGTTACACGCAGAAAAAGAGCCACTTGAAACCCTTTGCCCCTGTGTTTAGATCGCTGCCAAAGCTTTTGCTTTAGCTTATTTCAACAAGCATAAACTGTATAAAAGCTCTGGCGTTCTCAGGCAATGTGACTGCCCGCCCTGCTTGCTTAAGGTCATTAAAACGCTGGCCTTTGCCAAATGACTTAGAGCAGAGCCATCCTGTACTTGGAGTGAATTTTAGGTTTGCTTAGGTCACGGGTTTCATAATGGCCAACGGCACTGAGATGGGTGTGAGTTAATGATATTAAGTATAAGCTAGATGCAAAGGGTGAGAATTACAAAGTTATGTTTATAGTGATAATCCTCTATAAAAATGCTAGCACATTTAATACTCACTCATGAATTATTAAAAATAAAAACAGCTTTCCTATTATTCTGTCATATGAAAGAACTTTATATCCCAAGTGCTAGTTATTTACATATTTCATTTTCTCTAGTGAGTCCTAAACACCCTTCACACATTCATCCCAGCTACATTTATGGCCATGTTCATACAGCCAAAAACATGTGACAAGTTACATAATTCAGGGTGAATTCAAGCTGTCAGAAGAACCTGTTAAGACAGTAAAAGCAAAGCAGTTTTTTTGGGATATCACTGTGTGACTGATTACTCTGGATCAAACTGTCCAGAGACTGTTCCATTTGTTAGAGATAAAAGAAATTCATTGTTATCTTGTTATATTAATGTTTTTATTCCCCCTCTGGTGAGCTGCCGAAATTACATCTGTACCTTTGCTTCCTGAGATTTCCCTGTCTTTCGAGCGACTCGGCATGCTAACAGATCGGCACTCTGTTATCTTTTCAGTATAATATCTACTTTCAAAAATTTGCAGAAACATTTCGTGGTTTGCTTGGTAAACAGAAGATAAGCCAGTGTAACACAATACTGGTTTGGGAATAGTTCTCCATTAATGCCAATAAACCTATCCATTCTCGTGTCTTCTCAGAGTGCCATGTCACCTGCAGATCACATCTGCCTAAAATGGTTCTTAATCAGAAGTGTATTAATGACGTTTGGAGGGTGCAAATGGGCACCTCTATATTTATTGGCCTGATAACGTGGATCCAGTAAAAATGCCTGAAGCAGCAGACAAACGCCAGGTAGAGAAGCTTGGTGTGGGAAGCTGTGTGGGGTTAGAGGCGGGGCTGAGGCTGGACTGTGGGCTATTGGTAGGAAGTTCCCTGTTGTTACCTTAGTTAACCCTTGTACTCATGATGCAAACTGGGTTTCACTAGCTCCATTTTAAATGTGAAAGCACCGATGTTCACTCAGAGAACTCGTTCAAGGCCACAAATTTACAAATTGCAATTGGGTTTTGAACATTGTTGTTCTTGACTCCACGGTTTAAATTTGTTCCAAGTTTGCATTGCAGTGGCTCATAGGTGGTGTTGCCTCAAGAAGATGGGTTGGTGCTGAAATCTTTAAGTCCTCAGGAACTTTGAGGAGCTTACGGAAAGACTGACTTACGTTCCCGATGAACCAGTCCAGGCATATACTGACTCAATCATTCTACTGAGCAAATTATTTTTGGCAGGCATTGTTGGTCCTGAAGGAAACAATGTGCCAGATAGGTATTTCTCAACTATGGTGATAATCCTGTACCAGTTCTGATTACAAAGCTTAGTATATTTGAGATGGTTATTAATGACTTTAATATTAAGTACAATTTGAGAACATATAGTAAGTACTTAATCTATTTGCTAGCTGTTGTAAGTTACAAATAAATACAATGGTAGTCTTTGAGAGACATCATAACAATGAACTAACTGGCTCTTAAACCTACATGAACGTATTTCATTTAACCAGAAAACGAAGAGAGAAGTTCATCTTCTGTGTATATTGCCATGTCTACCTGGAATGGCACTGGTTAAGCACTCAGAGCTTCTGTCTATAACTCCATTTCTGTTTCCTCTTACTTCATTGCACACCCAGTGTGAGTAGCCCCGAGACTAAATATAGCTTTTGTTTGTTTGTTTTTTGGTTCTGGTTGCCAGCATTGTGAGGTTCCACAAGGCAGGTGGTACACTTTTGAAGAAAATTAGTTAAATTCCCACTGTGACACCCTGAAATTCACAGGCAAATGGACAGAACTAAAAAAAAAAAAAACAAAAACAAACAAACAAAACCATCCTGAGTGAGCTAACCCAGACCCAGAAAGACAAAAACAGTATGTACTCACTCATAGTGGATACCAGACATAAAGCAAAAGATACCCAGCCTACAATCCACAACCCCAGAGAAGCTAGAACCCTCTTCCAGAAACAGACGGAAGCAGATGCAGAAATCCACAACTAACCAACGGGCCAAGCTCCTGGAGTACAATCGAAGTGAGGGAGGAGCAAACATATGAACAAAGGAGTCAAGACCATGATGGAGAAACCACAGAATCAGCTGACCCGAGCTAGTGAGAGATCACTGACTCTGGTCTGACAGATGCGGAACCTGCATAAGACTGAACTAGACTCCCTAAATATAGGTGACAATAGTGTGACTGGGACAATTTATGAGGCTACTGGCAGTGTCCAAGATCTAACACTAATGCACAAACTGACTTAGTGGAGCCCATCCTATATGGAGAGACACCTTGCTCAGCCTAGACACAGGGGTGTGGGGGTGCCTTGGTCCTGTTTCAACCAGATGATGGGACAGACTTAGTAGACTTCCCAGCGGAGGCCTCATCCTCTTTATGGAGCAATGGAGCAGATGGGAGTTGGTAGGGAGTGGGGGGAAGTGGAGGAGAGGAGGGAGGGCCATTGGAATGTAAAAAAAATAAATTAATAAATAAAACTTCTAAAAAATCCATTTTACTTAAAATATAATTATGGCATGTCCCTTTTTCCTCTTTCTCCTTCAGCTCCTCCCCTTCCTCTACACTGTCTCTCAAATTATTATTCACACACACACTCTCACACACACACTCACATACTCACACACCATACACCCACATACACACTCACACACTCACATACTCACACACACACATTTACACACACTCACAGTACTCATACATACTCATACAACACTCACATAAACACACACTCACACAACCACATACACATATACACTCACTCACACATACACCCACATACACACGCACACTCATTCTCACACACATACTCACATACACAATCGCACACACACACACATACACTCACACATTCACACATACTCAAACACACACACTCACGCACACTTACTCATTCTTACATACACACTCACACTCACAATCGTACACACACATACTCACACACAGTCACACACACACACTCATTCTTACATACATACTCACTCGCATACACAATCACACACACACAAATACTCACACACAGTCACACACACACAAACACAGACACGTACACAGTCACACACTCCACTTGCTGTTCTGTTGTTTTTACGTGTATGTAAATCACCACTCTGATTGGACAACCAGCGAAGATTCTCCTTTCTGGCAGACATTAATCTTCCCTCCCTGTTCTTTCTGACAGTTTGAAAAATTATACTGAGATGAATATTCTTACACATCTCACCTCTATGTCTGCCTCCTCTCTGAATAGCCAGTGCATAGCAAAACAACCACAGAACGAGCCTGTAGGTGTCCCTCAGCTGTTCACCCTGAGTCAGGATGGCCCTGTATTCCAGGGATGTTCATTTCAATGGTCTCTACCTTGGAATACTGTCCCAGAGCCCCATAATTCCTCCCTAAAGATGGTAACTGAGGTAATTTATTGGGAATTTACATACCAGTATGTAAATCTGAGCCTTGGCATATTGAAAAGAGATTCTTTTAAATACTAAGAGGCAGAATGAATTGAAGATTGCTAAGGGAATGTATAGATTTTATCTCCCAAGTTTCCCTGAGATCTGTAGTAGTTCTTTCCTTTTATGGGTTCCCTTTAAGTCTTTACACTAAGTCTGAATCAAAAAAAAAAAAAAAAAAAAAAAAGTTTTCTGTACCAACTAGAGAAAGAAATTCAGGAGTACCTTATGCATCTCTAAATATTTAATTTGAGTTCAGCAAATCTAATATCAGCTAAGGTAATATGAGAACATGGAAAAATATAGAAAAACCTTAAAACAATAAATCTAAATGAAAAGATACTCTTAAACTTTTGTTTCTTCTCTCATAAACAAGGCAATTAATAGTGCAGTTTAGGGAAACGGACATATTAACCTCTTTTCAAGCACCATTTACACAACGTCTTTTATTCAGCAAAACAACAACAAAATAAAAGGAAAAAGAAGTAACAAAATCCAAGAAAAAATTTTAAGTTCTTGTAAAAGGAAATATTTTCTTTAAGACTGATTTTTATTCCAGAATCAAATCACTCTGAAAGTTAGTTAATGGTATACTTCCTTCTTTTATTAACATTCTAGTTCCTAACTTTCTAAAAGTGAAATTATTCTCATGTCTTTTTCCTGCATGAATATCCCACGTAATTATGTATTGTCTCATTAATGAAGGCCAAACTCAGCTGTATGAATGACTACAAAAGTCACACTTTGACATTGTCCTTTCCCAGTCTCTTCTCTCTAGTACTTTCCTCTCCATATGTCAAATCACATTTTGGTTTGATGTTTGGGCAGTAGAGAGCCTAAGTGTTCTCGGAAAACAAAACAAAATAGCAAACCCTGCCTGTCACTGAATCTGATGCCCTCATTTTGGATGGTTTCCACACTGAAGGAACAAGTCAGAACTGATCGCCCTGGGGAGTTATTCAGGAAAGCTATTCCCTAGCAGAGTCGAGATGTGCATTTTCAGCATTTATTTATTTTATTATTTTATTTTATTTTACAGTGCTTAGGTAGGTAAGGAAGAAACATTTAATGGAGCAAAAATTTTAACATGGATTCCTAGTCAAGGTACCAAAGAGTAGTCACATCCCTTACACAGCTGGGAAGAAATAAATATTAAACAGGAAGTGAACCCCTGAAGGAAATACCGTGAGTTCGCATACAATTAAATTTCTCCACGGGGCTTAGTGTCCCCTGGAGCAGAGAGGAGTCCTCCTGGTAGACGCACAGCTGCCGACATTCTGAGCCTCGGCAGAGACAGTGTGCTTGCCACCTGAAGACCGAATGGACTTCCTGGAAGCAGAGATGATCTGAGTGGCCAGGCTAGCTTGCGTGGATCACATCCGGGTGTGGCCTCCATGGACGGTTTGGTGGTCTGTTGTGTCCATCTGATCTTTCCCTTCTCTCCTGTGTGACAAACCTCAATCTTGGTGCTCATCTGGCGGCTGCTGCTTTCATTGTCTCTGTTTACTCACTGTGGTCGTTAATTATCGTCACTGTCAACCGGACAGAATCTAGACTCCCTTGGGTGATAAATCTCGGGGTATGTCTGTGAAGGAGTTTACACGTTAGTAAGATGCCCCCACCAAGTGCCAGTGGCATTTATTTGTCTCTCTCGCCTCCCTCTGGTTCCTGCCTGAGGGTGAGGTGCGGCCAGCTGCTTCACGCTTCTCCATGACTTCATGCCATGGTGGATTGCACTAGTGACCTACCTTAAGTTGTTTTTGTCGATAGTCATCACCGCCTTGAGAAAAATAACTAATACATTCATCAGTGCCTTCCTTTAGAAAATCACCCATGTATTTGTTCATTTAGTCAACAAAATTTTAGTATATGAATACCTTTAGGGAATCTTAGTGTAAGTCACTAGGATATAACGTAATTAAGCATGGCCGAGCCTTTGCCTTTATGTGACTCAGAGTCTAGTAGGGATTGAAATAAGGAAGCAGTCCATAAAATAAAATATGTGACCGTGAGAAGAAAAGGACAGAGGATTCCAGAGGTCCACAGAAGAGGGTATCTTTCGCAAAGATGGAGCTCCATGAGATACTTCCCCGAGGAACTAAGCTGCTTTCCTTCAAGTCTTCATGAGACTGTTTTGACTCCATTGTGAATGAACACAAGAAAAGGGATCACTAGCCATCACAACGTTGAATGCCAATTGCTTACTTGTCAAATACAGGTACAGATATGGCTCTCCTATTTACCAGGTAGCTTGAGGCTCACATGAATACTACGTCTGAAACTCTGCAGTAACATACAAATGCATTTGTCTTAATAGTAAAAACTATTAAATACTTGTAAAATATTCAAACAATGATTTTTGGAGAATGCTGCCTTTCCTTGTGAGTCTCTGCTGTTATTTGCTGACAAATATGAATTATTTTCTCCCAAGATCACAGTGTTTAGAAGCATACATCAGTAATTAGAGATCATATAGATCACTGGATACTAGTGTTTGCTCATTTTTTAAATTGTATTTCATTATGTAGGAGAAAGTGAGGAGCTTGCAATGCTAACCTTTGAATAATCTCCATGTATAATAGAGTGCATCTCCATGTTTAGAAAGAATAATATCAGGAAAGTATTCTGGCCCAATATGAAGTCTAGGTGAGTTCTTCTATGGTTTGCTACTCATGAATATTCAACATTCATTAGCCTCTTAGGAAAGAGAGGAAACCCCACAGGTGCTGACAGGCAAGTCTGCATACCAGAAACTTCCTGGCAGACTAGACTGGAATGACCTGCCTGAGTGAGAGGCAGAAAAAGATAACCTGGGGAAATCTAACCAAAATCAGAGCACAAGGCACAGGGAAGTGACATTTGTGATTTATCTTAGAGTGGAAGGATTTAAAAGATTATGTTGATAACATGATTGATGCTGATTTTTAAGAAAGCAGAGAAAGAGAAGAAAATCCTTTTGTGTCTTGGAGACCCTGATGCAGGTTTCTTGAAATATTTTGTAGAGCTCTGGGTAAGTGGCCTGAAATATTCTATGGAAATGACATTTCATCTACATTTTTCTTCTTGTCATGTTCTTGGTGTGAAATTACATTTATTTTTATGATTTGGTGTTATTCAGAAATATTTTAAAAAGTAGAGCTGAGATTTTGGTAGTTGGAATAAAAGATTGAATAGAGTAAGGCATATTAAAAAAACAAAAACAAAACAAAAAACCCAAAAAGTCAAAATATGGACACAACCTTTATAGGGAAAAACGGTTGAACAATTTGTAGATATTCTTCGTCGCTCTGATTGTATTAGGTTTGCTTTCCTGTCATGATTTGGTTTTAGAAAACATTTTGTCTTACAGTGAATGTAAATTATGCTGTGTTTTCATAGTATAGTTAAAACACAGTGTAAACACTTGACTGTTTGGAGCTGTCACCATTAGATAAGTTCCTTCTGGCTGGCTTGGGGGTTGCAGGTGGAAGTTTGTGAAGCGTGTGGTTTCACATTACAGAAGTGTAATTTTTATGTTTGGGTAGTTGTTGGGCTCTAGCCTTTTATATAATGTGTCACATCCTCTCCCAGAGACTCCAATGTCATCATTATTCTCACATACTAAACATTCGCTCTCTCTCTCTCTCTTTCATGTGTATGTTTGCCTGTGTGTATTTATTTATACCGTTTGTGTATGCAGTGCCCATGGAGGCCAGAAGAGGGTGCTGTATGCCCTGAACACCACACTGTTAGGGGGTCAAATACAGGTGAGAGGAAATAGTCCAACTCTTCTTCAGGAATGATAAGTTCTCCTAAGTGCTGAGCCATCCATATGTCCAGCTCCCAAATGCTCTTTTGTGAAGTGCAATGATAGGAATAGTTCAATTTTGGTATGACTTGCTAAATACAATGATTTTCATATATCATTAAAGTATACATATCTATCTATGTATTTTTGGTTTTTGAGACATGGTCTGTTTCCCTATGCAGCCTTGGCTTGCTTTGAGCTTCTATAGCCCTTTCTGCTTCTGCATCCCAAGTGCTGGGATTATGGGCATCATTTTATTACACTTCATTATATTTGTGAAGTTTCTACTGAGATTACTGAAACATAACTATAACTGATTAAGATTTACTATATATCTATATAGATATAGATGAAAACTTGTAGTTATATACTCTTAAAGTTTTCCTCACACTCAAAACAAAAAACCTAGGCCATTACCTCATGCCTTTTGGTTTAATGATCCCTCTGTCAACAGATTGTCTTTTTTAAAATTGATATAAATGAATCTTTTGTGTTTGACTTTTCACCTAGTTTAACACTCATTAATGTTATTGCATGTATTATCAGTATGATTTAATTGGGGAATAATATTCCCATAGCAGCGACTGACCACAGGGTACTTATCCATTTATCAGTTCTTGGGTTTTTTTTTTTTTTTTTTTGGATATTGACATTGTGGACTTAGGAATTACTTTTTAATCTTTCTGGGGTAAAAGCCTAGTTTGGAACTTTTAGTTTGTCTGATAGTTGAGTAAGGTGTAGTAGATAAGACAAAGTCCAACTGTTAGCCCATGAGGCCTTACGGCTTCATAGCCAATCGCAACATGTGAGAGCAGCTTAGCTGATCCATCAGCAGTTTGCATTGCCTATTTGTGTTAATTCCAGGCACTCTGGTGGGTACTGGTGCAGTTTGCATATGACCAAGAAGGCTTCTCTACTGGGACAAAATAAAGGTGCAGTTTATATGAGTTTTCAGCCACCAGCACAGACTTGGAATGTATACGCCCTAGTTTTATTATACTGAAGTACTTTCCTTTCCATAAAGTGAAATATTAAAATGTGCTGGTTTTAGCCTGACAATTCAAATGCTGCCATTTAATGTGTAAAATAATTCCTATTCTGACATTTTGCATGATCTATTTCTGGTCAATGGCTCTGGTCACAGCTTGGGTAGCCATCTATTAAGAATTTGTTAATTATTTAAAAGGTTGCGTGTGTGTGTGTGTGTGTGTGTGTGTGTGTGTGTGTGCGCGTGCGTGCACACATTCGTGCACAAGTGTGAATGCAGGTACCTATTGAGTACAGAGGAGGGTATTGGATCCCTTGGTTCTGAAGTTAAAGTTGTTTGTGAGCTTCCCGACACGGGTGCTAAGAAACAGACACGGGTCCTCTTTCAGAGTAATGTATGTTGTTCTCTAGCCTCACAATTTCTTTTCTCTAACCTCAAATATGAAAAAGAAATGTACGGTTTGAAACAAAACTTTTCTAGTTTCCGTTGGGTTCGTGTTGTCTAGTTTATGTCAACAGGAGTCATCTGAAAGAGGCAACCCCAATTGTGAAATCCCCTAGGTGAGCCGGGGCTGTAGGCAAACTCGAGGGCATTTTCTCAATTAATGATTGATGTTGGAGGGCCTAGCACATTGTGGGTGGGGCCATCTCTGGGCTGCTGGCTCTGTATGCTATAAGAAGGCAGGCTGAGCAAGGCAGGAAGCATTCCTCCATAGCCTCTGCATCAGCTCCTGCCTCCAGATAGTTGCCAGTGTTGACTTCTTCCACTGAAGAACAGTAGTGTGGAAATATAAGCAGAACAATCCCTTTCTTACCCCAGTTGCTTTTGGTCACGGCGTTTCATCACAGCATACAAGTTTAAGTAAGACGGAGTTACAAGTTAGAAGTCCCATTTCCTATGCTACTTTTGATGAAAAATATTTCCTCTTTGTAACAATTGTTGGGTGATGGAGTCATTCTGATCTCTCAGTGTGAACCATGGAAAGGATTGTATTAGTACAATCAGGATGGTCCACAGTTATCTGTATGTTTCCTGTAAAGGGGTAGGCAAACTTTTGCTTGTTTCTTTTACTGCTCTTTTGGCTATAAGGGAAGGAGATATGTCCAGATTAGATTAAGAAATTGTTTTCAGGCCAACAAAATGGTTTAACTGGTGAAGGTTTTGTTGCCAAGTCTGATGATCTGAGTTTGATCCCCAGGACCCAACTGAATCCTGCAAATTCCTTTGACCTACTGACCTACACACACACACACACACACACACACACACACACACACACACTTACTGATTGTTTATCTTTTAAAAATTGAATTAAATTTTAACTTATGATTCCAGAATTTGAACAATTGTGGGTGACTTTCAAAATTTAGAATGTCATCTGCTCTATCTGGCTCTTAAGAAAACACTACCATCAGCCACGTGGTCATGTAGAGGACATGTCTTTGGGGATCACTTTAACTGTTCCTTCAATGATTCTGATACGTTTAAATCTGATAATAGGCTTTATATTAAAACAAAGGCCAACAAGAGAAGATGGGGGGAGCTTGGAGGAGATCTGAGGAAACTTGAGAATAATTGGAGTAGGCTTCGTTTTGCCTGGAGAAGGCAGGAGACAGAATAAACAATAATTTTAAATAATACATAATTCTGATGTAGGATTTAGGCAAAAATCTGCTCTGTCAGCAACTGAAGTTCTCAAAACCCCTAAAAGGCAGATAATGAGCAGTGTTAGTACACCAAGCTCAGCTAAGAATGGCAGGGCTTACTGTTGGGCCTTCTGCCTGGCCAGTTAGCAGTGGGATCACCTTTGTTACCTGGTGACAAGGAAAATCTGGACTGGATACCATCCTTTCAAAGCACTGGACTTGGCTATACAAGTGTGTCATCCCATATTTCATAGAGATAACATTCTGAGGGTCCGCATCATTCCTTAGAAGCCAGGAAAACACACGGAGAAATGTATAAAGAAGCATCTCTTCCTGTTGCATCTTGTTTAACACGAATTTAAAGTTCCATGGCACATGCAATGGCTTTAGTTTCTAGCAAGAAAGGCAGAAAATGGGGCTGTGATTCAGGCTAGAAAGTCTGAACTTGTGATTGGGGAACAGCTGATATATGTTCATGCCGCTTGAAAGAAAACACAAAGAATCCCCGTGTTGCCGTGGAAGTATTATCATTGGAAAAGGAGCTGCACCTCCCATATTGGATCAACACACCCTGGCTTCAGATTAACTGTGTGGGGAAAAGGGAACCAAACAAGCCTTCTAATATAACAAGTGGAAAAAGTATTTATTCGTGATAGCTTTCACGGGCACAACACCTAAAATGCTCACATTAAACATTTACCCTACCTTCAGGCATAATGACTCAAGTTCATCCAAGAAAAACAGGCTCTTTCCTCTCTGCAAATCAAGCCTTCATGAGATAGAATCAGTTTTGAAACAAGAACCCCAGAAGGCAGTCTTCAGCAGAGGCATTGATGTCTGGCTCCCTGAACTCAGATTACCGTATTAAACATCTCAGCAGTTGACATGAGTAGTCATTTTCTCTCCCACAATAATGTCAACCACAGGCATGGGTTCTCTTCTGTAAATACATCCATCGAATATGTGCCTATTCAGATGCCAAGGACATTGTAAAATCCCTGCCCCTGGGGAATGCAGCAGGCCCTGGCCAGGATCAACTTGTGCAGGAGACTCATTGTTCTGTGGGGGCTGATTGAGAGCCCACGAAGCCCCAAACTAGTCTCCAAGTTAAGCGGATTTTAACAGTGTGTCTTCCCTTCAGCTTTTCTAAAATCCCGATGCTGAAGGAGAGGTACCTTAACATCTTGCTGAGAAAAAACACACAGAGGCTGGAAAGATGGCTCAGAGGTTAAGAGCACTGGTTACACTTCCAGAGGTCTTGAGTTCAATTCCCAGCAACCATATGGTGGCTCACAACTTCCAGAGGTCTTGAGTTCAATTCCCAGCAACCATATGGTGGCTCACAACCATCTATAATGAGATCTGGTGCTCTCTTCTGGCCTGCAGGCAGACATACAGGGATAATACTGTATACATAATAAGTAAGATAATAATAATAAAATATACTGTAATACTTTTTCTTTATGAAGGGCTCAGTTTGGGTATTTAGGGTCCCAAAGCAGGTCAGGAAAAAATGAAGGAAAAGGTACCAAAAACATTTCCTCCTAAAAATAAATCATATTTTTATTAGTGTTTGGTGTAGTTTTAGGATTTTAAATATTATATTTGGGGATACATTTTTTTTAAATCTTATTTTTTATTAGCATATAAGATATTAGGTGGTATTATTATGCCAATTTTTAATTAGTAAAGTGTGTCTTAGAAGAATCCTCTCCTTACCTCCAGCACCTCCCATAGACCTTCTGTGTACACGCCCACCTGTCTCTTTCCCACTTCCATGACACACATGTCCTGTGAAGAAGGCAAGTTCTAGAAAGAAGCTGTTCTTCTAAACAGAAACCTGCAAGCTTGTGGAGAGGATAGAGTGACCTGTGTCTGGAGACAAACTACAATTTACCCTGGGCTAGTCATTCCTTGGCCACCTCTCTGTCAGACCTAACACACTGTGACTGACAACTACAAACCTTTTAGAATGTAGCTGAGACCACCTCTGCTTTACTGTAAGTGCCCGCCCGCCTAACGTTTCCGCCAACTTCTTTGAGAAGTGCACTGATTGCACGGCTGTCTTTGTTCTCCGTGTTACGACGAAACCGTTGTCATGTTGAGACATGGGATTTCGGGTGCCCGAGTCTGTGTCCTTGGCCACGGTCACTGACATGTGGTTCAGAACAAACTGTCTTTTGCCCTCTTGGAGGTGTGAGCTGTGATTCCTCAGCTACGGTCCTTCTGCATGCTGGCCTTCCTTGGAGCCTCCTTTTGTTCTACTTTCTAATCTTCAAGCTTGCCCACATTCACACCCTCCTGTTTATATACATTATAAGGTAGACTCTGCATATGATTGAACACGAAGTTTTGTCTCTTTTATTTTCCTGAAAATTTCATCCATTTTAAAAAAAATAGCTGAGTAAAATTCCATTGTCTATATGTATCATATTTTTATTCTCCGTTCACCCGTTCGTTGATGGACATTTAGGGTGACTCCAATTCCTTGTGATCTCTTGTTAAAAGATTGTTGTCAAAGGGAGTACTATGGCGTAATAGACAGTTCTATTACTTTGAAATATGATGACTAAGATTACTGGGTAGCACAAAATTGTACCCCATTATGTAAGTCATAGATGGATAAAATAATCAAATCAGGTAGTCTCCTTATTGATCATGAGCTCGAATAGTCCTTTTATATTGTATGTCCACAATGACTGTTGGTGACTTAGCAACTTAGGTGTTCTTAGAGAAACTGGAGCAAACAGATAAGGCAAACAACATCAGCTTGTTTTGCCCAGGGAAAAGCAAAGCAAACGGGATACTCACTGACAAAGTAATGACACAGTACCATGTTCCCGGCATCGTGACTCTTTGATATGGGGAGATTAAAAAGGGAACCTGTAACTTTAGGGACATCCCATATTGAAATGTTTTTGTGCTTTTATTTATGCAAATTACTAAAACTATTGATGCTAAAACTGAAATGGAGAGGGTTCCAGAGGACTTGGGAAGTGTGGATCTCCTTGAGATAGTTTAGGAATTATAAGAAAAGACACATATAATTGTGGCTGCTTGGGCTTCCTTGCTTTCATGATGTAAAAATAACTTCCATTTTCCAAAGTTTCAGGATCTCATCAACCCAGTGATTTTGATCTCTTCGGATCAAGTGTAAACCATTCTTGGTGTTTGCCTCCCAGCTGTTAGTTGTTAGTATACTTAGCATGTCTGAAGGCACTTACTCTGCTAACGCGTTCCAGCCTAGGACCACTCATTGTCACATAGAGTTCTTTAGGCTAATATGTCTTAGGTTTAGGGAGCCCGAGAGGGATGCTGAGGTGGACTGTGCCTGTGACTAAGAGATTCACTAAGGGAGTTATTAATGCTGATGTCTAGGATTCCTGCCAAGATATTTGCCCTCCTTTCTCTTTGCTAAATCAATCAGAGACTCAATCAGATTCAAGGCTGGGGAGGGTGTATGTATGTGGGTGGCCAGATGGGGCCTCTCTGGGGAACCTACAGCCAGGTAAAAGTCAAAGAGTAGGGTTGTGGCTGTAAAGGAAGGGTAAGGGGATCCAGGGACTTTGAACCAGAATTGCCATTACTGTGGTAAAGCATTACAAAGTCAAGAACAGAACTTGCCTGAGAAAAGATAATGAGTAAGACCAGCAAAGAACCCCCCTAAAATACAATTCCTTTCTGAAATCTAGGAGCTGTGTTTATTATTCAAAGAGAATGTAAATGAACATGACAATAAATTTATTTTAATAACATATCTTCAATCCTATTATTTCTTAGTCTTACATCTACATATTAAATTCGATTTCAAAGCGTCTTCTATCACATGTGTGCTATTGTAGAAATCCACAAACATTGCTGGAATTCTCCTAGTGGTTTGATTTTGACATTGGTTTTAAACCTTGTGGGATAACACCGAAACCCCCAACAGGCAGTCTGCCCTCCCTGGCTTCTTTCACTGACTACCGAGCTGTAGCTGTGACCGCTGCAGCACTCCATTAATTGTGGACAAGAGGTGCTCAACAGACTGAGCCCCTGTGATTATGGTCTGAAACCCCACAGGAGACCTATCATTGGCTATCTGACCTTCAAAGAGGGAACAGCAGTGGCATTAAGGGCTCCAAATAATGCTGGGTTTGGTTTCTTTGGATTGGTATGACACATCAGAAAGCCAAGAGGCCGGGTATTGTGAGGAATGTAGGAAGGTGGACTTGTGAAGAATTAGAAATGAGACACAGGTATACAAAGGGAGGACAAAAGGAGTCAACTCGGGGACACCTTTCCTAGGAGCATCTGGGTGGTCCCTAATCTATTCACTGAAAAGTAGAAAGAAAGAAAGAAAGAAAGAAAGAAAGAAAGAAGAAGAAAAAAGACAGTGTTGCCAATGCTTAATTGCATAGCATTCTGCCTGACACATTACTTTCACTGGAATGTGCCAGAATTCGCATAGTCTTTTTGGATAGGATCACTATTTGTAGTATACAAAAATAGACATAGAAGTTGACTTTTGATATTTTAATTTCTTTAAATTACATATTCCAAGAAGATCAAGAAGATACCTTATTATTTCTCTGTTTGCATCCATCTCTGTTCAGAGAAGCCTCAGATGATACAAACACTTTTGTTTGCCATCAACTTAGAAAGTGCTATGACTTCCCAGGATCTAGAGCTTGTACTCTATCTTTAATTACGGAGTCCAGGCCTGAGCTGGGGGAATTACTTCTGCATGGACACATAGTTATTGGACATGTGAATTGTTGTTATAGTATTCATTCCCTACATTACAACTGGGTATCAGTGGTAAGTAAGGAAGCTTGGGATATGCTGCTCAACACTGAAAGGGCCCCCTTTACCAGCTGTTGCAGGGCTGTCTTACAAATGGTTGTGGGATGTCAGCCACTTCCAGGGATTGCTTCATCATGAGAGACAGCCACCACACCCAAGGCCACACCTCTTTCAGAGCACATCTAACAATAGCCAAGCCAAATGATGGGTCTTGGATGTATGCCTTCTTCTCTGACTCCAGAGTTCTTGAAGCTTATTCTGTATTGAAAACTCATCTGTTGAATTATAGTTCAAGCTCTATATCTGCCCAACATGGCGGCTTCTTTCTTTTCTTTTACAGGTATTGAGTTGAAATTCTCCATGACTATTTTTACATATTATAATCTATAAATATGGCTTCATGGAAGACTCAGCCAGCTACATTTTTAAATTTATATCTTTGGCCTTCCTTTTGAACATGAGATTCATAAGTCAAACTTTAAATCAGTACTGAAGCTTGCATTTTAAAAAGCTCTCTTAAATTTAACAGGCTCAGAAATGAATTCTTGACTTTTCTTTCTTACCTCTAAACCTATTTCTGTCAGAATCATCCCAGACAGAGACTATCCAAACCAAAGTGACAGCTGAGATGTTGATCTCTTCTTCTGAAACCATCCTACTGTTCAATATGTTGCTGATCCTTCAGCAATTAATATGTCCCAAATAAATTCCTTCATATCGTCTGTACTCCTAGATACCTGTCCAAGCTGTCATTGGTTCTTACCTGGCATGTGATGTGTCTACTTTCCCTCTAGACTTCCCAGATTTTCCTCCCAACTAGCAACCAGACAACTGTTTTAGTGTCTGAATGAGAACGTGTCATTTCCCAGACTTTTTCTAATTAGCTTCCCCTCCAAAGAAACTAACCCCAGAGTCTCAAATGTCCCAGATGACGAATCTATTTATGAGTCTCCTGATCTTCTCATTGGGTTCATCACTTCTCAGGAATGTTGGATGTCGGCATGCGTTGGTTTGTTAGAGGACATTTATATTTGTAAATCCTGCTTCTTGGAAGGTTGCTGTCCAAAGTCTTTGCTGGTTCCTTTGCCCACCTTATCTCCCATCATGTCTCAAAGCAGTCACCCTACTTGCTGCCCATTCTCTCTTATCATTTGCCTTTATCTTCATAAATCTTATTACTAAAATTACTTTCATGTACTGCATTGTATCCCTCACGCAAGTTTATACACTGAAGACCTAATTCCCAGCGTAACTATCTATCTGGAGATTTAATATTGCAGTTAAAGCAAAGGAGGCTGAAGAGTGGACTCTTATCCACTAAGAGTTGCTTTCAAAATGGGTGATAACTCTCACTTCTGTGTGAATACCCGGAGGATATGATAGAAATCCAGCAGTTTGTAAGCTAGGACAGAAACAGACCTTGCTAGTACTTTGATCCAGACTTCTAGTCTCCAAAATAGTGAGAAAGTATAAATTTCAGTGACTTAGATCACGTCATATTTCTTGACTATGGCTAGTTGCTGTGATTAAAACACCATGAGCAAAACAGCTTGGGGAGGAAAGGGTTTATTTGGTTTACACTTCCACATCATAGCTCATCATTAAAGGGAACCTTAACCACAGCAGGGACTTGGAAGCAGGAGTTGATACTGAGGCCATTGCCTTGCTGATCATGGTTTGCTCAGCCTGCTGCCCCATATATTCCAGCACAGCCAACTGGGGAATGGCGTTGCCCACCATATCAATCCCTAACTAAAAATGGCCTCCAGTCTTTCCTACAGACCAGTCCTGGGAGGCACCTTCTCAATGGAGATCCCCATCTCTCAAATGACTCTAGCCTATGTCAAGTTGATGTAAAACTAGTCAGTTCCCTTTTCTGCCAGTTATCTATGGAATCTCTTGGACTTCGTTTATGATTTTAACAGAATGAATATTTGCTCTTGCGTTAAAGCCTCCTTTCATTTCTGTTTGACCAGAGCCAATTCTGCTATCTGAGGCATTTTTAAATATGTTCTAACTATAGATTTCCTTCCTTTGTAGTCCCTAAAGTCTAATTCTGATCTTAATATATAGGTTTCTGTTCAACAAAATGGTAGATTTGAGTTTGACAAAACGGCTACTTAACATGATACATTTTTACTTTTAAAAGGGTAATGATCTAAAAGTAGATTTTATGTTCTTTCTCATTTGAAGATAGAAAAATGCTCCTAAGGTCCAAGTATTCTCAAAACCCAAAGTTAGAATCCATGACTCTTGGAAATGGAATTTGCTAGTAACAGCAAGTGGACTAAAAGTGAGAGAGCTGTTCGAGTTGTCTGCTTCGTGGTGGTTGAGGTTTCCTTAATCATGGCTTTGCATGATCAAAGACAACACAGCTTTGGTTCTGTTCTGTACAACATCAGCCTTGTATTCTCTGATCTTCTCATTGTCTTGCTCGTGGATTCAATGGCCATTAACAGAACCCACTAAGGGAGTACACTTTTGTGGCTTCAGCAACTTACCAAACCAAACACTCACAGGTCAGCTCAGGAGAAGGAAAACAATCCCTTTCAAGACAACTAGAACTGCACAGGCAGGGAAATGTCACTGCACAGAATACCTTTTTGCAGATGGTATTTTAAGTGGCATGAATTATCAGTCTTTGCTAATTTTAAGCACCCATTTCCATTGGCAGCGTATGGCCACACACAAAAAATAGGTTTTTATTGATGCATTGATTAAAAATACTTATGAAATAAAACACTATACTCTCTGTTGCTCATACTTTTTGGTCCTCTCTGTATCATCTCTTCATTAAAGCTCAGAAAAAAATTACTATTGTTACTAGAGAGAGTACTCCATTGGGTTTTACAAATCTCACATTCATTGACTCCAGAGAACACACAATTTGTTCACATTTGCTAATCTGAAGTGTGGGTATTTGGGCAGCTGTCCAAGAGAATCTCAGCATCATGTGAGGATAGTGGAGAGAATAGGACTAAGGAATGCATGACGATCGTGAAAGGCAGGGGTTTGCCGGCTGTTTGGAAGGTGGGGAGCAAATACAGTAAAATGGAATAAGATCCATGAAAATTGAATAGTAATTATGATAAGGACTTTTCCTGTGACAGATCTTGAGATCTGTAGCTTACCTATTGTCAGGAGAAATGGAGATTCAAGTACCACGTTCAATGAAGGCTCAAGGAGGATGCCAAGGAGACTGGCAGGGATCAATTTATAAGCATCTAATTTGTTAATTCATACAAGGATCACCTTAATATTAAAAGTTTCTCTTTTAAGTACATCTTACTATTGTTACATCTACAAAGTTATGCTCAAACCGCACCGAATACCGTGTTAAAGTACAGTTGCCGGGGAACTGCATTAACAGTTAATTATAATTTTAAAAACTCTAAGTTGACTATTTCAGGTTTCAGTGGTTATGCTTCATGCTCTACTGACCTTGGTCAACTGTCTTCATGAAGACTAGAGACCATGTCATCAGCTGCAAGATAGTTGATGCATTAGTTAGTAAAGAAAGAGAAGGAGAAACAAAACAAGCATATAAACAAACAAACAAACAAAAACCCTAATTGTGACTTTTATTGATAGTAAGGAATTCCAGCTGTTGGAAAGTTTTTCATTACTAAATAGAGAAGACTCTGTAAAACAGGAATGTGGTAGCTATTTGCCAAGGCTACCCTGTGCAGGGAAATGGAATGACCATCCTGTAAGGAACCTCCACTGTGCAGGATTTCCTCTCTGGTAGGGGTTTAGATTTGAGTCTCCAGGGTGGTTTTCATGAAGGGCTAGAAGGCTACAAATATCCCCCACCCACATTACATTTAATGTTCATCTTCTCAGGTGATTTTTGCCTACACCAGTCAGATCCTGATTTGCTTCTCCAGTGTCTCTCCCACTATCGTGCATGGGTTGGTTTCATATCCTGCTGGCCACATTAATATTTCGTTTTCATTGAGAGACATGAGCCTACAAACCGAAGCGAGGGCCAGCATGGCCCGCGGCTTATGGCGCACATCATTTCTAGGGTCAAATTAGGACACGTTTATACACAAAGTTATTCTAGTTTATCTCTAAGTCACTGAGGATATCTAATATTTTTCAAGGAACAAAATTAGCCTGTAGTTTGAAAGTGACCTTATCAGAGTTAAAATAACATATGGCTTAGATGGGAGGTTATAATATAAAAGTTCCCATAGTAAGATTCTAAGTTAGCTACCAAAATAAATAAAAAATATCCAAGTAGAGGACACAACTACCAAATAGCAGAGGAAAATAAAATGAGATAGGCAAAATGTATTATTTCAAAAATTTCAAAATTAACGGAAAGATCTGTGATGAAGTATACAATGTAAAAGGGTAGAAAATATCCATTTATGAATAGTCATACTAAGGACAGTTTCTTCCATGAGCGGACAGGTAATAATCTGAAAGTGAAACTGAGTGATGGCTTCGCAAGGATATAATATATACCATACTGGCTATAGTTAATAATAGTATATATACTTGAAATTTTAAGGGGATTAATTTCAAATGTCTTTCCACACTTACTTAACTATGTGAACTGAAGAATTTGTTAAACAGCTGAATTGTGGTTACCATTTTACACATCAAAACACAGTGTTGTGGACCCTCCAGGTACTCAGTCTTTGATAGTTACATCTCAATGATTATGGGAAAAATTCAGGAGAAAAAACCCTAACTACAACTTGGGAATAGAAGATTAAAGGATGGGAAAGAGAACTAGGGTAAGTACTCTGATATCTTCAGAAAAACTTGCTTTGACAAGTATCAGCAAAGACAGAAAAGATGGTCACATAAGGCTGATGATTAAACTCACCCTTAAGTTCTAAGTATAAACCCACAGACCTAACAACACTATCTTAATGCGTTTTGGAAAGGCTTCCTTAGGACTTTAATGATGAACACAGGTGCCCAGGTGCCTCCTGACACAGAACAAAGAAGAAAGTCCTCCAAAGCTAGACCTGAATTCTACAGGAGGTTGTGAGAAACCATGCTGGTGTGGCCTATAGAAACATGGCAGTCAAACTGGAGATGTCCCCGTTCATATTCATCAAGAGCAAGTTTTACAGAAGGATTATTCCTAACAGAACAAAACTGGAAGCAACCCACCTACTAACTGATAAGTGACTCAGTTCACAAAGTATAAGATATTCACACTGTCAAATAGTAGACAGACACAAAAATGAGTAAACCACAGCCCGCAACAGAATGCAGCTGACTTCGGAGACTACAAGAGAGTCTTAGAATATTGCATATATACTATGCTATCACTTTTATGTCATTCAAAGGAAAACAATATTAAAGTGTGTGATAACACACACATGTGTATATGTAGAAGAGCTGTAAAAACACGATTTGTTAAACACATAATATCCAGCTGTGATGTTGGTTATACCAACAGGGTTTGGAGGAATTTCCATTACTACTCTGCTTTGCAACATGTTCCTGTTATGTCTCTGCTCATACAGATAAAAATTACAAAGGAGACGGCCTTAGAATGTTATATTTGTCACTAAGGATACCAAGACATGTTTAAAGGAATGAATGAAGTGTGAATGGGCAATTCAGCAAAATATTCCATCAAATGTGAGGATGGCTGATACTGTGGTGTTGTTATTGGTCCTCCTGAATCTCAAACTTACTTTGAAACTGAGTTTTCTAACGTCACCCTTAACTTGAACACAGTCTATGAGATACACCATATAATGTGGGATTCTTAGAATATAGAATCTTCAGCTTCCTCTTGAGTGGCAGGAGAAACTGGCTTGCATAGTCACATGATTACATCCTCAGCCAGCCTTTGTTGTTGCTATCCGTAGTTTAACTTGCGTAGCTTCTTTAGCTTCAGCCCATCTATTTATAAAATTAGAATATAGTTCTGTAATGCTGATTTTTGTTAAAAACAATAAATCCAGTGCCTTTCTCTGTAGCTTGACTTTTTTTCTTATGTATAGTTTATTTATCCTTCCGGGACAATAACTAGAGACAACACCTATACAAGGCCTGTGAAAGGACCAAATTTGTCATTTTCTAAATTATTATGGAGTGCCACCCGTGGTTGGTGTAGCTCCCTCATACTATAATTTATAGCTAATTTTTTGATATCCTCTCAGATGTTTCTGGGTACGATATATTTTACTTGAAAATAGGAAGTTCTTCTTCTAGGAAGCTCTTTAAGGTCTAATGACCTAATGATTTTAAAAGTAACATTATTTATTCATCTCAGGAAGCCATTTGCCACACTGCTGCATACTTTCAGATGCGCAAATAAAGGACTACCAGCTGCTTGCTTTATTTTCAAACAACTACAAAGGAAACAGTAGAATTTTGGCTTCTTGGAATTTTCCTTTGAAAATTTTCACAACCATGTGTGGTTGGAATCTGGCATTTATCTCTTGCTTCCACTCTGGAAATTTATACAGTCCTCTAGCTCTTGGTTTGGGTCACATAACTTTTCAATTCTTGTCTTTCCCTTGCATAATTTCCGTCCAGTGTGAAAAACCCATATAACGTAATATGTCTACACAGTAAGACTTTTTTTTTGTAAGACTAATCATCCATAATCAGACTTGACAAGGCCAAGTCATTCATGAGCAATTAGAAAACAAGAAAATCCCGTAAGACATTGTTTTATGTGAATGAAAAAGACTATATAGGATGTAATGAAGGCCAAGTCAGTTTTGCACCCATTTACTTTATAAGTGTAGCAAAAATATTTTACACAATTCACACAGAGAAAAAATTAACAGTTTCTATATATCCAGATGAGTCTTGCCAAATTTGAAGTCTTTTAAGCTCTATACCTTTAAAGACTTTCAGAACTGTCTTTCTAAGGCCATCAGCCCTTTATTACACCCAGGGATATACCTGATGGCACATTGATTATAAAGGGGGTCTGAGGAGAAATTTTATAAGAATCTTATGAAGTTAAACTTTTTTAGAAGGAGGGGCTTAAAAAGTCAAATTCTGTTGTTGTTAATAGTTTATTCACTTGGTTTTCTTCCTTGTATAATGATCATAGTATTTCCTAAAACTGAATCTTAGAATTCTGTCCTCTCTTGAACTTTTAATGTCAGAGTTTTGTATTTGAACTTCGTTCTTTACTGGTTTATTCTTCACTTTGTCCTTGATTCACTGGAGACTCTAACTTGTGCTGTGAATCAAAATACACCATTTTGTAAATCAAATGTATTATTTTGTTGGACTTGATTGATGTCTTAATTTATGTGGCTTACTAGGTTTAACATTGCCATCCATCCATCCATCTATCCACACACCTACCCATTCATACATCTAGTATTTGCTGAGTTATTGCTGTGTGTAAGATGCTGTACTATATCCAAAACACGGAGAAAAAGATTAAAAAAGTCAAGAAATCCAGAAATGTCTATCATTACTTGGGCCTAGACTGTTTATTAGTGGTGCTTTTGTAATGGTCAATGTCAGCTATCAACTTGGTAAGACTAGAGTCTAGGAAATTGGCTTCTGGATATATCTTGTTGATTATCTTGTTGAAGAAAGTTGATATGGGAAGACCTGCCCACTGTGGGTGGCACCATACCCTAGGCTTGGCTTGGGGGCTGAATAATAGAGTGGGTTGAGCCAAGCATTTGTTTATTTGTTTTCCTCCTGACTGCAGATACAATGTGACAAACTGCTTCAACTTCCTGCGGCCTTTACTTCCCCATTATGATGGAGTGTACCTTGTGGTGGGAGCCAAAATAAGTAGTTCTTTCCTTTATTTGCTTTTGTCCAGTTTTTTGTTTTGTTTTTTTAAATCATAGCAACAATAAAGGAACTAAGACATTCTATTTTCCCAAGTTCCCTGACCTCACCACTTTCCTTATGTGTAAGAATTACAGCAATAATTGTGCTTTACACCACAGAGTCTCTTTGGAGATTAAAGAATGGACATATGCCTGCTACTATGAATCTTTTAAGTTACTATGAGAAAAATGTTCATTTTGTGTACCCAGACATTTATAATGGTTACTTTACCTTCAACGGAGTATTCATTTAACCTGATAAAAGAATAGAGACAAGAAATATTGAAAATAGCCACAAACATTATAAAACTCAATAGAAGGTAGGTTTGTGATAATGTGCATATGTTTTAAATAAATGTTTTTAGGAATTTTAAGATAAGAAACATGTATTTAAATTATAACTTTCAAAGTTATAATTTCAAAGACCAGTTATACTATGTTAAAAAATGGTGCTGGTTTATTTTACTTTAGAAAAGGACTTGGGGTTAGAGAGATGGCTCAGTAGTTAAGATCACTGGCGGTTCTTCTAGAGGTACTGAATTCAACCCCCAGCAACCACATGGTGTCCCACAACCATCTTTAATGGGTTCTGATGCTGTCTTGTGGCATGCAGGCATACATGCAGATAGAGTATTCATACCTAAATATACATAAATAGATTTAAAAAAAGCTGGAGGTGGTGGCATATGCCTTTAATCCCTGCTGTTCAGAGGCAGGGGCTGGCAGATCTCTATCAGTGTGAGGCCAGTCTGATCTACAGAGTGAGTTCCAGGATAGCCAAGAGAAACCCTGTCTTTAAAACAGCAAAAGCATGAATAAATAATAAAGCAAAGTAAAAAATGACTTGTAGAGACATGCTCTCTCCCAAACAAATACATGACAGAAGAGTATATGAAAAGGTTCTTAGTATCATTAGTTATCAAGTGAATGTCAACAAAATATTTTATTGTCATCACCCACCTGTTTGGATGAACTATTATAGAAAAAAAAAACACAATAAAGTGATAAATATTGGTGAGGAAATGAACAAGCAAGAATATTTGTACATTGTTGTAGAATAGAAAGTGCCATATTGACTATGAGAAAATGTCAAAGAAATTCTTCAAAAATTTAAAATACATGGAACTTGACTATAGTACGGCTGGTAGAATGCTTGTTTGCCTAATTGATACAGAACCATGGGTTAAACCTCTGTCACTGTATAAAACTAGATAACAATTTCAAGTGTTTTTTCTCTTCCCCCAAATGCTTATGATAGCTGTGTAATAGCAGTGTAGGCAAGTACATTGTGAAAAAAGAAAAAAAAAAAAAAAACCCAGAAAGTACAGCCATTATTCTACTACTGAATAATATGTCTGTTTACTTTGTTCATGACATCTGGTATAAAAATGAAGAACATTTTTGTCGCACAGCTAATATCAATGCTTGCTGAGTGATGTGTTCCACACTGAGTGTCAAAGCAAGATGGGAAAGAAGTAGGTGAAATAATGGTATTACCAGGGGTAGCTCTGTGAAAAAAAAATACCATTTTACACATTTTCTTCATGAAATAATCAGCAGAGGAGGATTCCAGATTTACGGAACAAATCCATGTTGGCTATTATGGAAGGGCTGGGGTGCATAGATACTCAGAACATACTGGAGAGACTTTTGTGTACCTGGAAAGAAATGGCAGGATACTTGGGGGTTCAATTTTAGAAACTTAATTTTTGAAGAATCAAATGGGTAGGTAGGTGAGGTCGTAGCTGCTAATAAGCGGGACCAGTTTGCAGGCCATTTCAATAATTAATGCTCACATGAGCATCTGTGTCAGATTTACCCCATCTCCTCAATCATAGCATTCTCTATGCTATTCTTTCATAACTATTAACATTTTGATTGTAGCTCAAAATGCTACTTGATAAAGCCATGAGTACTGGATTCTGACAATGTCGTCTTTGGAGACTGTGAACTCTCACGCAGTAGCCACGCATTTCCCGCCCCTCCCCCCCAACCCCGTATTTACAGTATAGCGTGGGTCCAAATGAAGATGTAGAACTTGCATTCAGTCCAAGTAAAAGGATAACTGGAGGATACAGATATAAGATTAAAAGGTGGATTATTGAATCTACTCTTAAAAAGCAATGGTTAGTTTTAAATATTTTTCATAGGACTGGATTTTTATATATTGTATACAAAGGTTATATATTGATACAAATTTGTGATTAATTTTGCTGAAGCATACTGCCCATATATTTCTAACATTGTTGAAGGTATTATACCTATGCAGCTCATTTAGCAATGTAACACAAATTTCAGGTCCTTAAACGTTATTATTAACTATATGGGATAATAAGGAAATGTAGTTTAATAATTAGTCAACTATTATAATCAAACTTGTAGTTGCATTAGGCATGTTTACAAGGTCAAACAAATATTTTAGAAAGGCAGTTCATCTTCAAATACATCTACACAATATGGCATTTGAAATGTTTTAATAACATAGGTTCTTTTTTATGACTATGAGACATGTCTGTTCCTGGCAGAACCAATCTATGTCAGAGGAGATGATGGGCATTGAAGAAACTCCACATGGAGTTCACTTTCTTCGTGGCAAAGTGGCAAAGGTAAGCCACTGGGCAAGAGAGTGCCCTTGCCTCAACTGTTGAGAGTATGCTGTATAAACTGGACAGACAGGACACCGAAGAGAGTGACTGCAAACCTGGCCAAGATAAGCAGGACAGTAATTCAGAATATCCTGGTTCACAGAAATGTCTGTCAGAAATGCTAGGTGTAAAGGCTGAAGATGGATGCCCCAACATTGCAGAGCAACCTTGGGTCCAGCTGTTTCTGTCATTTCTCACATTTTTTTAGAAGTTGCTTTCTTGTACTTCTTGTTTACGAACTGAGTATTATTTCCTTCTCAAAACTCTGAGGGAGCTGAAGACTAAATAGTATAGATAGTATAGTTATAGTTTTCCTTGTTTAACAGACTGAGTAAATAAAATATGTGTTAAGCTTTAAAGACATTAAGAGATAAATGATAATGCAAATTAGAATCAAAAGTAAATTAGGTTCAAGACTTTGAGCTCATCAAGAAAGAATAGACGATGGAGTATTTTCTCTGAATTTATCAAGTGCTAATGGACTAGATGTTGTTAATGTACTTGTTGCCTTATATATTGTATATACTTATTGTATATAGTTTTCTTATATTAGCTATAATTTTTAAAAATATTAGACAAAAAAGAGGGATATGTGGTGTTATCTTCCTTGTACAAATAAAGCTTGTCTGAGTATCAGAAAATGGAGCTTGCCACTAGCTAACAATAGTGGTCTGGAGTTCTGTACAGACAGACAGGAAATGAGATAGCTGGATTGACACAGGATATAATCAGGGAGAAACAGGAACTTACTCTCTTGTCTGCTGAGACGCTAAGGAGGTAGGGTGTGGCGTGGCTTGCTTCTTCTCTCTGATCTCTCAGCACCTTCCTCTATATCCGACTCTGGGTTTTTACTACTTAGACCAATTAAGAACTCCATTTACAAGATTGTACGAGCCAGAGGGTCAAAGGTGTCACAAAAATCCCCACAGACACAACTAGGCTCATAGGAGGCCACAAAGTCTGAACTGACAACTAGGGAGCCTGTACGGAACCCACCTAGACCTTCTATATATATGTGACGGTTGTATAGCTTGATGGACTTGTGAGATGCCCAACAGTGGGAGAAGGGGCTGTCTCTACATCTTTGGCTGTCTTTTGGGAACCTATTCATCATACTGAGTTTCCTCCCCTATCCTTAGTACCAGGGGAGATGCCTAGTCCTGCTGCAGCTTGACATGATACAAGGATGAGGCACAGTCACAGAAAATCCCAGGGACTTCCCATCAGGTGTAACTGCTTAACCATGTGCATCCCAGACTTGGGCTTCCATCTTGTCTCAGTTCCAAGTCACTCTGGCTTCATTTCCTATTCTTGTCTTGATTCCCCAGCATTCCTGATGACTGGAACCATTCATAACCTGCCTGTTCATTTGAGTTCGGAATCAATAGCCAAAGTGCCTCCGATATATTTACAACCAAAGACCTGGCTTGCATGGCAATTGTGGCTAGGAATTAGGCCATGGCCACCAGGGACATACATGACTTGTCTCTTGTTTAACTGAGACTGAAATCAGCAACAATCCCACTTAATGCCCTGTGAGTGTCTGGTCACTTACATCAAACAGTGGCAAAAGAATGAGTTACCAGCTGTGGATGCTACCCATGAGATTTCCATTAAAGGAATCTCTGAGGTAGTACATGGATTTCAAGTACAGAATTGAGGTCCAACAGTTCCAAAGACATGGCAGAGAGTGGCTCTTGCTTCTCATAGAAATCAGAAAAAGTAGAGAACAGACAAAATATCAAAATTTTTGACTCAAGATATGAACCAAAACTTAGGAACTTTCTGTTGTTATACTTAAATAATAATTTAGTTTCTTTCTCAGCTCCAATGTTGACAATTGAATGCAAGATTTGGAAGAACAAATTGGCCAACACATTGAGTTTACACACACAAACAAATTCCAGAACATCCATATAAAGCTAGATTTTTTGATTAAGAAGAGATAAAAAGAGATTGCACGGAATATACTGGGTAATATTAGAAGGTACAAAGACCATCTTGAATCAAAACTTTCATGGGCCTCCCTCACTAGCTAGACTCATCACATATTTTTTTAATCTGATGATGATGTTTCTTTCACCTTTGATATGAAGGTGATAAAGTCACTTTATTTTGAAAAAAATAAGTGTATTGTAAGAGAAGTCAATTTCTCAGCCTGTAGACTTGTACATACCTTCTTGTTTGCAAAATCATTACTAGATTTGGGGTAGAAAACATAAAAAGAAAATCAGATTCAAAGTTCAATCTGGAAGATAATTTTAACCCAAACCAATGGAAAGAACTGGAAAATTCTCTTAGCTAAAAACTTGAAAAAGATATATGGGAAGACTTCTGGGGTACTAAAAGGAAACAACTCTGTATCTTATTGCCCAACTGGATGTGTTTTCTTGGATTGATGGCTGAAACCTGGATCAAAATGAAGTGTATTTTAAATAAAGTTGAGATAGCAAAAATTCTTTGGTAGTGAGTATAAAAAAATGTGAAGGTTATGAATGATAGGGTTTCTGGAGTAAGTCAAACATTTTGTGATGGGCTCAATTAACCATGATTAGATGATTGGAGGGATACTGTTTTAACAGAAGTCTTGAAAACTATGTTAGTAATGAGTCTTTGGTCTTTAAGAAGTCCTACACTATTTTGGATACTGGAAAAATATATTATGAGAAAAGAAAGATTTATTTTGTCTCATAATTTCAAGAGTAATTTCCAGCCTATTGCAGTGGGAAAGGCATTGCCACAGGAACAGACCCATGATGATAGAGGATCTTCACATCTTGGTGGACCAGGAAGCAGAATCCCAGGCCAGATCAAGGGCATGTATACCTCTTAAAGCCCCACCCCTAGCAATTTATTCTGCTAATAGTATCTACCTCATAAAAGACACCACAGTCTTCAAAATAATGTCCTTAGCTAGGATCAAGTACTCCACATGTGATCCAGTAGGTGGCATTCTATATTCAAATCACAACAGTAACAAAAGATACAAGTATTTGGCAATCAGAATAAAAGAAGACATGGTTATCATGGTCAGTTATTAGAAGAGTTTCCTGGGGTTATTTGTGATAGTCTAAGTATATAGGATAGGAAATGCCGTGGGGTCTAACATTCTATTAGATGCCGAGAGTGAAATTCCCATATATAAATCGTTTCATAGAGGCAAAGGTCTTAGAATAAGCAGCTGCTTAAGGAAGAATGATTTAATACCATGGCGGGGGATATTGAGCACACCCTAGCTTCCTTGAGATCATGTATGATCATGTGCTAAATACTTTCATATGACGGCATAGGAAATACCCAAGATTTCATAGCCTATTGTACACTGGCTTGGAGCCAGCAATAATTCTTGGATATGTAGAGGAGGAATGTACTCAGTTGATAAAAGTAGGGTATGCACCAATCAGATAGAAGAAGAAATAGTAACTCACGCCCTCTACATTAGTAGGTCCTGTGCTTGTTGTTCAGAGCATATAATTGGAAAGCTGAAACACTGAGTGGATATGGTTGAAAGTGATTAATCCTGCTCACGAAGAGTATATAACTTTCCCCCCAACACTGTGAAATCTAGACATGTAGGTGAAAGTGAAATGACTTTGCCCATACTTCTGTGTCTCCAGTAAAAGCTGAAAGAAAAATAATCCCACCATACGTATTCTAGATAACCAAGCTCCCTTCAAAACACAAATGCACTTCTCCAAGGTGATTAAAACCTTTAACCCATGGTGCCTGAGAGACAATTTGAGATCGGGATTTGGCGGAACTAAGTTATCTTCCAAGCTCCAGAACCTTTACCCTTTGAGAGAAATAGGTAAGAAGGAAATATCAGGAATTAAGGAAAACGTGAAGTAGATATCTAAGTTTTCATGTTAATTTAATGTTTTTCCTACTAACTTTCAATCCCCTGACAAGTCGTTCTTCCTAAAAGAAAGCTCCCTGCCTGGGACTTGGTGGAAAGTAGAACTCCTATTTACCACCGAGAGAGCCTTATGGGAACGTTTTTGGTTTTTTGTTTTTGTTTTTTTTCTTTTCTTTTTCTTCGGTTCTTGGCAGTGAGGACACTGGCAGGGGATCAACCCTTGGTGGCTCCCAAGGGGACAATGTATTTTAAGGAAGTGACCCAGGAACATACAGTGGTTGCCTCACTGATGTCCTCTGAGTGCCAAGGACAGGTGGAATATTTCCAGGCTCTGCCTACAAGAAATAAAACTCTGGCCTCCTGGGAGGTGTGGGAGGTTGTATTTATCTATATGAGATTAGGATCATTTCTTTTCCAGATAAACATTCCTTTTTTTTTTCCCCTAAGCGCTGATTTCTACATTGCTCTATTCAAATCTAAAGTCCATAAGCCCACGAGTCCTTCAAGGTGAATAAGTTTCTTTGTATGGGTACCCCACAGCACAGATGGCTTTACTTAGCATTACAACTCTCTTGCTCAGAAACTTCAGTAATAATTCTATGTCCTTCATTATCTGAGAGTGATTGAAATGGCTCACCCATCAAGTCTCGCGTGCTTTGTCCTACTGATTTGACAAACTTTTTATTTCTTTAGTTCAGGAAATATAGAAGATAAATACACCTTGCCAATATGCCGTATTTCGCATTTTATTTTCCCTGAACCATCCTTTTATTGTTCTTCTTTTGGTGCCAGGGGAGCTCAGGACCTCAAACCTGCTGGGCAGATGTTAGGGGGCTGGAGCCCTCCAGCCCAGTGGTCTTTCTTCCTAGTTAGAAGCTGAGTAGGACCATCAGGTTGTCATCCCATTCAGAGCTAATAATGCTGCAGAGCCCCGTCATCCCTGGAGTAGCTGGACTGTGTGTGATGGGATTTCGCGGAAGTAGTCACCACCAAGGGGGCCGCTTTTGCAAAGGAGTTAGCCCTGCTCCTCTTAATGTCTGCTCGCATTTTCATTTTTAAAATTAATTTTTATCTAAATTAAAACAACAGTCTTATTTTACATACCAATCCCAATTCCTTCTCCTCCCCTCACCCCGTCCTCCCATGCTACTCACCAACACCCCCATCCCACCCCCAGGGAGAGTGAGGCCCTCCATGGGGGGAATCGCAAAAGTCTGTCGCATCATTTGGGGCAGGACCTAGGCCCTACCTTGTGTATCTAGGCTGAGATAGTAGCCCTCCATTTCTAATGTAGATGTATTTTAAGAAATCCTGCACAACATTTAACAGGAAAAGCATTCCAACTGGGGATTTATCCCTATTGTCATTTCCCCAGCTAAAATACTATACAACACATTTTTCCTACTGACACTTAAAAGAACTTGATGTTTCTCCATATGTTTCAAGTTGCAAGCGTGTATATTCCCTTTCTCCCAATCCTATCGAAAGAACAAAGAACCTCAAAATGTTACAGGATTATCAGTTTAGGTATTTTCATGTGAACATTAGAATTTAGGATGGTTTCCTAACCGTTACCCTGACTGTGTTTGTAGCCTTTCTGTGTCTCTGAATGTTGCTTTTGGGTACATGCCTAAGGCACTGATCTTTCTATAACTGGCCTTAGTCAAGGGGCGCAGCCTTAAGTGGAAAGAAAGCATGGGCAGGAGAAGGGTAAAATGACCACATCAGAATTGATTTCCAAGAAAAGCCATTTTTATTTTGATAACAGCAATGTCCCTTTATTTCAGTTACCAGCTATCAAAACACAGTCCATAGCACACCAACTCCTTCCCATCACAGGGAAGCAGATCCCCATGCAAGATACTGCAAACGAAGATATATTTACAGAGAAAACTAGGCACGTAAAGGGCAGAGATCAGCAAAAATCAATGCTTCTTAAATATTGAGGGGAAGAAACAACAGTTTACATATCATACACATTATACTGTTTATCCCCGACAAAGGTATCACCAGAAAAATCTGTGTTGAGAGGAAATGAAATTCAAAATGAAGATGTCACAATGTCACAAGGTAATAGAAAGAAATAATCACAGCAAAATTCAGAATCTCTTCATTACATGCGCAGCTCTGCTCTGCACATTGTATGAGGTTTGAGCAGGAAGTATTATTGTCTGGCATCAGAGCCAGGGCAGGCTCCAGCTTGAACCTCCAAGTTATTTCACAAGGAAATGTGAAATTGCAGAACAATGTGGGTGGGCAGTGGACTTGACCTGACTCTCATTTATTAAACAAACACAGACATGAGGAGCTGAACCTCTCAGAGCATTAGCAGTGGCAATGCCAAACTATAGCACTTAGGCGAGATGGGGTTGTAGCCCACCATGTCTCCAAGAGCATGTCTCTCTAAATCTCCTTTCGTGAATTTAATAAGCCGACCAATCTAAGTAAAATAAAGTGTGCTAGATATGCAGTTGTAGATTCAGGATGAAGTAATTCATTTCCTCTTCCAAAAACCTGCACACTGTTAAGTTCTTTCTATGGACAATCCAGGAGCTACCAACCTGCTAAATTTTAGTCCAACGCCTAACAGTATATGAACTGTTGGTTTTTATTAAAACAGACGACACAAAGTCTTTGTGCTTAAGCAGTATCTTTTATTGTTCCACTAGCTGGCAGCTAGTGTAGGTAAAGAAAGTCATCGTGTTTTTGTGGTATAAATAATGATGACTTCTTAAAGATGTGTGAACAGCAAAATCCATGCTTAACAATTGGAAAAACAAGAAAAATCTGAAAACAATTAGTAATCTATTTATACTTGTAAAAACTGGAAAATAACTTCTTATTGTATGGACTGGACAGCATTCTAACATTATTTCCTCATAAGCTTCTTGGTAGGGAGGGGATATTCTGCTTCTAGGCAGAAAGAAACCATAAAAGAATGTGTGAATGCGTGTAGTGAAATGCGTGGGCCAGGTGTGCCGACTTTAAGTCGAGGGAGCTTTCCCAAACTCATTGGACAGAAAACGGAAAGATCAGCACATGATTTCCTCAGCTCATTTCACTGTCAATCTATTTTCTAATTTTGATATTATAAGATAAAAGATCTATGATCTAGCCTTGGAGTTCTAATCAGTGTTTGGATAAGGGACTTTGTGAGTCAAAATTTCCAAACATGCAGACGTTTTTTTTATCACCTGAAAGCCCTTATCATATGATAAAAGTATATTCATAACATTGTGGGTATTCATGTTAAATGAGTTTGCAAAGAATATTAACATCCATTGAATTCAACTTCCAACTTGAACTCTCATTCAGAATATACCTTGCTGACAAAGTGATAGCCACTTTCATAAACAAATCATCTGAAACAAAAGCAAAATATATTCCAGCAATCAGATGTTTTAATATAGTAGAGGGTGAAATTATGAAGGAAGCTGCATGATCAGACAGGGTAGTCATTCAAAATATCCCCTCTGTAGTTAATGAAACTAGTTTCACAGCTTTGTGTCATCACAAAAAGAAATGTTGTAGAGTCTGGTTTTGATTTCTACTGTAACTAGGGCTAAATTTTCAAAATCAGTCATTTAACTGAGAAGCTGGAGTATTTTCATGTATCTATCATGGTCTACTTATTAAGCCTTTGAATATAAAAATTGTTGACTGGATATTGCTATTATAGAAGATAGAAACTGACTTGAAAGCTACAAGGGCAAGAGTGGACAATTTCCACAAAAACCAAGCAGTTACCTTGTTTGGGGTAATATTAAAAAAAAAAATCAGTAGAGGCACCAAGTGATTCCTTTACAAGAGGGCTCTGCATGTTCTTGAAAAGAGTTAGGGGGAGGCAGGAGGAGACCATTTGTGTTCCTAAGCATGGAGATTGCCAAGATGCAAACAGAAGCAAGCTACTTTGGAAGACGAGATGAAAGAACTTTACCTAGGTTCTAAAGGGACATGGAATCCACCAAAACACAAAGACAAGAGGAAACTCAGGAAAGTTCTCCAGTGGAGAAGTGTCTCTCCCAGGCCAGGAGTCATCTTTCTCCATAGGGTGGGTGTGTTTCTCCATCAGTTTTATGAACAGACCCTGTGACCTGGCACCGTGAGTTGGTACTCATTTGAACCTCAAGGGATCTTATTCCTCTGTGCCAGCAGAGTCATCATCTGAATGGGAAAACCTTTGAAAAAGTTTCCCTTCATCTTAAAAGAATGACTAATTTTAGACATATCACGAAGAAGCATGTTGTTCCAAACACAGTTCCTAGAAATAGTGGGGCATTCCAGTGTGACAGATGAAAACTTTCCTCACAAGAACCAAACCAGCATGTCCTGGAAGCTTATCAGCAAGTCCAAATTGCCTGTTTTCAAGAAGATTGGAAGGAGATGGGTGTCTGAAAGATGGATCATTCCCAGATCTTTGTGTGGATGAGCTTGTTAGTAGAGTGTTTACAGCAAAGTTTCAGTCCCTAGAGGGTTTTCCGATCACTCTTGGACCATATTTTCTTACTGCTTTCCCTCATGAAGTAAAAGCACATGCTATTCTGGGTCTAAACAAGTTTAATTGAACAAGTAGATCAATTATATAATCATGATCAATGCCACATTTGGAGTGGACTGTTATGCATAAATAATATGACAGCAAACTGAAAATAAGAAACAAATTTACATTGAAATAAAAACCACATGAGACATATTAGGAAACTCGTTGAACAAAAGATGGAAAACCAAGTCTATACCTTTTCCAATAAAGAACTTAGGTCACTACTATCATCTTTCCATTTTATCCTCCATGTAATCAATTGCTGTAACAAATGTGTAACCTCCTTCCAGGCCTACGAGGAAGGGTTTGTCTCTAAAGATACAAAGTTATATATGAAGATACAAATTCTTTCTTATAACATAAAAAATAACAAGTAGTATAAGGTAGCTTTGCTGACAGTGTAAAGGCTGTATTCATTAGAGATGACAGAGGTCAGTTTTAGCTGTCATGGTATTACAGATGCATGAATATTGTGTTCTGAACTTGAACTTGAAAAGTGGACAGAATTATTGTAAGTATACTGCATAAAATTTAAGGTATTCCAATGGCAGATATTAATACATGAAATAAGAAGAACTCAAGGTGTGTGGAGATATTGAGAAATAGACCAAAGAACACCATGAAGAATTCCTTTAACAGGGGCTAGCCTAATGCTACAAATATCAAATTATGTGTAGTCTTGGGTGCCTGGTTAAACATTGTTTACATGAACAGCACAGAAGGTAACTGTTTTCTGTTTTGTTGGAGCCTGGAGAATTACAGAATTTTTGGAAAGAAAATGTTACTCTCTTATCTGTCAGCTTTCTCTACTCTGTACTAACACCATGGGCAAATATGAGTTGATTTCTTTGGGCTCCTTACATGTCCAGCTGTAGCACTGAGGCAAGAATATGGAATTTGTTTCACTTCATACTAGCTAAATGTCCTTATTTTGCTGTACAAACAAATATACGTTATTAATTAGAGAACAATCAGAGAGTTTTTTTTTTGATGGCACATATAACTAATGAGTTCTTTATTCAAGTTTTCAATGTGTGCTGTTTGTATGACTGGCTGAAGTTTGAGAATAAGTTAGATACAGTCTTTCTAAACTTACTGTTTCTATCCATCTACTTTGTTAGTTCAGTGATTTTCATAGTTTGTATTATTGTGCAGGTTTTTTATATATTTTGTCATTAGTAAATAAAAATACTTTGTAGTTCATAAACACGTATTTTAATGATTATCAAACTTGTTGTTCCATTTAGGGAATAGACTTTGGCCAATGTGCCCCTTGTTCATATTAGTATATCACTGAAGTAGTGATTGCTTACTGTAAACTGCTTTGTCTGAATAAGGAAATCTGAACTGTAGACAACCTGGCTTCTGTGGGGGAGAAGATAAGAGAAAGAAGCCATGGTGGAGGGAAGGAACATGGCGATTGGCTCCTGACTTCCTCAGTCAAGGAAAGCAGTATAGCTCGGCCAAACTCATAATTTAAAATCTTTTTAAGGTACCGGTCTCTTATGACATGCTTTTGGTTCAGAAGCTTCACCATAATTTTTATTCTACACTCATTTCATTTGCATTGAAGATGGGGCAATTTGGGAAATCAGGTATTAGAATTCTTACTCTTTGGGATTGTACACACACCAGATTTTTCAGTAGACCATGCAAACCGTAGTCTCTCTGTCTCTGTGTATATCTCTGTCTCGCTGTCTCTCTTTATGTGTGTGTGTGTGTGTGTGTTACATTTTATATCTGTAATTTATGTGTTTGTGTCCAAGTAATTTTATATGCACCCCATGAATGCAGGTGCTCACAGGAGTTCAGAGGGTGTTGGATCCACTGAAACTGGAGTTACAAAAGGTTGAGAATGAGGCACCAGATGTGGGTGCTAAGAACCAAACTCAGGGCTTGTACAAGATCTTTTAGCATTCTGAAGTGGAGAACTACCTGCCCTTCTACCATGAGTTATACTTTTCTAAATTTAAAGAATTTTTCACCTTTAAGATACTTAAAGGCCATTAAGCTTTGTATTACATTTATATTCAGGTAGGTTGTTAGAGACTGAGAAACCCTGCATTATGTAAATACAATCGTAGATGTAAAACTCATTGTACAGCTGTGCCTGTAGAGGATTGTGTATGCTTTAAAAAGAACCCCGGAGTCTTTCCCTTTTTCATAGTTCATAGAAAATCATAATATATTCATGATTAGTGCTTTCAACCGGATTCCCTACATTTAAAGACTTCATGACTTTGTTAGCAAACCCAGGGTCATAGGTGAAACTACGGAGAATACCAGATAAGGGTTTGGACTGGATCAGGTAATATTAGTGCTGGCAACTGTTTTTCACATGGGCAAACCATGTCTCACATCCTCACTGAAACTCACTTTTTCTGTGCCTAGAATCTTGGGGTCCCATTTGGCCTGCCAGATGACAGAGGTGGTATCTGGGCTCTCTGTTGAGGTCTTTGGTCTCATTAATAAAAGAACTTAAGAATAGATTCAAATAGAACCTCAAGGAAAATTTTATTAATGTTTGAAAAAAAAAAAGAAAACAAAACCAGTATAGGCAAGCTGTAAGTCTCTGTAGTTACTTAGAGGAGGAATAAAGGAGAAAGCTATGCTTAATCCAATGTAGAGTTCACAGACTCATGGCGGACAACAGGCCATATGGCAAGGAGGGAGGCTTTGGAGAAAGATTGAGGAAGCCCCAGATGGTGAGGAAATCTAATGTTAAGGAAAGTGTGATTATAAAAGAGCTTGGACTAAGGAGAGGACTAAGGTGAGGTTATACTTTTCTGGACAATTCAGAAACATGGACAGACTCATGAAGCTGCATGGCTATAGATGGACAAGCTAATGCTCTATGAGAAGGGGGAGAACAGTATCTCACTAAAAGAAAAATTATTCTGCCTGCCTCTTTAGTATGACTCAAGGTGAGCCTGCCCACCTAGGGGAGGGTCTTGAGAGGTGACTGACCAGCTCTCCTGGAATATTAGGTGTCCACCCAGGTCAGAGAGTCTATTCTTGATCAGAAACAGCAAGTTTGTAATGGATTTTACTTTTAATCTAACAGCACCTCTAGGCCAATTAACTATGAGAATTGTAACACCATCCTTCTGTTTTTCATGTTTTTTATCCTTTCTCATCTTAGTATAAATTCATCACCATTAAGTATGAAGTAAAACTAAAAATAGGAACACAAGTATTGCCTACTGTGGTCCACCATCTGTGGACCATATGTTTTCCTTGATTTCTTTGCATCTGCATAGGGCCTTCCTAGTTGTAATAATGTACTTGTCTGATGCTATATTGTTCTTTGTTTTGCTTTTTGTTTGTTTGTTTTCCCTAGCCTGGCACCATATTAGCAGTATAAGCCATGCTAAGAGGTCCTTCTGCTCCTGTCTCTGCCTCTTGAGTGTAGGATTAAAGGCTGACATCATTACATCTAGCTTTTCTCCTGATGTGTATAGCATCCCCAGAAGGAAAGAGTGGGTTGTTCCACTGTAATTCTCTAGCATAATGCCTGGTACGTGTAAGAATTGTATGACCAGTTGAATTAAAAAATGCCTTATCTTGGTGTAAAAGGCCTTTTTAAAGGTAGATTTTCAGGGACTGTAGAGGAATTTTAGTCTTGTTAATAAAGTTCAGTGGGGGAATAATACCTGCCTCATTAGCATTTTAATATAACTCCAGAAAGAGCTACATGATCCAAAAGGGCAAGCGATAAATGATCCCAAACCAGTAGATGTGGGATAAGACTTCAGTTTTCTTTACTGCAGTCCAGAACTTTTATATTTTTTTGTATATCTAGTTGGCTACTGCTTATAGATTGTCTTGAGATAAAAATACTAAAATTCTTAGCTTCTTTTATAATTATTTTTAATACATATGTACATATGTTCAGTCATGTAATTCAAATGTACTTAATCTATTATGGAGTTAGCATATCCAGTTCATATAATTACATATAGACAGCTGATTCTTCTACTCAAATTTAATAGATAATCACTAAGATTTAGACATTTGGTTGTGAGCCTAGTCTTTAACGACTGAGCCATCTCTCCAGCGCAACATTTGAAGTATAGAAATAATATCTGGTTTTTGATCTCTAAGAACTCATGTCACAATGAAAGATGCACAGAAGATAAATAAAATATGCCATACAATATATAAAATGGGTCTTTGTGTAATATATAAGGATGCTCACACACGAGGAGCATGTGGACAATGAGCAGCAGCTCAGCTTGGGTGGGGATGACCAAGCAAAGATATCTGAACTGAGCTCACAGTAAGTACCTTTTAATGACTGATGCTAAAAAGCCCACATTACACAACAGACACTTTTCTAAGACATGTCCATGTGGTGACTTATTTCACAGAGACAGCAGGACTAAGGGGGTGGTATGTGAAAACTCAAAAATACATCTCCAACTATTCATTGCCTCTGTTGACATCTCTCTTGAGGGACTGCATAGTGTTCTCTTACCATTCGGATCTGAATGCTCCCCCAGAGGTAAGGACTTGGGTCCTAGCTCGATGCTACTGGGTGATAGTAGGACCTTAAAGAGGTGATGCCTAATGATAGGTCTCAGGCACTCAAAGCAGTGGTGGAACCTAACTTTTCTTCCTTTGCCATTTTGTCTCCCTGTATGTCATGAGGTGAGGAGTTTAACTATACCCTCCAACTCAGATACTCTACGGAAAAGCAATGTGGACAAGCGCTTTTGGTGGAGAATTGTGAAACCGGGAGACAAAATAAATCTTTCATCTTTTAAATCTGAATGTCTTGGATATTTTGGTACAATGGTAGAAAGCTAATTAACATTCATTCCGATAATGAACATGCCTGGTTCATCCCTGCTGGAGACATTTCCCGGCCAACAGCAAGAATTCACTTCTTAGATAACAAATTAGATGCAACTTGTCTGCTTGAAATGATCTTTGACTTCATATTTTCTTGGGCATCCTAAATTTCTGTCCTGACCTATAGAAGCTTGAAGAATGACATTGACATTTTCCCGTTCTCTTCCCCTACCTCCCCTCCACTCCCTCCCCTCCTCTGCTCCTCTCCTCCTCTCCTCTGCTCCTTCTCTCCACTGATCACCACTTTTCACAGATCACCTTCTACACTGTCCAGAATGCTGACCCATGGACGCAAAAAATGTGACACTTGCAAATAATTTCACAGCCCAATATGTTTTGAATATAGTTGAGAATAAAGACATACTTTTGAAGACTTTTACATATGCTAAAGTGTACTATAAAGTCTTGTGTTATTTATAACTTAGCGCAACCTGACCTTGTAAATATCAGTATTTTTCAAGGTGATTCTTTAATGAGTCCACTTTTGTTTTAATTTAAATTAGAAGCAAGCTAGTTTTACATATCAATCCCAGTCCCCGTCTACTTTTAAACTTTGCTTTGGGAAGTACCCGTTCTTAATGAAAAGCCTTGTGAAAAAGTTCAACCTTAAGTCAGGGTCAGAAGGTCAGCAAGCTTCTGACTACTTACATCTTTGAGGGAAAAGATGGGAAGATAGAGTTGATAGGAGATGGTGAACTCTTATCGATACAGTGGGATCTTTGGTACTATCCGTGTTCAGCAACTGCAGTGTTTATCACACTCAAATATGGTTCCAAAGAGCATAATCATATTGCTCTTTTGAGTAAACGATTCCCCAAAGGATTTAGTCGGGGATTTGCTAATATGAGTCTGTGGATGGAAACCTTCCTTGGCAGAAAGTCCCACTAAGATGAGAGAATTTGTAGACTTTTCCATTTCCCAATCAGATAGGGTGTTGTTGTATCAATGGAGACTTGGGTGGTCCTAACAAATACCCATGAATCAAAAATTACACTTGCCAAACGCTAATAGGTCATAAAATTAACACATTATAAATAACAAATTTGTTATATAACAATGTAAATAACAAATATGTGCAATACATGTTATTTCATTGACTTTATCTGTTTACCAGGAAGATTTAAAAGGAATCATAAAACTGCATAGTCTTAGTTCATAAAATAAATCAAAGTGCATAAATGTAAGAATTAGCTTTACGTGAAATGGCTAAAAAAAAAAAAGAGGAAAGAACTGGTCAGTGCTAGTAAGCTTTTGTTCTGGTTTTGTGTTTTATTTGTATCACAACTTTAGGTTGTAAGAAGTGAAATGGACATTCTAGAATAATTTCTCAGTAGTACCCAAAACCTTCATTCGAGAGAATTGTCTACAAAAAACAAACAAACAAGCAAAACCAACCACACAAACCAAACCTTACTTTTACTGCTGACAAATACTTCCCAGAAATTAAAAAATGAAATGAATACAAACTATAAAGCTATTTGAAAGAACACATAGGAAGAAAACACAGCATCTCACCATGAAGTACAGAAAGCATTGTATGAGTAGCCAAAAGCCCACAGTTATCTAGAGAAGAGTCTTAGTAAATTTGCAGGAATTCTTGACTTTAAGGTGCTTAGAGTGAATAGAAGACAAAATTAGATTGGCAAGAGAATACTGGGTATTTGGTTGTGTTTTCAATACCTGACCATATATGCACAAAATAGGGACAACAGCTTCTTCTGCATATTTGGTCATGGGATATTCAAAATTTGGCTCACCTAAGGATGGGATACACATTCTGTCCTGTGACCTTAGCCTGAACTCTCAGGGGTTTTGCTGGAAATATTTCACTCCGTGTGGGACTAGTGATCTGTCCACACTTCAACCATCAGTTGGGCATTGTGACCATGTTCTTTGGTTTCTTTCTTATGAACAAATAGGCTTTTAAAAACTCATAGGAATTATGACCCACACTCGTTTGTGTTTTGTGTTTTGTTCAATCTATTAATTTGTAACTGGAGGGTGTAACTGGTCCCAAATGAAGATCTCTTTTGCCAGGAACAAACAGAACTCCATAAAAATAATTTGAAAAAAAAAAAAAAAAAAAACGTTATGGGTCTGAGTGATAGCATTTGTGTTCAACAGAGAAACTAGTGGGCTATAAGAATAAATCACTTAGTGTAGAGCGGAGGCCTTGTGGGATATTTCCCATCAATATTAGCAAAAAAAAAAAAAAAAAAAAAAAAAAAAAAAAAAGAAAACCTTTTAAAAGTCAAGGCAAAACATGAAAATTGGAGGTACTTAAAGTATTGGGCTTCGTCTATGAAATGATGCCTTCTACTAAAGTTCTATGAGGTATAAGTCAGAAAACATGTGCAAATTGCTTTATTAATTATATCATTTCAAGTGCTAGCGTTTTAAAAACAATAATTCCAGAGGAGTTAAGTGAAAATAGTTCATTAAGGAAAATGAGCTCAGAAAGATTTTGTAGGAGAGTGGAAAGTAAGGCTGTGGAAGAACAGGTTGACATCAGATTTGTACCATGGGGAACTGAGACTCACCCCAATTATTGTGTAAAAACATTGTTGGGCCTAAAGAATCCTGGGTGTGAGGCCTAGTGGAACTTCCTGAGCCTGGCTAAAGTTTGGTGACCTGTCTTTGGCCTGTAATGTCCACGTGGGAGTGACTCAGCAAGGCCTGATGTAAGACTGCCCCCTGCCTAGCTAACTGCTAGCTTAGTGGAATACTATTGGCTTTTCCTCTTCACATCACCTTACCCCATCTTAAGATTCCTACCCTCTACCCCAACCCTATATAAGTCCCTGTTTGATACAATAAGGCAAGTTCTTGCCCTGATCAGGCTCCCTGTCATGTCTGATTGTCCTTGTGGTGGGCAAGGTCTGGGGAACAGGCCCACAGTGTGCTCACCTTTCCTTGGTCCTCTCCTCTGAGGGAGGGATTGTGGAGGGACAAAACATGAGATCTGGACACTGAATCAGCCTATAGATCCTCCGGGCTCACATATCATGCATGTGCTGAGGCTGTCATCTGAGCTAGTCATGTTCCAATAGTTTTGGTCTGATTAAGTTGGCTGTATTCATCAACAAACAAACAACAACAACAAAAACAAAAACCTCTCAGGTTGAGAGAAAGAGCTATGACGGAGTAAATTCTGAGGATAGTAAGTATGATACTCACTGAGGAGCCATGGGAAGGGTTCTGCTGTAATTGGTTAACATAGATACTGACTTGAAAGTGGCTTTAAATACAGTCCTGAGCTTCATCCACGTCTAGCTCCATCATTATATGTCCCAACAATGGAAGAATCAAGCCATATTTCACGTTAATTTCTGTCATTACTTCATAACTATGTTGCTGCATATCTGTGTGCACTTCTACTTTGTTTTAATAAACTGATTTATCTTAATTGAGAGATTGATTGAAAACAAATTATGCTCAAATATCTTATTTGAGGTCAATATTCTTAATTGACAGAGATACAATATACCGCAGCCTAATGACATGAAATTACTATATAGCTTGATATTATGTAAAAGCATTTTATAAATACATGATGTTAAATATTTAACATTTCTTGGTGTGACTTTTGCATCAAAACACATTTAAGGTAAGTATTTTATTTAGTGTTATATATCATTCGCAAGATGTATATTATGGAGTAAACAATGGCATAGCCTCAAAAATGTATGTTAAATTTTAATTCCTAGTGCGTTAAGATACGTGAACTTTGAGAAGTGATTATATTATGAAAATAGGTCCCATGAATGTCTGAATGAAGGTATTTGTGGTTGAACTAAGTGTCCCGTTTATCCTTCTCTCTGCCATGGGAGGACATATCATCTCTCACCTCTGGAAAGACAGTGCTCAGTGCACTGACCTGGAAGCAGACACCATGCTATCCCCAATTACAGGACATTGTGTTATAAGGTGTAAGTAACGTATGAAGCCTGTGATTTATCAATCAAAAAAATAAGAAGTATGCCCTTCTTTTTTCTTTCTTCTTAGCCCCCCTGGTTGAATCAAATCATGATGGATGTGGACAACTACCCAAGCATCAGAGAGAAATGAGATCTATGAACATGACCCTTGCACACACACATTAGGTTGCTTCCGTGCAGACTAGAGTGTGGAAGCAAAAATTCTTCCATGAACTCTTTCATTAGGGCACTAACCCCATTTATGAGAGCTTCACTCTTATGGTCATATTACATACCACCTATCAATGACAAGATATTGGGAGTTAGGATTTCAACGTATAAATTTTCAGTGGGATATGCTATTCAAGTATTTCAGAAATGTACTCCCCCCCCCCCTCAATTTCAGGAGTTTAATTTAAAATTTAGGGAGTCTATTGCTGTGAGGGAATTGACAACTAGTAATCTCCGTTAGGATATTCCTTATAGCCATGCATGTGTTTTTGTTTTTATTGTGTGCATGGAACACACATGTTTTGGTGGTGGTGGTGGTGGTGGTGGTGGTGGTGGTGGTGGTGTGTGTGTGTGTGTGTGTGTGTGTGTGTGTGTGTGTGTGTGTGCACATGCCTGCAAAGAGGTAGAGATCAGAGGAAAACTTGTGAGAGCTAGTTCTCCTTTTGTATCATTTGGGTGCTGGAGATGGAGTTCAGGCTGCCAGGCTTGGTGGAAAGAATCTTAGCCCACTGGCACATCTTACCAGCACAAGACCTTGGGCTTCTGAATGCTGCTCACCTTCCTTCTGTCAGGTTGACTTTGGGGGCAGTGACTCATAAGTTAGAAGATAAGTTGTCTGTATCTCTCCAATAAATCCCATATTTTTCATATTAAATTTTAGCAATGAATAGAATAATCACAAATGATGACCTGCTCCCTCCTGGATGGAAATGTGAGGTTTCTGCTGGGATCACCCTTCAGTTTGCTGAGCTGGCAGCCCCTGCTTGTGATCCCTGTAATGGACTGCTTTTTTTCAGCCGTACTTCCTCAATCCCAACGTTATGCCCTGGGAATTCTTTGTTGCTTGTCTCTGATGTCTGGCCATGGGTGAAGTGGGCATGGGAAAGATCCTGTGGGCAAGGCTTTCCAGCCCTCACAGTTCACATCCTGCTAGGGCAGTTGGAGGTCAGTGTGTTGCTTTAGGCTTTGCAGTTCCCGTCAAAACCAAACTGACTTCCAGAGCTTTGCTTCCGCTCAGTACGATGTGCAAGCAAGCAGACCCAAGCATGGTTCTAGAGATCAGCTGTAAGTCTGAACTCGCTGGTCTGTTGTTTATCTGCCCTTGTGCTCTGTCTGGTCTTCCTCTTACTCTCTCCTTAACCCTGGCTACTTTGAGGTCATCAGGAAAATATAGGCTTGGGTGTGAAGACAGCATTCTTCACCTCATTTACACTCTGGGCTGAGGAGCTCTTGGAAGAAGGTATGTAAGAAGCACTTCACAACATAGGCAGGTTCTTCAGGGTGTCTTCTAATAGCTTTTTACACTTGCGAGCGCAGAAATAAATTGTTTAAACCCTGCGACAATTCAAGTTCGCTGAACTCTCAGTCAACTTAAACGTCTGGTTCAGAACACAGCAGTATGAGGTTTTGCCGAGTCATGTTCTTAACAGGGCCTGGTGTAGAGTAATTGGGTCTAGTCCATGTTTCTCTTTGGTACAACGTGGCAAAATTAGAACTTGAACCATTTAGTTTTTAAATTATACTTTTCATTTTTTTTTTTTAATTTGTCTTTATGTGTGTGTTCCTGCAGAAGGGAGACAGATTTCTTGGCGATATGGTAACAGGCAGTTGTGAGCCAGCCAACATGGGGGGCTGGAAACAAAACCTGAGTCCTCTGTGAAGGCAGCAAGCTCACTCAACCTTTGAAGCATCTCTCCAGTCTGAGATTATAACTTTATTAACATGATATCTATTTACAAGTGACAAATTGACTAAGTATTTAACAATGGAGAAATGATTGCCTATAGTTTTCCAGATCATATTTTTTGGTAGTGTTATTCTCTACCTGACCGCCAAACCATTTTTTTTTTTTGGAGGAAATTAATTATAGTCAAAAAATTCACAAATCTGTGTTAGTTACACTTTGGGTCTGGCTGCTGGTAAACTCAGTAAAGTTGTTGGTGATATAGTTAGGGGAGGACAGGATGGAGTAGTCTAGACTCACAGGCGGCAGCCATGCTTTCCCTGAAGCATTTGCTTGTGGTTGCAGGAAGACATACCTGATCCAGGGTAGTGGCTCTCAGCCTTCCTAATGCAGTGACCCTTTAATACGAGCATAAGATTATTTTTGTTGCTACTTCATAACTGTAATTTTGTTACTGTTATGAGTCATAAGGTTAATATTTTTTTGGAGACAGAGGTTTGATAAAGATACCAAGACTCACGGTTTGTACTCCAGCCCGTGGGTTGTGGGAGGCCAGAACGGAAGCACAGCCTAGGAAGACAAGTTCCTCGCTTGTTTCAGTGCTTGAGATCAACTTCATCACGTGACTTCACTCCTTCGCCCGCCGCCCACCCTGCATGGTGTGGCAATGGCATCTATAGAGAGTCATTTTATTTTGCACTTCCCTTGCTTTTCTCAGGGTAGCAAAATAACTGTAAGATTTCACATGTTAAAATAATAATGATCTACCAAGTTATGAAATAAGGAGGACCCTAAGAAAGACATACATGGTCCCCCCAGAGAAGGCGAAAGGGACAAGATCTCCCGAGCATATTGGGAGCATGGGGGGGGGGAGGGAGTTAGGAGAAAGAGAAGGGGAGAAGGGGAGGGAAGGAGGACACGAGGGAGCAGGAAGACTGAGTCAGGGGAAGAATAGAGGAGAGCAAGAAACGAGATACCATAATAGAGGGAGACATTACAGGCTTTAAGAGAAATCTGGCACTAGGGAAATGTCTGGAGATCTACAAGGATGACCCCAACTAACAATCTAAGCAATAGTGGAGAGGCTACCTTAAATGTCCTTTCCTGATAATGAGATTGACAACTCATCCTAGAGCCTTCATCCAGTAGCTGAAGGAAGCAGAAGCAGACACCCACAGCTAAACACTGAGCTGAACTCCTGGAGTCCAGTTATAGACAGGGAGTAATGATGAACAAAGATGTGAAACCCACAGAAACTGCTGACCTGAACAAGAGAGAGCTTATGGACCCCCAGACTGATAGCTGGGAAACAATCGTAGACCGACCCAGACCCCCTGAACGTGGGTGTCCGTTAGGAGGACTGGGCAGTCTATGGGGCCTCTGGTAGTGGATCAGTATTTATCCCTAGTGTACGAATGGACTTTGGGAGCCCATTCCACATAGAGGGATACTCTCTCAGCCTAGACACATGGGGGAGGGCCTAGGCCCTGCTCCAAATGATGTGACAGACTTTGAAGATCCCCCATGAAAGACCTCATCTTCCCTGAGGAGCAGATGGGGGTTGGTGGTGGTGAGGGGGCAGGGGAGGAGGGGAGGGCGAGGGAATTGGGATTGACATGTAAAACAAGCTTGTTGCAAATTTAAATTAAACAATTATCAAAAAAAAGTTTAAAAAAAAAAAAAACTAGTTTGTGTTCCTCGTGTCCAGCCTGCCCTGTTATCTTCAGAGCAATGCTGAAGTGGGAAGGAAGTGTTGGGCTCTGTCACATGATGACACATCTGAAAGTGTGTTTCTGTCTGTTCTGTAGTGCAGTCTGTGTTGTTGTTTGTCACGCGCATCTGAAATCATAAAGGGTATTTGGCTCACTACAGACTCATAAAATGAAACAAAACCATCATTTTTCTTAGTAAAAAAAATATAAACATATCAGAACACAAAGAGCCATAATTATAGAACAGGCTGTAAAGAACACAAGCACATTAAAATGTGATTGCTAAACAAAACACTCCTAAAAATTTGAACGGTAGGAACCTCAGAATTGATTGGATATGGAGTGCAAAAGGCTAGTATTTCCAACAAAATGCTTTTACTTTTTAATGTAGAAATAAAATTCTGAGTGAGTAAAATACAGGGTGATTTGTCTTCCCAAACATTACTCAAACACACGCCATATCTGACTTCAATTAGGACTTGATATTGTAGTCTATCTTCACAACAAACTCTCCTAGCCATATTTCCTAAGATGGCTGGATATGTTCTTGAGACCTGTACATGTTCTTACCTGGAGGAGTGTATGTACACTTCATTAAAAGTTTTAATAGATTGGCTTCTTACTTGGAGTGAGCACCCCATGCATACCTTTATACAACTTTCCAGATGGGAACTTGTCTTTTTATGAATCTACATCTTCTATGAGTAAGAACTTTCCGAACTCTATGTTGGTATTAATGTGATCAGTGGTGAAACTGCTTTCCAGGACCAGTGGAGCTGGTGTAGGGTGGCCAAAAGACCTCTCACTCGTTGGTGCCATTTGTGTTATCAACTGAGATGTCTTGGTTCTTATCCATGATACCTCTCTGTTCATATGGAACAAATTTTCCAGAACTTTCCTTGGGTTCTCAAAATCCCCCAGAAGATTCAACTTCTGGCACTTTAAGTTGGGTTCTAAGCCAGGAAAGGGAAGCTTCTTAGATTTTTCAGAGGTGTGTTGCCACTGATGTGTATTGTGATGACAGCAAGCCTCAAGGAGCAGCCTAGATTTAAGAAAAGAGAATTAGACTCCATGCTCTTAATGAGATGAGTGTGGAGGGGAGGATCTGCAGATATTTCACTAAAGACAGCTTTATATATTCTGGATCTTTATGCATCAGGGATTTAGGAGCATGAAGAGAGAAATAACGGATATTAGGAGAAAGTAGGTATCTCCACCAGAAGGTTCCTTCACCCAAATTAAGTAGTCTTACTAAAATATTCTTGTATATTCAGAAATTACATTTTTTTTTGGTATAGAATCTATCAAATAAATTCATTAATTAAAGCATGTGAAGCTTGATACCAAGTGTTTTTCTAGTATCTATGGGATGACATGAATGGCTATGGAATTTTGTGTTTACAAATTCTTGGTAGAAAATATCGATGACTATTCTTTAACCAGCTTGTACAGCTCAAACCGTTCTTTCCACTTCAGCATTTTTCTGATGATAATAGGACAGACTAGACAGAAGGGATGGATACTATTTTAGTGGTTTCAGTGGTCCTCTAGGCATTTAAAATCATGGTGTTTTCTCATCATGCTTTTCACAGATATTTCAAGTTTAGACATATGAATCAAGTGCCAGAATTTTCCCAGTGTGATAGTATATGCCTATGATATCAGCACTCAAGACGTTGAGGAGGGATAGCCTGACCTACACACCAAGACCTTATCTCAAAAACCAAAATCAACCAGCTAAACAAATTAGAAAATAAAAGCACCTATCAAATTGCTTTACTTGGAGAAAATAATAGTGTTATAAAAAGTTTTGATGTAACAATTCTCTTGATGTTATCAATAAACTCTTCAGACCACATTTTGTCATTTTGGTAAATCCTCCAAACATATTGGGGAATTTAACTTGTGGACAGATGTGACTCTCAAATACATTCAGGTTGAGTTTTCTGCTTTTAGCAGGGCACTGTCCCAATGTCTGTTTTGATGAATAAATCTTCCTTCAAAGTTGCTTCTCTAACCTTCTTTCTTTATTTTTATTATGCAAACTGTAGCACAAAAAGTAATCCGAAGATTTAGCATTTTTGTCTCATTTATAATGACATTGTAAATTGATTTTCCTCTCCGATTTTGGCTGTCATTTGTTACTTTTAAGCATGATATATTCTTGCGACTGTTATAAATGTAAGCAAGCAAACAAACAGAAAGTGACAGGCTCCTGCTTACCAACTCCACACACACAGATTTAAATTTAATCATCATAACTAATATCTAAACTGAGATTGAATGCCGATATTCAAACCCAAAGCCATAGTTGCCGCAGACAATGATAAGCTCTCAAACCATGACTGTGATTCCAGCTCCACACTCTTTCTTAAGCAAGTGTGTCCTTTCTTTCTGAGTGTCTAGAACTTACTCCCCATCATGAAGACCTAGATGGATTTGAGATGGTGAGTCTACCACCTCCTTTAGTTGACTAGGAGATCTTAAATACTATTTCTAAAATCAGTGTTGTGTTCTAGATAATTGAAAAAAAAATTCTCCCCAAAGTTCAACTTTTTTCTCCCTATAGATTCTTAAAAATCCTTTCTAAGGCAGGAAAAACTAAAAGAGATCATTTTAAGATTTCTTTCTCATGGGAGAAACAAATGAGTTAAAATGACCCCAAAGCATACTATTAACTTGTAGCAACCAATTGGGAATAGGGCTGGTTTTGAAAGTCTCTGTATGGGGTGGATTAGACTAAGCTGAAGATAGCTGCAGTTTCAACTACAAACCAGGACCAAAACAAGCGAGTGTTGGATGGTCCAGCTTGGTTGGGGTGTAGTGCATGCCATGGGCCCTCTGGACTCCATGTCAATAGTTTTGCCGAATATCAGGAGCGGAAATCTGCCTTATGTTTCTAACACAGTACTAAGTGACTGTACTCAAGAGCTGCCCAATATATTTTAGGGGCATTTGGCACAACTCATGTTTTTATTAGCTTTTGGCAGAAACTAGACTTTACTTTGTTATCTTTCCAATGCCAAGTTTGAATTGAAAATGAACATTACATCAGTTTGTTTCTTGGTCCTTGGGAAAAAATCCAACCTTTATGGACAAATTCAACCTGTAGGCCAGAGAAGAGATGGATGGTGTCAGTTAAAAAAAAAATAAGTATCAAGTTTACATATTTAGTTTGGGATACAGTGTTACTCTTGCCAACTCTAGTTACCCACCTTCACAAGCAGGTGTAACATTTAACTTAAAATCTACCTAGGACACTGACAAATGAAGATTGTTGAAAGCATGTGCTTGACCTGCATGTTTGGCAAGATGGGATTATCTTGTGACTGTCAGCCAATTACTCATGAGTGTACTGGTGAGGGAATCTCGGGAAGAAAAACTCCATATAGTGTCCAAAGAGTGGGTCTGCTCCAAGCCTTTGTTACACTGATTTCCATTATTACTCAGGCACTGATTGAACATTAGATACTTGCCACAATAAAGCTCGAAGAGACTATCCCTTCATAGGTTTTGAAATCAGGAGAGGAAAAAAGAAATCACCAGAAAGGTCACATTCTAGATAGCCAAACGAAGTTCAGATGCTCTGAGAAATGGTTCTCATGATTTCCCCGTAATATGGCAGCGTCACAGCAAAGGATGCCGGCATTTCAGTTTCCCTGAGTGAAAAAGGCAGATCAGCAGGCACTGCTTCTGTTTATCAGCACTATACGTTACTGACTCGGTGGTACCACCGAAATCTTTAAAGAGTCTTTAAAGAAAAAAAAATAAAAACTAAAAACAACAAAATCAATTGAACTTTAAAACTGGAGTGGGTTATTTTAATGCGTGTTGTTTTGATTCTTGGGTGTGGTGATGTTTTCTGGATTCTCACATTGGTTTTAATCTAAAACTTTTTTTTTTCCTGTGATGCTAATTTGTTTTTTGTTTTTTTTTTTGTGGGGGGGGCAGGTTTTATATTGAGTCCTTGTGAATGCAGAAGGATTTGCCCCACGAAGCTACAGGTAAAGAGGCAGCATTCAAACATTGAGAAATAACTGGAGTGGTTATCCTCCTAGATTTGATGTATATGGATGTAACTTAGAAAGCTGAGACTTCCAAGGGAATTAATTGTGGATTTGTTTAATACCAGGCCAGATGGCTAGATCCACATGTGTGCCATTTTTAAAAAATCGCTGAGATGCCATGACCAAAACTGACTTATGGATGAAACTACTTCCATTGGCTTGCCGTTCCAAAGGGATGTGAGATCATCATGGTGGGAAGCATGGCAGGAAGCAGCCCAGACAGGAGCAGGAAGCTGGCTGCTCACATTTCCATGTGCTCTCAGGAAGCAGAGACAGGGTACCAGAAGTGAGGCAAGACTATGAACTATTCATCTTGGTCTCCAGTGATCTGCTTCTCCGAGCAAATGTGTCCCTCCTAAAGGTTCCACAGCCCACCCAAGTAGTGCCATCAACAGGGGACCAAGCAAGTGTTCAGATACAGAGGGTACTTCTCACTCAAACCACAACACCTGTTCATCAGATGCTTGAAGTGTTACATTGCATCATCTTTTAGAAGCTCAAGGTCTTGAGGGAGTTACATATTACTTCACACAGCTGTGACAGTTTGCTAAGGGCAGTTTGCTAAGGGGTAGTCACAGGTGGTAGGAACCATATAACTGAGGATGCTTGACCTGTTTGAGGACATTGAAGGAGGCTACCCAGAAGAAAACCACACAGAGACAGGAGTGACTGACAAGTTACAGTGAAATAAAAAAAGTAAAAAAATTCCAGTCCTGGAAAAATCTAGACAGTAAAGATTTACAGTGTACTGGTCAAGTTCCAATAGTGGACACTTTCTTTTCGGTTTTCATTTTTGCCTTGGGGTTGGCCAGCAGGAACTCTTAGTGCATGTTTGTTCTTACTTACTGTTGCCCTTTGGTTCCCATAAACAACTGTCAGGCTTTCCCCTAAAGGTAAATAGGGTTATTAGACACAGATGCGATTCTAACCTAAAGAGTCTGTAAACATTCAAGCGATGATTTGGATTAAAAATCTCTCGGTTTTAGAGGGAAAATATTATCATTAGATTAATAATACTTTCCCAGCTTGCAGAGGAATATCCAGCTCCAACAATCACATCATGGTAATTGTTCACACATTTCAAGCAGACATTATCAACTCCACAAAGATCCTTCAATAGCTAAGCTCCCTTGATGTGATTGCTGGAGAAATTCAGGTTTTGTTTTAGGGCCAAATATTGAATCATTTGAACAAAAGTTAGACGGGGAGACTGAACTTGAACAAAAGTTCAATGGTTTAATGAAAAATGTTATCATCGACTCACATCAAATGTGAAACTTTGTCAGTTACAACATGTGTGGTTATTTTATGCCACATAAATGTTTAAGTAAATTAGAATCTTATCATTTAATTAATAGTATGGTATCAGTTGTAGAATACTTTCCAATATCGGAGAAATCAAAATGTGAAACAGTGCTTGCTATGGTGTGGACAAAGCCTAGCTGTGTCATTTAAGTTTTTACGTGTTAATAATTTGGTCCCCAAGGTTGTGCTGTTGAGAGGAGCCTAGCATTGAAGAGTCAAGGCCTAGAGGAGGTCCTCAGGTCACTGGAATTATGGGGTAGCGCCTGTGTGACGCCTGAGTTCGCATAAAAAAGGCAGACCATGACAAATGGAGGCCATTCTGGCTTCTTCCTGCCTCTCTGGTTCAATATGTACTTGTTTACTTTCTCTGAAACACACACCTGCATTGATGCACTAATGCAGCCAAGAGCTTGCTTTTACCAGAGAGGCTATGCTGAGCTGCCTGGACTTTATTCTCCCCAAACTTCGAGTTAAATAGCCCGCTTCTGTGGGATAACAAAGCCTAGAGGAGGTGCAGTAGATGTCTCCTAACAGCCAGTCTAGATAGATAGTAAGAACATGCACAGTAGATACCTCCTGACAGCCAGCCTGGGTCTGCCAGGCGGCCTCGACAACAGCAGCCGAGTCTGACAAGAGATGATGTGGGCCTTTGGACAGAGACTGAATCACCACAGCAGATACCAGCTCCGGGGACCTCCACCCCAGGGAAGGCTGGGGAGTATGAGACTCACTGCTTCCTGGAGTAAACTGAGCCTGTTGTTTCAGCTCGTTCCCCATGCCCATGTCATTGGCATTGTGCCTGCTTCCCCTGCCCCCAAGGGACCTTCTTCAGGATCCTGCAACACTCTTCCCCCTTACAGACAGCATGAACTCCTATTCTATCCAGTGGCATAGAGCTGACTAATGCAATTATAAGTGTCTCAGAGTTTGAGACTTAGATTTACCAATAACGAGGAATACCACTGCAATGAATTTGATGCTTTTGTTTTCCTGTATGTTGACGAGAACCAGGAAGAAAGCTTATTAATGGAAAATTAGGTTAGAAATTTAAAACATTTGTGTTCCAGATTGTAAATTTTTTGAAGGTTCATAAAAACCAAGTAAAGTTGAGTCTTTTACAACGTACCTTCTAGTCTTTTGAACACATAAAAAGGCCATTGTTTAAGGGTGATTTCCATCACATTAGTTCTGTGAAGAGTGCCTTGTACAGAGAAACACAATGTAGATGCTGAGAGCTAATGTTCCTCCAAGTAGGAACCGATGGAGCTACTGAATTACATTCTCTCTCATCTTCATGTACACCAGGAGACCTTTGTGAATGACAGTAAATGTATGAACATTAAGATTATAGTGTAAGATGAGTGACTGGAGGAAAAAACCCGAGAGAAATTAAGAGGATGGTAAAATAACCAAAAGACAAAAACATGGATGATTTATCTGTCACACAGGAAAAAGCAGTCTGTGGAAATGACTCAGTAGGTAAGACCTTCTACTATGCAAACATGAAGAAATTATTCTAATCTCTAGCTTTAATTTAGAAAGCTAGGCATAGCCATGCTCACATCTGTAACACTGATATGGTGGACAGAGGTAGGAGGTTTGCTGGGGCTTCTTGGGTGCTAGAGATTTGAACTCAGGCCTTCAAGCTGTGTACCTGCTGAGATCTCTCCCCAGTCTCAAGAAATAGGATTCTTAAATTAGAGACAATCAAGGTATACTGTCTACCTCATATGCATCAAGATTCCGACTTTTGCCTACAAGATTAACGAAAAGATGAAATGATTGATGATAACCAGCCTGAGATGTGAAGAGCAGAGGATATTGGCAGGACCTTTATAGAGTATAGCTTAATATTCAATACTTGAACTTATAATGTTGCATCGATTAACAAATGCATTTTCTGACATCAATTAACCTGTGGGATAATCCTGAGCAAGTTTATATGCATATATTCATGAATACAATTAGGAATTTGTAATGAATAGTTGCCTGCTAGGCAAAAATCTAGTAAAAGGTATAGTAAAAGTTTATAAACATACAATTTACAATTACAAAATAAGCATATGTGTTTAATAATTTCCTAAGTGTAAAGCTAGAAGAGCATCATTTGGGAACTCAAAGGCCACCGTATACACGGTCCCTGGCCAGCTGCACTCCTCTCCAGAAGCAGACACTCCTCTGGTTTCTAACATCAAAGGTGAGTTTTGCTTGATATTGGAGTTGCACTAGAGTCATAGAGTGTGTGCTCTTCCACGCCTTTTAATTCCAACATAATATTGTGAGAATTAATCCATAGTGTTATATGTGGCAATAATCACATTTTCATTGCCATGTGTTATATTTCATAACTAGTTGTACCTTATATTATAGAAACACTTAGCCTTTGTGGTGGCTATGAGTGCAACATATAGATCTTTGACTACAAGGATCAAAACCAACCCAGGCTATTATCTGCTGCACATGGTGAGAGTAGGTTTTTCCCCTGCCGGTCTGGACCCACAGCTGTATCAGCCCCAAATAACACACAGAGACACTGTATTAGATATAAAGCTGTTGGCCAGTTACTAGGTTTTTATTAGCTAGCTCAGTCTTAAATATTAACCCATTTCTATCAATCTAAGTATTTCCATGTGGTCTTATCTTACCGGAGAGAGGGCCAGGACCTCTGTTCTCTCAAGTCTCTACAATGTTGACTCCTCCCTACTTCTTCCTCTCTCCTCCTAGTCTCCTGGTCCCGCCTATCTTGCTTTCCTATTGGGCAATAGTGCTTTATTTATTAATCAATACAAGAAACATATTTACAGAATGACATCTCCCATCACTGCATACTCCTAGAAGATTAGGAGATACTGTGATGTCAGCTTGGGTCTCAGTACTCCCAAGATTCCTTGCTTCTTTTACTAGTAGAGATTCAGCTAACATGGGTATTGGGGAGTTTATATAAAACTTGATGTGAAGGCAGGAAGAGCCACACAGCATCATCTTTAGTGAGCTATAATCTCTATGTTAAAGGTGTTGAGGGACTCATAACTATTCTGGAAGAGGTGTGAAGGGATTCTACTGATCATACCAGGTGCTCTACTTCCTGGAAGAGACCAACTTTAAATGATATCTGAATGAATTTCCAGAGATGCCGCTGGAAAGCCAGGCAGGAGGGAATATCAAGAAGATGAGGCTCTGTCCTATATGGTGTATGCATGTATTAAGACAGAGGCCACTATAGCATGCTCTTTCCCACAGAACAATGGTCTAGAAACTCAACAGTTTTGCATAGTGACTTCCACAACTAATGACTGAGTTAGGATCTTTGCTCTGTTTGTTCCTTTTTGGGGGCATGTTTTCACAGGGTCAGACTCTGTACTAAGTTCCCAAAAGGGATAGGGCAATTAAATGCACCTGTGGACATATATAACAACTACCTTCCAGAAGTACATGAACCAGTAAAGAAGGATAAATAATTATAATAACAGGATATTACAAATGAGTTGTTTTATATTTGACCATTTATATTCCTGAATGTTTTGCTTTTTAGAATAGATGATTCATGCCATTTGCCTGAAAATAAGTAGCTGTAATTGAAAACAAAAACAGTCTAATTACATGGTTTAAAAAGATGGGAGCAAAACAGAGACCCACAGTTGTACAATGTGCAGAATGAGAGACCCTGGGACAGAGTCCTTAATGGGATTTCTCCATCAAATTTCTCCACTCCTGTCTTGAGTATGGCTTGTTCCTTCACAGTAGAGGTTTCTGGGAGAAAGTTGTAGATTTAAATGTTAACGTTTAAAACAATTAAAACATTGGTAAGCAACCTATGGCATTATCTTGTTACTTTGGTCTGCTTAGGTAAATAGTTGCTCAGTAGAACTTGTTATTGACACGACCTTAAAAATATCCACATGACTACTTTCTAAACTAACAAATGGGGTCTTCGCCTTGCCAAATAATTGTATAAGATACACCATGTAGAAACTGCAAACACTCACAGAGGCACAGGCATTCCTGAGATAGCCAAGATCAGGTTTGAGACTTTTTCCTTATTTGAAATCAGGTCCAGCTCACAGCAATCTGCAGGGAAGATTTCAGAACAAGCAGGCAGGTTACTGTCTCCACCACCTCATTCCTTGCAGATATAGGTAGCATGAGTTTATAAAGCCCTCTGCTATTGGAATATCCTGAGATGCAAGCAGGTAGAGTGAGTTTATAAAGCCCTCAGCTGTTGGAATATCCCGAGATGCAAACGAGACAAAGAAAGCCCTCCCTTACACAGTGAAACCACCAGTTACAGCAGCAGCTTTGAGGCTACTACAGAATGGCCCTTATTGCTGCATACTAGAAACAGACAACTAACTGTAAAGGAGCTCCTGTGGTCCCTCAGATACCTGCAAGTATGCCGGGTACTTGGCTTATGGTAGTTTCAGAGAAGATCCAGCAGAGTATGAAACTTCAGATAGGACACAGGCGTAAACCACATACATTTCCCAGCTCATTTTAGTTTCTTCTTTCCTGTGAATGTGTTCATCTCTCAAATCCTTTACTTTGGGGCTGGATATATTATGCTGAATATGTTGGTCAGCTGCCTGGACAGCAAAGATGACTATGGAGTCGTCTGCATCTTTATTCAGATCATATTTCTTTCTTTTACTGGATAAGCTCAGATCAGTTAATTGTTCAACGAACAATTTTACCTTCACCATCCACATGATACAAATGTTGCTATTTGTTCTGATCACACACCATGTATTGCTTATTAAAAATATGTGAAAAGATATTTAATTGGTTCTTGGTCGCTGGTATGAAAGGTACAAAATGTTTATGTTTCTCCTTCTGTGGATTTTTGACTGGCTATCAGGAACCATCCTTAGTTCAAAGGTTTACAGTTTTATGTCTACTGGATACAAGCTATAGTCATGTGAGGGGATGGAACATCAGTTGAGAAAATGTCTTTATAAGATCCAGCTGTAGGCTGCCTGTAGGATATTTTCCTAGCTAGAATGTGGATGGTCCTGAGTGTGATATGAAAGCAGGCTGAGCAATGCATGAGGAGCAAGCCAGTGAGCAGCTCCCTCCATGGCCTCTGCTCAACTCCTGTTTCTAGCTTCCTGCCTAGGCTTTCTGCAACATGCTGTGATTCAGGATATGTAACACAGAGAAACCCTTTTCTCCCCATGGTGTTCTATCACCATAATAACCTCACTAATCTATCAGCAATCATAACCCTTACTAACTCTATCAATCAGCAACCATAACCCTTACTAACTCTATCAATCAGCAATAATAACTCTTATTAAGACAGTGGCCATGTTTGGCAAAGTGACAGTTCTTAAAATTTCAGGGTCTCTCCAGGCAGGGGTGGCACACACCTTTAATCCCAGCACTCAGGAGGCAGAGGCAGGCAGATCTCTGTGAGTTTGAGGCCAGCCTGGTCTACAGAGCTAGTTACAGGACAGGTAGGACTGTTACACAGAGAAACCCTGTCTTGAAAAAAAGAATTAGGGTCTCTTACTTACATGACTTGTCACCTACTAGAGATTTAAAACTGAAAGCTGTCTTAGGAAATATTCAGCTCCTTACCTCATTTCCAAGGGAGGGTACAGAAGCCTAGCCAGTCAAAGTGGTTTGGCTAGAGACCAGGCAGAAGCCAGGTGATGTTTCATAGCTCCCTTGTGTCGTGGGCTTTGTCCTCTGGTGACAGATTGCTTCACATCCTGTTAGGCTCAGTTGTGTTTGTGCAACTCCCATAAAAGGCTGCCTAAAATCTAATGCCGGTGTTTTACAGACAAAGATTTCTCTTTGCTTAATGAAAATCATGACAAAGTATGGCCCATTTATTGTGCTGACTTTAAACATGATTTTTTCTTTTTCTTTCTTTTTTCTTTTTTTTTTTTTTACATATTTAAGTAATATTTCTGGGTAATCCTTTCAGATTCTGGGAACTTCAAAATGTTTGGCCAAGACTCAAATGACTGATGCTGTTCTGAAAGTTTGCTTATGAAACAGAAAAAGAACATGGGTAGGTAGTAACCTCCCTTATGTTCATAGCAAAGAGTACCACATACACGTATGCCTAACTAGTGGTAGTGCATGCCTCTAATTCTAATGGACACAGGTTTGCCTAGTTTATATAGGGAGTACCGTGGTAGCCTAGACTACACAGCAAGGCCCGGTCTCAGAAAACTGCAATGAATGATAAACAAATTCTAGCTTTAAAATGTAATGAATTTTGCTAAAAATCTGAAGCACTGATGTTTTCCGCATGGATTAATCTGAGAGAGAATTTAAAGGTAGTGAGGGAGAGGCTCTACCTAGGCATGTAGACCCACAAACTTCTCAGCTGATAAGAATTTCCTGACTAGTCAAATGTTCCTGGTTTTAGAAGCAGTCTTTGGTTCCTTTGAATCCCTGGACGCTCTCACAGTCGCTTTCCACTATATTATCACATTTATTTAAAACAGATCTAGTTGTACACATGCTTCTCTCTGCTTGATACAAAAAAAATTAAAAAATCCCTTCCATTTCTGAAAATATCTGGGTCCCTAATTGTTGGCACATAATTTTGAAAAGTACCATCATTATAAAGGTGTTCTAACTCATAAATCTGAAGATAAAACTGCAACATCTATCGGTATTATTAGGAATGCTTTCCTAGGACTGCATGTTGGGTGGGGGGCAATTATGAAAGTTTCACACAGTCGTGTTTTGATTTCTCCAGGAAAAAGGGATGTTTATAAACATCTGTTACAACAGGGAGCACAGTTCTGTGACCAGTGTATGCATTTCTCAGGGAGAGGCATTGGAATCATGGGATTTACATGCAAGGCTGGGAACATCTTTTCGTTGCCAACAATTGCTCATGAGTTCCGTGAATGACGTTGGTCTTGAGTAGATCAGCGTATTTGCACAGACTGCAACAATTTCTGAATGTTTAAGGTGCTGGAAATCACCTGATGTCCCTACATCCCCCAAGGAACCCTGTTTTCTATGCTTGGGGAAACTCAATTTAGTCTGAGGCTCTCTTGTTCTCTCTGAAGCCACTTCTGAGATATGTGTTCATCAATGGATGCTTCTTCCTTTTTCTTGTGTGTATCTAGAAGTTTCCAAATTGTTACCTTGTAACACACTGTGTGTGTGTGTGTGTGTGTGTGTGTGTGTGTGTGTGTGTATGTGTGTGTGCATTCAGAACTTTCACAGTTTTAATTGCTGTTTAGACTCTGATCTGTTGTCTAGCATGGGGCATGAAGCTATTCGGAGTCTAAACTTAACCTTCTTATAATTGTTAACTAGTCTTGTTGAATGGCCTAAAGTTTAGACGTTTAGACCCTATAGGACAAAGTCTTCAGATTTCTTTTGTTTTGTTTTGTTTTTTTCTTAAGTCCACAGCTTTTCTATTGTCCTCCTCGCCTTCCTGCTCAGTTTTCTCCCTAGCCCTGGCGAGACAGATCTGTATTCACGGAGGTGATCTTCTGGCTATGTGGTATCACTGGGTGGTTGTACAGAATAAATGACAGAGTGAGCCGCTTCCTTATCTGTCGCCTGGCCATCTCGTAGATACCTACCTGCCCATTCACTTTGGTATCGTGTTAGCGCTCTCAAGCAGTCCCTTCTTCTCTGTGTCCAGTGCATTCTCTTTTAATTTTATTTCTCCTTCAATGACCCTTGCAGCAAGCTCGAGCCTGCCATTCCTCTGCAGTGTGCATGCACATTCTTCACTGATGCTCAATCTTGCCCCACATGTCTTCCAATGCTCATCTTTTCTCCATAAACCGAATGCCTCACACTGTTTGAAGGAGCAGCATAGTCTCTCCCTCCATTGTCCGCATCCCCAGTGTGCAGTGGCAGCTATTACAGAATTACTTAGCCCAGGTGTACCACTAAGTCCAGTGGCAGTTTCATACCAGAAGCCATTTTGGTAGAAAGAAGGGTCTATGCTTATGATATTCATGTGCTTTGTGATTTTCATAATGTAGGTGGCATTCAAATCAGATGGGGGGAAGAAGGGGGTAAAGTAGAAACCTAGAGCAACGGAAACTCTCAGGCATCTATAAAGGCCACAGTAGCTAAGCCTCTTAGCAATAGGGGATATACATAGCCTGAACTGGGCAATGCCTGTAACCAGGCAAGCTCCCAATAGAGAGACTGGGGTGCCAACCCAGTCACATAACCTTTGATCTACACTTTGTCCTGCCTACAAGATGTGCTGGGGTAAATAAGTGGCACAGAGATTGTGGGAATGTCCAACCAGTGACTGGTCCAGCCTGAATCCATTCATGAGAGTGAGCCCATCCCTAACACCAGGACTCAGAGGCTGGATGGCCCAGAGGCCCAGGATAGAACCACATATGACTGGAGAAAAAAAAAATAACTCAATGTAATGATGACTAATGCTTTTCTGCTATACTCACAAATTGGTGCCTAGCCCAACTCTCACCAGAGAGACTTCATCCAGCAACTTACTGAAACAGATGCAGAGACTCACAGCCTCCCGTGGAAGAGGAGGAGGAAGGACTATAGGGGCCAGAGGGATCAAGGACACCACAAGAAAAGTCAGAGAATCAACTTATTTGGGTTCGTGGAGGCTCACAGAGACTGCATGGAAACCAGGGATCATGCATGGGATTGACCTCTGCATACATGTTACAAGCGTGTAGCACGGTCTTCTTGTGGAACTCCTAACAGTGGGAGCAGGTGCTGTCTCTGATTTTTTTTTTGGCTGCTTTGGGGACTTGGCTGCCTTCTCCAACCTTAGTGTGAGGGGAAGTGCCTAGTCTTGATATGCCGTGTTTTGTTGGTATCAGTGGGAGACCTGCCCTTTTCTGAATAGAAACAGAGGATGAGTGGATAGAACAAGTAGGCAGAGGAGAGGTGCAGGGAGGGACTGGGAAGAGAGGAGGCAGGGAAACTATGGTTGGGATGTAAAGAACAGTAATAGCAAAAATCATTAAAAACAACAAAGAACGTTGTTTTCTATATGAATAGATTACTGTCATGAAAACAGTGACTGTTCCCCCAAGCTCACTAACCCCCAAGGTAATTCCCATTGTAGGCACACAGATAGAGGAGTCACTGATTGAATGTAGAGTAGTGGAGACCGCCTTTAAGTCTAGAATATTGTGTTATTGTGTTGTGGTTTGCATGTACTCAGCCTAACTGATCTAAGAGGGCGTCGCCCACTGCAAGATGAAACTGTTTTGAACTTGGAGGAGACAATAATGATGATGACGCCAAGTGACCTAGTTTTGCATTTCTAACTTTCCCCCTTCATAGTAAATGCGATAGAAAAGGGTCGGGGTTACAGGCCTTTAGCATTTGTTTGAAAGGAAGGTCTGCAAATAAAAACGGCATCCTTTGTGGTTTTTATTTTTATTTTACATATTGATCCCAGTCCCTTTCTCTCTCTCCCTCCCTCCCTTCCTCCCTCTTTTCCTCTCTCCTACCCTCTCATGCCCCCTCCCACCCTTCCCTCCCACCCAACCCCCCACTCCACATGTAGGGTGATAAAAGGTATCCTTTGTTAACCCACTCCTTTAAAAAAAAGCTGGATATATTTCTTTTGCTCGTATTAATAAACATCTAGTAATGTTGGGCTCTTTCTAGCTGTTGTAAAAGTACATCAAGTTATTGTTTTTGTATGTTTATATGTGTATTTATTTATTTGTTTGTTTTGTACATAACACAACAGTGACATCCTTTTGGTGACACCAAACCTGCAATTCATGACCTTTTCACTAGCTGGCATCCATGCTGTGAAGTGAACTATAAGCTGCTCCATTCAGCCTGCCAGGGATGTGGTTCTTGGCACATGAGCCTTCCCCAGAGTGTCTCTAAGCCTCTTTAACCTCTGGATGCACCCTGCCACCACTGGATGCTTCCGAGTTGAGATATGTATCTACCTTTTTATTTCAATTTGGAGATTTCTTGAACTATAAAATTACATTTTCTTTGGAGCAAATATTTTTGAGTGCACTGAGATGGCAGGGTCATGAAGTCCCCAGGCCTTTCACAGGAAATGAAGAAATGCAAAGGTCATGCAAATATAGCCACAGCAATGTCCTTGCTGATTGGAAAAAACTTAATACCAAACACATTTCAGTTTTAAAGGTGGACAGCCTAGGAAGAGCATATGCATGGATTACTTGCAGGGGTGGGGATGGGGATGTGGTTCAAAAGAAATATCCTTATCGTCGGATATCTGATACTTCCTAAATTAGTAATTGGGTCAAGTCATGAATACCAACAGAACAAAACAAACTTCACGTGTTTGTGTGTGTGTGTGTGTGTGTGTGTGTGTGTGTAAGTGTTGCTGGTATGCTGTTCCTCTAGCTGTAGTAATTTTTGCCATCTGTTCATCCAAAAATGTCGGGGGGGGGGACAGTGGGCTTGTCAGGGTGGTAACTGGGAGAACATTTTCCATTGCCACACATTATTCTAATGTTTAGCACTTTGGTTATCACAGTTTTGCACACAATATTTATTTATATAGTCATACCATTCTTAAAATCACTTGGAAACTGAATTGCAAACAAATAATACTTCTGAAAATTTAAGTTGAGCATGACTATGATTGCTTTTGAGAAATCTATGTTTTGTGATCAAGAGTGTTACTTTTGTTGTTTATTTTGTTGAGCAGACATTTGTTCAGCATTCATTGTGCTCCACATACCATAGTTGTGGGTCTCAATGATACTAGAAGACTGTGCATGGGCCTGCTCTCTAGAAACAGAGGCTATGAAAAGCTGACATACATAAGATGAACTATGTCGTTGCTGTGATAGCCAGCTGGATAAAAGACTATATAGAATTGTTTCAGTAGATCATGAAATAAATGGTAATGTGGGAATGAGGTCCACTAGAAACCCAATACTAGATACCATGTATAAGAGATGGCCAGTTTTTCTCAGAAAATAGACACAGGTTAGCTAGTGGGTAGTGCTGTTTCCAGATGCCTGGTAGTTATGGGTTGCAGCTTTCTTAATTTGAGGTTTAATTTTTTTCACATCAAATATAGTCTTTGTATTTGAGTATTATAGGCAAGAAATAAATGTGTCCTCTACTACTCTTGCCTTATCACAATAATTTAGGTTATAGATCTGTATTTAAACCAGTTCTTCACATTTTTGGTTTTATTTCAGGAAGATTCTATGAACATCAAACTAGTAAACATGGAGTTCTTTTGCCTAGTAGAAATGGAGGCCTGTGAGTATTTGGTTATAGTCTTGTCAGCCGATGACACATAAACTTGCTTATTGTGCATTTCCCACTTAAAGACATAATTTAAAATATACACAGCCAATTAATAATTCATTTCAAAGTTTTTGAGTGATTTATAGTCAATGGCTCCTGAGGCTATTTGCATTTCGATAGATTTGCTTGCCAGCATTCTTATAATGCATGTCAGTTTTACCAGTGTTAAAAATCAGCTCTTCCAAATGATCCTTGTATAAAATAACACATATTTTGGACATTATTCGGTAGCTGCCTAATCTGTACAACCTGCCTTGCTTGTGATTTTAATATTTCTCATGTGTTATCACTCACTGAAAATGCAGATCCAGCAGCACTGGCTAAAACATTCACATTTTCCTGACCTCGGAAAATGTGTCTGTCAATTTCTTCTGCTTTTAGCTTAACGGTACTATGTACTTATTAGCGGTCATTTCCCAGCTCTAAGACCTTCCCTTTTTCCTTTGTTACCTTCCTACCTAGCTTCTTCCTTTCTTCTTTCTTCCTCTTGTCTGCTGTGACAGACTTTGTCAGTTTCCAAGATGTTCTCACAGTATCAGAACTTTTCCCCTTCATTTTACTGTTTTAACTATATTGCTAGTTCGTTGGCATTGAACTCATGGACAGTTGCACTAGAATTTGTTTGAATGAAGCTTTTCCTTTTTTTTTTTTTCCCTCAAGATTTCCTCTAGCCTTCTGCCTTTGGAAACTCTTTGCATGCTTACGTCTTTATATGCCTTGGGATCATTTCTAACTGTGAAGCCGTCAACAAGAAGGGTAAATTCTCAAGGAAAAAAAAAAAAAGTGAGATGGAGATGCGGTAGACTCCCAGACTCCCAATGTGCTTTTGTTTTAATTTGTGTTCAAAGTAAGAAGACACACCTTGGCTAGCGATGTGCTATGTGGGAAAGTTGGAATCTTTCCTTCTCTGTGCTTAAGCAGATTTAAAGAGAACTTGCAAATGCAGGAGGTCCAATGATGGGGAGCATGTAATAAGTAGCTCTGCCTTTTCTGCCTCCTTTTTATGTTCAACAGTTATTAACTACAGGAGCACAATAGGGTAGACTCAGGGACTGCTCCTTGGGGTCCTCTCATGTCATAACCATTGCGTTGTTAAGAACACACAGATCTTTTTCAACTAGAAGTCATATTTTCTAAGCAGATAAATGAAGAGAAGCCAGCTGTGAGTTCTTACACAGTGCTGTTCTCATCTAAATGGATGCTGTATCCTAGCTAAAATTCAGGGTTATCAAGCCTTCTGCTTAGATTTGGAGTTAGAATCCACAAAGAACCACAGCTAGCTAGCTGCTCCTTGCATCTATAAAGAACAGGAACAGAATCTGAAGTCTTGAATAAATCGGTTTCTAAGGACTTCCAGGCCTCCCACCTTTCAAAAATTCAAACAACAGTGAAAACATAAGCGGATTTATCATTTATCTGAGATGAGTGTTGGGAAGGAAACCTTTCTGAGAATTAGAACAGTAGAGCTGAATCATTTGTTGGGCTTGATCTAAATTTGTACTACATGGGTGGTGCAGGCAACATGATCTGAAAAGTCAACCTTAAAGTCCACTCCAAAAATGACCGAAATCCCTCAGATCCCCAGCTAGATCAGGCCCAACTTCCATTTCATAGCCTGGGGCTTTTTGGAGTCCAACAGGATTTTAAAAACCAAGCTGAAGCCAAGCCCACAGGAACAGATTACAGACCTTATGAGAAAACCATCACGAACAACAGTCGGCAGATGCAGTAAACAGATCAACTGATGCCATTGGACTCAAAACAGAGCTCAGTCTGGGATCAAAAGATGAACATGTTTTAAATGAAGAATTCTGAAAAAACATAGCCATGAGTGGTATGGATAGTCTACATGAGCTGGGCTTCCAATCACAGCAAAGGTGTACTGAGTGCTTGCAAATAGGAAAACCAAAGCCTAGTCTTCTGCAGAAGCTGAGTGAAAGCTGAGAAAGTCATATTTGTTTGGAAATGTGATGAGCCCTCTGCATTTGGTTTAATGTGGAGAATGTGTGTCCAAAAACTATAATGGAAATCTTACTTCACGAGGAAAGCAAAGCAATCTGGTCAGGAAATGAAACAAAAATCAGAAAAAGTTCAAACAAGCTAGAGAGGAGCGAGCAAGGGAGACTGTGGGTTGCTGTCTGGGTCTAATAGGAATATGTTGGAAATGTAAGATGTGGGAAATGCTTTCTTCACGAGAGTCCAGTAGTTTAAGACTACATTGCAAGGACACAGGTGTAGAGATGGAAGGGAGAAACTGCTGTTACATTGCAGACCTCATTTCACTGACACATTGCATGTATGCACCAGTGTGCTAAATATGACATCATTAAACTTCTGCCTCCCGGTAGGGCTCCACGTCCATTTATTTCAGCCTCACACACATAGCTTTTGATTTGCAGACACAGGGGACATCTATGTATGAGGCTCAGTGGACTGACTGCAGTCCTAAGCATGGCTTATGCACTAAAAATGAAATTTTAAGCTGGGGATGCCAAATTAGATGACACAGGAAATAGAACTTGTGATCACCGTTGTAGGGATGAGGAGAAAGATGCCCAAGGTCTCTGTCAATTAGGTGAAGGAAAAGCACAGTATGGATGACGGTGGCTATCACGAGGTTTGTTCGTACATGAGAGTCATTATCTCTTGAAAAGATCCGTAGCAGACGGAAGTGGGTACACAGTGTGATGGCTAATCTTTGTTGTCAACTTGACACATTTGGAGGGGGGAAATAATTGGAGAGTGACCACCATCAGATTGGTCTGTAGGGCATTTTATAGATGGCTCATTTTATTATGTAGAAGGGCCCAGCCCTCTGCTGTCAATGCCACCCCTGATCAGGTGGGGCATAACTCTACAAGAAAAGCAGCTGAGCAATCCAGGAGGAGAATCCCAATAAGCAGTATCCCTCCAGGGTTACGCCTTCAAACCCTGCATTGAATTCCTGCTTTGGCTTCCTGAAGATAGACTGTGACCTACAAACCAAACAAACCCTCTCCTTTCCATATTCCTTTTAATTAGTGTTTTTATCACAACGATTGAGAAACTAACTAGAACACAAAATAAGAAATGAAAAAAGTAGAAGTTACACCATGTGGTTACTCTAGCTGACTTCTTTACCAAAGTGACTTTATGTCAGGTAACATATTAAAAAAAAACTTTATATATATATATATATATATATATATATATATATATAATATTTTAAATATATTATTATTATATATTTTAAATAATGCATTTTCACTTTCAAATTAGGTGATAGGAAGTTAGTCCGTATTCTGAACCCAAAATAAAACCCCCTGAAATAGACATTTTTGGTATTGTAAAGTAAGATATAGGTTTTATGTTTCTTATAAAGGATTATATTCTCATTGTAGGAAATTTACACAACATTCAAGAGCAAGAAGTATCAAAAGACACACATGCCCAGAGGCAGGCACTGAGTATTACACACATCCTTCCATAACGTTCTCTGTACACAGTGTCCTAATATGACTGTTGTACAATCTGGTTTTATGTACCTTTTAAGTACTGTGGCCATAGTTGTTATCGATAAACATAAATATTCATCATTTCTCCACTTTTTAAACATCTATGAAAATCAAAAGGCCTCAGTGTTCACTTTTTGTCTCGGCGTATGTTCATTGTACTTAGTCACAGTTTTCATACGACGCCTTTCAAATATATGTGCACTGTGACCTCTTCAGCACTCATTTCCTACCTTTATTTTAGACCTTATCCCAGTAATCATCTTCCCAGCCTTCCTTGTGCTTTTATGACATAGACACATGAACCCTAAACATAAAATGAAGCATATATATCTTTACACGTTTACAATACATTTTGATTATTTTCACTCAACTCCTACTCTCTAACCTTCCTCAGACCTCTTGTCTCAAAGTCTCTCTTCCAACTTCATGGCCCATTTCTGTTCTTAGCTGCCCAAGTCTAACTAGTGCTATCTCAGTGAACATGGTGCCGGGTTATCCACTGAGCCATGGGCAACCTCTGTAGCTACGGACATACAAAACATTTAGAATATACCTAACCAAAGAAACAAAATCCTTTGCAATGAAAACTTACAGACATTGAACAAGGAAATCGAGGATGATGCTAGAAGACTGGCAAGACAGCGGAACTGGCCTTGTGGTTACATATTCATTTAGTCCGTTTTAACACGTAAAGTTTTTACTCCTACTTCAATTATAATGGGTTATTTAGGTGGGTTCAATTTCAATGGATAATTTTTCTGAGTAATGTAATATTTCAGAACTTGAAGTATGCCTTTCCTATCCCTTCTGACTTCAAAAGTTTGAGTCACTAGTCCTCTTGTTCAGGAAGGCAATAGAGACACCATGGAGTGGACTCTGGCTAGTACAAAGAGGAGGGTCAGCAGAGAGGAAAAATTTCTTCACACTTCCAGATAAAATAATGGTCAAGCAAGGTCTTTGACTTATCCTCACACAGATGGATTAACTGACAAAAGCCCACGTCACCCCTAAGGACTTCAACTGACTCTCACAGCAAAGGGAGTTATTAATTTTGGACACGTACATGATCTTATACACCAAAATGAAAGTGCAATCTGGATAATATGATCAGTATATATGCTTTCCTTAACAGTCTTCAAATGATGTATTTAACCATATGACATCTTATTTGGGCAGCTATTTCTTCTCATGAGTAACTCTCTTCCTATTTTTGACACAGTTTCTAGCAGAGTTCTTCTCACAGCTGAATATGATGTACTGTGTCCTAACCATCATGTTTCCTGATTAAGGGATGTCTAGTTGTCACGCCAACAAATGGAACCTGTGTTTCACTCAGGTTTGACCCATATTGTCCACCTCTATTGGATGTTACAGCTGATACATGTGTGTGTAACTCTTGTTGGTAAGACACTGCCAGTATGCCTTCCTCAGAAATCTTATCAAACGTTTCTGGTACACAGTTCAGCCAGTTTCAAAATTATACCTCACCTTATTAAACCAAACTGACGTTAACCATAATGTTGAGGGACTTTCCTCATTGACCTTGTCTTATGGTATTACCCATGAAGTTATAGCAGAAGAAAGTCAAATGCTGACTTCTAAACTTAAATTGACAGGTGAAAGGCCCAGGCTCCTTGAACTCTTGAACAAAACAATTGGTACCCTCCACAGTGAACATCTTATAGACAGACGATGGTGAAATTGTTGGCTCACTGATGCTTATGACAAAGCCTGCCAAGGATCCTTAGGATGGTTTTCTTGGCTGTTCTCTTTCTCTAATAAGGGCAAAACTGCCTCTGCCATCTTTTCAACTATGTTCTCCATAGAATTATAATACTACTAACAGTCTTATTTTTTATGTGTGTCACAGATGCTACCCTACTGGTACAACAGTCTCCAAAAATGCACACCATAACCAAATGGCTCTGGATCATCCCCACTGGTTAAGTTTTATCATGGCCCTACAGATAGACCCTCCTCTGAGACTCTGAGTCCTGCTCCCCATCGTGGAGTCTTTGTCAGCTCAAAGAAGCTAAGAGCACTTGTCACCCCAAACCTCATGACAGATGTTAGGGTGACCTCTGAGGGTGGTGAGAAACTAGGAGTTAGTCAGACTCCCTGTTAGTCAGATAGGGAGAGGGAACATGGCTAGTAAGACATTCGGTTTTTCTCCAGGATGGCCAGCTTCTTCTTCACCCTCCTGCTAAGCGGTTTTGTACCAGCAGCCCCCTACCTGCTCAACAAGTTCAAGACCAGATCAGGAAGTGCTATGCAACTGTTGAAGACCAATCAAGCGTCCTATCTGCTTTCAAACGGACAACCCTTAAGTAGGAAGGAAGGCTCTTCAGGGACCAGAGTTTTCAATGCCCTGGTGCTGTCTCTCTTTTGCAGAAAGTTTTTAGTTCCCCGTTGTAGCTCCCTCACTCCTGGTAAACTTGTAGCTACTCCCAGTGTATGCTTCCTCACTCCCAGTAAACACCTTTCTTCAACTGGGGAAAAAGTAAATAAACAAACAAAAGTGCCCAGTGATAACCATCTGTTATTTGATAGGTTTATCTTTATATGTAACTTGGCCTTTCATGAAACTTTAAGTTCCCTCTTTAGTCTGTGTTTTTAGTATTTTAACTGTAATGTTTGCCAGGAGTTTCTTCTTGGTTTATTGTGTTGCTTGTTTGTGATTTTTTGTGATGTGACTTGGACACTTGGATTTAGGCTCTTGGTTATCTGTCTGTGGGAGTTTTAGAACACCAGGCCACAGGCTCAAGGTGTGCTGAAGGACTAGGTAGCTTTCAGGAGTGGTGGGGAAGACTGAGGCTGAGGGAATGGAGATGTAGGACAGGCGTTCTTAAAATATCCAGATCCTGGTCTAGAATGAGAAAGACCATAGGAAGCAGTAGGACTTCTGGAAAACATGGACACTGGACTGGATATTGGGATGGGCAGGATCTGGGATGTGGTCCAGCATACCTTTTAGTATTCAGGGCCAGGACTATGGGTAGGGGGAGTTTTGAAATCCAGGGCTGGTTTAGGGCAACTGCATGGAGTGGTCGAGGCACACAGGAATGGAGACTGGACCCAAAATATACTTTAAAGCATTCTGAACGTATCATCTTATTCAGTTTTCCCATTGGTTCTATGAAATAACAAATACTCTAATGCTTGGGCTAATGAGAGTGGCCCACTTGCAGGCTGGCTACCAGATTCAATGTGATTTCAATGTGGTGTTTCTTAAGGATATCATCATTAGGCTCAACTTTGCGTTAAATATGGATCAAGAGAGTGAACACAAAAGAATGAGACATTGAAATAAACTTTTGGTAGAGATTGTTCAACTAGCAAAACTGAGCATAGTCTTGAATTCTCTCACGTTCCTAAACTATAACACATTCTATTCAGTTCTAGTGGACTCACTCCTACCCAATATACATGGCCCTAGAAGAATTGGATGGGGATGGATAGAGGATGGATTTGATCAAATACATACTATGTATGTATATGAAATTCTCAAACAATAAAAAATAAAGTTGAAGTTCTTGGCTCAAAAGTAGGATGATATTAGAATTAATTAGGCTTTGCTCAGATGCTTGATTTTAGTTAAATTTTTAGGTCTTTTTCTTCCAATGTGGATGACAATATGTGAGGAGAAAAAGAAAAGACATTGACATGGGGCCAAATAAATTCCACTTAGTTTTGTGTTCTTTTTAATCTGCAATTTATCATCATGGTTTCTTGGGAAGAGATCAAGTCCCACAAATTATATTCTGCTGGAGACTTTTCTCACAGAATGTTCCCTTCTATAGCTTTGTTACTCTTTGCTATGATCCAAACTGCATGCGTATATCGCAAGTCCTCATTTGTATGACACGTTCGCCGTTCGTCTGCTTAGCTTTGTGACCGCCGTCATCTGTTCCTGTGATTCATAGCTAAATGAGTAATTAGAAAGCAATGGTTTTATTACAATTTTTACAGCTTCTTTTTAAGAGAAAGACAGCATTCAAAGAAACTCTTCTCCACCATTCTCCCAGGCAGAGCGAGTGGAATAGCAGCCAAAATCAAAGGCAGAAGTTGGCCTTCTGCCTGTGACTCGGTGGATCTGCTAAGCCATCCTGAGGAAAACCAGATTCCGACCGAATCAAACAGGGAAGCAGCAAGTTCAGAAAACTGTGTTCTTGGTTTGGTAAAAGTCCACGAGAGCTGGCTCTGTCCATAAATGGGTTGAAAGCAATCGCAGTTTGGAACACTCAGGAGTGCTGTAGGCAGTTTTAATCATTCTTGTTGAAAACTCCCAGTGGAGACAAGGAAGGAGGAGAAACACAGTGTGCATGCACAGGGACCTCTTGAAGAGCCCTGCCGAGAAATGTTATAAATTTTGGTTTTGTATTGTATTACATACATCTTATCATTTTTATATCAAATATGGCTTTTTGTATCATAGAAACTATACAGTGAAGTGCATTGGCCATGCCTGAAGCTTCACAATGCATCACACACACTGATTTTTGATAGAAAACTCATCACTTTATGAAACAAAAACCCAGAGAAAAGGTTCCTTTGCCCTTTTCTCTTCATTCTGTGGCTACTCCTCCTGCCAGAGCCAAAGACCAAATTCTTGCTGGGAACCAGTGCTGTGCAGATTCTACATGAGCTATGTGTGAACACATATTCATTTCCTTTCTATTACTTCAATGACTTCCTAGAGGCCAGATATCCCCTGATCCTCTGTGGGGAGTACAATTATATTTTCAGCATCTGGAGCTGGAAGGAGAAAAAGTTTTATGCCTTCAAGCAGGCAGATAACTTTGATTTTTCTGTGTGAATTGTGGAAAAGGGAAGGATCTATTTAGAAACTTGCCTGTCAACAGGATGCACCTTCGAATAGCTTAGATTTTGTAATCAGATATTACAACTGTTCACACACTTTGTGTATAAGTTCATATGCTTGGAAAGCATAAGTGAAATCGAGATTTATGAATTTCTCACAATGCATTGAAAGGCATTTGCAGAATATCCAGTGAAGTGATGTGCAATTGCAGGATGTGGCCATCTTCTATTAGCAGGTGTGTCTTACTCATTATAAAAGCCCAACATAAGAAGGAATCATTCCCGTTTATTCTGTAATCAATTGAGATTTTTTATTTCTTATAAACGAATGGTCTGAGCGTTACATTAAAGACATAAGAAATCTAGTACTTCTGTGGAGTAAGTATCGCAGAGGAAAAGGTCAAGGAAAATAAATTATTTTGCCTCCTTAAAGCATAGTTTTATGATGAAAGCCAGCTGGTCAGTCTTTTTTTTTTTTTTCAGAATAAATGACCACCCAACCTGCAAAGATATCTCTCTAGGCAATTACCAAGTCAGACATCTTAACTGAGCGCGTCTCTAAGCCAGCTGGCAGGTTGCATATCAAGAACTGCTTCACCTGCATTTCCAGACATTTCTGAACTAATATCCCACTTGAAACTAAAGCATCATGTGCCTTCCCTCATGTTGAAATGAGAGGTGGTTACAGTGCTACTCTTTTTAGTGTCACAGAGTCCAGTGGAAGGTCAGCCTGACCTTCGACTTTGCTAGAACATGCTTGTCAAGTGATTATTCTATTGCAGTGAGGGAGATTAATTTCCTTTTGGTATAACGATACCATTTTCCCAGCAGCCTTGGGAATAGTCTGTTTTGAAGGTGCTATCTAGAGCTAATACTTTATAACATATATATATATATTTACATATATTTACATATATATATATATATACACACACACACATATATATGTGTGTGTGTGTTTTGTAAATAATTCAGCAGATAAGTGAAAAAGTAAAGACTAAGATGAGAAATTTTATTAATAATCCTATTATCTGAAGAAGGCCAGTGTCCACTTACATTGGGGACAACTCAAAGGAAATGTTAAAGTGAAAAACCTTCCTTCTTATAAGCCATCACCTGCATTATGTTTCGGTAATTGATCTTAAATATGTCTGCTAAAATAGCATAATAACAAGCCTTACAAGTGTAATGTTAAAATTAAATGTGCCAGATTGTAATTCTAGATATGAAACTCAGCAAAAGTGAACAAAAGGTCACCCGTGACAAGGAATTATACAGTGTTTGGAGAATTTTGTGTTAATTTGTCTGTTTTGTTCTGTGAAATACCAATAATTTTGAACTGGTTGTGTGCAGTCACTGTGCAGTTTTGAAGGAAACAGGACCATCAACACTCATTTCTCACAGCTTTACATTTCCTTAGAGTATAAATAAAGTGTATAGATTTCAGTAGGCTGGATAGCTAGTTACAATGGGGAGGTACATAAGCCTTGGTTGTTTGTTTCAGCTTATCCTTGAGTGAGCTGGCCATAGTATTAAGAACTCTACAGAAGCAGTGAAATTGTGTTTAGTCCTCCAGTTATTTTCTTTACTGATAACGGAAAAGATGTAGACATTTCTTCCTTAAGTTTCAAACTTTTCATAGCACTAAGTTTTAGTTAGGACTTCTAAATGTTTTAGGAATAACTTAAAGGTATTAGCGATTCTCATAATCCATAAATTCTGTACTTGTACATTTACCTCCTCACTAAAGTTAACTCATAGCTGAGTTGCATGACATTTTTTTTTGGGGGGGGAGAGGAGGAGTAATGAAATGCCTATTTATCACAGATAGAAAGTCCACTAAAATAGCAAAGGTAGTTCCATCTAAACCCAGCCTGTGAAACCAAAGGGTTTATTGGGGATTACTTATAAAAGTATGGGGGGCTCAAAGGCAACTGAAGTAACAAAAGCTTCCCCATATTGCAAATTTGGGGGGGCGCTGCTCCACTGTTGAGGAGTTCCAACCTCCAGTCAGCCTTCTACCTCCTAGATTCTCTAGCTACTCAGATGTACCTGACTCATGGTGCTTCTGCAACAGACTTTCAGACCACACTAACCTCTTCCAGAATTAAATTTCTTCTATGTTAATAAAGCTCTTTCCATGAGCTTTTACAAACTTTTACTCGTTGCTCATTGAATTTTTGTCTTCTTACATGTCAGGGTTGCCTGAAAGTCACTAGGGAAGGCGCTGTGTAGGAAATACCTTATATCCTTCCAGTGATCTTTTATTCATCTGGTATACAAATTCACTTTCCCCTAAATCTTGCCGTGAGAATTAGTCATTTCCTCCTTGCATTTCCATGTCTGCATACTAACATATGATAAACATATTTTTTATCTTAATATACTGTTTTTCTTCCCAAGGAAGCATGATGCTTAATCTTCATGGCCAACCTGATTGGATTCAGAATCACAAGGGAAACTGAGACCCAGCCTTAAGTGTGTGTTTGTAAGGGCATTCCAAGGAAACTGACTGATAAAAGGCCCACATGGACACAAGTGACACTCTGTCTTAGGATGAGATCCTGGGCATTATCACCCCTCTTTCTTTGTTTCTTGACTCTGTGATGTGACTAGGCTAGATATTAACAGCTTGGTCACCATGACCCTAATTACCCTTTGTGCATCCCTTGCCTTGACGAAGTGACACTATGAAAAACTCTTACCTTGAAGAAATTGTGCAGCCTACAGCATGGACTGGAGAAAACCATGGAGATACAGTGGAGAAAACCATGGAGATACAATAGAGAAAACCATGGAAATAAAGAAGAGAAAACCATGGAGATACAGTGGAGAAAACCGTGGAGATACAGGTGCATGGAAGATTGGCTTGGCAGTCATTATGTGATGGCTGAAACATGTCCTTGGGCTTGATCTGTGTAGAGAAACATGAGAAGTAAGAATTGTAGCTGTATATATAGAACATTTGGAGTCCATGGATGATTATGAATGTGTGTTTTGTGACATAAGAGAAATGATTAAGGTGGAGAGGGGGCAATGGGAATTGGACATGTCTACAAACTGTGAAACCATTATTTGTTTTTAATTGCAACGCTGAACAATAAGACAACGAAAACATGCAAGAGAACTGTGTATCCTTTGGCTACAGGAAATGAAGAGAATTCCTGGGTTAAGTACATTTCAATTATCTAACAGCCAACACTTTCTTCATTACCCAAATTTCTTTATCCATTGAATCTGCCTTTTGGGGCACTGAAATTTCATTATAAGGGCATTTCATAATCAACTAGGTTAAAAAAAATATGAAATCATACTGCTGTACTATGATTGGGAGAAATAAGAGATGTGTATGCATGCATGTGCATGTACGTATATATGTACTTACAGATGTATGTTGGGTCCTTAAAACAATATGCCTACTAAATATGTCAGTTTTAATAACCACTTCTTTCTTAGAGTTGGCTGCTCTTTATTCTCATAATGCTTATGACATGTTGTCATTACTTACTCTGCCTTTTAGACAACCAAACAGGGAAATAGAGAATCTTGAATGAGATCATCCCAGGGTTCAACAGCTGAATCAGCGTGAGAACTAGTGGCCCCTAACCCCCTCCCTTTGCCCTACATCTTCTAAATCCTAACATCCCACAAGGAAAACAGGTATTTCAATGTTGAAATTTTCTTCTTAACTTGAAGTCATTCTGTTTTCCCCAAAGCATCAAACAATTTTATTTTGATCTTTCCAATGACGTTTATGTATTTACAGTTCTTCTTCTGCTGAAACAGCAGTGGAGAGTCTTTGAAGTGAAGGCTGATGTGTATATTGGCAGAACTGAAGATGAACAGTGCCAGAAGACTCCCCAAAAGATTAAACTGTTAACCACAAATACATGGTTTCAGTTGAGAAGATTTATGCGTTGCTGACCATTGCAGCTAACATAGGCCCCGAGGAACTCAAACTTTGGGACCAGGCAGGCCAATAATCTGTATTTGTAGAAATATAGCTTAATTTATAGGATGGATGCAGTGACATTGCAGACTTTTCAATGTCAAACAGTTAATAAAGAAGTCACACAGTGTTCTGCTGGCTCCTAGCCTTAAACTTCTTTTTGGCACTTCCAAGGTTTTCAACTCTCAGATACACTGACTCCCAGCATTCAACCCATCTGCTTTCTTGTGGTTTATGGACTAAAATATGGTGTTTCTAAAACATGCTCCTTATGGACATAATTACACTTGAGAACTCTTTAAGCAGCCACTTGAAATATTAGATAATGGAAATAGAGATAAAGCTTGGCATGGAGGACCAGGATAATTATTAGGAGGTAATCAGAATGGCCAGAATCTAAGTCCCTATTACAGCTCAGTCCCAGAAGGGTGCATCACAATTCTCTACTGACACTAACTACCTGCTGTTTGAAGAGGTCTAAGGCATTTGAACTTCTAAATAAACAGGTATAAATTATGGGTTCTGTGACCTTCTCAGGAAAACACTATGTTTACAAATATAGTTTCAACATGAAGACTACAAATCAAGAGTACCAGCCTAATGAAGTAATACAATACAAGCTTTTTGTGTCCTCCCTGCATCGGATGTAGCCTTTCCTGCCTTATCAATGTGCATCTAGAAAGCCTTATTTTCCTGCTGTGCTCAGAAATGTTTCAGGAATTTTAATACATAGGCATGATTAAATAAATCACTTTCTAGTGCTTGGACTCAATCTCTAGTAACCCTGCTGTTCCTGAGTCCAGTGACTTAATTTCTCAAATATCCAATCTTTGATTAGCCTTTCAAGGTCCTATTCTAGAATCATCCACAGTCACCTCATTAGAATAACCAAACACCCATTACTCTGAAACGTTCAAGGGCTTTGGAGCTGTGTGCCAGGAACCTGAGACAGAAAGACTAGACAAGCTCATTGCGTCATTAGCTTCATTATCTTAGTTAAGGTTTTAAAGGAATATTTTGAGAGGATTATCTTTCTGCCCTTCTTTTAAGATGAATTAAAAACAAAGATCAGAAATGTGACTTTGCACCCAAGGCATTCTTCAAGAGCATGGGAGAAACAAGGTTGGGTCAGCAGAGTCTGCTTCATAGCTCCCCTTAAAGAAAGCCAGGTGGACAAGAACAGTGAACTCACTCTGAGAGGTAAGCATGCCTATACTTACTTATTAGCTTCTTCCTGGTGATTTGTAGGGTTTATGTTGGGAGATGACATTCTGTAAATATGTTTCTCTTATTGGTTAGTGAATAAAGCCCTGTTGGCAAATAGGAAGACAAGATAGGCAGGACTAAGAGACAAGGAGGATTCTGGGAGGGGTAGTAAAGAGGAGTCAAGATGTAGGCCCTGGGAGGAATAAGAGATCCTTTCTCTCTCTCTCTCTCTCTCTCTCTCTCTCTGGCAAGACCATGTGGAAATACTTAGATTGATAGAAATGAGTTAATAGCTAAGACAGAGCTAGCTAATAAGAAACGGTAGTAACAGGCCAACAACTTTATAGCTAATCCAGCATCTTTGTGTGTTATTTGGGGCTGATGTGAGCAAGAAAACAGCTCATAACAGGTTTAGGAAAAAAAAAAAAAAAGCTCCACACAAAGCCCACTAATGGTAGATAAACTCTCCTCAAATGAACAAGCAAATCTGAATAAAGCCAGACTTGTCAGCTTCAAGCAACTGTTCTTACTAGGTACTAGACAAAGCAGGCTTGTGTGAATTATTCACTGTGCATTGTTGGTAAGTGGGTAGAAATGAATGACTCTGGGATCCATCATAGGAAGCCAGATATAGGCACTGAATATGGAGGGCTAGTGGTGGAGGATGTTCCCATGTCTCTGGATGGAGAAGAAACAGGTATTTGAATTCTACTGCAAGAGCCTTCCCTATGTGTATGACAGTAGGCTGGGAATACCCCTTTCTTCACTCTGCATGCCTTTCAGTCATGAAGGTTGGCAATGTCCTCACATTGTCTGGAAGCGATTATCCAGGAGCTCGTTCATTGCTGTCAAAAGTAGTTACTGTGTTGTGACTGCTTTTTTTCCACTTCATATAGATCCTTTGATATTCTGGGAGTGGTTGCTACTCCTCATGGCTTTCACCAACATTGCCATGGGAATCTGGAGCTTGGGTCATCTGAATGACCAGAGGTTTGGAGCTATCCATCGGAGCCTGGTGATCTCATAGGTGTGTACACAAAGAAAACAATGACTTCCCTTCTCCCATAATTTATCAGTAACCAATAGTTCATCAGAGGATGAAAGCATTTCTCTATTCCATGATTGACATCTTACTCATATTTATATGGTTATATGATTTCAGGGATGATCAGTTGGTGTTAGTAGGTCCTGTAGTATTGTAGGTTAATTGTAGACAGCCACAGCTGCTGGGAAGTCATGATCATGATGTCTATGCCATACCTAGATGACAGTATTTCACTGTCCTTCTTTCTGTCTTCTGGCTCTTATATTCCTTTTAACCCCTCTTCTATGACAATTTATCTAAACAACTGAGTGAGTTTGCCCCTATGTCCTATGACCTCTTCAGGCATGGATCTTGGGCCAGTTTTACAATATCAGCTCTGAATTCATGCTTTTAGAGGGGATCCACAAATCCAATTTTAAAAAAATCAGGTTGTCACCCCAAGAAAAGTTGACACTATTATACTTGTGGGGATATTTACTAACAGGTTGGTGTTAGGTCTCAAAGAAACCTACCTTTTATCCTCAATGATGGGCCAGGATGTTAGTACTCAAAGGAACCCAAGGAAACTCAAAGTGGGAAAAATCTAAGTACCTGTGACTTCAACCAACACTTCTCACCTGCCCTGTAGCCCAAACCTCTTCCCTCCAGGGGCTGGGTTTCTGCTACCCTTCCCCCAATTCTGATGTTATATAACCTGAGCGATTTAGTCAGATGGTCTCCTGACTTCACACTTAGCCTCTTTGCTTTATCTGTCTTGATCTACTCAGCTCCCTTTCATCTCCCTCAGCAACCCCCCCTTCCTGGTATGGCCAAGTTCAGTCTGCTGGCCATGTTCAGTCTAGATCCTTCTACAAGCATCTCTCTGTTCCTCCTTCATATCTACAATAAACCTTCTCCTTAACCATACCTTGGATCAATAATGTCCTCATTTTTTTTTTCCATTCAGTTGATATTGTAGATCATAATCTTCATAGCTTGGTAAGACTGTCAATGTTTTCCTTTTGTCATTGAATTCTCCTAAGTAGTTGATGTTTGTTCATCACTACTGTTAATCCTTTCAGTCCCATGAGAGCCTGACTGCACTTTGTCCAACTGTGGATAGTGAGAACAAAAGCTCAGCAAGGTCAAGTAACTCGCTAGGGTTGACATAGCTGGTATCTGCTACACCTGGGTCTGGGTTGGAAACTGGAGCATCTGTTTGTACTTCACTTTACAATTCTTTCTTCTTTCATCTTTGCAACTGATTTGCTAATTTAGACGATCACATGGTTTTTTTTTTAAACATTATATTAGTTACCATATAGCTTTCCTAATACCTCCGCCAATTCATTTTCTGAAATGCAGTGCAATGCTCTTCTAGTTATAACATCCTTTGATAGCTTCTCACATGACATCATGGCCTTGGGGCTTCCTCTCATCCCATTTCTCCGCACTCACTATTCAAGACTTCCTGAGCTGCTAAATTCCAGCAATGTTTTATTTCCAGATTTATGTTTACTTTAGTTAAACCTCTTTACTTAGTGACCAAACACCCACCCAGATCGACAGTACAATGACTTGTTGTTAAACTGTTTGTTCATATGTTGATGTAATCTCAGACTTACAGAAAAATTGCAAGAAGAATGCAGAGAATTCCCCTGCTCCTTTCGCTGGGCTTCTGGTGTTAAGAGTGGAACTTGACATGTTTGCCTCCTATGGCAGGAAGAGGAGTGGATGGGGGAGGGGCAGATGGGCTGTGGTGGGAGGGGTCAGGATTGGGAGGACAGAAGGAAGGTGAAACTGAGGCCAGTAGGTAACACAAATGAAAAATATTTAATAAAACAAAGTTAAGACGTTATTAATTTTTCTTTTTCTCTTTCTTTTCAGCAAAACTGGGTTATTTAAGCGGACATAAATAGGTGGAAACACAGTTAACAATCCAAAATGTTTTTTACTGTTGCGAATTGATAATTTTATTGCAGTCTCCTTTGGGAAAAAAAAAAAGTCTCAAAATTTAATTTTCTTTGCTTCAAAGGAAGTTAAATGTCATGGCATCTATTAAACATTAATTAAATAAAAGATAATTAGTGGGATTATCATTATTACATGGAGCATTAGGTTGTTCTAGAAGAAGACAACTTAGCTAGAAATACTTTAATTTTTCTAAAGCAGTGCAGATGATAGTCAGGGAGAAAAAAAAAACAATTAAAACATTTAAAATGACTCTGATAACAAAAGGGGTCAAGACCAGGCTGGAGAAACCCACAGAGACAGCTGACCTGAACAAGGAGGAGCTCATGGACCCCCAGACTGATAGCTGGGAAATCAGCATTGTACCGATTCAGACCCCCTGAACATGGGTCTCAGTTAGAAGGCCTGGGCAGACTAAGGGACCTCTGACAGTGGAATCAGGATGTATCCCTGTTGCATAAAAGGACTTCGGGAGCACATTCCCCATGGAGGGATACTCCCTTAGCCTAGAGACAGAAGGGAGGGCCTAGTCCCTGCTCCAATGACTTGACAGATTGATGATCCCTCCTGGAAGGCATCACCCTCCCTGTGCAGTGGGGGTGGGTGGGAGGGGGGTCAGGGGTTATTGGAGGGAGGGAGAAGGAACTGGGATGGATATGTAAAATAAGAAAAAATAAAATATTATTTCTTAAAAAAATAAAATGACTATATCAGGGATTATAGCTTTAAAAAATTGTTTGGAATCACACACTTCTGTAATTATCTTCTTTTATTAAAGTAATATAATCTGAGCCCAGTAACCCCCACCAGTCAGAGGCACATACCTTTAATCCTAGCACTGGGGAGGCAGAGCCAGGTGGATCTCTGAGTTCATGGCCAGCCTAGTCTACAGATTGAGTTCCCAGAACAGCTACTTAGAGAAATTCCTGTTTCCAAAAACCGAAAGTGAAAAAAAGAAAAGGAAAGGAAACATGTCTGCAACTATAATGTGAGCCCAGGTTGTTAGTACTCAAGCATCTGTGCTGGCCAGCCCTTGGGGTCCTGACAGGACACGCCCTCAGCTGCAGCCACTGAGTGCATCACCTGTGCACATTCACTGTGTTCCCTTTTAAAGGGCCCCGCCCACCTCCCACCCTCCTCTCTCTCTGTCTCTCCACCACTCCCGCCTCTTCTCTCTTCTGCTGTTTCTGTCCCCCGAGGCAAGGTTCCCTTCTCCCCGCCCCTTTTCCTACTCCCTTTCCCCTAATAAAAAACCCTCCACGAACTCTTGATGTACTTATCTAAAGTTATCTTATTTTGCGAGTCTTGTAACTTTGTGAGCTTCCTGAGACTTGTGAGTTCCCATGGCTTTTATAGTCTTATGAGGATCCCACCTGCTTCAAGCATCGAGTGTTTGAACATGGAAGAAATAGCTACATCTTAAGTAGCTACTGATCGGGTATTATAAGAATGCCTTCACTTTATTCCAGCAGTTCTCAAACAGCTGGTCATGATTCATTTTTGGGGGGTCACACATCAGATGTCCTGCATATCAGATATTTACACAATGATTCCTAACATAGGCAAGATTATAGTTATGAAGTAGCAATGAAATAATTTTGTGGCTGGGGTCACCACAACACGAGGGTGTATGAAAGGGTCACATAATTAGGAAGGGTCAAGAACTATTGTATTAGACTTTGTGTTTTCTCAAGGTTTCAGTAGGGATAGCAGTTTATTGATAAAATATATATATATATATATATATATATATATATATATATATATATATATTCCTCAACATAGCATTACTGTTGTTAATGACTTGGGTCCTACCTGAGCTATTTATTTCTTTTTATATTTTAAAATCATTTCCTTTTTCCTACTTACTACGTGTTCTCCTCAGAAGGAAATCATTGGACTTATTAACTGGTGAGATGTTGCTTTCTTTTTTCTCTCTGGCATATTTATTTGCAAAAATTATGAATTCTTATAAATTTGCTAATAGACTATTTACTTATAACAGTATAGACTTGTTGATACTTACTAAACCCTTGGGTTAAAACTCAGTAGTATTTCTTTAATTTTGCTGTTGAGGTTATTATAGCTTTGCCCAATGGGGAGTCTTCCAGTTGATATATCTGATACTTTGGAATACACCACCCAAAGAAACATAAGGAACTTAAGAAATCATTTTCTTTCTAACCTTCTGGTACTATACAGTTCTGTGGACAATCTTTTACACTTCTCACCACAGACCTTGAACTGGCTGTTACTCCAAGAATCCCTGTTTCTTTTTAGCTAAAGAATGTATTAGAAATGAACATCTTGGTATTGAGTATTCTTTGTTGAACTTTAATAACCTGCACCAAGCAACTGCTGGCTCAAGTATACAAGGAATAAAAGAAAGTGGATCTGTCTTAATGCAACGCAGGCTGGGAGCCTATCGTGTGTGCCAAGTGTCTCTCTGCTCATTTTCCGTGTTTTCTGGTTGGTCATTTGTTGTTGGTGGTTGATTCCTCTAGCCAGAAGCTTATGCCTTCTTTACCTGAAATCTAAATTTTACTTGTAGGGCAAGGCAAGAGGAGGTTAAAAATTTTAAAAATTTCCTTTTTTTTTTTTTGTCTTGTTTTAACCAATGCATTAGAAGTAGATGAGAAATACAGCCAAGACAATAAATGCAAAGAGTTGAGATTCAATATCAAGGGAATGATCCAAAGAAGGTGGGTCACAGAAGAACTATGAAATTGAAGTGGAAAATAGAAATTTTAAGGCATAAAGATGAAATACCAGAATTGAAAAGAGACATAATTTGTTCAACTGATATTTTAGAAAAAGGTTGGAAGGGAGGGACAAATAGGAAAACAGAAGGATCAGATGTTAAAATATGGTCAAAATGAGTCAATTAGGGACATTTTGAAAAACATCTTTGAGAAACTCTGCAGTTGGAACTGTCTTCAGCAATGCAGAATTACTTGTCTGGTTGACCTACCAGTTTTAGGAATGAGCAAGGAAAATCAAGATGGTAGATGGCTGGGGTGGACAGCATTCAGATTTGCAGGCAAGGCTGCCACATGGTTTGTGGACAGATTTTGTTCTTTGGATGTAATGATATTGGAAACAGTCTTGAGAAGCAAACATTTTAATAGAAGGCTGTATCCACTGGATTTGGATAATGACATTGTATTTTCTTCTCAAGCACTGTTTCATTGTAGGCGTCCAGAGTAGGCTTCTTCATAGGGATTACTGGTGTTCTTCAGTAAGAAATGAGCTCAATGAAGAGATTCTACTTCAAATCTAACTACACGGAAATCTTAAAGACTTAAGGAAAAGGCAATTCTATATATGCCATACGTGACAAATAGAGTCTTAATTCGGAAATTAAAATACAGCTTCAAGAAATCGGCTTTCATTTATGTTTCACAATAACCAACAGAACCAGAAAGTTGATGTGAGCTGTTGTGTGTGGCAGAGAGGAAATTGTTAACATATAAATATATTGACTCCTCCCTGTCCTCAATTGGATTTTGTGGCTCCTTTGCCATCTACTTTAGTCCCTGCCATGTTTAAAGGTAAAAAGAAGATGAAAATGGCAAGGGATTTGGTGGATCTTACTGCTGCAATTAAAATAGAGCCCTGCTAAATAAACTTGCAAAGTGCATCCATTCCTGCTCCGGGACACACTGGGTTCTTCGGGAGTTTGCTATGGGATTCCCTAGTCTTTATTTTCTCTTGTGAACAACTTCATAGCTCCTAGAGTATCTGCAGGCAATACTCAGCATCTGCTTGCTGAGGCCTTTCCCCATAATCCTCCTGGACAGCAAAATGTCGGCTGTGTTCTGATATTTCCTTTCCTGTTCGGAAATAGTCACTCATTCCATGCTTTGGGCTGGAAATAGAAGTCATTCCCTGAGCAGCATTAGCTGTGACCACTGTGAATGCCAGCCTCTCTCTCTCTCTCCCTCTCTCTCTCTCTGTCATTTATCCTGGGAACCAGTATCACCTAATCATGTCCCCGTCTTTGACTTTTTAAAACTCAGATGTTCCTAGGAAGGCTTTCACTAGAATTGGGATGACAAGACTAGGACTTATTTCTACTCCACTTTGGGGGCCTGAGAAAGATTCACACAGACAATGGCTTGGCTCCTCCTTCTACAATGAATTTGTTAAAGGTATTTATGCTCTGAAACACGAGTGGGGCAGTCTGTGTGGTTGCTGCCAGGGCCCACATTTACTGCGCCTGGGTCTTACGGAGCCACCTGCTCACCAAAGCGGTGATCCTCTCCCCTCATTCCCCTCATTAGGTTACCAGACACATTTTGGAGTAGGTACCTCCTGCTGACTGAACTGAATTCTGTGTACTCTCTGCAATGGAGGCCATAAAAATAAGGACAGGGCAGTTTTACTTTCTGTAGTAGGAGGAAGGGCCTGTCTCACCAAGACTCATAAAGTAAGAAATTTACCATGTGTATAAAGAGGGTGTAGCTATGTAGCAGACGTGAAAACAAATGACCAAGAGGGTTCGTGTTTGTTTAGGACTGGCAGAAAATGCCAAAGTCACCTACTTAGGCGGCTCTCTCTTCCCATTGAAATTGCCCCCTGCAGAGAACCTTCAGAAGTTTCTTCACCATCTTTACTTGAATTTTCAAAAGGGAGAAGTTTTCCCACCAGAAGGTAGCAATGCCAAATCTTCTGTGGTTTGTCTGACAAATTTTATGATTTCCAGTTCATGGAATCACCTCATTTTGGTTTCCTTCGCTACACAGTTTGTCTTTATCTAGAGGCATCATAGCGTAGAAATGTCCAGCTTTTGATATAGTGCCCCTGTTCAAGTTCAATGTACCCACGTGGACTGGCGGGCTCATAGACTACTTATTCCATTAGCTGAACCTGAGATTGTTTTGACTCCTTCATGACACTGTAGCATAACTGTGCCTTGCATTGAGCCAAACCAGTTAGACATTTTCACAAGGACTGCCGTCCGAGTCAGCCCTCCTATTGTGCCTTCAAACTCATTTATTTATTAATTGAAGCTGTTACATTTATCTCTCTGGTGTTTCTGCTTAGTTTTAGCTCAGCAGTCTGACTTTGAGATATTTTGTAAGTTAGGATTTCTGGGATTGTGCCACCTGTTACTTTGTATGGTGTAGCTTCTATAGTTCCTATGCAAATGACTGATAAGCTGTTGAGTAGGTAATGACTGAGTTAAAGAACTGTGGCATTTCATTAACTTGATGCATCAAGGTTGACCCTCGGTCTTTGAAGAACATTTTCAATTTTTCTGCTCTTCTCAAGCCATCTTAAAGCATCAGTGGCTATCAGTCTGGGGATCACAGTCCTTAGTCGGGCTCACAGGGAATGGACTTGTCTGCTTTTGTTCTTCAGTGTCCTCTGGGGATGTTCGAGAACATCGGGTTTTACTGAAGGTTTTAGGGTCTGGTCCACTGTTTCCGCTAACTCTGCTTCCTGAGTATAGGTGCAATGTGACTAGCCTGCTACTATGCCTTCTTCACCATAATGGAATGTATTCCTTTTAACTGTAAGCCACAACAGACTTTTCCTTCATTAAATAGTTTTTTTTTTCCTTTTTTGTCAAGTATTTTGTCATGGGTATGACACAAGTAACCAATATAAAATACAATGCTTATTGTACAATGATAATCATTTTGCCCATATTACGTTATACATACAATATTGCATTAGCTCACTAGAGAAAGGACTTGGTTTGTATACTACAGAAAAACAAAACAAAACAAAAGTCAGCAGTGCTACTTGGTTAAGAAAGCTAAAAATCATGGGCATTTACATTGTTCTCATATTATTTTTTTTATCATTCCTGGGAGGATTTTCCTTCAATGGCAGGGTTTTCTCACTGAAACAACAAGGGTAATAATGCTGGCACCTTGCTTAATTATTTCTAGTGAATTCATTCTTGCAAGGCAAAGTCAGTGAGGTAGAAAAGTGACTGCCACCATCAAAGTACGTTAAGTTATGCCAAGAAGAAAAACCGTTACCTCATAAGAAAGGTATGGTCTTTGTGTTCACTGGCCATCGTCCCTCAGAATAATCCAGTGGAATGCATGTGATTTCTCTAGGTACTAACACACTGAACTCACATTCTGAACTTCGGATGGAGACATTAGGGAACAAGGTCAGTCACTTTGAAAGCAATGGCAGTTTTGATTATCCAACAAATAGATGTAACAGGAGGTGTCATGGAGATTCATAAAGAAGTCTAGAATACAAGGGGAAATCCACTGCCTTGGCAAACATTTTACTTTGCTAATGGTCTAGTTCTTATCAAATTGCCCCACAAGTGTAGATAAAATAATATCATGCCAATTCTTTCTTCTCAAATATGAAAAGCTGAACAAAGACTTTTAACTGGTTCTCAAAAATTATTTCCTTTCATACTTCCTGGTCTAGGTAGTTGAAAAGGGTCTAATCAAGCTTCGGTAGGGATAATGCCTAATTGTAATTTGCATTGCAACTGAAGACAATGGTGAATTCATAACCTTTTATTTGAGACACATGCTTGGGTGATGTCACCACAATTGCTATTGCTGAAATCAATTTTATATTGTGGACATGTAAATCATGATTCCATGTTGTTGGAAAACTGAACTACTGGAGAAAATATCTTTTCATACTCATTAAATGAAAGAATACTGTGTTTGTTTTGATAGCAACTAGCATAGACATCCATTGTAATTGAGTCTCATAGACTATTACTTTAACATAATTGATTGGTCCAGTGGAAGAGGGATAAAACCCAATTCCATACAGCAATTGAATTAACTATTATAAAAATTGAACGGACTTGCCCATTTTTTTCCATTGTGTGGATGTTTTACAAAATTGAAAACAACAGTCAAGGGAGACACAGGACATAGCATGAAGGAGTATAAGTTAATGATGGAATGGAGCTTATTCTTTTGGAATCCAGGCAACCGAACATCATTTGCCTTGGAATTACACCGCAGTGATGACACCTAAGTCGCGGTGGGTGCTAGGAGAGATGCCTGACTGCACAAACTAGCATTACCTCTTCAGCTTTCTGGTTGGGTAAGTCTGAGAGCTTTATCCAAACCAACAGCAACACCAATGTTAAGCTCCTGTTATGAGCTAAGTTCCCTGCTAGGTTATTTGTGGGTGTGATTACATTTTATCCTCATGACTACAGTTTGGTGAATATTATTCTCCAAATGTTAAAGATAAGGAAGTTATGGGTCAAAAGGTTAAATCCCCTGCCCATGTTAACAACTGCTAAATAACAGAATTAAGACAACACTAGCTCTTTTTGGCTGCTATATTCTCTGTTACAACATATTTTTGTACACATAAGTTCTATTATTGGTATCTATATGAATATTGATATATATACATAGAAAATCTCAATATACATACAGACGTATATGTACAAATATGTCTATTTTTATGTTTATGCATATGTATTCTGTTATGATGAATATTTTGACTGTACCTAAGAAGGATGGCCATTGCAACTCTTATATTAACTCTCGCTATGATCTTTTTATATCTTTGGCTTTTAGTTTCTTCATGTTTTCAAGATTGGAACAACTTGTCACCAAATAATGTTTAAAAGTATTTGGGATTCTTGGCTTAGAGTAGTTGTCAAGTTACCAAACAAGGCAAGGGCAAGGAAAAACACACTGCAGGAGAGAGAAAAGTTTCCAAAAGTTGAGCAAAGGGGTCCAGGAAGTTGTGCCTGGCTCCCCAGGCATTGCAGTTTTTGATAGCAAGGAAAGGGCATGTGTGATTCATCCGTTTTGATGTGCACATTTAATACAAACAGTCCCTGGTGGCGAAGAAGCTCTTTCTCTTTCCATCCCTCTACCAAACTTTTCAGGGCCGTGGTGAAAACTTTGCAAATGGTAAATAAGACCCAGATGGTCAACTTGAAAATAAATCACCCTGTTGCTAATGAAATGCAAGGAAGATGTGCAAAATGCATTATCTGCCACCACGATGCGTCCTAGTCATTGGTGAGAACAGTAGACAGAGAACACTGGGGTGCTGGTTTCTAGAAGCCAGGCGTTTGGACAGCTCTCAATGACCCTTTCTCTGACTGAGATGAAACCCAGTCACAGGGGCCTGGGAAAGTGTCATGTGTAGTTGGTTCTAATGCACTTTCCTGTAAGATTCTTTTGCCAGCCTAAAGTTTCTCTCTTTTCTTCCCTCCCGCACCCAGTCTGTGTAAGCACCCTGTGGCTAGAAGGCCACACAGTCTGAGCCAAAAAGTATTTTCAATAGAAATGCCAGGAAAATGCTGTTTCTCATGGCATCCAAAAAAGCAAACAGAGCAGGAGCCAACTTCGTGGGAATCTCAAACCTAGACCTCCAGAAAATGATGGTAAATGGCCCACGAGTGTACTAAGAAGAACAGTCCTGCTTTCCAAGAGGAAGGCTTTGAGATGAGATGACCTCTCGCCTCCTGTCACATCCTTTTTTTTTTTTTTTTTTTTTTTTTTTTAATGTGACTACCTCTGGGAGAGCTCATCAGAAGGAGCACTGTCTGAGGAAGTTGTGAGTTGTTTTGATCTTTTTGATCGAAGTGCAGTTGCCGGCTGTGACTTAAAGATGAGGCGCGCACCGCTGGAGACCCAGGCGCGCACCCCTTTCTCTCCTCCCAGCAGAGTGTCTGCATCATATTGTCACATGCGATCCTTCTGTTTTCATAGGAAAGGCCTACTCCGTTTTTCTTCCCGGTAACTCAGGGCATGCCCCACGGTTGACAAAACCTCAGATTCCAGAGACTGGCCATCACACAGGTGACGTCAATGCGCTTCCGAGCACCTGCGTGAACAGTTACTAAGTATGGAGTTGGGCTCCTTGTGTAGCTATAGAGATTTTCACACTGGGGAGAGGGTTCTGGGAGAGAAGCTCACCAGGGCGTTCAAAGAGACAAACTGGATATGTATGTTTAGCCTGGGTCCCAGCCTGACTTAAGAGAAAGCAAGCTCAACACCAGTGTTTGCCTTTCTTTGCTTCCTAACTGTGGATGCAATGTCGTCTCATGTTCTCCTATCATTTGTCCCTTCAGGAATAGACCTCCTCCTCGAACTGTGAGCCTCAATAAACCCCTCCTTCTGAAGTTGCTTTTGTCAGATATTTTGTCAAAGTAAAGAGGAAACGAAAATAACAGAACAAATGCACAACTGTATGTGTATATATGTGTACGTGTGTGTGTGTGTGTGTGTATGTGTGTGTGTGTGTGTGTACATGTGTACTTAGATAATGATTCATGTTTGGTTTTTTGATCCGTGAACATCTGAAATGGAGTGGTGAGAAGTAAGCTTGAGCAAGGACCTTGGGACCTGCTCTAAGTTAAAGACATCAATGATAGGACTGAAATCATAGTATGAGTCAGACACAACACATTCCAAAGAATCTACTAGCCATCATTGACACGCAAAACTATATCAAACATCCTCACGGAAAAGCTGTAATATGTGATGTTGGTTGGGGAGAGCTGGGTAGCAGGGAACAATTCTGAAGGAGTTCTAATTATATAAGACACATTGATCATGATGTATTATTATATTTAAGAAATATATCTACTGTTCTTCACACTGCATTTAAAGGTTTATAAGAAATATGCATTCAGCTCTGCTAAAGATCCTAGTCAAAAAGGTACTTCCAAATTTGAATAAAATCTAGCTACTGAATTCTGTAGCTAGATTTCCCATTGATTGGAAACATTTACACACATACACACAGTGATATAAGAGTGTGGGCATATATGCAAGTGTGTATGTATGTTCATATATGTGTGCATTTATCATCTACCTACCTACCTACCTATATCCCTATTTACATATATATATTATCTATTCTATCTATATATATTATTTATCTGTCATCTATCTATCATCCTTCCATTTATCTTACCTAGGCATGCTCATAGAGACAGGGAGAAAAAAACTTACCGGCATTGGCTCATGTGATCAGTTTGGGAGGCCAAGAACTCACATTGCCAGTCATTTTCAGAACAGGGAGCTACAGTGACCAAGGGAATGGACAGATTGAAAGTAAGAACTGCAGGCTGAAACTCTGGTACAGTGATGCTCACATAGCATCCAGAGAACTCAATTTCTCATTTAGAAGATAGACTTCTCTCCCTTTCTAGTCTTCCTTCAAAACCCATCCATATGAATGACATCTCCCATCATATGTCTCTCCCAAATTCTCTCTTTCAAATTCATCACTCGTTTCCATCCATTGCTACATAGAGATTCAAAATTGTCTTTGAAAGATTATTCTACTAGAGCTAAGATATCCAGTAACCTAATCACATTCACAACTCAAAAAATATGAAGAAGTAAAAGGAACCTTAGGGAATGTACTAATATATAAACGACAGAAGCAATAATGAATTCAATATACACAGATCACGAAAACTAGAAGTTTCAGATTTTGCTGTTTGTTAAATCCAGTACTGTGCACTACTTGAACTTATTGGCTAAACAAAGTTGGTGTATTTGAACAAAATGGAAAACTTAGAAATTAAAAAAGGGAAGAAAATGGTAAAAGATATGGAAAACAATTATGACAGAGATATAAAATATATTTACCGCTAAAGACATGGCCTAAAGTGTATCCCAAATACAGACGAAACAAAATTAACATTTAAATATAATAGAATATTAATTATGTTGACAAAGTTTAACATGTTTTTAATACACTACTTACCAAGGAAAAACAAAACTGTTCATTTGGTTTATTGATTAATAGCTAGATGAAAAGTGCCACAGAAAGCTCAGCAAGTGCATCTGATAAGTTGGGTTACTGGCTATAAAAAGAATATTTGAAGGTTTCCCAGCAAGCTGAGAAATAAGAAAGCAAGTAATTCTATTGTGCAAGCAACAATTATACGAATTATGAATTGTATAACCAAGAAAATCATGGTAAACTTTATAGATTTGTTATAGTCAGAACATCCCTTCTGATTATAGACGACATGGCCACTTCATACAAGGCCAGTGTGACAGAATGCCATTTCAAACTTTCTGGGAAGCAGTTTGGCAGTGAGTACGCTATAAGAAATTTAAACTTTTTGTCTATTTATAGAGTTCTTCCATGTCTCAGAGTCCACTATAAAGAAGTATTCTGAAATATAGATACATTGTTTTGCCAAATTTGTTTTCAACGTCCTCAACAATTGAGAAGTTATTAAGATATGATATCTCCAAGTGGTAGTATATTAGTCAGAAATTAAAATAATATTTACAAAGGTATTTTAGTGATATGAGAAGGATGCAATATATTATATAAAACTGAGACTGGATAGCTGGGCAGAATGCTAGAGGAGAAAAAGGAATGGGAAGTGCATGGAAGTGAGAGGCTAGGCTAGGAGAGAGATTTTTAATATTTATCTTCATACCTTTGTTTTCATTTGTTTTTATAGCTATCTGCATTTTATTAATGCTCTATAGATATTTGTATTTCAAATGAGAAAAATAAATTGCTTTGCAAGACACATTTTCTCTCAAATATGAAGTATTGATTTTAAGATTTTTTTTCACTATGGCTAACTAAACCATCCTCAAATATTTTCAAATTAGGTTACTTGTCCTGTGACATATGAAGGTAAGGTAATCACACTCACTGCTTTGTCTTTGTCTTAGAGTCTTACTGAGTATTAGTGTAACTGTAGAATGGGCACTTGGTAGCTGTGGTAATTATCAAGAGACATGTCATCGTAAGGACAAACTTTGGAGAGAGAGTTTGCAGCCATGTTGTGGTCTGAGTTAGATGAATCTTTAAAGTGAAGATTAAATCTTGCACAAAGATTCTGAAAGTCATCAATGTATTCCCTGGTGTTCTTAGCCTAGAGAAGACTATCCATAAATTTCTCTCATCTATAAGTTGACTGTGCATCCTATATTGGGTTAATTAATTCACTTTTGGCAGAGTTATTAAAAGCGCACCCTTGCCACCGGAATGGGCTCTGCTTGGATGGCAATTCACAGCACATTCTCCTTCTGTGGTCTACAAAGTTTATGCTATCAAATGCCCCCATCCACAGACTAATTTACTTATGCCTCTACCCCTTCCTATGTAACACTCCTACTGATCAAAAGAATATCTCTTCATATTGTGTGAATTTTTCTGGGAGAGTGCCAATTCTATGTGCCATGTATGACGGAGAAACAGTATGATACCGTGAGATATCTACCTGCCTGCCTCTATTGCACTGACCACGCCCATCGGGTGCGGGTACTACTTGGGGGGACTAGGACTGGTATCCCTGACCCCAGCTGGCTCTCTTACTTCCTGGTCGGAGACAGACAGCATCCGCAGGCATCCTTGGAACAGGAACCTATGGCGGTCATCTGTTTCTGGTGTAACTGATTTCTCCCCAATAAACACCCATCAGCTGATATTGTGCCCTGGAATCTTATTTCCCATGCATTATCATGATGACAATCATGAGCAGGGGACAGTTATTTCCTTCCCCATTATCTTTCATTGGTTTTCTTCCTTGTCAGTCTTCATTATCTCCTTCCTCGCCATCCTTCATTAGTCTTAGAGAAAGATATGCGAAGTTTGAGGCTGAAATGGAAACAAGTTGTTTGTGGTCCCTGAATACGCTCATGAAAATGTTGCGCTGCTCGGGATACAGCTTGCTCATAAATGGTTACTGCCCAAGCATAAGAACTTAATTTACAACCACAAAACACAGAATCTCAGAAATGGGGAGGCAGAAACAGACAGAGCCCTAGCACTCACTGACAATGCAGTCTAGCCAAAATGGTGAGTTCTAGCCCCGTGAGAGACTCTGCCTCAATACAAAACAAAGTTAAGCTGAACCAGCAAAACCTACCCTGGACAGTTTCCCTAGGAATTAAGGAATTGAGGTTGATTTTTGGCTTCTTTATGCATGAGCATGCGTGTATGTGAATGTCCCCACACTCAATCACACATATGAACACATGTGTACATACAAGTGCACACACAAACATACAATATGAATTTAATGCAGTATCATCAAGGCCAGATGGAAGATTTCTTACCAGGAACCCATAGAGTTAGGTTGTACCAAGTTCTCAGCAGAGTTGAAAGTATGGGAAGAAGGCAGACTTGTGGCGAGGCTGACAAAGGAAAGGACTGATTTTTGCAGCTGGCATTCAGGAGACAGGTGTTCAGTCTCAAAGCTCACAGTGAGGTTGTGGGTTTGGAACCTAGGTAAGCTTCTGAGAGTACAGGGATGGACCAGTGATGGAAGGAGACATGCAACTGACAGGACAAAGTAAAGAGGCAGTGTGGGATACTCCAAGTAATTCTGATGCAGGTAGACAGGAAAGAAACAGGGAGTGGAATTCAGCCAGAGGGAGAACATAAATGCATGGAACATAAATAAGAACAACCTGGGCTCAAAGCAGTTCTTCGTCCCTTAGGGGAAGTGAGCTTTTTCTCTTAGGAGTACAAAGCCAGGACTGTGCTTTGGGTCCTAAAAGGAGTAGAGATATCACCTGGGATCTTGAGACGTAAGGACAAAGCTGGTAACTGGAAGTCACCATCATGGCAACCCATTCCATACAAAATGTGAGAAAATGTGAGGTTTCTTGCATGGTTAATGCTCACATCTACAAAGCTTCATGGCCCATAGATACTACTGAAATGATGATCCTAGCAAAGGGATGTGGCTGCAAAAGAAGCAAAGGCAGCAAGGGATTTATTGTGTAAGTAGAAGGGACAATAAGCGCTCTAGGAGCTCCAAGATATAGGGACATATACGGCAGCAACCTCTCTCACCTAAAACTGAACGTTCACTCGTTGGGATGCCACACAATCATTTTCAGTTGCACATTCCCTTGCCTAGTCAAGCAAAGCATTACTTGCATAGAGTACAAAGGAGAGAATCCCAGGCCTTTTCACAGTATTGTCATAATTGTTCTCAAGCACAAAATTGGGAGATAGAATAAAGTAAACAATGTTTTTCTGAACAGATGTGTTATACTACTCTGCCTGGGAACAGCTGATACACGCATGGGTCTGGTCTAAAACCCATTTCAAAAATAATATTATTGTTGGATTAAAGACTCTGGTGATTTACACCTAACATTTGCCCTTAACTCTGATTACAAGCCAAAGTCTAGTAACAAATAGAAACCCGGTGTAACTTTTGAGTTCTGGGCAGTGCTGTGAAGTCACAGGAAACAATACTAAGATCCAGGAAAGCTTTACCATCTTGTCATTGGAGGTGTGAGTGTTCAAACATGCTGGGGCTGAACTCTCAAATCTGCTCTCAAACTTTCCCATGTTTATGGCTGATTAGCGCATGATAAGCAGCTGAGTTAAAGGGATGAGTCATATGTGTTTCTTGATAAGCCCTTTGTGCATTTGCCTTCATGTTCCTCAGTGGAATAAAACTGTATTCTGAAAATATCAAAGAACTCTTAATTGTTTTTCTCACGAGTTCTCTCATGTTTTCTTTTCTTTTTTTTTTTTTTTTTTTTTTTTTTTTTTTTTTTGAGGTTCTACAAAGCCTCTCAAGATTCTGAGTTTTGTTATCCATGTTTTCTACAGGATATTTTTCTTTGATTTTTTTTCCCCTTGGAAATGCTCTTTTTTCCCCGATGTTCGTCCTTGTACACTCAGGGATTCTACAACCATGACAAAACTATGTCTTCACACTGAACTCAAATACGTGAAGTAACTTTTATTTGAAGTATTTTTTTTTCCTTGGTGGGAAAACACAAATTTCTAACTCAAACCTGATTACACTTAAGAAACAAGTTACATAAAAAATAACAAAAATTAACATGTTCAAAACCAAAACCAAAGCTAAAGCCAAGCTCAGTCTGGTCTGGTCACTATGTTAGCTACATCAAATCTCAGTTTTATAATGGGAACATTTCAGAATCAAATATATTTTCTTGCTTTTTCTGCTTTACCTTTAAATTAATGAAATATAAAGTTATCCTCATTCATTTAAAAGTCATTACTAAGTAACATATGTCTGAAGAAAGTATTTCTTAGTTGGTAATGTATTTCCAATGCTGTGGAATATAGAGACGCATGCCCTTACCTCAGAAACATTCAGAAGACAATGTCAGGATAGAGTATGAAGAAAAAATTAAGTCAACTGAGAACAGATAGAGAGAAGAGAGGGAGGGAGACCAGAGAAAGAGAGAGGGGACCGTGAGGAAGAGTTGGAGGGAGAAGATGGAGGTTTGAAGAAGAAATTTAAAAAGTTAATTAGCAACATGTTAAAATAATATTTTATCAATTCTTTGAGAATTTCCACACAATATACTTTGATCATATTACTTACCCCTCCTTCCAGATCCAATTTCACCTCCTTTCAATTCAACTTCATGTTTTCGTTCTTTCTTCATAAATCCATCGAGTCAAATTTGTGTAGCCCAGGTACTCTTGGCCATAAGGCCTGTCCTGGAGTCTGGTTGACATACCATGTATAACACCATTAAGGAAAGCTGACTGTCCCTCTTGAAGAGCTACTAAATTCTAATAGCCCCTTTCCTGGGAGTGGGACATCATGCCTACCTCTTCTACTCTCTGCTGGATTTTGTCTGGCTTGTATTTGTGCAAACTTGTGTGTGTCATGATAATCAGTGTGAGTTTATGCATGCATTGGCCCTATTGTGCCAGAAAATGTTGTCTCTTTGAACTCATTCATCCCCTCTGGTTCTTTCCACCTTCCTACCATCTCTTCCTCAAAGATTCCTGAGTCCTTAGGGGAGATATATGATACAGACATCCCAGCTAGGCCTGAGCCTTCCACAGTCTCCTAGTCTCTGCATGTTGGCCAGCTGTGTGTTTCAGCCCTTTGTCAGATTTGTGTCTTTAAAGAAGGAAATTAAAGAAGATACCAGAAAATGGAAAGATCTCCCATGCTCTTGGATAGGTAGGATAAACATAGTAAAAATGGCAATCTTGCCAAAAGCAACCTACAGATTCAATGCAATCCCCATTAAAATCCCACCACAATTCTTCACTGACCTTGAAAGGATAATAATAAACTTTATATGGAAAAACAAAAGACCCAGGATAGCCAAAACAACCCTGTGCAATAAAGGAACTTCAGTAGGCATCACCATCCCTGACTTTAAACTCTACTACAGAGCTATAGTCTTGAAAACAGCCTGGTATTAGCACAAAAATAGACAAGTAGACCAATGGAATCAAATTGAAAATCCTGATATGAACCCACACACCTATGAACACCTGATTTTTGACAAAACAGCTAAAAGAATACAATGGGGGAGGAAAGCATCTTCAACAAATGGTGCTGGCACAACTGGATGATGGTGTGTAGAAGACTGCAGATAGACCCATGTCTGTTGCCATGCACAAAACTCAAGTCCACATGAATCAAAGACCTCAACATAAATCCAGCCACCCTGAACCTCTTAGAAGAGAAAGTAGAAGGTACCCTTGAACAAATTGGTATAGGAGACCGCTTCCTGAACATCACTCCAGTAGCACAGACACTGAGTTCAACAATTAATAAATGGGACCTCCTCAAACTGAGAAGATTCCACAAGGCAAAGGACACAGTGGACAAGACAAAATGGCAGCTCACAGACTGGGAAAAGATTTTCATCAAAATTTTGATTCTTAATTCATTCCTATTTCTTTTCACCTTGTTCTCAAATGCCTCTATTTTTCTTGAAGCTACTTTCTTTGAAATGTGGTTTAACTCTGAGTCTCAGATTTTGCTTTTTCCTTCCTCATATTGTATTATGATTGCACTTAGCACTAGCATGCCATCCATATATACAGAAGGAATGCATCTTCAGAAGGATTTGCCATTGCTTTCTCTAGTTGCTATCATTTATGGAGCATGCAGTCAGTGGACCCTATCAAAAAGAGAAATTGAAAGTGAATTTGGTAAAGATGTTTATTTGCCTTAATTTTCACATGGAAATGAAGATGGATAATTACAAACATATTTGACAGTGTTTGCATATGATTGCTTAAGATGGATGGAAACTAACCTCTTCATTTCCTCTGAAAATGATATGGTTTTGCTCTTAGCACCCTAAGGACTCAGTGATGTCATCTAAGCATAATTGTTCTGTTATGCTTACTGTCATCTAGACTAATGTTACCAGTTACCTTTTACTGTGAAGCTTCACACAGTATTGGAATACCTTTGGAATATAAACATTACCAATAAAAATATTTCTCATTAAGATGAAGGAAGATTAAAAACAAGTATATCTGACTAGTCCAAGAATTCATAACTAGCCCAGTAGGTTATAAATCTCTCACCAACAGCCAATGTCTATTTTTATATCCTTCACTCCTTGAACACTTAGAACTGGGTTTTGTCCCCCTAGTTAACTGATGTTGTTTTCAGAAAATTGTAAAAGGAGTTGTTCTTAGAGGTATGATTGTCCCTTTTCAAACACCTTTCAACATGATACGAGTTAAATCAGAACCCCTTCCCTGTCAGCTTTCCTGATTAATCTTATCTAGAAATACAACCCTGTCACTGAACTATATTGTCTTTAACAGCCCCTGTTTAGCTTTACTTGATTCAGGTTCTAAATATTCATGGTTTCTCATCTAGATCATTACAACATTGCTTCAAAACCTGTTCTTACTTTTTCTTCTTCTGTGTTATGAGCGGGGTTTTCCACCAGCCTGGTCCTACTGCTGTGCCAGTCCCAAATAACAAACAGAGATGTTGTAATAGATATAAAGCTGTTGGCCTGTTACTAGAATTTCTTATTGGCTAACTCTGTCTTAAATATTAAGCCATTTCTATTAATCTAAGTATTTCTTCGTGGTTTATCTTAATGGAGAGAGGAATCCAGACTTTTGTTCTCTCCAGTCCTACATGGAATCCTCCTTGTCTCCTAGTCCCACCTATCTTGCTTTCCTATTGGCCAACAGTGCTTTATTCATTAACCAATAAGAGAAACATATTTACATCACTTCTGTCAATCCATCATTTATGTTGCCATCAGTTATCTTCTTGGACACAAATGCTGTACCCTTTACCTGATCAGGGTTTCTCTGGCTTCTCATATTCTGGAAAATAAAGATTAAGTTTGGTAGGAAAACACTGATATTACCTTACTACCTCAACTCTCCATCTCCCTCTTTACGCATTAGCTTTTAATACGATCATTTTGCTTTCTGTACAATGAATCATGGGCTTCCACAAGTATTTTTCTGTCTTTTCTGCTTTGAATCCATATCCTTTCCCTGTTTAAAAACCTGCATTTATGTTAAGAATTCACATAAAATGTTACCTTTCTACAATGCTGTCCTTATTGTACTTGCTGGAAATCACTTCTTTTCCTGTTTTATTTACTCGGGTGTGCAGGCATCGGGATTACAGTGTGTGTGTGTGTGTGTGTATCTTTAGTTTCTTGATGGAAATGACTGTAATAGTGGTAGCCAGGAGTCTCTTGATAGGAATGTCTATGAGTAACAGTGCTAGTCAGGATTCATTTCTAATTCAGAAGAGAGTTTTTAAATGTGCTAAAATCTCCTGTTTCCATAGCTATTTCTATGACACTTTTCAAACGTAAGTTGTTAAAAAATAAATGTTAAACATTTTGTGTAGTAGCCTATTAAAGAATATCATACCTACAAGAAGAGCCACAATAATGATCTTTATTTTACCTAAAGTCTATAAAGAGCAGGTCAGCATGTAGTATCCACTTTATTATAAACTAAACAATGGCTGTGAGATTTCAACTGAGGCTTTGTATTTAGCGTTTAAATAAATAAATAAATGAATTCAGAAAAAATACAGAAAAGAAAAGCTTTATACCCTGAAAACCAATGTTTAATAGTAAAATTTCTTATTTTGTAATATTTAGAGGTATTTTCCCACATCAGAAAGAGAAGAAAATTATTATACACACCTTAATATATCAAAAGAGAAATGCACATTTCTGTTTCTTTTGTTTTTGTTTTTGTTTGTGATTTTGCCTCGAAAACAGATGCTGGCAAGCTCCTTTCTCCAAAATCATCATGTACAATGCAAAGAAGCCATTTGCTATCAAACAGTTCCATTTGGCTGTGGTTCCAGATGGCAACGCTGTTTATATAACAAAGTGCCGCTCAGATCTTAACAGAGATTTATTCCAGTGTCTGGTACAGCCTCACCCAGGGAGCTGATGTGGGAGATGCCTGCGGATTATCTTGTCCCGGAATACTGGGAAAAAGAGAGACTGGACGACCTGGGTCCTGGGATCTCCTTGTCATCTTAAAGCTCACGATCTCGGGGCATCTGGATGAGAGCCTCTGCCAGAGTGAAGCTGTGGTCCTCTTGGAGATGGGGTCATTGTTGTTATTCTTCCCGTCTCCAAGACAAATTATGTGGTGTGACCAGCCATGTAGGTAGTGCCAAAAACCACCTGGAAAAGACCCACAGTTGTCCCAGGGCCAGGCTGATGTGTGAATCATTGAAACTGCTAACCACGACTAAACCATGACAATTTTGTTTTTACCCTCGCCCGGATCACAGCTGAAGAAAGGGACCAAACTGAAGGCATTTAGAGGAAGAAATCCACTTGCTACAGAGACATTTGTTTTTCTTCTGCCTTACTATGGCCGTGATGCCATTCTAACTGACCTATTTAGAAATATTCAAGAGCAATAGGACGAGCAGTCATTGAGGACTGGCAGCTTCCTCAAGCTAGCTCATGCGTCACTCAGCCTTTGTTTGTCCAGCGGCCAGCATAAATTATGACCTCTTGAAGTGGATCTTGCCTGGCGCTCTGTGATGTTGGCTGGAACATTTGGACAGTCCCACGTATGTTTCTGAACAAGTGCATCACTTGATGGACTAATGCAGCTCAGATGATGCACGGAGATGCTGGAAGTGCATGGGAACTCACTATTTGGTGGTGGGAAAAATGGAGCAAGGAAAAGACCAAAGGGCATTTGGAACAATCCAGTTCTAAATGTTACTCAGTGTGCTAGGACAGTGTGACGTCACCCCCTCTCTAATGTGTCTAGCATCTGGGACTTCACAGATGTTACAGCTGAATCTCTGTATTCCCCATTACTCCACGTTGCTGGCTACTCCAGCAACTGCTTGCGTTCTCTTATGAGTCCCTCTCTCCACCTTCACAAACCTGAACCTCATTCAGGTTTGGCATGTTTACCAAGGACGCTGGACGGAGCCCTTCATGTGTAGTTTGAGAGCGGCATTCTGGGAGTTATGGGAGTCTATGTTCCCAATTTTAGGTAGTCATTTCTTTTTGATCCCTCATTGTCCATTTCATTCTATATGTCATTCATACTTTTAAAAAATGTAGTATAATTCCATTACTATATTTATGATTATCTCCCCCCAACTTTGCAAATTTTTAAATTATAAAATTGTAAGAATCCTTTTCTAATTTTATTTAAAAAAAACCAAACATCTGGATATCCTTCATTTCTGTCTGTCTGTCTCTCTTTTCTCTGTACATAATTGTATATTAAATGCTTTTGGTAGATTGCGTCTTTTAATTCTCACAATGACCATGTGAGATGGAGTTTTAATTTTGATCTTTTCTTAAAGAGAGAAAAATAGTTGGCTTAATGAGAGCAGATAATTTGCTAGTGTGGCTGGCTCTGGGAAGCATAGGAGTCAGGCTCACGTCATAGTGTGGCTGTGCGTTTTTAGATGACTTCTTTTCATTTCCTCCCAAGGTAGAGATAGAGGGAAACATTATGCTAAATACAATCCTGGCACTTGAGCAAACAGAAAACGTCTTATAGCCAGGAATAAAGACGGGAGAATTACTGCAGGCCCTGCAGATTATTTGTCATTATTATCTGGAAAGGAAAACGTTCTGTTGTAAGTGCTTTCAGTTCTTGAGGACCCATTTGTTATTTTTCACGTACTTGACAAGTTTGCCCAAAGATGTGGCCTACAGCCAGGCACACAACTGTGGAGTTAAAGGATTACATTGCTGATGTCACACGGCAGTGCAAGCAAGTACACATCAAATTAAAAAAAAAATTGCCTAATACACAACTGCAACTTACAAGAAAAGAGGGTAATATTGGGGGACTCTCCCACCCAGATGTTGAGAAATTGTTCTTTTTACTTTAATGAGAGATAGGTATTTCAGCTCTTGGTTTGAGTAGGACAATCTGATTTCAAATATTCATGGGACACAGTCTTTTGTAATAAGGGCTGATGAGGTTTTGTGGTTACTGAGTACTGGTATGGGTAAGGGCTTGCATTTGATTCCCAATACTATAAATAATAGGTCTTGAGAGTTTCTAATAATCACAGTTAAAACATTTTATATAGGTTTCTTTTGTCCCAAGCATAGTGGGCAGCTATCAGGATCTGGGGGATATGGATAACTGTAGTAGTTTATTAAGGAGGAGTGGATCAGAGCTGGGGTCAAAGTTGGAAGCTTATTGACCTCCGGTCCAGTGGCCTGGAGTCCTGAGTAGACATTTGTACAGCATGCAATTTTTGCACATACTTTATTGTGGGACATTCCATCTTCCTCTCAGCCAACTAACTTCTTTTATATTTTAATTTTGATCTCATCTTTTCCCTATTCTCCCACCATGATAGAACACAATTATTCCTTATTAATAAATGCTCTTTTTAACTTTTAATTTCTGAATGCCTTCTCAAACAAAATTGAGTATATGCTATGTACAAATTGCTTTTCTTGGTACTATGGAGATACAGAAGATTACTGTCTCTGTACTCACATGATATATGGTTATGTCATAGAACAAACTCTACAGAATGGGGAGCAAAGTGTTTAAACAATTATACACTGAAGTAGCGTGAGAGAAATTAGATAAATATTGGTGTGCCCTTGCTCATCTTGTTCCTTTGAGGATTTGAGGCTACAGCAGAGTGCTTTAGAAGCCTGAAAACTGGATCCGCCCCCAACAGAGAGGTTATAACACTGACATCACATTACCAGCAGAGGTGCTGAGTTTGCGGTGAAAACTGAGCATCTCTTCCTCTTGAGACAAGGCTTGACAACATTGAAAACTAGCTGATAGCATTACAGAGAAAGAAGGATTTCCATGCACAGAACAGGATTCTTTTGAAATTTCAGAGAAAACAGAAGCTAGAAGGATATTTTAGAGTGTCTGGTTATGTTTGTTGGTTATACAGGCATTACAAAAACCAAAGTCACATGGTTTCTTATGCACTTATTTGAGCATTCCATATCATCACAAATGTCCAAGATGACTTGATCCTTCAGTTTAGGATGGTAAGTGCATAAGCAGCTTTTTGGGGGAAGTTGATAGGTATGGGGTATACTGTATTAAGAGTGACCAGGACACCAAATGAAGACACAGATGTTGAGACACAAGATAAAGGTATTTTGTGTAGTATAGAACAGATAATTCCTTGTGGTCTTATTCTGTTTGAAGTTATTTGTTCGAAGAAAGTGTGGGATATAAAGTTGTGACTTGAGTGTGAGATTCATACCGAAGGGAAAGATAAGACACTCAAGGAGACTTAAGGTATAGATGAAGCTTAGCTGGGTGTTAGGAAACGGTATTTGAAAACTGTTCCAACAAGAGGTCATATATGGGGGGGACTTGAATGAGAAATGCCCCTCCCACCATAGACACTGGTATTTCAACACCTGATCCCTAGTTGGTGTTGGGAAAGTTGTGGAATCCTTGTCAGATGGAGCCTTGCTGGAGAAATTATGTCACTGGGAATGGCTTTGGGTATTTATGTTCATGTCTCATTTTCAGTTCATGCTTTCTTCTTGTATTTGAAAATGTGAGCTCTCAGCTTCCTGTTCCCATCACCAAGCCTGCGCTTAGCTGTCACGTTTCCTTGCCATGATGAACTTATTCCTCTGGGACCGTTAGTTCAAATAAATCCTTTCTTCTATAAGTTTCCTTGGTCATGGTAAAAGAGAAGTAGCTAATATAATGTATAAACTTTAATTTCTAGAAAACCAACAATAGAAGAGGAAAAAAAATCATGGGAAGAGAAGATAGATGTGTGAAAACGATTCAGTATCACACATTCCCCAGGCATATCTTCAAGTTATGTAAGGAGTCAACACAGCAAGTTTGAAGATGGGCTCTTAAAAGAAAAATAGGTTACACATCTCAGAATAAGAAGGGAGAAATACTAAATCTCTCTCTCACACACACACATCATAGACACGTATATACATCTACATGTACATACTGACACACACACACATACACACACACACACACACACACACACACACACACACACAGAGTGACAGATACAGGGGCACACACAAAGAGATATATACTCGTATAGGCACACAGTTAAATAAAAAAGTCCTGAGATAAAATGTAAGTAAGAACTTCATTTATTCAGATCCAGTTTATTATTGTACCAAAAAGTATGCTCTTTCATTGAGAGATAAACAAAACTCCCCTGACCTTATTACTTAGTACATAAAACAAGCATGAACTTAGTGGATATAACTATAAAACACATTGGTTTCTTTTAAGAAGTTATTGTCATATTCCCCAGGCCAACTGGATCACTAGGATCTACAAAAATAATAAAAAAATAATAAAAATAAAATAAAAAAATAATAATAATAAATAAAAATAATAAAAAAGTAAGTCTTTTTATTCATTCCAAGTTATACATGTATTCTTTACCTTGTCAGTTATATTTTTCTTTTTTTATGGTAATATTTTTATTTAAATTTGAAACAAGCTTGTTTTACATGTCAATTCAAGTTCCCTCTCCCTCCACTTCTCCTCTGTCCCCTCCCCAACCCCCATCCCACCCCCTTCCTGCTCCCCAGGGAGGGTGAGGTCTTCCATGGGGGTCTTCAAAGTCTGTCACATCATTTGGAGCAGGGCCTGGCCCCTCCCCCATGTGTCTAGGTTGAGAGAGTATCCGTCTATGTGGAATGGGCTCCCAAAGTCCATTCGTATAATAGGGATAAATACTGATCCACTACCAGAGGCCCCATAGACTGCCCAGTCCTCCCAACTAACAACCATGTTCAGGGCGTCTGGGTCAGTCCTATGCTGGTTTCCCAGCTATCAGACTGGGGTCCATGAACTCCCCCTTGTTCAGATCAGCTGTCTCTGTGGGTTTCTCCAGCCTGGTCTTGACCCCTTTGCTCATCACTCTTCCCTTTCTGCAACTGGATTCCAGGAGTTCCGCTCAGTGTTTACCTGTGGGTTTAGCTTCTGCTTCAATCAACTATTAGATGAAGATTCTAGGATGGCATATAACGTAGTCATCAATGTCATTATAGGGGAAGGGCATTTAAGGTAGCCTCTCCACTTAGATTGTTAGTTGGGGTCATCCCTTTAGATCTCTGGACATTTCTCTAGTCCAAGATTTCTGTTTATACCCATAATGGCTCCCTCTACTATGGTATTTCTTTTCTTGCTCTCCTCTAGTATGTCCTGTAGTCCACCCAAGTAGTGCTAAATTAAAAAGCAAAAACAGAAATAAAAGCAAACAAACAAACAAAAAAACACCTTATGGGCCACTGATGTGTTAACAATTCTTCTTTGTCCTCTGCAAGTACTTAAGGTTTGAGCACCTCTGCTTAAAGAGAATTGTGGGAGTAGTTAAGCTCAAGCCGAGGTGCCTTGCACTGAGAAGTGGGAGACCCTTGGGAGCAAATTATCTCAGCCTTTAAGATGTAACTACACAAAAATCCCATGATGTCAGTTTTTTTCAAGACTGTATTGATTCTTTTTGGACTTCACACCATGCATCCCAACCCCACTTATCTTCCAAGCCCCGCATCTGCCCTTTGCCCTTGCAACTCCCCGAAAAAAAAATACTTAAAAGAAAAACAAAGACCAAACAAAGCAAACAAACAAAATGAACGAAAGGCAAATGAAGAAGGGGACTGGGAAGGAGGAGACCCTCACTGCTGAAGCTCTGCATGTGTATCATAAGGCTCACCCTGTAGTCCTTCCATAGTCCTCGCAAGTGTCCATCGCCATGGGTCATTGGTCTGGTTTGGGGCTGAGTGGCCTGCATTATCACCCGGGTCATGGTGCCATCTGGGCCAGGACACCTGCTGAGGGCCATGTCTGAGTCTGTGGCTCTACAGCAGCCAGGATCTGATTTGATGTCTGTGGTCCAAGTTTCCAGCAAGGTTACGCCAATGCCCAGGGTCTGGTCAGCCACCTGAGGTCATGTTGGTGTTCCGGGCCATGCAGCTACCAGGGTCTTACTGATCTGGCTAGCCTGTCCTATCCCTGCTGTTGATGTCCGAGGTTGGGGGTCATAGGAACCAAGAATGTTGAATTCTGAGCCAGACCTGCCCCCTCACTGCCCCTGGGATAGCTGGCCCCCACCTCTCACTGGGTACCACAGCAGGAGAGCTGTGACTACAATAAGGAAAGGTGGCCACACCACGCACCACAGACATTCACCTTTACCATGGCAGCGCACTAGAGCTGATCCTGTTGTCAAGGACACGGGTGTTCTGGCCCTGAGGGTATGACAGGTGGTATCAAGGGTGAGTGGAAGATGCCTCCCACCTTGCCACGCATGATGGGCGAGAGGGCTGGTCCAGGGAGTTGGAGAACTCTATCTTACCCTCAGTGGCTGCAGCTGTGCAATGCACTAGAGTTGAAGCTGTTAGCCATGGCACAGGTGAGCAGCCCTGAGTGCTGGGGAGCGGAATTTACCCAGCCCAGCACCCACCCTGTTCACCATGTAGAGACATGGGTGAGGGAAAGATGCCCAACACCAGCAGGCGAGAGAGCTGGCCCCAGGGTCACAGTTTCTAAGAGAGGGAGTCCTGCTGCTCACAAGCTACAGCACCCAGGAGGGGGCAACCTGCACTCTGCCTGGCAGGGTAATAGAGCTAACCCCATTGCTGTGAGCACAGGTGAGCCAGCCCAGAGCCAGAGCTGATCTTCCCCCCTCCCCTCCACATACTTCCTACAGCAATAGCAATAGAAGCAGGGCTACATCTTGCCTGGGCACGGCAGTGGAGCTGGTCCTGGTGCGGAGAGCCTGAGAGCAAGACAAATGGCCCCGCCCCTTACTGGAGGCTGCCTTGGCTGGGCTAGCCTCGGCAGGGTTGGAGAGCTCACCTGGGTGGTGAGAATCGGGAAAGCTGCGAGGCTGGCCCGCCCAGGCACCTCCCAGAGCGAGAACCAGGACTACGAGATAGCTCATCCCAACATCCAGGGCGTCTATGAACTGTTGGAGTGTGCGGAGGGGACGAACCTACAGATCCAAAACTGCAGGAGCTCCAGGGACAGACAGCCCAGTACCACGCCATGATGGCGATGCCAGTTTTATTAGGGAAAAGAAACGAGAGGCTGCTTTTAGCAATCACAAATGCTTCTTAACATTGACCTTTTGCATGCATTTGACTTACATTTCTTGTTTATTTTATTAGGATTCTTAACTTTGAGTGTCCTCATCAGCAAAAGGCCCACGACGTGATAGGAAGGGGAGATTAAACAGTGAACAGAGTCTTAGTTTTTCTTCAAAGTGCACACTTCATGTATACCCTTGAAACTCCAGCCTGACATAATAATGTCCTTAAAATAGCTCAGCCACACGAAGCTCGGCATATTGCTTTTATGTACTTGATATACTCTTTACATCTATAAATCTTTAAATGCGAAGAACACCGGCTGAAATGAGATGTGTAAACACAGCTAATTAAATGTCAGCTTGCTCCACTCTTGTCCCTCCATCACTCATCATGGGCTTTCCTTGACCTTCCTTTTTCTTCCTGATTCTTTTCCTTCATCACGAAGTGCTTCTGTATGTAATTGCTTTCTATATTACTTCCCCCTTAAATGTCTGATACACTTTCAAGGAATTTATTAATACTTCTATTTAAAATGTCTGTGTTCATAGTTTTCCAAGAATATGTTTGGAAGTCTGACGGGTTTTATTTTTGTTGTTGTTTGTTGTAATCATAGCCCACTAAATATTATGGAATGGCAACATTGTTCACTTCCAATTATACATTCTTTCTCTAACCACTCATATAGAGTTGGCAGCAACCATTCCAAATGAGAGATTCCACAGTCTGCTTTTACACTCCACCCCCGCCGCCCAATATTTATTTCAAATTCTTCCTTCCATCTGTGCGGACTTAAATTTCATACTTGCTGAGCCTAAGAAGATGTACTAACTTATTCATGTTAACTAATTCTCTGGTGTTGATTGATTGTTGGATAGAACTTAACCTACAGTGTATTCTCTGTTCTCTGCACATCTGCAATGATGAGAAAGAATCCTGACCATTATTCAGTTCCCAGAACAAAGCCTCTAACTCTCCAACTTGACACTTCCAATTAGAAATCATTTCAAACTCAACACATTCAAATTAAGCTCCTTACTTTGACGACATTTAAATCTCATTATCAATCTTCATGCTGAATTCTGTTTTTGGCCACACCTACTCCTGTCCCACAAAAAAATTCTAGCTTTAATTTTATTCCTGCTTATTTTCTATGTGCTTTATGTGGAGAGTTCCTATGTTGAAACACTAGTTTTATTTTTATTAGGTTTGATTTTTTTTTCTGAGAAGAAATTTCTAATTATTTTTAACGTTTGTTGATTTCCTTCTATTTAAAAATTATAGATGGATTCTTACAGTTTTTAAATAACTAAATAGTTCTCTTCAATTTTTAACCATTCACTTTTTTATCTTGTATTACTGCAACCAGCCTATGAATAATCAAAAGGAAACCCTAGGCCTGTGGGATGGCTCAGTGAGTGGGTAGTGATATTTACTGCCAAGCTGGTGCCTTGAATTTGATTGCTAGAACATGATAGAAGGAAGGGAACAATTTCCCAAGGCTGTTGTCTGACCACCAACTAGCACCATAACATGCATGAACACACACACACACACACACACACACACTCGCACGCACGCACACACACGCTCACCAAAAGTTTAAAAGAAGACAATCCAGTACTTTTTTTTTTTTAATACTGTTGTCATCTTTAGTACTCAACAAAGACCTGGAAGCCAATTTGCATACAGTTCTCGGTTGTTTAGTAGTTGATGATTTTTTCCTGTGTATACCTCACTTTTCTTCGTATTGACAGGACACTAATAAGCCAGGATTCAGACTTTGTCTTCTGACAAATAGAGCAATGAATTCTAGCTTGAACTTTTCTATGTTTGGATTATAGAGTGCATGTAATTATTTCATGATTTTTAAAACAATATAGTAGGGATACAAAAGTTTATAATATTATATAGTATGGTTTATAAACCTTATCTTAGAACAAGTTCTTATTATAGGAAGCCTCAATATTCAAAAGGAGCTATTATTTCTATTACTATTTGCTACTGTTAAGAATATTGGTTAATATGTAAAAACAAATAAGAGTATTAGTTGTAAAAAGCAGTACTTTGAAAATCATGGGCAATCAAATCACAAAAAATCTTAGAAATATAAAACATGAAGGATACGTAAATATTGCTTCTAAGACTCAATGTAAAAGAAAAGATGGCTTCGTTAGCCATGGCTCCAGGATTCTCATGAAGGAAGTGGAAAAGGATTTCCACTTACAAGGTTTGCAGTGTTACAAAGGGAACAATATCACACAGACTTCGTAGGACCAAGGAAGTTCCTTCTATTTTCTAGGGAATAGACTCATCATGCTGAGAGAGCTATTGCAGAACCGTGAATGATGCTGGAGACAACTTTAATAATACCTCCAGAGGACTGAAGAAACACCATTCCCTTTTCAGGCATAACCTTGTACTCTTGGTCCAGAACCAACACATAAGTCACTGACTGAAATACTGGAATGGGCTAAAATAAATGAATCTCAAAAGTGGAGCTACTTGTTATCTAGAAGATATTGTCTCCTAGACAATTGACATGCCTTCCAAACAATTTATACAAATGTCTATCACATATTTGACAGTTTGCATCACAATTCAAAGTTATTCTCAAACCTTACTAGCCCCAAGCTTTCTCTTACATCCTAATGGGTAGTCAAAGAAGATTTGGGTGTGAACATAAGAAAGACTAGCATATCATCACAGGTTATTTCAATCTCTTTTGATTAAACACTCATTTCCTAGGATTTTCTCTTCCTTACTTCTACCTATGATGACATCATAAGATAGATGAATGGCTTCCCTTGTAACTACAATGGCAGAAAGTCTTTGTGGGAGGGTGATTTATGGAGAAAATAATAATTTTAGTTTATTTATAATTATCATCAAAATACTAACTTATTATACATAATTTTATTTGGTAGAGCCATATGTGTTACAAGAAAAAAACTTACAATCAAATGTATTGATTGAAATATTTTACTTGTGTTTTAATTCTTTGCCCATCATGCCATGACAAACAATAGATTGCACACCTCTAGTCTTGGTGCTTGTGGATGATGCTGATGGATTTTGTGACACATCGCATTCCTGATGGTATGGGGTAGCCATGTACATAGTGTACATGGGATACATGTACACTTCGAAGATTTTGTGGGTAGCTAGCCAGACTTTCCCACAATGTTTGTTCAGACTTTATTCACAGTAAAGGGACTTGGGAGAACTGACGACTCTGGCCAGAGTGCAGATGGCTTTTGGAGAGCCCAAGTTTATACTGGCTGTGTGCCCAGGTCCGAGATTAGAAAAAAGGCTATGTTGATATAATGTTTGTTTACTTATAAAATTTAACAAACATGTTTTGGCTATCTACTATAGCCAAAGTCTGGAATAATTCCACAAGTAAGCATGTTAAAAATCTGTCTACCTGAGCACTGCATAGATAGTTGCCCTATTAAGGTCTTTGTGACATTTTCTTGGCATAAAGAGGATAAATCTACCCTGTTGCTGTTGTGTTATTATTCTTTTCTCGCATTGACTTTATCTTATATTAACTAGAGTAGAACTTCAAGGTTCATTGTCTCCGCAGGGCTTCCATGTTTCTAAATGGTCCTGACATCAGTCTTCTTTTTTACCTGCATCCTATACCTAAAAAGCATCAACCAACTCCATCCCCTTATTTTTAAAGTACTCATGCTTCAACATGAGTCTTATTAACTTTAACTAGTATATTCTAAATCTGAGTTGACTTGTCATAGTCAACTATTACATCTACTACTATTCTACTGATGAAAAAACAACATAGGTTGTCAACTGGCTGTTTCATTGTTGTTTGCTGATAGCATCGCAAACGTAGTAGATTTTTGAAGAGTCTCTGTGCTTCTCTTTTTAGCAAGGTTGTCACAGTCCATGGATTTTCAAAAGCTGGTCCCCTTTGGGGCTCTGCTAGACTCATTCGACATTTTGGCCTTACTGCAAGCATTTAATTTATTGTTCAGATACTGAAAGTATGTGTCCATTGGGTATAATGTGTGCTGATTAGAAAAGTGAAGAGTTAAAGCTGCCTGTCTACATGATGAGCTATGAAGTATATGTTAGTAACTACCCAACACCTGTTCATTCAGTACCTCATTCAGTCCATTATGCTAAAAGTTAAAAATATCCTGAAGACTATTGGGCAAGAAAGGAAAAAAAGGATCTCTATCTCTCTCCCTACCCCCCCCCCTCTCTCTCTATCTCTATCTCTATATAGCTCAGGCTACCAGATTACTGAGGTTAAAGGGTTCAGTGAAGGGACTAGAGATGGCTCATTGGCTAGGAGCACTTGATCCCCTTGCAAAGTTAATTTCCCTGCATCCACAGTCCACATCAGGGGGCTCATGACCAACTGTAACTCCAGCACCAATGGTTGCTGCCCCTGGCCTCTACAAACACCTGTAGACATGTGCTCTCTCTCTCTCTCTCTCTCACACACACACACACACACACACACACACACACACACACACACCTCTCTTTCTCATCACACACACACACACACACACACACACACACACACACACACACACACATTTGGAAATGAGTTTCAGCTAGAACCTTGTAGCATGGGCTAGAACACTGAGAGGTGCTGCCGAGGAAGAGCAGCTAAGCCTTTAGCTTCATCTTCATCTCCGTGGGTGGGGGGGAGGGTCTAGCCTCTGATTCCTGGCCAGTGAACACGTTTTATCTTAGAGTACTGAAAAATTAATTTCTATTAGGTGTTTTCTGGAATAAATTTGAAATGCATGTAATTTAGAAAGTCAACAGTTGTGTCAAGTTGAAATTCAAAGTGCAGCGATCTTGTGCTATTGGCTACCATCTGTACCACCCTGACCACTAAGAAACTTCCTTTTCTAGCAGTTGACTCTGTATTTCCAAGCAAGATACATGTTTCTTGACTGACAAACAAATATGTGATTCTTTTCTTCATTTTACTCAGTAAAAAGTAGTAGCGATCTTTTAAGACAGCCTTAGTAGTTCCAAAGACTGATGGGCCTTGTATAGTCCCCTTTCACACTGTTTAACAGTGACTTACACAGTCAATAGGATGCTGTGAGATTCTGACACATAGGCTACAGAACACATTTTATCTCTCTCTTTTTTATTTTATTTATTTATTATTTTTTTCATATTGACCCCAGTTCCCTCTACCTTCCTCCCTCCCTCTCTCCCTCTTTCCCTCTCCCCCCCCCCACATGCAACCCGACCACCCTCCCCTCTCATCCCCCCCTACTCCACATGTAGGGTGATGCCATCCAGGAGGGGTCATCTAAATCTGTCAAGTCATTTGAAGTATGGACTAGGACTTCTCTCCTGTCTCTACGTTAAGGCAGTATCCCTCCATGGTGTGCCAGGAATACATCCTGGTTCCACTGTCTGAGGTCCCTTAGACTGCTCAGGCCTTCTGGCTTAGACCCGTGTCCTGAACATAACTACAGTAGCACAGACACTGAGATCGACAATTAATAAATGGGACCTCCTCAAACTTAGAAGCTTCTGTAAAGCAAAGAACACAGTTGACAAGACCAACTGGCAGCCCATAGACGGGGGAAAGATTTTCACCAATCCTACATTTGACAAAGGGCTGATCTCCAAAATATCAAAGAACTCAAGAAAATAGTCAACAAAACATCAAATACCCCTATTAAAAATGGGGTACAGAACTGAAGAGAGAATTCTCAAGAGAGGAAGTCAAAAAGGCTGAAAGACACTTAAGAAAGTGCTCAACATCATTAGCTATAAGGGAAATGCAAATCAAAACAACTTTGAGATACCATCTTACTCCTGTCAGAATGGCTAAAATTAGAAACACCAATGACAGCTTATGTTGCAGAGGATGTGGAGAAAGAGGAACATTCCTCCACTGCTGGTGGGAGTGCAAACTTGTACAGCCATTTTGGAGATCAGTTTGGCAGTTCCTCAGGAAAATGGAATCAGTCAACCACAGGACCTGGCAATCCCCCTGTTAGGCATATACCCAAATGATCCACATCCATGCAACAAAGACATCTGTTCAACTATGTTCATAGCAGCATTATTTGTAATAGCAAGAACTTGGAAACAACCTAGATGCCCCTCAACTGAAGAATGGATAAAGAAAATGAGGCACATCTACACAATGGAGTACTACTCAGTAGAAATAAGGCAATGGAATCTTGAAATTCGCAGGCAAGTGGATGGAACCTGAAGAAACCATCCTGAATGAGGTAACCCAGTCACAAAAAGAGGAACACGGTATGCACTCGCTCATATATGGATTTTAGACTTAGAACAAAGGATTAAAAGCCTATAATTCACATTTTATCTCTTTCCTCGCTCTCTTCTGTCCCTGTACTCTGGGAAGAGGTCAGCTTCGGGTCTATGAGACTGAACAAACACCTCCATAGAGTGGTACATGCAGCTATAACCTTTTTGGAGAAGCACAAGACACATGCTGGCTATTTTATGGATAGCCACAAAAATGCAGCATCACAGATGAGGTTTCTTAAGCTAATATCATTGCCCTTTAACACCTGGCTGTTAGTTTTAACTGCACCATTTATGACAGCATTTTAGTTATTATTATGATTGCATTTTTATTATAAGAATGACAAATTCATAAAATCTATTCTACTTATAATATACATATTTTTTATAGCTTAACATACCTTACTACATATAGAATTATATCTTGAATTGTGCATGATTAATAATAGTGAAACAGAAGATTTAAAATATGACAATATTTTCTAAGTTTATTTTACACATTTCTGAATAGAACAATTTTAAAATTACAAGTAGAAATGTCTAATGCATTAAACACCAAAACTTTTTGCCACTATTGAAAATTCTTTGCTTTTTACCAAATTATTCTCTACATATATATCCTTGATATTAGTGAGGATTGATAGCTGGCTTAGTGAAAAATATTACTAAAATCAGCTATAGGTACATGCCTATGAGTATAGATGGTATGAGATTTATAATAAGCAAGTAAATGTATTAATTAAAGTTAGTAGAGTAATACAATGGCATCTCACTGTTGACCAAACTTCTGTAAAGTACACTGTTATAGACAATAATTGCATTATCTGAGTTAAGAAGGATACAGCATTCTGAATTCACAGGCTCACATGGGTGTAGTAACTCAGTAACGTTAACAGAAAAAGAGGAGCAGTTATGTGTACCTATGCCATAAAGTATGGTGAGATGGAGAAATAAAATGATGACCATAGGAAAGTAGGTTTGAAAGGATTTTATTTACAACCTTAGGGTCTTTGTTAGCAGGTTGAAATCCTGGAATTTAACTCTGTGGGCAATGGAGACACAATAGCAAGTTACATGTAGATGAGTGAAGTCATTAGTTTCTTTTTGGTGAATGATACCTAGTTCCCTGGAGAAAGAATCCATAGGATATAATAGGGTTGATCATGGAAGTGACCTACTGAGTTAGACTGAGAAGTCGCCTTCGCAGTTTGTCTGCAAGCTGGAGAACCGTGATGAATTACATGACTGTGTTTAGGTCTGAAATCCTGCAGAAGAATGAAGTGGATGGGACAACACACAGCTTGGCACAGAGGCTGAGAAAGTGGACCAGAGGAGAGTGACAGAGCACAGGACTGGAGAAACAGCAGCCCCAGAGTCTGTGGGACAGAAGAAGACTCTCTGAGTTCTAGCAGACTTTCTGGCCACCAGTTACATTGAGGGTGGGGCTTCCCCACACGGCTACCAGCTCTCGTTCCAATGTCATATGAAAATGCCATCATAGGCATTGTCTCTGGTAATCTCTTTGTGAGCACATAATTGGACTTTTGCCAGTGTTTGGTCAGTGTCATGCGTTTGGCTGAGTCTTTACACTTCTGTTAGCCAAGACATCTACCTAGTCCTTCTCACATTTTAATATGCGCACCAATAATATGAGGAAAATATATGGGAACTGGAAGGTTCTAATTTAGAAGGGTTTGGATGGTGCCTTAAATTCTGTATTTCTAATGTGCTCCCTGGGTGGGGTCACTGTCTCTAGCGTGGAACATGTTTTGAAGATGAAGAGGGGAAGAAAGTGGACAAAGTTGTGTACTATGCATACACAGACACATTCATGCACACTTTTGACGAAGCAGGTGTGCTATTCAGGACCACAAGTAAGGGATTTGATATATATCAATTTTAGAATCCCAACCATTTTCTCGCATACTCCAAGGTGCTTCTGATTGTCTTCGTATTTTTTTTTTCAGCATATAACTGCATTCTACTTCTGTCTCTGTTGGCAAGCAGTTCCCTAAAGGTTTTAAAAACACATCACCGGTCCTTCTCTAGAAGAGCTCTAAAAGAGCTGCCTCATTGTTAGTGTTCATTAATAGTTCTCTTACTGACAACCTGGATGCATGCCTATTAATTTTGCAAGTATTTTAAAATTAAAATCGCTTCCAAAGCATTTCAAATACTTCTGGCAAAATGTCTGCTTGGAAGTGGAATTCTCTACTCTTCCTCCCACAGGTCTTTTCTCCTACAGTCCTGTAGACTTGTGGGTTTCCTTAATAGTCAAAAATTCCACAGCACAATCCTTGTGTGCTGAAAGACATCTGAAATCACTGACATGCCTCAGGGTCTCAGGATGAAGCAACGACCAGCTTTGCCTTTGTGTAATTGGGCTCTAAACTGTGATCTCCTACTTAGGTTCATTTAAAAAAAAATCCTCCTTCTTTTCTCCTCCTCCACCCTTCAGTTCTTTCTTAGAGGAAATCCATTTATGGTTTGGACACATTTCACAGGGTTCATATTTTCATCTCCCTGGAACTTTCCCAAGCCAAACTCCAATAAGGGGACAATGCATCTTTGTATACATGGCAAAGAAGGTAATCTTGAATGCAGCCATTGGGTTTTTATGGGACTTTCAGAAGGACTCTGGCTGCCTTGCAGAAAGAAAGTCTGTGCAGGCACTGAAGTTCTTTTACCTCTCTATAGGCTGGGCAGCTACCCTAAGGTATATAGAGAAACCAGAGAAACCTTAGCTAGCATTAGTTTCTCAAAAAGGCTGGGGATCAGAGATTCAGGAATCTTTGCTATCACATGCTGGAGATCACTCAGGCACATCAGGACTTGAGAAGGACTGTGAGTCTCACTCACAGCCCCTGCTGAAGTCTAGAAGGTGTGAGCATGCTCTCCGGCTGGGTTTCTGCTCCGTACTTGATGTGCTGTGCATGTCTCAGTTTTACTGTGCTCATGAATTTATCATTTACGCTTTTGAACATTACAACCTGAGTCTTCCTAAAGTGACTTCACTTTAGTTAGGAGTTCAATCCTCATCAAAATCTGAACCCTGGTGCTTACCCTCTCTATCTCATCACAATTCACTCAGAGGCACCTTCTGATTCAGCCCATTAACTGCCCTCATCAGAAATCTACTTAGGTCTGCCTCATCGAAGGGTGCGTGTGTTTTTTCCCGGTCACTTAAAAGTTTACCCACAAAGAGTTAAAGGCATGCATCGGGCCACACAGGCTGTGGGTGATCTGACTGGGAACAGATCCTAGGAAACTTGGCTGCCAGTCCAGTATGCCACATGCTCATTGGTTTAATGGCTGTGAATTCACACAGTGCTCATCCTGCAGAAACATGTAGGGGACAGTGCCATTATCAGGCTGAACACTTCAGGTGTGCTTTTCAGAATACCATTCTGGCTAATTGTAAATGGCCCACATTTTGTTAATGAGAAAATGACCCTTAGCTTTATGGCGAATCTTTTCATTACAGGTTATAATATTTACATTCTTGTCTCTGCCTTTGCCACACATGGATTTTGCTTTAGTGTCATCTTCTTAGCAAGTCCCGTTTGCTTGCTTGCTTGCTTGCTTGCTTGCTTGCTTGCTTGCTTGCTGCTGCTGCTGCTGCTGCTGCAGTCCTAACACTCTGCAGGGTTAGCTGAGCTGCTCTATGCCTAAACTTTTAGCTATAATGCTACTAAACCTGAAACAGATGTTATCTCGGCTGCTGTCACTTTCTGTGAGTTTCACATTTTATACAAGGCAGGTATATAAAGCAGGTAATTTGCTGACAGTAGTGTTTTGGAGAAAGAAAAAAAAATGAGGCAAGATGGAATGAGAGGAGAAGAAATATATAAATTATAGGAATAAAACCACACGGAGACAGAGAACACAGCCACCGAGGCATCTATTATCCTAACATTATATACTATAGTTTGGTTACTACTGACTTGACTGGCATCCTCCAGAATCATTTTTGTGGCCACCCAGATTAACTGTGTGAGTTGATCTCCTGATTTAATATCGGCCTGCCTTTTCAGCTTCTGTGTCATTTGCTGCCATTAAAAAAGAAAAAAAAAATGTACTGCCTGTTACTTAGCCATCTGTGTTCTCAAGAACCCATGGTCTTTTAATCCCCCTCTCCTTTCTTTCCTTGTCCTTTTGGTATGGCAACAGGAGCTAGAGAACATTAAGAAAGAAAAATTAACCACTTACAGAAAAGGTAGAGGCTCAGAGAAAAGGGGGGGGGGGAGTGTCTTACAGTTTGTGCTTTCTAAGCTGTGGGTGGGTGTGACTCAATCTCACCACCACCCACATAAAAAGGTTGCCACCCAATCACTGTTTTTTTTTTTTTTTTCTCTCCCTCTGTCCCAAACCCCTCCCTTTGGATTTTGGCTGAGAGACCCTAGGAGAGCCTGCCCTTTCTGGACTTTGCAAACTGACATATAAAAGCTGTTAGCTGCTTCTGCAGCCAGCAGCATTCAAACCTTGCAGGCTTTTGCTCTCTGGGAGCTTGTAATAAGACACACTGCTCTTACAAGAGTTCATGCTACAGCGTAACAAAGAATCTCAACATTGTTGGAGGAAGAGTGTATTCATTTTGGCATTGTGCAGAGGTAAGCTTCTTGGCTCAGCTAGATTTTAATGCTTGCATTATTTTAAAACGTCTCACATATTGTTTTTTCCTTAGGATGACTTTGTGTATTCTGTCAGTCAGTGTACAGAATGTCGGGGACATATATTGTCAGCACACTTTCTGCGCTACCTGTGTGTGTTTCCTTGTGTGCCTCCAGATCAGCTTGGATTGCTAAGACTCCTGACTGGAAACAGGCATGCAGTGATGTATCTTGCAGTTTAGGCATTTGGGGCAAAGGGTTTCCATTCATTTTAGGATGAGTGGTCACGTGGTTTATTTTTTTCTCTAGCTCTAGAAAGTTCCTCTTAGGGGGTTTGACTCATAGCACAGAAAAATGAGTAGAAACTGCAGCAGTAGGTTCCCTTTCAGACAACATTTGTTGACATTTTGGGGGAATACCAACCCAGGCTATGCTCCCAAGGGATGGCGTTGTAAATCCATAAACTATGGCTTTTGCCTTTTGTTGCTTATCTCTTTTTGTAAAGACCCTACCTGACGCTACACTTCTTTTTTTTTTTTTTTGCTTTAAATTTAAGCAAGCCTGGTGGACTCTACTCCACCCTTCAACATGATTACAGTTTCTGCAATCAGCCTTGCGATTCTTTTGTCCCTTTTCTGTGAAGCAAGTACTGTCGTCTTACTCAACTCCACTGACTCATCTCCGCCAACCAATAGTTTCACTGATAGCGAAGCAGCCCTCAGCTTGCCACTGCAGTCTGCGGACATCCCCAAAGCCAGGCGGAAGCGCTACATTTCCCAGAATGACATGATCGCCATTCTTGATTACCATAATCAAGTTCGGGGCAAAGTGTTCCCACCAGCAGCAAACATGGAATACATGGTAAGTGGAATTCCCTTTCCCTTGAATTCTGAGTGAGGAAGCTTTAATTTGCATGGCAGCAGGATCTAAGTGGACCATACACTATGCCTATATGCCAAGTGATACAGTGTACAGCCTAGAACTGAAGAAAGGTTTTGACGTATCTCATGGTGTTAAATTATGTTCTTTCATGAATTAATGCATGTGAGAGAGACAGAGGAGAGGATCTACACAGATTTCTTCTTCTGTGAGTTCCATATCCCAATGACTGCCCACATTTGGAAAGTCATCTTTTCAAACAGAATTCATGAGAAGTGTTTTTGTGTGTGTGTGCTTTCTGAACCTAAACGTCATCTTTATCATTTAAACTATTTCTTGAGACTATTTCTTGAAATTAAAGGTTGTGTGCATGATTTATTCCTGGCTAGGTGTCTCTCCCGGTTCTTGGACAAAGCTCTTGCCCACACTAGTCTGTGTGTATCCTAAGAGAACGGGCTGGCTCTTGTTTTTTTCTTTCTTCCTTGTGATTTAAGACTCGGTTGTTCAGATAAGAGTGCAGCCAGGGCACTTCCTTGCACACAGTTCCAGGTCTCCATGAACACACTCTTACTTGCTTTTAAAAACAGACTGTTTAAATCATTTCCCTTAGCGAGCAAGAATATTAAGTTGGTATCAAAAGGAACAAGTCCGGCTGGACTTTATTTTTGGTTTTGAAGTCATGCAAAGTTACGATTTAAAGTTCTACACTTTACGAGATCATGTTGTCAAGTACGTTTCATGCAGTGAATACCACCAGCAGTTATCAGCTTCTAGAACCATCTACTTTTTCTATATAGTCTTTTTGTGCCTGATCAATTTCTGGTGCCAGTTTCACAAGAAAAACAGACCTACCAAATAAATCTAAGGGAATCATGATTCATGAGAGTAGTTCAGGTTAGGCTCCTAAAATGCCCTTTACTAGGATTTATTAAATTAAAAAAGATGTAATGAGTCCTGGGCATTATCATGTCATGGTTAAGATTGTGGATGCTGGAGTCTAAATGCATTCAAGTTCTAGTCCTGTCCTTTTAAGTGGCATGAGCTCTTTCTTTAGTGTGTTACAGTGAGGATGTATTCAAGATCTAGAAGCAGAAACAGTCACCTACAAGTGGGAGGGCTGCAGTTATTCATAGAGGAGCAAACCTTTCAAAAGCTACTATGGATCATGAAAGAAGTAAGCACTGAGGTCTGTGTGAACTCTGAAAGGTACAATACCTAGACTACAAGGTGAGGGAGTACTTTTTTCCTATGACCACATTGACAGAAAACAGCAGCAGCAGCAACAACAAAACAATAACAAAAATAAAAATAAAATCTCAGATGGAGAATAAGGCCACTCAGCCAGGTTTGGTAGCAAGCTCCTCTTGGACCACTGTGTCCTCATACAAGTTACTCAGTGGCTCTTAGACCCGTTTCACTTAACCCTTTCCTTATAATGGGACTAACAGTACACACAACAAGTAACCAATAAGTAATGGAATAATCTAACTCGCTGTGCTAATAATACCAGGAGCAAAGAGGTCACCAGGGGTGGAGGTATAAGTGGGTATAACACAGTAGAAATCAGTAGAAAAAAAAATCACTTTTTTCTCATTATATCTCCCCTCATCAAGAATTAAGTCATTCTGTATGCATTTATTTAATGGCTTCTATGTGCCAGAGCCCATGTTAATTGTTTCCACAGATGACCTCATTTGATAGCCCACATTCACTATCTGAAGTTGTGATCACAATTCTCCAAATGAAATCCCTTAGACCCGAAGATGTTAATGACTAACCAAGATGGTGTGGCAAAAGAATGATATTGTCAATATTAACGCTGGTGTGGGGGTGGGGTCTCTTTGTTTGTGATATAAAGCACATGTCCACTAAAGGATATCTCCGAGAATATAGGTCCCCTCTATAAACATTCCAGGAGAGGCCATAAACTATTCTTGTTTTACTTATCATTCTCTCATTGTTTTCTTCTCAGGTGTAAGAATTCCTACATCTGCTTTATTTTGCAATGACCAAGCACAGTTAATTACATAGTATATATTCACAAACATGCCTTAGTTCAATGAATGCAATGAGAAAATATAGCCATTTGAAAATCTGTGTTTTAAAATCTTTGTATTCACTGTTTATTTAGCATCCATTGTACACTGGCACTATTCTAAGTCCCTAGCATACATTCATGAACAAAAGCAACAATCCTCCTTGGCTCCTGGATAGCAATAAGACAGCAAACCAGATAAATGCATCAACTGGAACAGGCTAGAAAGTAGTGAGACCATGAAGATAAGGCTTGAGTCCAGCATTGGATACTCACTGGGGTTGCTGGAAAGTATTGCTTGGGGCCAGGTGAAAAACAATACCTATTCACAGATGAAGGAAGTTACAGAACAGGGCAAAGGACCAGAGGTAGAGAAAGTTGAGAAGTTTAAAAATACCTTCCTTTTCATGATTCTATGGCTCAGTCCATCAATACAAATGCTTTATCCATGCCCCTTTGTGGTGAAATTCAGTGGCAGGCATGTATGAATATGTATCTTGATGTCAGTGCAGATACTTGGAGTGACTCAACTTTCAAGCTAAGTAAAAGATGGGTCTCAGTGGAAGTCTGATACTTTGGCTTTGACTGACTCAATACTGATTTGAACTGGCATCAGCTGGGAAGCCAGATCAGTTCCCAACCTGTACTGTACACCTCAGAAACTCATGGAATGTTTATCACACTACTTAACAAATACTTGCTCTCTGAGTCATCAGCTGCATCTTCAAATTATCCTCTCCTGTGCATTGCTATTCTGGAAATCCCCACAGAAAGGTAGTTCAAGCTCAGAGCTTTGTCTAATTGCATTGGACTGCCTTATAGATCCTTTATGTGCAGTGATCTTTATGTCCAGCTTCTCTCCAGTCAAGTTCTCCTCCTTAACTAATTCATTTACCCTATTCTTCATGATTTTTAAGTTAGAATATCAGTTCCTTTAAGGACATTTTCCATACCCACAGCCGTGTGCACCTCAAGTTTCCATTGAACTGCTTTGCCTTCTGTGCCCTCCATGTCTACAGCATTGTTCAGATCAGAGTCAAACTTGACAAAGAGTCATATTTGCACTTATTGCTGACTTTCTAAGTTTGGGACTACAGGGTGCCAATTTAAGATTCACCTTTGTCTCTCTATTGATTTTTGAAAGTCTTTGTGTATCTGCAGAGAGTGAACACCCATTGTTTTTTGCATTTGGAGAAAACTCTAATTGTTATGTGTTTATAAACAGCACTCATTTCGACACCATTATAAATATACTTAGTATTTTCTGTCACAATATTTTATTCCGTATACTTGAAATAAAATAAACATTTTATAGATCCTTTAGAACCTCTTAAAATTAGATTCTTTAAGTAATTATCTTAGATCGTGCACATTTAAATGAAACAAAAGAACTTTGAACATCAAGGTTTATAGTCTCAAATTGGTCATAACTATCTCTATAGTACCCATGACTTTAGTAAAACACACCTTATGTGCAACACTTAGTGTTCTAAAAGAGTCGTTTTTCACATGAGCCACAGTGCAGAACATAAAATGTGCAAGGGAACCTTTACACTCTTGGCTCTATCCGGTTAGCCTCTTGACTAATTCCCAGGGTGCTTTGGACACCAGCTGCTTCTCATTCTTCGTAAGGGCAGCATAAACCATGACTCTAAACCACAAACCACACCAGTTTCTTAGAATAAAAATTATCCCCCAAAGAATGAATTTGCAAAAACTTCTACAGAGTTCAGTTTATAGGATGTTCTCATTCAGAGCAATTGAGGAAATTAATTTTTAAAACAACTGAAACCTCTCCATGAGAGGAAGCCATCCAAAGATAGGGATCTTTGTCTCTAAAGTATGAACAGTGTAGTCAAAACAGAACAAATAGGGGTAAAACCACCAAGGGCATAATTCAGTAGAGTGCCCTGCTGGGTGGGATCCATGTAGTAACCGTGAAACAGACAAACGCTGTGAAAGAGCTTGGGAAGGAACTGGTCATCTCCAACAGGAAAATGGTGAACTCTGTGGAAGATGGGGAGCCTGTGAAGTGGATACTCTGGACGAGGTGCCATGGCTGTGATAGCAAGCAAAGCAATGGATGACCCAAATCACGAGCAGTGACTGGCCGTAGCGCTTTCTCCAGTCAGGGTTCCCAGGAGGTGCAGACAGTGCCTGCTACAAAAGGAATCAGGAAGAATGCGGCATTTGAGACCAAGGGCATAGGGGCAGATGGCTTCGGCACCCGTAAGAGCAGTACTCGATTCTTAGGTAAGAGTAAAGAACACCAGCAGTTCCTGTATTCACAGTGAGGAGAGGAAGGAAGTAACTGTGCTTCACATGGTAGGAATCTTCGGAGAAAGACGGATTAAGGACAACGTGATAACAACGCTGAAACAGGGCTGTGATGCAGGGTAATAATGATATCTCAGGAAACCCAAATCACTTGTGTCATCATATGTCTTATTATAGTTGTTTGGTGCCTGCAAATCTGAGTCGCTGAGCTAAATATAAAAGGTTTCTTGTGGTCTTCCGGAGAGGGGAAACATATCTATTACCAAATGGTAGTAGGCAATAAAGTAACAGCATGACTCAGTGAACAAATGAGGGAATTAATCCAACCTCAGTAAAGGCCAGCACATTGTTGGCCTAGAATGGTAATTTGTGACTTGGGAATAAAGGAAAACGCTAATTTAATTTATCCAGGATTTATGTGGAATACGACATGGATCATTTAAACCATTATTTTCTCTTTCTTCTGTAGCTGACCAAACATTATGGCATTAGGTCTGAGGCAGGAAAACTGCTGACTTCAAGGCTAACTTGAGCTATACAGTGAGTTTTAAATTAGTCTGAGATACACACTAAAACCCTTTCTCTAAGTTATGTATGTATTCTTGCCTTTTTGTTGTTATTGATGATAATGATGATGATGATGAAGCAACGCTATATACCAAGCAGCACATTTCTTCTCATTTGGAAAGGATAACTTAATTGCTTTTATTGAGGATATGTGAAATTTGCAGCGTCTAATCTCTCTTCAATGAGTGCTTTTATGGCTTCTAGAAGAATAGTGAGAACCACTGCCAAGAAGTAGTGGGTGGAGCATTTTGGCTGACCGGAAGGCATTTGCTAGCATGTTCGGGACTCTGTATTCCTGCTCTCCTCCAAAGGGACTTGGGTTTCTTGGCTTCTAGTGAAGACCAGGCAAGTTTTGTAGGTGCATTCTTCCCAGATAGAGTCTGCTGCAGGTTACTTGTACACCAAAGGAGGAAGTCGTACCTTGAAATTTATGCCCTTTTGTTTTATTTTTCCACATCTGAAGGCAAGAACATTTTCTCATTGTAAAAAGTAAATATGTTAAAAATATTAAAGCTATATGATTCTGAACAATATCTTTGGGGAGCAGCAAGAGCAATTGTGAGTGACATCTGGGCAATCTAGTGGGTAGCTATGATTACTAGCACTCAGTACTGCAATCTTGGTAGAAAATGATACTTGGACCCAAACTTGGAAGTAAAAAACTAATTTTGTGCATTTCCGCTGAGTGCTTTTATAGAACCTAGTCTCTACATCTTGTCCCACCATTAACAGTTATGAAACAAGTGGTTTTTCTGCTTAGAGTGTGTGACTATGACGAGGTGATGGGCAAGTCATTTGATGTTCAGTCTCTCGTTCCACTTTATGCATTCCTGCCTTTTTCCTGGAGTGCAGAGCAATAAATAGCAGAGACAGGAAGTAGTATGCATATCAAAGGAGTGGACAGGGCAGTGTGCTACATACCAAAGCAGAGGAACTACTGGCTGCTCTAAGAGTGTGTGGACTGAAGTAGACTGACATACGTTACACGGAAGAGAGATAAGGTGTGGGACACTGTGTGGTCAGGATAGAAGGATTCTATAAGTCATAGGGTGGTATACTGAAGAAATAGAAACTACATGACTTAGACTTGATGTTTAAAAGAATCAAGTATTACAATGCTGAAGTAGGGGGAACACAGAAACTTGATTGAGCTTTTCTGTAAGATCAAGGGAAGTATTAAAGGTTCTAGCTGGGAAATTATGTAACTGTATTTGAATGTTAGAAAGGTCACTCTGGGGGTAAGGAAGGAGTAGAGACAGGATGCCCAGTCAGAGGCTGTCATGACAGTCTGGATGAGAGATAATTGAAACCTGAAGTACATTTGAGGCAGCAGGGTAAGCTGGGCTGTGAAATATTTTGGAAATCAGGTCAGGAAGGCTGATTCACATGAAGTTGCAGAGAAGGATTTACAGGATGGAGCAGTCAGTCTTTGAAGGGGACAACTGGGTTACCCTGAGTCAGGGAACACAAAATACAGAGAAGTTGAGGAAGCTAAGGGATGACAGGGGATTACTATCTGGTGAACACGGCTATGGAGGTTGGAAAGCAGATAAAATGTGAGAAAATGCATTGGACAAAATTTTCCACAGAGAAAGTTTGTGATAGGAACACAATTTGACAATAAGAACGGAACATTCTCTGTAAGTTAGGTTGGGAAGGGTCATGGAAACTGGATTGAAGATTTTGTGTATAGGAATCTACTTAAGAATGTTTACAAGAAAATGCCATCCTAACCCAAATCTGTTTTAAGAACCTAGTTAGTGCCAAGCTACTCCATCTCACTTGGGACAAGCCATATTTTAGGAAAATAACCAAAGGGTTTCTAAAAATATAGAAATCTAATAGTCTGACTATCTGGTATCTTGAATTTAATATATCTAAACCTGTGTCACAAAGAGCCCATGGGTATTCGGTGGTTATAAACTTCAGGTATTTGATTGTCTCTGACACTTTTTGAAGGATGATATTTGTTGAGGGGTCAGGAAGTTAAAAATAATAATGTCTTAAACCAGTCAAGAAAAATTTTGGCACAAATGCATCCTAAACTAATGTTTGGGATATGAGTTCTTCCATGCTATATTGTCCATAGCATTTTAAATCACATAAAAAACATTTTGACACAAATAGGTAGGATGCCCAACGTGTTGATTTTAGAATTAACTTTTCATGAAATCTTTTAAATTTCACAGCAATCAAAGAAACAAAGATGTTATTTAAGAACACAATAGTTTCCACTAATATTTCATTTAGGTAATCCTGAGCATTTTACCATATCTCTCTCTACATTCTTTGGAAATTATTTTTCAGTGGGCAAGATGTAGCCAGATAGATTACTCTGAGGAGTGAACAGTGAAAGATATGGGATTTGTATGTGTATCTCAGGATAGTTTAATCATCAAGAAGTCCATTTTTAGCATATTGTGACATTGAGTCAGTGAAAGAAATTGGCCATTCATGAAAATGCCTGGACAGCCTAAACTTCACTATCAGAAGGCAGGCACCCCTTAACCTCCTGAAGAGTAGGATCATTGCTAGATGATCAACAATTATTTTCAAACTTTACAGTAAAAAGCAGATGTTAAACAATGCTTGAATGAGGGAAAATACTCTTACAACTTCCAAAATATTCCCTAATGCTATCTCCTTCTGCCTAATGCTATTCTCCCTATGAGAAAATGCCTTGTTTCTACACAATGCTATTGCTGATTTTTTTCAGTGGCTTTGAGGTTTATCTATTTTCTTTTTATTGGACTGCCTGCTTAGTAGAGGTTAATGGTTGATAAATTGGTGAGAGGCATTCTTAAACTAATTCCCACTTCAGGTGTCTCCCAAATACCCTCACCTTACTACTATTTTTACATCCCAAACAACAGGAAGAGGTATTATTTAGTGAACTCTAGCCCTCTTAGAGCTGTGATAAAGAGCCTTTAGTATCTGTATCAAGCTTCCTCTCATCACACTCTTGAGAAATGAGGACATATCTCTTTATTTTGAGATAGAGACTCAAAACTTGGAAAGCATAAATTCTCTGCCTTCTACAAGTTGGTCAAAATGCTCTATCAGACAGCAAACTTGCTTCAAACAGCAGTGCTCTACCTCAGGCAAATTTCCCTACATGCACTTCAGCTGAGAATACCAGCGAGTATAGAAATAGTTTTAAACAAGAAATAAAATTATTCTTGTACTTTCTAAGTTGGAGAATAATATAGGCAAACTGTCCTATGACAGTGCTAACCATCTTTGGATACCTGTTAAGGCAGAATGAGTAACTGAAATTAATCCTGGCCTCCCAGTCACCAAGTTTTCTTAACCACAGCCCTTTCAGTGATACATGGGTGCATAAATCTGCTCCCCCATTCCACTGTTGGCAACAGAGACCCTGAGAGAAGTTTCTACAAAGATATTTGGTTTCTGAAAATTCCTGGAACACTAATAAGTATGTAATTCAGGAAATTCAAACTCAAGTCCCTTCCTCGCCAAGGCACAAGTGTCCACAAGAAGAGTGTCATTAGTCTTCTTGAGAGCTGGAAGCTGTGGAGCTTTGAGTGAAGAATGATACTTCCTGTTTGTTCTCATTTAGATTAGATTCCAACAAAGGTGTGTTCTAATGTAAGTGAGATGTTTGCCAATGGCCAGCCTGACCAAGGAAGAATAAAGGTGGTATATTATTGTTCATTATCCTTAGGACAGATTTCATAGGCATATTATGCTGATTCACACTTTCATAAACTGAGTTCAGTGACGATCTAATATCTGTTTTAAATTTGGGCTTGATGGAAATGGATGGCCAAGTTTGTTTTTTCTTATCCTTAAGATTTTGTGGTTTTTAGAAAGGTATTTCTCTGACATGTTACATTTGAATTCTTAGTTAATAAAGCCATGTATAGTTGGCATGACAAGTATGCACATCCGGGATCTCTAATACAGGAATTTGATTCAATAGGTTCAGAGTAGGTCTAAGTATTCCTTCCCAAAGATCCCAAGAATATTCTGGAATTATTATTCTGATGAAAACCCTAAAAGGTGTTTTAAGAACAATAAAACTCATAGCTCAGGACTTGAGACTCAGTTGAGGTTTTGGTATGTGTGTCAAATCCCCCACACCTTTGTCAATCAAGACACAACGAAGGGATGAATAGATTAAAACAAAAGTTATTTCAGGGACAATTCCCACATTAAGGCACTATTCATTACAATATTAATTTAATTACTGATTTCAGGAATCACAGTAACACTCTCAGCAGGAAATTTCTGTAACACAGAATGATCCTACTTGAAAATGTATTTCACTGACTAAAAGAAGCAAAATTTTAAGATTCACGTTTTTGAAGGGTAGGGATTTCTTTATATAATGCAGTATAATTTGAAATTTGTTTTTGTTTGAAGTTTGAGTTAAAAATTGTTGAGAATAATTTTATCTTTGCTACCACCCATGGACATGAAGAGAAATATTTCTGTAATCACATAATAGAAAAAATTGTAACAATGCATTTTGCAGACCATAAATGCTGGCAGTACCCAAGCTCCCAGCCCATAAATAAGTACGTCTTACTGTAGATAAAGGCATCTCCATGAGTTCCCCCTGCTGTTGCCCACCTGTATTTTCAGCTCACAAGAGATGTTGGCATAATGGTCCTGAGTTCAACAGCAAGGTCCTGCTCAAAAAATAAGTTATCTCCACAAGCCAGTGCTTAGCTTTTCCCATTGTCTTCCTGCAATCAGCCTCACAGTCCTTTCTCCTTGGGTAACAATAAATACAAGGTCACTGTGTTTCATATCAGTGCCATGTATACCATGCTGTGCTAGCATATTGAGTTGATTATAGTAAAATATTTTTAAAACTGAAGGCATACTACATGCTAATAAAAAAATGTGTACATACATTTTTTGCTCATATAACTGATTAACAACCTCTCAAGAGATGCGGTTGGTGGAAGATACCATCCTTTTTGTCAAGATATTGTGCAGTTTTACATGTAAATAAAGTACAGTCAATATTTCAGAAATCTATATTTTATTAACCTTTAATGGAAGAACAAATTTTTGATAAGTACATTATCAGCTAAGCAAAACTTCTTTTAAATATTCTTTTAAGTACTAGGATAAAACAGTTTTACATTAGACTTGTTAGTTTAAGATTCAGTGCCAACTTATGGACAATGACTTTTGGATACAAGAATTATTCATATTTGTGTCTTCGCACTTGAAGAGAAAGTTGAATATCTTCACATAGGTGACATCTCTATACAGACACTGAGTCTGGAATGCCCATCCACTTAGTGACTAATATTAACATTCATGAAATCATAGAGTCATGCAAATTTTGGTCTACATTTTCAACTAACAATAACTTACTATAGATGAGCAATCCCCATTAATTTCTTTTCTCATAAACCAAAATAAATTTTTAATTTGATTAAAACGTAGTGTATTGTATGTGCATAGAACCCTGTGTAGCACTTTGAAATTATTATATTATAGTTATGTATAGCACACACTAACTGAAACAGTACATTTTCATATTGTTTTATTGATAATTAAGATTCTAAGGCTATCCAATATGAGGATTTTCATGAAACTGACTAGCCTATAGCACAATCTGACTTTTGAAAGTTACAATATACTTGGCATTATTGATTTGACAAATAAAGTTGAATAAATCTGGTCCTATTTATTTGGGAAACTATATGAATTGTATGGCTCTTTGTTTCTGTGAAAAGGACTTTGCTAAGTCAATTGATTTTGATCCATTCAAAATTCATGGATCGATTTGTAATTTGACTTTTTTCTTTTAACCTAGTCCTTCCTCAAGCTGATGTTCGTATTGCATTAACTTCAAGTGAGCTGCTCTAAATTTGCATTGGTTTAGTTAGAATAGTCAGAGGACCCTGAATTAGAAGAACTCCTGGACACAGGAGCATTGTTTTTTTTCCCCTCTTTTTTTGTTTGTTTTTTGTTTGCTTGTTTGTTTGTTTATTACAACAGATTCAACATAACTGAAGGTCTATTTAACTTCCACAGGTCTGGGATGAAAATCTTGCAAAATCTGCTGAGGCATGGGCAGCCACTTGCATTTGGGACCATGGACCATCTTATTTGCTAAGGTTTTTGGGTCAAAATCTATCTGTACGAACTGGAAGGTAGGAAGCAGTTGTCAACATAATAATACCTCATTATTTATAGACCCTACAGATAATGGTATCAATTTTAAGTAGTATCAGTAATTTTCCAGTGATTTCTATGAGTCAGGAAATGGTGTTTGGCTCATGATAACTTAATGATAAAAAAACCTATGCAATTAATTCCCTTTTACCTTTGGAACATGCTACCTTCATATGTATTTGTCATTGACCCCACTGAATCCTAGAAAGGATTGTGCATGGTGTCCTATCCCCCAACCCACACATCCAAAAAACTCCATGATTAGGCAGAAGCCATCTACATTTGTTTGTTTATATTCCCATTATTCTGTATAATTGCATACAAACAATGAAATTATTAAATAGGCAAGCTGGTGAGATAGAAATCTGTATTAACATAAGTGTGCACACAGGCATGTGTGTATATGTTAACTATGAGTAATTTCTTACTGACGGGATATTTCCCTCTACTGCAGAAGATCACAGTCAACATTCTATAAATCCATTCTTATGGACACTACCATTAGAGTTAAAGTATTTTAACTATTTCCATGTGCCTAATAAATCTAAATTATTTATAAAATTCCAATAGAGTAAATTGTCTTCATAGATTAAATAAGACTTTATTTAATTGGAGCCTCAATAATTTGTGTTTTTCTGCTTTGGGAATGGCCAGGAATGTGCTTAGGTGAGTGAAGGCTCACTGGGTGTTTTCATGCTCCTCTCCTTTCAGAGAAATCGAGAGCTCTACCAGATATTGACAGCAATTGTCCGGAGTGGAAATGATCTTATTATAATGAATAATCTTATAGCACATTTATGATGTAAGACGAGCCCACCAAACAGCTCCCTGCTGTACTGTTCCTTTTTGCTCTTTCTCTTGACATCTAGATATCGTTCGATTCTCCAGTTGGTCAAGCCATGGTATGACGAAGTGAAAGATTACGCCTTTCCTTACCCACAGGATTGCAATCCTCGGTGTCCTATGCGATGCTTTGGTCCCATGTGCACTCATTATACACAGGTCATTCCAACTGCTATGTTAGTTTTTTATTATCTTTTTTTTTTTTAATGCCTTCCTTAATTTGGTGGCTATTGATATTTTTAAGCAATATTGGAAGATAATGGTTTTATTTTATTTTATTTTTATTATTTATTTATTTATTTTTTGCAGATGGTTTGGGCCACGTCTAATCGAATAGGATGTGCAATTCATACTTGCCAAAACATGAATGTCTGGGGGGCTGTGTGGCGACGTGCAGTGTACTTGGTCTGCAACTATGCTCCAAAGTAAGTGCCACGTTGAGTTCCATTGCCTGGATACTTGACTGAAGTTAGAGATTAGCAGCCAGATGGGATTTTTAAAAATGTTATAAACAGAATTATTCTGTAGTACTTCTTTACCTTGACCTGTTCCTTATCCCCAGCCCCATCATCATCATCTCCACAGACTTGAAAAATGGCAGGGTAAAAAGTTCCATTTCACAGGGACAAGGATTATGAGTTAAAACTGTAAGGAATGCATGTAGAGACACCAGAACTCACCAAGTTCCCCTTGCCATAACTGCTCTGGCACTGTGTTTTTCATAATCATTATTATCGAAGGCACCCGACGGCATCCCCTAATATTGATACCTGTATCAAAGGCATCAGAGAAGCATCCTCTAGAGACATTATCAGGACAATATTATGAATTATCAGTACTAGAATGTTGGCTTACCTATTTCACCAGGAAAGCAACATATTGGAAAAGAAGATTTTTTTCCTTCTCTCATTTTTAGACTAAAATTTATCCGGCATCATTATCTTATAGCCTACATAAATATAATACTTATTTGTCAAAGATTACAAAATCTAGTTATATGTTTGGGTAGTCCTTATAAAGATCAATAAACCTTTGTTAACATTTAATAAAGTGCTTTCTTGATAACTGAAACTCTGAGAATGGCAATGTTCCAGAGTTCTCTTCCCATTTGGAATAAGGGCTAAATGAGCATGGGGTTCATGACACGTGTGTTTTTCCAGCCCATGGAGGGAGGGAGACAATGAGTCCTCTGAGTAACCACATGACTCATTGATATAGTGGTGGGCCTGGGCCAATCATGCCAATCATGGGAGAAAATTTGTGATTTTTCCCTCAGAATTATTGTAATGAGGAGTCGGAAAAAAATATATCTCGAAAGACACTTAAACCCTGTATTTGTTTGATATTTTTACTTTTATGCCTTGTACCCTCCTATTAAACACTTTCCCATTTCTCCCTGTAATAAACTGGCCAGGCTGTAATGAGATAACCAAAGACAGATTTTAAAAAAAATAGCTCTTCTGTTTCAGCTAAATAATAGAATTTCCTAATAATATTGATTAATTTATAGGCCCCAAAGATAAGGCATTGCGCTAATATTAATAGCACTAACATTAATGTATGATAGTTTTAATAAAATGTTAATGGATTATAGTCTTGACAAAAAAATAGGTGATTAAGACTTTTAAAATCTTGACTGGGAGGTGGATATTATTTTTCCAATTTCAGTACGAAGTTTTTTCATAGGGTGATACTTTCAGTGGAAAAAGTAAGAAAAGAGAGTTAAGAAAGATAATATGTAAATAAATGGATTTGAACACTAAATGAAAGAATGGATGATTATATATAAAATAAAGGGCTTACTGTTGACTATTATTATCCTCTATTCAATAAGTATGGTTTTTGTTTTTTTTTTAAAAAACTGTACAGAAATGTATCATTCATTTGATATCCTCTAACTCCTTGATATTTTCATTAATTTACATTGTCATACATAACTCTTTCCAGTGCTGCACTTTACACACACATAACGTATTTTGATCATAGCTACCCTGGTACCTCCCCTTTTACCTCAGCCTATTCTGATGACCCACCTCCTTTCCCCAATCTGCTGCTTTCTGCTTCTACATCTTTTCTGTTAACGACCGCCTAATGGGTTCAGTTAGTGCTACTTACAGGATGATGGAGCCTTAGGAACACCTCCCGCAGCTCTGACAGAGTGTTAGTGGACCCAGCCTTGTGCAGATCTCTTGCAAGTTACCATGCCTACTGCGAGTTAAAACCCTGGCTACTTTCAAGCAGTGCTAGGATGGAGTTAGAACAAGTTGAGGAGCACTATGCTTCTTGGAACTGTGCCCTGGCCTTGTGGCCTAGATCTCTGCTAGAGCACATGACAAATGCAGTGGCTGGATTGAGCCTGGTGTCCATGGTTTATGACATCAACAGAAATTGTAAACAGGACTTCGTTACTTACTGGTCAGTTAAGATTCTGTTCATTTAGTCAAAGAAAAAGCATTTTAAAGGCAAGCAATATGGGAGAAGCTGCCTTGGAATTTTTTTTAAATGTAAATTTCAGGGCCTTATATTATATGCTCCCCTATGCGTGACACCGTCGTGTGTCTAGAGGGCGTGATCACGTGGTCTTGGGGTGATGAAGCAGTCCCACTGTTATCATTTCCTTTTCCCTCCTAGGGGTAACTGGATTGGCGAAGCACCGTACAAAGTAGGAGTGCCCTGTTCATCGTGTCCCCCGAGTTATGGGGGAGCCTGTACTGACAATCTGTGCTTTCCGGGAGTAACGTCAAACTATCTGTACTGGTTTAAATAAGTGTATCCATTTGTTTTCTCCCGGGGAGACACATTGGTTTTTGGACTCATAAGCATATATGTATATTGAAGTTTGGATATATTATACATATTTTATTATTATCCTGCCTTCATTTTAGTGCTCAGTTGTCTAGTGTTTGTCTAGAGTGTTAAGTCTTAGACAGGGGCAAAGTATCAATTTCTAATTTTCTGACGTTAAATTTAAATTAAAACATTGTATATGTAGTGATGACGTAGTTGTTGCATCCGATTCTAAAACATGCATTCCAGGGAAATTGTGTTATTATGTCCCTAAAGAATGAAAGGTACATTCAAGCTTCAATATATGTGCATTTACATGTATACACATGTATATGTATGCACACACATATGGTGAGTGATGTGGCACATAGGCAATAACATGATGTAGTAAGTTAACAAGGAAAAATGAAAAATATATTTGGGCTTATGGAACACTTTCAGGACCATTTCTACAACACCCATGAAAGCATAGCTTGCAAGTCAGTCAGTGATATTTGGAAATAATTAAGCAATTGCAGAATTCATTCTGAAGATACTTTATTCAGTTCTATAAAGTGTATACTGAATTAATGGAAGTTTCCCATAACAATAACACTCCTTTTTGCTGTTTCTTTTCTTTCTTTCTTTTTTTTTTCAAGTGAGTAAATCTGTTGAGTGTTTACTAAACAATTACTTTGGCTAATTCACATTGCTGGTTATTTTCTGATGACGCAAAGATCATTACATGTGATTCCTGCCTTTGAGAAGCTACCAGAGATGTCTTCCAAACAGCATGGCCTAGTAATTTTATTATAAATTGTTTTTAACTAATTATTTTTCATGTATTTTGAGGGACAAACATAGTGGAATGGATGATAAGTGTTGCTGTCTTACATATAAAGTGTCTGTTTCTCAGGAGGCTCCAATATTTAAATGAAATATGAAAAGTGTCTTAGTCATAGTGCTGTGAATAGACACCGTGACTGAGGAAGCATATAGAAAGAAAGCATTTAGTTAGGGGCTTGCTTGCAGTTTCAGGGGGTTAGTCCATGGGAAGGCAGAGGCAGGCAGACGGGATGCTGGAGCAGGAGCTGAGGGTCTATAACCTGATCTGCAGGGAGGAGGCTGTGGGAGTGAGGCTGGGTCAAGCCTCCGTTTCTGCAACAAAGCCAACTCTCACAGTGACACACATCTTCCAACAAACAGTTCTCTAAGCAAGACACTATACTCAAATGTGTGAACTGCAGGAGCCATTGTTACTCAAACCACCAAACTATGTAAGAATCAACAACTGCTCAGAGATCTGTGGAGCACAATAGGCTAGGCTGAATACAAGACCCTCAGAATACTGATGAAGTCAGAGAAAAGTAAGAGGTGTGAATAACCACAGGATTACCATGTCGGTACAAAAACCCAGCCATGGAAGAGTTTAACACATGTTGGGATCCATTAACAAAAGCTGGAGGATTTTGTAAAGAAACGGGTAGGGTTGGGAGCACATCCATCTCATCATTTCCCTGACATTATTTGGAGAAGGTCAATCTACTTGCTATCTTGAGCTTTTGAAAATCATATTCAAAGTCATACATAAATACCTCATGCTGCCAATTTGGTTACTATAGCCCTCAATGGATTTTTTTTTCAAAGAACTAATTATGAAACTTTATTTTTATAGAAGAATAATTTTCAATTCATCATTAACTTTGCTTATGAAAATCAAGTAGATCATTACAAAGACTTCTCTCATGAGATTAGGAAATACATGTCTTAATTTACAAAATCTTTTTCAGAGAGGACAATACACTGTCTGGGCCAAGACACAGAGAAAAATATATTTCAAATGTGTGTGTGCACACGCGAATGCACACATGAGCTTCAGTATAGACTTACAGAGCAAGTAAACATGGTCACTTCAGACAGAAAATTCCACACACAGCTGCAGCTTCTTAGATGGATGCATTAAAAGTTGACAGATAGTTAATTAGATCCATTCAGTGGGAGAAGAATCCACCATCTGGATACTGGGTCTACTTGATGATAAACAAATGGTCTAATTACTTTTAAACACTGACAATTGGAACCAAATGTTTTGTTACTAAGGGACCCTGCCTTGTGGAAATGTATATGGGCCTTATTTACATAAGTATTTCAGGAATACAATAGAGAAAGAAGTATTACATAATATAGAGTTGATCCAATTTTCTTTTCTTCCTTCCTTCCCTCCCTCTCTTCCTCTCCCTTCCTCCCTCCTCCCTTCCTTCCTTCCTTTTTTTCTTTCTTCCTTTCTTTTTATTTCCCCTGAGACAGTCTCACATATGCCAAGATGGCCTTAAATTTATTAGGTTGTCAAGAATGACCCGACTCCTGATCCTCTTGCCTCTAACTCTGGACACTGAGTTTGAAGGTGTGTGCCACTTGGCCATTGGAAGGGATTCCATTTAGTGATTACCTGCTTGCCTCACTGAAGAGTGTTTTCATCCTTAACACTACTGAAGCAAACACTGCATAAACAGAAGTTTACAACCCTCATTTCTAGGTTTCTTTCTAGCTTTCATGGGTAACTGGGTTTCTCAGATTGACAGGATGATATGTAGTTCACAGACTGTCCCGTGAAGGTTAATTAATCATATTAACAGAAATTTATGAATATTAAAACGATCAGTTCCAGAGCTTCTCCTTGGCACGAACTCCATGTAATTCATTGCATTTATTACAGCATGTTACACAGTGGCTATAGTGTAGTAAATGTTTAGTTCAGTTGAGTTTTCAGAATTAGTTTAAAAAACTTGTGAAAGTTAAAACGAATTCTGCCTTTCCATTCTTTCAAAGACCACAAATTTTCTAAAACATAAAAGTTTGCATGTAGCAAACCCTCAAACAAAACATCCATGGTATGAAATTGAAACTAGGGTCTACAAGCTTGCAAAACAACCCTTTCACCACTATAACAGGACCAGTAGCTTCCTGATAACATTAACAACTGAGCTGGAAACACAATGGGTATATCTGTTACTCTGTCTGTAACTTTTACTGTTGGCATATAAAATGGCTGTGTGTGCTTGCATCAATGTAGCGCCTTCCATTTTCACCGGGGTGCTAGGCTAAAGGGCTTGCACTGTAATTCCCACAGGTCGAACAGGCCTGGCTGTAAACTGTTTCATACAGACAGCTTTAAATAGTCAGCATTAAAATTTTTATTTGGAAAGTTTTCATTAAAACATAATGTGACTGACAGCGTAGATGTCCCCAAATGCTATTTATTTAGTAGGAAAATAACATTTTGCCACAATATACATTTTTTTCTTTTGCCTTCATGTGGGAAAAACAACTGAAATGAAGTCCACAATTTCTACTATGGAATTCTTACAGTGGTAGGTAAGCTTGCTGTGACAACGTAGGGCTTGAATTATTGATACTACGGCTTTTGCCTTTGGTGTCACCATGGCTTGGCCCTTCAAAGCTTCCCTAGAAATTTGGGCTGGCTCTACTGTCACCTGAGCCTGAGATGTTCATGAAAATAACATTTCTAATTTTTCCACATCCTAGCACAGAGCAGACCAAGAGGAAATGTGAGTCCAACCAATAAAGCCTATTCTAAATATTTTAATTGAAACAATATATTTCCCATATCTTTGTAGTCGATAAGCTCACGGAGTTTATTCTAGTAAATCCAGTGTGTATTTATACCACTTGAAGTGTTTTCGGTGTATGCATTGTTTGGTAAATAATGCAAAAAAAAAAATAAATAAATAGATGAGCTGAATATTTTCCTGAAGGAAAAGCGATGCTGAAACTCTGGGCTGTCTGTCCCATTAGGTTTCACAGTATCGTAGGATGCGAATCTCAAGATAGATGGAAAGCTTTACCTACTGAAGAATTTGCAGGGGGGGGGGAGATAAAGTTATATTTCTACTAATAGCTAACATTGTCTTTATTTTTTATGAAGGTTTTGTATTGTTATATATGTGGGTGAAGACATCTAAATGAAAGCGCCTTTTAAAAATGTGTCATGGCTCAACTCAGAATTGTAAAATGTGGATTAAAATTGAGAAAGTTTAATAATTCACTGGTTAATGGTGCTGAAAAATTACAATCACCTATGTTTAGAATTTTGAGGTTTCTCTGAAACTACGGTTGTTATTATTAAGTGTGAACTACCAATACTTATCTATTTTGGTGCTAAATATATGGTGCTAAATGAATCACTAGTGTCAACAGTTTTAAAACTACACCTTTTACTTACTTGATTCAGAAGAAATAACAAAAATTCTATTTTATCTTCACCAATGTATGACAGTTGACTCTGTTTTCTCCTTATTTAACGACACAATGTTATTACATGTAAATATATTTCTTTAGAAGTGATGGTTTTCTACTAGTGAGTATTCTTTTCTGTGTGTGTGTGTGTGTGTGTCTGTGTGTGTGTGAGCGTGTGTGTGTGATCTGCGAGTTAAGATTGCACCTGCATGCTGCAGGCCCTGGCGCCCTCTGGTGTTTCTGAAAACAAATTTGTACTGACTCATAAACCTTTGGTGAAAGGCTTTTTTGCTTAGTGAAAATTTACCTTGCCCTGTCCTGGGGTTTTTCTGCCTGAATCCTACAGTAGTAAAACCATAGCACAGCAAGCTTGAGTCTAATGGCACACCTTCCTAAAAGGTGGAGAAGCTGGCACACTCTTCACTCACATTATTTTTTAAATGGTTATCTACTCTAAGGTGCTTAATTTTGGTTTTGTTTATAGAAAACGATTTATTATTGTGTCACATTTTAGGAGTGATTTTTTTTTTATTTAGCTTATGGCATACCATAAAAGGAAGCCATCTAAAATAACACACACACACACACACACAGGAAAGGTCCACTTCAATTCTGATCTATGATTTAATTTAATGTGTTATGCTTTCATAGTATAAGAAGCAATCAGATTGTGTTAGCCTACTAAAGGTAATAATTATGATGCTCGTGTTTTGGTAGATGTCATAAGCTAACTTTAAAGTATCAAGTAAATTCATCTAAGGTATTTTCAAATTTGTTAAAGCAAGGGAAAATCACACATGAGGCTCCAAAATACATAATATGGATGCACTCTCTTCGCATCTAGTGTCCAGAACGTTCCATTAAACAAAATAACACTCAGGCAAGTTAGCCAGCTAATTTACTCTAAAACAATCAGTAAATGAAAGACCAAAATTCGAAAGCCTGAAGTTATTTCTGGAGTTAGTTAACCATTTTCACTCTGAATGTTCTGGCAACCTATTAGTTGTAAAGGGAATCAAACATTGGGCTCACTGTTCTGGCTAATTATTAGAGCATTTGTGATTTGTTAATGTTTAAGATGGACTTTGGTAACATAATATGAATTTAAGATGGTGCGTATATGAAGAGTGTTTTTTTTTTAAAGTGTTAATCTTCCAAGTATTTATATAGTCCTAAAATTCAATGTATCACTTCAGAAGTTTTAAGAGTAAGTTTGTATAGGTATAATTCATTATGTAGTATTTCATTGGGAAAAAGGAGACCCTTGATGTTATCAAATGTTGTTATGAATGGATATACATTTAACCTCTGTCCCTAGGGAACATAGCAAATGTAGCATTTTTTAAACCCTACTGTATTATTTTTCCAATAAAATATTATTACTCATTATTTTGACTTTGAAGTCTGTCTGATTGCTTTTTGTTCCAATAGTGTTACAACCAGATGATATAATTTTGAGAAGAAATTATCCCCTTTCTATAGGAAAAATGAACGTAAGTTTCATACATCACTGAAATACACTATTCTTTCCTTAGTTTTCTTCTTTTCTGTATAAATTTAAATAATTTAAGAAATTGTACACTCTGTAGAACAATCTTGGAAGGAATACTAAAAAAATAATGTAAAGTTAAAACAGAACAGGGAAATGGAAAAAGACTTGATTAATGAATGGAAAGGAATCAGGAATGGAGGAATTCAGAAACAAAGAAACAAATTTAAATACAATGTGCTAAAATCCATCTGTGTCAGCATTTGCATCCATTTTATATTGAATGTGTAGGAAGATATAAAACTTTTAAGGATTTATGTACCAAAATACCATAACTTCACTGTCAAAGACTGAAAGAAATATTAGACAATTCAGCATCCATCTGGAGGGTTTTAAGCCATCTCAGTGACTAATAGCTTCAGTAGGCACAAAAGTCAGCCAGCCATAAGGTCTGGTTAACCAGTACAAAGTATCTGGTACATATAAAAGATTTCTGCCTACAATTCTTCAGTAGGCACAAAAGACAGCCAGCCACAAGGTCTGGTTAACCAGTGCAATGTATCTGGTACATATAAAAGATTTCTGCCCACAATTGTTGTAGATAATGTTTGAATATGTTTCAGTCGACCACACACTAACTTAGGCCACATAACAGGCACAGAGGCAACACTAAAAAAATCCCCCCAAAAAAATATTCCAAAGGACCATTTGTAATATATTCTTTCTTTGATCACAATGTAATTAAAACATTTAAGAGTAGACAGAATGATTAAAAATCCTTAGATATTTACCATAACATCAATTTGTCAAAGAAAAAAATTACATTAAAATTATAAATCATTTCAAACGGACAATGAAAATGTCAACAAACAGGTAATAGAAATGAAACAATATTCAGATACATATTTGAAGCTTTAAATTAAGATATTGGGGTTCAAATGTCAAAAATAATTACTTAAAGTTGCCTTAAAAGAAAATATATAAAGTTAAACTTAAATTCAAATGTTGTAGAGGAGAAAATAATAAGATATATATGTAAAAGTCAATAAAGAATCAAGCATATGGAAGAAAATATTGATTGAGCAGAGAGTGGTTTGTTTCTCTGAAGAGACTTTTAAGAATAATATACTGTTATGAAGATGTACTAAGTTTGAAAACTGAGGACCCACTACAGCTCTTAGAGGTGTTAAAAGGTAAATAACATATCATAACTTAAATAGATATATGCCAACACATTTGAAAATTGTAAGAAATTAGATAGATAGCTTGAAATTTAAAAATAAGTAAGAAATATCATGGTTGTTGGATGAACTGTAATTAAAAACATTCTTTCATGGAATTCTCCAGAACCAAATAGTTTTCCAGTTGAACTACTCAAAATATTTAAAAAAGAAATGATGTTAACATTTCAGACTATTCCAAAAGAATAGTAAAATGAGGGACACTTACCAAACTAATTATAGGGCCATGATGATTGATATATCAATGTGCCAAGGGTATTATAAGAAAACTTAGAAATCAATCACATCTCAAGAAATAAAAAATTAAATATTGCATAAAATATTCAAGTGGAATCCAATAATTTATGCAAAGGGTCATTCATTATATACAATATGACCAAGAGGTATTTTATTGAATGTCAAAGTTGATTTGGTGTTCATAAATTAGTCCATATAATTCTCATTATTTTATAAATAGGAAAATGGCTAGGTCATCTATACAGAACCAGAATTATTATTTTGATAAGATTCAACACATAAGCAACAAATGAGAAAATCTGCTTTCCTTTAAAAAGTGAACAAAACTTCCAGACTAACACAAAAATCTATTGACAATATTTTGCTCATCCCCTTAGACATCAACTGCTTAAATGCAGAGCATTTTCTTACAGTGCTCAAGAAGACTACAATGGTATATATAATCATTATTTAATGTTGTATTTGAGTGAAAGAAAAATAAACACTTGTAGAAGTAAAGAATACAGTTCTTACAGAGGCTAGGAAGGGGTATAGCCAGAGGAAAATTAATAGCCACAGGGGTGCACTTAATGAGATCACTGATTTCTATACAATGGAGTGCCTACTGTTGACAACAGTTAACTCTGTATGTCAAAATAACTAACAAAGGACACAGATAAATGACACATGCCTGAGGTGATGGATATGACAATGATATTGATCAGAACCTGATGCATATATACAATTACTATATATTACCTGTGGATTTAAAAACCACATTAAGGTAGTTTGAGTGAACAATTGCTTAATATAAAGAAGGGAACCCTTACCCATTCAGCTAGAATATGAACCTATGAGAGTCAACTCTTCAATATACTTGTAACCACTGCTAATTTTGTGTGTAGTTTTCTTCAAAGGATGACTGGTTGAGCTAGTGAAAAATTGGTAAAAATGGAACAGAGTTACTGTCTGTTGTTTTAATTAGGCATTTTGATGCTGCAGCCAAAAGCACCTGGAATGAACAACTTTTGAGAGAAAAATTTATTTGGGCACATAATTTCAAAGGGTCCATTTATTCTGAGATTGCTTCACCCCATGAACTTGGGAGGAACTTCATGGTGTGTAGTAGAATAGAGCTTTTTATGCAGAAAAAAAAAGAGAGAGGGGCAGGTAGGAGATGTCAGGGACAAGGTACAGGGACCTGCCCCGGTGACCTACTACATGTAGCTAGGTATCATTTCCTGAAGTTTCAAGAATCCCACATGAGTACCATCCTCTGGGGTTCAAGTCCCTGACATGTGGACCTTTTGGGGGGATATTTCATATGTGGACCACAATGCCTTGCCTAACTAAATGCTAAATAGTTATACTCACTAACAAACGATCATAAAATTAAAAGTTGTCAAAATAATAAATAACCAGAAAAGATGTATTAATATATTACCTTTAAGCATAATTAAATTATAAGAAATGAGCTAGCTCTCATTTTACCACAATGCTAATTCAGACACTTCTGCAATGGTCTTGATTCTTCCCTGAAATTTGGAGTTTGGATCTAAAGTAATTTAATTTTCAGATACACTGCCATAAGCTTTAAAATAAAGCTTGAGTTCTAAAAATCAAAACAAAAAATTTATTTTTGTAATTTAAATTGATTTTACTACTTTGCCTTTATTCTCTGTTGAAATCTTAGTTGTTAAGTCTACTTAAAATTTTACTTTAAAGGTCTTATCATATTTCTAACATTGTAATCCTTCTCCATCAATTATAAACAAGTTTTGCCTCAAGTAGTTTGAGCTCACTTGGATAGATGTTTGAAAGAAATAGTTTAATATTCATTTTAATATGCAACAAAGGGGTATTTAATTTTATGCATAGATTTAAGAAATCCTTAGACCTTAAAACATGCAAGATGTTAGTTTTAGCTGTTTGAAATATCCTTTGTGTCTAAAATACTATAAAAGTTTCACAATATACATTTTTAGATGCCAAAAGTAAGCAGACTTTACCATGTCCTTAAAAATAGGACTACCATGTAATTTATATACCAAGCAATGAAATTTAGATAACTACACAATTTTGGATAAGTGCTATCTTGTTATCTCAAAAGCATAATGGGATGTTTGACATTAGTCAAAGGACACACACAGTTGAAGAATTTTAAACAGAAGCCAAAGAGTATGTATCAAAACATTTTTAGAATAACTATGGTGAACTATCATTAACCCTGCCTTGCCAAACAGGTCAATCTTTCCTCTGACATACGCTGTCGTCCAGTCGTGAGGTGGAGCTTGTCTGGGGGACTGAGCTTTGTGGGAGTTTATAGGAAGAAGTGAAACTTAAAGTTTGCTTTGAGTCAAGTCATCTTAGATGGGTGGCCTTTTTATTTAAGGACACAAGTAATAGAGCAAGTGATCAGAAAGGAAGGAAGCACAGGAAGTCCTTGCCATCATTTCAAGCTGTGAACCCTTAGTTCAGCAAGGGAAAAAGGAAGTGCACTTTTTCCACACTTACAGTTAAGATTTTTCACATGAACAGAAGAGAAGGACATTTTAAAATATTTTCACTGAGAGCTGAAAGGACTATAAATGAAAATTTAAATTCGTGTATACATAAAAAGAAGGCCTTATCCCGTAATAAAGAAGAAGCAATTACAGTAGGAATACAATAAATAAAAAATATGGGTAGTTAGTACAAAAAGGCTATTTTTTTTCCAGGTTATTTTCCACTCTAATTTGCCAAGTGGGAAGCAACATGGTGCTTTTGGACATGGATTGTAATTGGATAAATATCTATGCTGATATTTCCTCCAAAGTTCAAGCCAATTTATTCAGAAGTAAGGTCATGTCAGCACCTGGAAGAGACCCTCCTGAGCCAAGTTCAGTTCTATGTTTAGAAATTAGCCATGCTGGCTAGAGCTGTCCAGCTAGAGACTTGCTGTGGGTGCTCTTCTAGTCAAAGCCTGTACTAGTTGACAGATTTTCACTAAAAATAGCTGTCAAAGAAATGTTTGGTGCTACCATTTAACCTGGGGTTGAGAGAAATATCTTCAATAAAGCAGTGCGGATGGAACACAATTATCCACCATAATGGCAGCGGCTCTAAGGCTATAAAAGAATTTCCAGTGTTTGAAATCAAAATAAGAGGACATGAACATTATTTTCCATTCAGTCATTATTATCTTCTTTGGATGAAGTATTGCAATTTCTCTTCAGATCTGTTTCTTTTCATGATTTTGCTCAATAGTTTGCCTTTTCTCTCCCCACTGAATTTGCTTCCCAGAACAAATAAGATTTCCACTAACCATGGCCATCAGCTTGGCTGGTTCTTGAGCAAAGGTCTCAATGGCTGCTTGTACATACTAATTTTTCAAAAGGTAGCAAACTAGTTTCTGGCTCAGGGAGAACTTGGAAACCAAAACAACAAATTTTACATTTTGTTTGACCTAAGTATAATACACCTCTTCATTGGGCCCAGTAATCCATTGCTTCTTTACAGAATAAACAATGAGAGGAAATGTCGTGTTACTTTGGAAGAAGTTGTAGCTATATGAGAAGACTCAGTGAGCAAGTTTTCAGCACACTCTAAGGTCATTTGGGCTATATATTTATTGATGCTTTAAAACTAAATAATAATGAAAGTGAAGTTAAAAACTAAGAGAGGGCACGTCCTAGTACAGATGACCTCACCTGATTTTAATATAATTTCCCCCCTTCCTGCACCACAGTTAATGAAAAACAACGGCCTCTGCCCTCTAAAGTTTCACTAGCTCCCTGTGTTCTTTGGGCAGTCAATTGCTTTACTGAAACAGTGATTGGAAAGTGTTTGAGTGTCTAAATAATTTGTTCTAAGTTTATGCACAGTGCTGAGTCCTTGTTTAGGAAGCCAGAGAAGTCTTGTTTTAATTTTCCCTTTCTTCCTTCCTCATTTGGCACCGATCTTAGAGTAGGCAAACTCTTACTGAAGAATACATGGAACTTGTGAGTCAAATGTTACAGGTGATGCTTTTGTCTCCCTAGTCTCTCATTTTACATGTGTCGGGCATTTTCTAAGAGCTGTCTGCAGAGGTCTGTTCTTAGTTAAGTGCTTGATGAAACCACGACCAAAAGCAAGATGGGGAAGAAGGGGTTTATTTGGCTTACCCACCCACACCAATCATCAATTAAAGAAACAGAAAACAAAAACTTCTCTACAGGCTGGACCCGATGACATTTCCCTGCTTTCAGATGACTCTAGTTGTGTCAGTTGACATAAAACTAGTCAGGACAATTGACCCTTGTCAAACAAGACACAAAAATGTCACTGTTAAGCCACAACCTTTCTTTTAGTGTTCATTGCCAAAATCACATATGAATATCAACATTACAATATAAAGATTGCAAATTTTAAAGGTCTCATAGCCTTTCAAAACCTAAACCCCTTTTATGTTCTCTCTCTCTTCTGTCTTCTATTCCTACCCTGACTCAATCTTCCTAGTCACATGTATTTTCCTCTCCTCACCCTCTCTTTCTTCTACTTCTCTCTCCATTCACTGCCCCCCCCACTTCCCCTGTGCTCTGGGAGACTTGTCCCTTCCCGCTTCTGAGACTATGAGGGGCTTTATATGAATCTCTTAGAATAAACCTTGTATCCAAATTCCTCTGGTGGTGTGAATTATAGCCTGGTGAAAGGGAGCCATTATTAGTTTGAAGAGAAAACTGAACCTAAAGAAAGTTCTAGTGACCTACAAGATTGCCGCCAACTAACAATTTGAACAACCATGGAAAGGCTACCATAAATGCCCTTCACGGATAGTGAGATCAACAACTAATTTATCCACCATCATGGAGCCCTCATCTAGTACCTGTTGAAAACAGGAGCAAACACCCTTATCTAAACACTGAGTCGAACTAGAATCCAGATGCAGAGGGAGAGGACAAGACCAGGTTGCAGAAACACATAGAGACAGCTGACCTGAACAAGGAGGAGCTAATGGCCCCCAGACTGACAGCTGGGAATCCAGCATGGGACTGACTAAGGCCCCCCCCCCCCGAATATGGGTCTCAGCCAGAAGGACTGAGCAGTCTAAGGGACCTCAGACAGTGGAACCAGGATGTATCCCTGGTGCACAAAAGGACTGCGAACACATTCCCTATGGAGGGATAACTGCCTTAACCTAGAGACAGGAGAGAAGTACTAGTCCCTACTTCAAATGACCTGTCAGATCTACATGACCCCACCTGGATGGCATTCCCCTACATGTGGAATTGGGGTGGGGGGATGGGAGGGGAGGGTGGTCAGGGTGCATGTGAGGGGGCAGAGAGGGAAAAAAGGAGGGAGGAAGGGAGGAAGGGAGGGAGGGAGAGGAACTGGGATCGACATGTAAAATAAAAAATAAATTTTAAAAAAAATCTAACCCCTAAAATTTAAGTATCTTATGAAATCCAAAGTCTTGGTAAAACCCAAAAATCTCTCTAAAAAAATTCTAAGTATCTCTATTGTGAAAGCCAAAAATAATTTAAGTATTTTCTTATTTCAAGAGGGAAGAACCATGGCATAGTCAGAATCTACAAAGCAAAACCAAACTCCAAAATATATAAATAACTCAACATGCAATGTCCGGGATTCACTCCTGATCCTCTGGACTCCTCCAAAGGGACTGATCTCCAGTGGACTCCATCATTGGCAGGACACACAGCTTTTTTCTTAGACCCAGGACAGCTCCAATCCATGCACTTTCACAAACGTCCTCTTCTGGGCTCTCTCCATGGTGCCAAGCTTCAACTTCTCTCCATGACCCCTTTAGTTGTGGGGTTTCAATGGCTACTAGGCTTCTACCCTCATGCATTGACTGATCCAGGCCTCTCCGAGTGTCAAGCCTCAGCTGTTTTCAATGAGCCTTTCATGTATTTAGAACTAGTAACACCTGAGGACTCATACAACCTCGTTTGGCTGCTAGCTTAAGGTACAACCTTAGCTGCCTTGAAACACGGTTTCTGTGCTCTGCCTCTGAGGAAACACTTTCCAAAAGATTTCATCTCAGTGGTGCTGGTCTTTTCTTAATGCCAACCAGTTTCTCAGCTTCAGCTGACTGGCATCCGTTGTCCCAGAAAAGCAAAGATTTCACTTCAAGGGTGCCAATCCCTTGTTAATAGTAAGAATGGCTGACTGATCGGCTCCAGTTGAGCAGACAGCACAGATTCTTCACATGAATGGCCCAGTAGAATCTTCATCTCCCCTGGAAATGTCGTAAGCCAGGTCTTCATAATTATTTACTCTGCTCTTGACATTCTTACCTTCCAAACTCCTACAGAACATCCCACTGAGCTCTCAATGTTCAATGGCTTCTCTAGCCCTAAGTTCCAAAATCCTCCCATAATCCTCTTCAAAACACGGTCAGGTCTATCACTGCAATACCCTACTCTCCTGGTACCAATGTCTATCTTGATTAGGGTTTCTATTGCTGTGATGATGAAACACTATGACCACAAGCAAGTTGGGAAGATAAGGATTTCCTTGGCTTGTATTTCTACATCATAGTCGATCTTTGAAGGAAGTCAGGAACTCAAATATGTCGAAAGGAAAAACGATGCAGGAGAGAGGGGGCTTTGGAGACTTCCACATCAGTGTACTGGAGGATTGCTCCTTCCCATCCAAGTGTTCGTGCTGATACTATTTCAATACAAGAGCAGAAAGTGTGGGTGCCAGTGCTCTGTGACCAATACGTGGAGTACAGTTTGAAGGGGGAGGGAAAATACATTTTTTTGCTTATGTTTTTAGATATTACAGTCTGCTGTGGTAGGGGGAGGGTGAAGAGCCAGGCAGCATAGATCGCGGCAGCTGTAAAGCAGAAACAGAAGGCGCCTACAACAGACAGCTGGCTTTCTCGGCACACCTTTCTACCCAGGGCCCACAACCTGCAGAATGTTGCCACCAATTTTAGGGGACATGTCTTCCCCATGAGAGCATTGGTCTCTGGAAACCTTCATAGACATCTAAGAGGAAGTGCTTATCTAATCTCTTAGCTATTTCTCAATCTAATAAAATTTACACGCATGATTATTTATCATACAAAAACCTTATATAAAAGCCTCAGAAAGTATTGGCAGTTCATTCAGTTTTTGCATTTGAAGGATCGATTGCAGTCTCTGGGGCTTTCCTCCCTAATGTGCTGCACACCTTAAGTTAACAATGGTGCAGGAATAATGCTACTTTCTCTCCTGAGCCCTGTATTACTATTCTTCACCAACTCTTATCCAAACTCAATTTCAAAAGTGATTCACTAAAGAAAGCCTTCCCTGCCATGTACTTTAAAATATGGTCTTCTTTGCTTCTTGTTTTCACCTTTTATGGCGTCATTTATTGGAATTTTATTTATTTGCTAGTTTACACGTTTGTCTCTATTCTTCATTAATAGTAAAATAAACAAAATTAGAAAATAAATGTGTTTTGCATGTGAATATATCTGTGTATGCACATAGATATAGAGATATAGAGAGAAATACTGACAAATACTTAATAATTGTTGAAAATTACAACCACCACCAAAAATATAAGAACAACTCTTATTATATTTGCTTCCTTGAAAAAAAAGTTGAAGAAATACACAAATTCACAAAACAATACTTACCTGCTTTTCCTTAAAAAAGCCCTGCAGACATTTAATATTTTATAATTTTACTGATCATTTTGGACACACTCTCTGGGGCTGTGATACTTGGGTTTGGATTATAACTTGACTGAAGTTAACTACCTAAAACATAGGCAGTCACTCCCTTCCCCTTCCTAAGGAAAACTTGAGCATATTGGATTCAAAGGCCTGTACATGTACTTCAGCTTCTTCATACTTCTTATTCTTACCAGCTGCCTGCCCATAACAAAGAGGAAAATGAAGAAAATTCCTTGGTGTCTTGCATTTATTCGGGATGCCTTAGTAGTAATTGAATACTCTCAAACATATGTACAAACTTAAATTTAATCCAGTATATTTATTGTACGGGCATGGCACTTTTAGATGTCAAAATGCATGTGAGCAGATGGCTCTTCGTCCTTATGCTTTATAAGGAAACTCTAATAGGATAATTACATATGTTTAAAAAATAACTTAGCTCTAATACCACATGTATTCTACTAATGCAGCCATTACTTAAAAGTCATGAAGATACCTGTCGTGAAGGTATCTTCTTCATGCAGATACCTGTTATTACATGGATATTTCATGCATAGTGACTAACACAGAATTTTCAAAATGGAAATAATTTTACCCAATATTGAAATCTGGCTCTTGAAAAACTCTTTTTCTGAGCCTGCTTTGTGGTTTAGGGTCAAAAGAAGGCAAAGAAAAAAAGTTCAGAAGTGGGAAAGTCTTTGGTTCATTTTGGAATTAGCAAGATGCATGGTGTGATGAAGCCTGTGTTCTGAGAATGTGACCTGTTAAGACAGGCCTGTCCAAGGCATGTGTGGCATTTCAAAGCAAGGGACACCAGAGACAAGTCATCTTACCAGCATTACTAACCAAATAAGATAAGACTATTTAATAGTCCTTAAAATAAACACAAGTGACTACATAAACATTTTACTGATAATGCCAGTGCATAGTAAGCTATTCTGAGATCTTTGTTTGCTTGGAATGATGGTTCCTGGCACTAATTATTGATTAAACTTACAAATTAATGTTGTTATCATAAGAAAACTGTATTTAGTGTCAAGGCTCTTTCAGTTTGGGTTTTTTGCATTTGCCTTCAGAGAAAGAACTTGCAATGGCATAGTGCCCTCACATCAAGATGTAATTGTCTGTCTACTCCTAGAGTAGTGCTCCATTTTGTACATGTATCACATTTTCTTTATTCATTCTTTAATTGGGGGGGCATCTAGGGTGCTTTCAGGTTCTGGCTATTTCAGATAATGTTTCTAGGAACATAGTTGAGCAGATATCCTTGTTGTCTGAGTATGCATCCTTTGGATATACACCCAAGGGTGATATTGCTGTAACTTAAGGTAGATTGAGTTCCATTTTCCTGAGAAACTGCCATACTGATTTTCAAAGTGGCTGTATAAGTTTGCACTCCCCCCCCCAGCAGTGAAGGAGTGTTCACCTTACTTCACATCCTCTCTAGCATAAGCTTTCACTACTGTTTTTGATCTTAGCCATTCTAATGAGATGGTATCTAAGATTTGTTTTGATTTGCATTTCCCTGTTGGTTCAGGTGTTGAGCAATTCCTTGATTGCCTTTCAGCCAGTTACGTTTCCTTTGTTGAGAATTCTCTATATCTGCACCCCATTTTTAATTGGATTATTTGATATTTTGTTGTCTATTTTCTTGTGTTCTTTGTATATTTTTGAGATGAGCCCTTGGAAAGTGTGTGACTAAAGTAATATTTGAGTTCAGACAGAACAAGATGCTTGTTTAGCAGTGCAGACTAGAGTCTCATCATTATAGCAAGTATGGGATACTTTTCTTATGCTCTCTCTTCTCTTGTCCCATCTTAAAAATTTCTGGATTAACCGTGATACAAAATTATTTTTCATACAGAGACAAAGTGTAGCCATTCAGTAGTATGGCATGGTAACCATGCTCTCTCTCTCTCTCTCTCTCTCTCTCTCTCTCTCTCTCTCTCTCTTCCTCTCTCTGTCTCTCTCTCTCTGTGTCTCCTCCGTCTCTCTACCTCTCCTCTCTTCCATCTGTGCTCCTCTTTTCTTCCATCCTTCTTCTCCCTCCTCCTCCCTCCCTCCCTCCCTCTCTCCTTCTTCTAAAATCTAGTGTAGATCAACCCCACCCACCCCTTCCTACCTCTTTTGTTCCGTCTTCTCCTCTTTGCTCGCCCTTCTCTCTCTTTTACTCATCTTCCCTTTCTCCCTTCCCTATACTTTCTCTCCAGACTGTATTGATATCAGCTACCCCTGTTCTGCCCTCCATCATGACTGGCAGAACCCTCTGGAACACTGACTTTTGGTAAGGCCTCCTTTAGGTTATTTCTGACAAGGATTTTAATCACCGTGTTGAAGAAATAACTAACATTACTATAACATGTGACTCCTGTAACATCATTTGTATCCTCAATGTACACTTAATGAAAACTGAGTGAGTGGATGGCAAACAGTAGGCTTAGCCCATTCCGGGGGAAAAGCTACTACCTAAAGATGCAAACATGTCATTTTGTTATCAGTGCATCTATTGTCAATACCAAGTGTTGTAGTGAGTTGTGCTAGGGTCTGTATTTGTACCCCAAACATTATTCTCTACTGTATCGGTATTGAGAAGTGTGACCTTGTTAGATGCATTGACATGCACTGACATGTTGAACAGATTAGCATCTTATAAACTGGCTGAAAGGAACGAACAGACTCCTTTTCTCATTTCGGTACTTGATGTATAAAGCCCACTGTGGTCTCCAAGCCTTCAGACTTGTGAGAAAATAAATCAGTATTACTCACAAATTACTCAATCTCAGATATTTTATGATATCAACAACAGAAAAAAAAACAGTATGAGAGGATGCATATTCAGGAGCTGTGGAGTTGCTGGGGTTGTGTCTTTTTCCTGGAGAGCACCACTAGCAGGACCAGGGATGCAGAAAATGTGGTGCTATGAAGGATGGAGCTGCAGCAATGTGGTGCTATGAAGGATGGAGCTGCAGCATGGCCCTCCTGCCCCTGGAGAATGGAGGTCTGAAAGTAATACTTCCTCCATTAGTGAAATATGACATCGACCTCAAGGAAGACATACCGAGAAGAGAATGACCTCTTAAAATATCTGTGTGGCATCTGGAAACCACACCATAACCCGGTTCTGGGTGACTAATTATTTCAATTCCAAAGGAGTTGGGGGAAAAAGAGCTACTAAAATCAAAGTAGTTGTACTGCCTAATAATAGTTAAGAATCGTTGAGTGTTTACTCTGAGATACAGATAAGGGTTGTTAAATATACGTAAACAAAGTTAAATTCCGATGCTTATTTCAATCTCAGTGACGTCAGAGAGACATCGAGTGTCTGACTTGCTTAAGGTCAAAGAACCAGAATGCATGCAGACAGCACACGATTCCCGAAAAGAATACAACATGTAGCTTTAGCTATAAATTTAAAGGCGTTGGGAATGCCACAGGCATACATGTACTCCTATGTTCATTGCAGCAATGTCTCCAAAAGCTGAGGTACAATCAGCACAGCACCCATCAGCAGAAGACTGAGTAAAGAAAACGTGGTGTGTGTTTACACAGAAGATTCCTCAGACTTGAAAAGGGGGAAATGCTATAATTAGACACAGTGTAAGTGAATGTAGAGGAAATGTGCTATGCACATAGAAACAAATTTATCATGATTTCCACATATGTGGAAGATAGAACAGATGAACTTAGAGAAGGAAACAGTAAAAGAAGGTTAGAAGACCTAGGGGTAGAACTTGGGAATGAGGGACTAAGGACTTTTTGATCAACGGTACAAAAACTTTTGGGAGATAAGGATTTGAGAGAAGCCGGAGGAAGAGAAAACATGATTAAAATATATTGTATGAAAAAAAAATCTTAATAGTAAAATAAAATAACTAAAAAGCTTCCGATATGTTGCCCCTCCACGGAAGGCCTTCCCCCCTCTGAGGAGTGGGTGGGTGATGGAAAATGGGGGCAGGAGAAGGGGAGGGAAGGGGTAGTGGGGTTGGTATGTAAAAGGAAAAATAAACGTACTAGAAAAAAGGATAAAATGCTTCTGATAGGTGGGAGGAATAGACTTTGAGGTGTTTTGTATAACATAGTAACGAAAGTCAGCAACAATGCATATTTCAAGCTATGATTATAACTTTTAAAAGACTCATCACAAAATATTATAGGTAAGATCATATGAGCATTTATTGCTAGAGCATATGTATGTATGTATGTATGTATGTATGTATGTATGTATGTATGTATGCATACCTGTATCTACCAAAGCATTACCCTGAGCTCCATATACTTGTGGTTTTTCATGTATGTGTACCTGTATCTACTTGTGGTTTTTCAATGAAAAATAATCAATAACATAAAGTTTAGAAATGGAAAAATAAAAATGAATAGACTCTGCCAATCATGGTTAAAACAAGAATGGAGGGAGCAACCGGGATGTGCCATAGTGAAAAATACTTTAAAACTACGCAGAACACATGACCAATTCTAAATTGAAGACTAAAGGTTCAAAAGGGGAGAGAGAAGAATGGGGGGGGTGGATCAAATGTGCCCAATTAAACGAGCTTTTACTAAATCATTTGGAAGAACAAGTAAAATGAAATAAAATATAGTAAAAACTAATTACAGAAAATGCAGCTCTGCGTAAATGACAGATGGTAACCTACTTTCCCCCTGAATTTTAATCCTGTTGTACCAGATCCCATGAGTAAATGCCAAACTATAAAAATTGGGGATAGGCAAAACTCATGGATGTTGTGCAAATATCCAGATCATTTTTTCAAATGTTTTGGGTTTGGCGAAACCTTCCAAAACATTTTTCCAAGCCATTTTCCCCTTAATTTTTAAATCCTCATCTATTTCAGGGGAAATATAATACGTATGTTTCTGATTCATCTACACTTAACTCATCAAAACTTCATTTGGTAAGAGTTATCTTATGAGGTAGTCATGGGTCAGTGAAATCCAATGGCATTGGAAGGGCAGGCTCCGGATCTCCTCTAACATTCAACAAAGCTAGTTTTAACTTGCAAAGGCCAAAAGACTACTGGCGAATCGGCAGGGGCTCCACTTTGAAGGAAAGGACAAACGAGGCATGTCCTTGTTTGAACTTATGTCCTGTAGTGTCGTTTCTTGATAATTATGTAAGAATACAGACTGATAGAAAAAAGGAAGTAGAGGAAAAGTAATATTTTTACATGAAATATTTGTGCCCACGTATACTAAAATACAGCCAGCTATAAGCTGTCTAAACTGTGCAAAATCAAATCCTTAGAAAGCAAACTAGCAATTAATTTCACCTTCCTAAATTCGGCCAATATACACAGGATATGTATTCTCTCCATACTTAGAGATCCAACCCAGCATAGGTGCTAAGAATTAAGTATATTCTAATGTAAATTAGAGAGTTATGTACGAAAGATAATAAATACATCTATTCTTTTTTTAAGTCCCAAATATTATTCTCATTAAAAAAAATCAGTTCGCATGGATGGAAAGACTCAAATGGGGAAGGAGGGAGGGAGAGAGAGGGAAAGACTTCACCAAAATTAAGGACATAGCCATATAGAAACATATGATCTCGAAACCAAAGTAAAAATTATAATGAAAGGGGATAGTAGCTCACAGGTCACATGAAAGATGGGAGACGAAGATCATGGGTTGAAAGTGTAAGCATGGAGCAGGCTGATATGGGCAGCAGAGGGAAAGGGATGGGCTACTCAAACTAAAACTATATGAGGAAGTCTTAGAGAAAACTACAAGTTTGTAAGCTAATTAAACATAAATGAGTTTAAAAAGAAGTGTCCTTCATGGGTGGGCAATGTTGCTTTCAAGATAAAGGTTATTAAATGAAAACCTCAGGGCCAGGTGTTAGTTACCTCCCTACCAGTTACTTGTCAGGCATGTAAAAAAGGCTATTGCCATTGCTTATATTTGTACCCTGTTGCTAAAGACACTTAGTTGCAATGTAGGTCACAGAGAAGCCAGCCTCAGCTGAGCAGGACGCCCTCCCTCTGCTGACTTGCTTACATGGTGCCAGAATGTACTTTGCAAAGCAAAATAATGTTTCATGAATAGGGACTTAGGGTGTTTGCCAGTTCAAAATATAGCATTCTATATGTGCATGTTAGCACACATAATACAGAGCACTCACTGGGTGGCCTACAGTGTGGTCTCTGTAGTTTTTCATCTGTGCTGTAGAGCGGTGTGCACTTTCTTCTGGAAATTCTGTCTCCTCTTGCTTCTCCATAACTTCTGTTGGCCACTCCCTCTAATTGCTTTCTATATGTTGCATTTCCTCTAATTGCTTTTCATATTTTGCATTACCCATTTTTTCCTGGCCTATTACTTCAATTCCTTTTCAAGATAATCTTAGCTATTCCTTTAAATCACTGAATTATTGCTATTTTTTTTAAACCTCCAGTTTCCCTTCTTTCTCATTATGTAGATTAAAATCTCAACTACCAGAATTTCATTCCCAGGTTTTCTTAAAGCAACCAACCATCTGTTTTTGTTTGTTTATTTGTTTTGCTTTGTGTCTTTCCTTAAAGCCTCCCTGCCTGCCTGCCTTTCCCTCTTCTTCCCTTCTGCCTTCTCTTCTTACATCTTCCCCCTCATTCCTTTCCTCCTTCCTGCATTGCTTGTCTCCGTCTTTCTCTCTCTTTTCTATTAATCAAAATGAAAGAAACAAGGAAGGAAGGAGGGATGGAGGAGAAGGAGAAGGAAAGGAAGGCAGGGAGGGAAGGAGGGGAGGAAAGAGGAGGAAGACAGGGAGGAGAGGGGAGGGGAAGAAAGGAGGAAAGGAAGATTTTCTATGATACATTTAATTTAGATTTCTCATCTTATAGGTTTCTGTGAGATTAATTTAGTTTAACTATAAATGCCTGTTTTCTTCCTTGATTATTAGATTTCTGCTTCCATGTTTGCATAACTTAATTAGCTACACTCATTACTAAATCTAGGAGCTTTGATATTGGAATGCTTTTTTAAAACTTCTTTTTCAGTTTATCGCTTATAATCACTATTTCTGTTTTTATCATGTTGGACTTGTTAAATCTGATTAAACTCACTTAATTTTGCTCTACTTAAATAGTTTTGGTACCATTATGCAATTAGGTTTATGGAGGAATGTGATGGATTTTCTATTTTGCAGTATTCAGAGCAACAATAAATAAAAATGAGCTGTCTACTTTTGAAACTTTGATAGGAACTACTTCTATGTCCTTTGAAGCCATCATTTTCAAGGGCTATAACTTGTTGGATACTTTTTTCTTACTATATGTATTATTCATTTTCTACCTATCTTTGGGTGATGGTGGTAGGAAATTTTCACTATAGTCCAAATTTCCAAAATTAATTGAATAATCTGGACAAGCCAATTGTGTCAATTTCTCTGAATACTTGAGTATCTATGGACTAGCATTTGCAAATTGTTCTTTAGTTTTATAATACATATAAGTGATTTAATTAGCTGCACTTACTTTTAAGGGTTTATGATTATTTTTTTGTGTGTAGAGGTGTGTGTAGTAGCAATAGTAGTAGTAGTATCTGAGTCTTTGAGAAATATCTAGACCTCGGAATTACCAACTGTGGCCTATACCATCATATTTCAAGATGGACCAAGAATTCTAAGACCCTTGGAGCAAGGTGTAGAAACAGATTTGGGGAGGGGGTAAGTAGAGAAAACGTTTCAGAAAGAGAGAAGAGGGAACATTATGTGTGGATCTCACAAACAGGGATTGCAGCAGGGTTTTGGGTATTGGCCATAGATGCTCCGAGTATTTAGATCAGCAACAAGAAAGGAAAATACAAACTGAAACCCTTGGAGAACATTTGGGCATGTAGAATGGGCCTCAGTGCTTGACATTTTGCACTGACTGCATGCACTTACCTCTCTGCTTCATCGCTTGGTATTCTGAGACGTGAACCCGAGCTAGCGCCTTCTGAGCTCAGTTTGAGCTCTCATTGTTTTTGTCTCTTTCGTGGAGATCTCACCTAGGGCATCAATTCTGGCACTCATCGAGAGAGGAAAGAAAAGAAATCATGGTTCAGAGGAGATGGAACACTTAGTAAAGAGCTGGCTGTCGCAGGTTTATTTTCCGTACCCAAGTGGAAAAGCCAGCTACAGAAGTGCCTGCCTGTGATCCCAGCAGTGGAAGGCGGGAACAGGAGCACCCCTGAGTTACCAGCCAGTCATCCCTGCCTTGTCAGAAAATTCTAGGACAGGGGGAGATGGACCATACCTCAAAATCCAAGGTGAACCTGAAGAATGATGTCTGAGTCTGACCTCTGGCTTCTGCAAGTACGTACACACATGTACACACATGCATACACACACACACACACACACACACACACACATGGGCAAAGAGGTCTGGGTCTAACCTCTGGCTTCTGCTCATACATGCACACATGGACAGATGCGTATACCTACAGCAAGGGAAAGAGAAAATGCTTAGAGTTAAGAGTTTGTGGTGTTGAGGTTTTGTTTTGAATCTGCTATGAACAGTTTGTAGGGGGTTAAATTTTATTTAATATAACTTAATAATGAAAACAAGAGAACTTTCTATTTGTGTACTTTTGAGTGAGGCCATTTACCTCAAATATGGTTGAGTCTGTACATCAAAAAGACTAGACAACCACATCCAATTCTTACAAAATGCAATGTCAGCCTTTGTTTCTATGTGATAGATCAATTGAACAAGAATATGCTATTTTTATCTGTGGTAAAAAACGCACAGGGACATGAACACTAAAACAGTTACAAAATGTTTGTCCCAAATAAAGATGCTAATCCTGAGTTAATCAAATGCCCTACAGATCTCTGTAGAAAGCTTCAGTATTCACAGGAAGTAACAGATCTTTATATTGTGAGTTGATTACTTTTAGAGATATTCACAAAGTTTACAAACCGTCTTGCCTTGTCACGTGGCTGCATCGTCACATGGAAATTAGGCTTTCAAAGGGCCATGGGTCGTATTCACATATGAATTCTTGTGATATTTTTATAGGTGGACTCTTAGCATTTATTTCATCCATCATGCTATTGGCTTTCTGACACTGCAACAAAATACCTAGGACAACAAATTCCTAGGAAGGAAAGGTCCATTTTTACTTTCAGCTTTGGTGTCCTTAACTCTGTTGTTTTGAAGGTTCCATACATAGTAGAAATGATAGAAAAGACTGCCTCATGTCAGGCAGAGAGAGAGAGAGAGAGAGAGAGAGAGAGAGAGAGAGAGAGAGAGAGAGAGAGAGAGAGAGAATGAGAGAGAGAGAGCAAGAATCAGCTAGTTTTCTCCTTTGTCAAGGTCTGGTCCACTAGGGGTCCAGGCTGTGGGATGAGATGCTAAAAATAATCAAGAATAGGTCCTCCTCCTCGTCTTTAATCCTTTCTGGGAATTCCATCCAAGATACACCCAGAAGTGAGATTTCCTCATTCACTCAGCACTTCTCAATTCGATGAAATTGACAATCATAGTTATCAAAACAAAACAAAACAACAACAACGAAAAAAAACTTCAGTTTCCCATGTCTGGAGTATATTTTATCCTGTCATTTTGTTTTTCCTAAACCAGTTCTGAAGTCTTTATTTCCTCCACACTACACAGCATCAACTTTCCCTAGATGCTATAGCTGTTTGCCACACTTCCTTCAACCCACTAATTAGCTATGTATTATTATTTTATACCATAGTCTTAACCCCATGAGACTATGAGACCCAGAGACAGAAGCAATCAACTATCCTGTGCGCATTACAAATACCTGAATTTGAACAGAATATACTCAAAATAAGAAGGATACGATGATACAGGAAGCGTTCAAATGGGTAACATGTCAGATAAGGTTAGAAAATGTAGCATTACTTCCGGCCCCTGGGGCTGTAGTATATGGTGTCAGTGGTTGGGACATAGGAAAGCAACTAACGGCAGAAGTGTGTTGAGTGTTTCTTGAACTCTGACAAGCAATAACTTGAAGAGAGGGTTACATAGTGCTGGATTTTCTCTTTGTGTCACTGTTAGGTATAATCTGAACTTGAAAATCGTCTAGGTTTAGGGTAAACCATGGATAGACATGTGTTTTGTTGATTAAAAAAGCTGGATTGTCAGAAAGAGTCCCTTTGGTGTAGTCGCTCTGCAGGAAACATTGTATTTCCAACTTGCATGCTTTTATCATCCTAGGAGGCAAGATTTAAGAGAGAAGGTTTACTTGTAGCATCTCTAGGCTGCTTTACTATTGCATGTTTTGATTGTTGTCTAACTTTCATAATAAAACTGTACCTCATCATTCTAGAATATAATAACTGAGAAGCAGAGTTGGCAAGCATGTCAACATCTGTAGCATGGAAGGTCCATGGATCTTCTATGAGCAGCCCTAGGATTTCAATAGTTTAAACATCTCTGGAACCCAGCTAAAATTCTTACATTGAAAAAAAAATGTCCTAGGAGTGAAAAAAATACTCATCTATTTGTTCTGTAAAATAAAATAATAATGATGTTAATTCATAGTTCTTCAAAAATTGTGCCTAATTTCCTATTCCAAAGCCTCCTCTCAGAAATTTAGGCCAGTGCTATGGTTACCAGCAGAATTGGGCAAAAGAGACCTAGTTGTCAGGGGCAATCATATGTTGAAATATTTTGATTTGAAGGTGTGTATAATTAGCATTATATATTATCTGTTCAAAAATTATTTCTCAAAGTATTATTCACCGATAGAAAATAAGTATTCCACAATAATTTGATTCTGGGAAATGTTTTTTTTTTTTTTTTTACCCTTTCTCTGTCTAGGACCTAAGATCCCAGAGACTCAGTAGAGGGAATTTGTTTGATTAACTCAGTTTCTCCCTTATTTACTTCATACACAAATCTTTTCATTTCAATTGTCTCTTCATTCCAGCCACCTGGAAAATACGACTTGTGAAAGCAAGCTTCACATAGTCAATCAGGCCAGGGAGAGACTACGGAAGGTGTCGCTCCAGTGCTACGATCTGTTCCACTAATGGGGCAAAGGCCTAGAGATTTAAATAAAAGGCGAGACAGCAGGCCATTCGTGCAACAGAAAATGTCAGAATGCTGAATACCGTTTATTGAGGGGAAGGAGCGGGCTTATGTCCTGACTCACAGCACAGTGGAAAACAATCAAGAGTCAAGCGTGCATGTTCTAGGGCTCAGTTCCTCTCCAGCAGATGTGTGTTAGCAAATCAGGAAGAGTAACAACTCTGGGGCAAGATGTTCCAGCCAACAACAGCTTCAGGCTTGCTCAAGGTACCTCAGGGTCCATGCAGGGTCCTGCAGGAAGGGTGTGTGTTTCCCGGGGGAGGAGCACAGGACACAGGGAGAACACAGACACTTGACACATGGGAATGGAAAGGCTGGACTGCAAGGGACAGGGGTGGCTGAGTTCTAGCTTACTCATTTGAAACTAAGTCTCCCATCCAGGGAAATGTCATCCATTCCTGACAGTGCCAAGAAGCTGAACATTGAAATACACCCAGCTATGGATGCAGAGAATGAAAAGTAATGTCCTCAGAATCGGCGCCTGGCGGCTTCTGAACGTACAAGACACAGCAGCTTCAGTGGATCCGATACCACAACTGTCCTAGAAGACCAAGCTGAACCAACCGGTGAACAAACGAAGTCCAGCTAGTAGTGTGATGTCATCCCTGGGGCGACTTAATTTATCCCAGGACAGTTCTGTGCTCTGTAAGCCCATGTTGCTTATGTTTGTTTTTAACATTTTGTATTTTCTTTATTTGAATTTATTTCCATTTCTAATGTCACTGTTAAAAATCATTTGCAAACTGCTGGTTTACCTGGAAAAAAAAAAGAGACATTGTATGTTAAGATTTTGTTTGTTTGTTTGAACTGAATTAAGAAATTGTACAGTATAGGGCAATATAAACAATGTATATATTTGTTTGACTTCTCCCAAACTGATCAGTCCCTAGAACTTTCTTGAGGTAAATATGCCATACTGGAGTTATTTGGAAGGGCTATCTTTTCCCACAAGAACTTATGGTTGTCCTTACGATGGTCCCTTGTTAGTGAGTAAAACACAGACATATCCTCAGTGTATAGCATTTACGAGGTAATTTCACAACCATGTAAATGCAAGTTTGCTACTACATCCCTACATATTGTATGTACTCTGAGAACACACTTTCTTAACGCAGAATGTTTATTTCTAGCACTAATCATACCTTTATGTACCACATGTGATGACAGAGTTTATGTCCCACCTGATCCTGCAGCCATTTAGTCCCAAGTAAACACAAAAAGTTTATATTAATTATAAACGGTTTGTCCTAAATCTCAGGCTTCTTACTGGCTAGTTCTCTCCTAATTATTAACCCACTTCTATTAAACTATGTATTGCCATGAGGCTGTGGCTTATCCATAATGCTCCTTGTCACTCACTTTCTGCTTTCCAGACTTCCCCGAGTCTCGTGGCCTATACTTCCTGCCCGGCTACATGTATTCATGGCATACAGAAGGAATCCCCCATCACACATGTATTTAAATATGACTGAAATAAAGGGAAATATTTATTTCTCTCTCAATAGATGTCATAGAATTGCTTTTTTTAAAAATGCTCATATTTTGGAGTGAAAACACACACACATGCACACTTACACAAAATCAAGTTCCTTACAGGACATTTGGAAAAATATAAGAGAAAATAAAAATGCAACAAAACCACACCACCTACAATTGAAAACACCTCGTCTGATTTTCGATGTAGAATTTGTTCTAGCCCCTCAGCTGCATATAACACTTGTGTTTTCCCATTTTCTGTCCTTGTAATTAGGCAGCTAACCTTGTTTGTTAAAAGGGCACTCTGCCAAAGTGTGCTGAGCAAGTCTGCTTGTTTCTAACCCTTGAGGAATCAAAAGTAGCCAGCAACTTTATTATGATGGCATTTTAAGTACGCCTGCACACATAGAGTTTTTTTTTTCTTTTGATCCTTGAGTCACTTTTTGATTCTGAAGGTTAAGTTTGTGAACTTGAAGACTTATTTAAATAGTAATGCTGAACCCATGCTTATATATAAATAAAATTGTATGAACTTGCCTGCCAGATTTTCAAAATCGTACTTCACTTTTTTGCCGTGTCCTGGATTTCCTACGTATAATTTTATCTGATTATCTGTGGAGTCAACACTGCTTGTTTCCTAGCCCCCTCCCCCTGTTTGTTTTGTTTGTTTGTTTTTATAAATAATGAAATTGAAGTGAAAGATGGAAAATGGAGTCTGACAGTCCGACAAGAGGGATACACGGTTACTTCAGACCTAAAGCTAAGACCCTTCCTTACTCCTCTTCCCACGACACAGCGACACAAGGCTTCTTCCCTGCATGTATCTGTGTTTAGACTTCCAAACTGAGACTCTTCCCTAAACTGATAATTAACCAGAAAGACGTTTCTGGATGGGTTGCCGAAAAGGTATTTCGATAGGGTGTGGCCGAAAAGATATTTCGATAGGGTGTGGCTGCAGAGACTTTACTCTCAGCAATTGATTCATCTACCCAGGTGTCTACCGAGTGACCACCAGGGCCAGCCCCGTACTGCATTCTCAGGAGAGAGGACTGTGAAGTGAGCTCACCCTTTGCGGTCGACACATACAGTTTCGTGTGATGTGTGCTCGCCTTTCCCGGCTTGACCGCCTCTCTGATGCAACAGGAGCAGATCCATCCAGTTCACACACTTGAATGCGTGTGTAGACATGTCAGCTGTGTAAAGCTTTAAGACAGGGCTTCAAGAAACAATGGCAAAAGCTGTGAATATAAAGTTAGGGAAAGGGTCTTGAAAGGCACTGGATAAGGCGAAGTCTCCACAGCTTACTCTCCTTTAGCTTCACAGTGATCTTGGTTTTAGAAGAAGGAAATACCTAGAGGAGACATGTAGACAGGTGCCCTATCAAAGACAGCAGTTGAAAAATCTCAAGAAGAAGAAAAAGCGTAGAGAAGGCTCGGTGACTCAGAGACAATATAAACTAGTATACTGGGCCACAGAAATTATTCTCTGTTTTTAAAGTGGTTAATTTTGAACAATTACAATTATTTCAATTATTTTTAAAGCTTTTTTTTACTTTGTCAGAATATCTGTGCACCTGTAATGATTTGTATATCTATTCCTACTCCTCAGTGCAATGGTATTTCGAGGTGGAGAGTTCTAGAGGCATCGCGAGAGGATTAGGGCCCTTATAAAAGAGGCATGGGGGAGCTGGCTTGCTCTGTCCAGTGTGAACTTACTTAAGTATGGGTGGAGATGATGAGAACTTTGTCTCCCATGTACCAAGGCATTGCTGAAATATCGTGGTGATGAACACTTCCCAGCAAGGGCAAGGACACAGTAGAAGAGAAACACATGTCGCAGGACCGATGAGGTAAGTCAAATCTAAAACTGAAAATACAGAACGTTCTAATGTCGCCCTCGGTGAGTCATTAGCTGACTTATTTGGTAAACAAATACCCATTGAATGTTTCCTTTATAACAGGTGTGATTCTAAGCATGAAAGGAACAAGACTGAAAAAAACAAGACAGTCCATTTCCTTGTGCTTATAAAACCAAGAGAAAACTCATAAACATAGTTCAAATAGGGGCTGCTTAGAAGGGGAGGAAAAAGAGCAAGAATTAGCTGGACAGGTGGGTGTTGGCAGTGCAGTGCAGATGGTGGGCACTTCCAAGCATCAGATGTGGTCCAAAAAGGGGCTCCAAGAGAAGGAGAGATTCCAGCTGGTGCTGTGTGCACAACGTTTTATGAAATTCATGGCAAGGATCACTAAGCACAGGACGTCATTGCATGTGATGTGTGGTTTAATGATTATGTATGTAAAAATAGTAGAAATAGCATTGAATGTAACTAATTAATAAGTCTTTATAATTAAATTTGATGGATAGTTTCTGAACGATTGATTTATCCAGTTAAGGTCTCTCATTTTGCTAAGGTCTTTTCAGGCATCCAGGAAAATAATCTGGAAAACCCTGGTGGTCTGTCTCAAACTTTGCTTTATTTAGTCCTGCCTATTTTAACAATAGAGTGTGCTTTAGGCATTGAGAACCCTTGTGTAACACGGTTATCAACTGGGTGTAGCAACTGTGCCCTGAGGGATGTGTGGGTCTCTATTTTGAGCCTTCCTCCCTACACTAGTTCCCTATTCCTCTGGGGGATTGATCTCCAGATGACTTCCTGTGTAGGTAGCCTGTGATGTTTTCCCAGTCAGTTATTTCTCCAGCTTCTCGAGTCCCCTGAAATCAGCTCTCAACAGTGTCTCTCACCACATGCTTGCTAGCACTTTTGATTTCCCGAGGCCACAGGTTGGCCCTTATATTTGATTTCCACAGACAACACTCACTGTAGGAATTCCTGTGCACAAAAAGGTTGTATTAAATGTTGGGGCAACAAGGTTACCTTGTATCACTGCTCATCATTTTAGAATTATTACTCAGTGGGACATCTTAGCAGCAAAATTTCTTAGCAGTTTCCAGCCACCCACTGTGTTTTTAGTTCCTCTACCCTCCAGCACACACTTTTCTTCTCTGCTGCCTCTTACTCAGGTCTGTCTGTGTGTGTATTTTCTTTGTACTGAGAAACACTCTTGGAAAGCATCCCTGTTTGCTCTTGCCACACATAAGGCTGAAGATAAAGTCATTGCATATTCTTTTTTTTTTTTTTTTTTTTTTTTCGCCTCTCAGTTCTGAAATCAGAAGGTTGTTTGCCTTCCTCTTCCTCCAGTGACAACTCTTTAAAAACATTATCTATGTTTTGGGGGAAATGAATTCAGAACTTAAGTGAAATATTTTGCTGGAAGCCATTCGGTGGAGTCTAAATTTGTCTGTTCCCAAGCTCTTTGCCCTGTGTGAACTCTGTAGTGCTACACAGAAAAGCTATGACCAAGCAGGCCAGGCAGGGTCTCATTAAGTAGGGTCCTAGGAGAGACTATGTTCTTGTTATTATACTATTGAGATATTTTGAGTGGTTCATGGATGCCATAAAAATGGAGTCATTTTAGGAAAAGTATTGTTAAAATAATATAATAAATCAAAAACAAGTTCCTCATGCATGAGATGGTAGGTATGTAAAATTAGAATTCCTTGAAGAGGAAGAACGTTAGTGGACAGAAATAGAATCAAAATCGTAAAATCATAAATACTGTGAAATGAATTAATATCAACTTTTTCTAAATATCCATACACATTTTTGAAAATGGAAATTGGTTGTGAGCCAAGGGCTGAAACATCCCAATTGGACCAAAACATGAAATATTAATTTTGTCCAATTTAAGGAATATTATATAACAATTAATAATTAGTGATAAAACTGGCAGCCTCATTACTACAAACAGGGCCTTCAATGACAGTTTTTTAACCTTGAAAGTAAGACCTGACATTAATAACTATAAGTACTGTATGCTACCTGCCCACCTGCCTGCTAATCGTTTAACTTTTCAGATTTTAGCTCTACTGTTACAGGGCTCGCGCTCAAGTCACCTTTGTTTCATTCATGGCTTCAAAGGGGGGGAAATGTGGTTTTAGAAACTCACATATTCCAAAGAGAACCGTAATGTGCTTTCTTCACCTATGGTTACTCACAGCATTCGCTGTGTCCAGGGCACTGCAGGAAGGTATTCCAAGTGAGAAAGAGTGGTGGCCTTCACAGCCTGCTGCTTCACTTGTTCTCCATTTTACTGCTAATTGTCAACGTGTCTAATTTGTAAATTAAGCTCTACAGATTTTGTTATCGTCTCCTGTTACAGATACCACGGCCAGTGTTAAGAACAGGGAACTGGTGTTATTCTGAGGGTATAGAAGTGACCTTTTAGATCTACTCTAAAAGACATTGTCTCTCTTTCAATTCAGTTTCGATGTTTGTCACCTTGTTTGGTTGCTGTGGTTATTGCTACATCCTAAAAAGTTCGTTTTATTTCTTAAAAAAAAAATGCCATTGCTTTATCTTTTAAAAAGATTTCTTGCCTCCCAGTGATATAAAAAACAAGGATGGGAAGTGAAATACTTTAACTTCAAAATTGCAACATTACATGGGTGCAAAGATCTAGATTATTATGATACAGACTAAAAAATTTTCTGTAGATCATTTTACACCTGTAATGGTAGCAACCGTTAGGCATACACTGGCTTTCTTCTGATGCTGCACACCCATGTGCAGTTCAAAGCACAGGCACAGGAGACTGACCTTTAAAATGATATTGGAGAGAAGAAACACAAACCACTGTTTGGTCACAAGCTGTAACACAGAGCCAGCAGTTTACACCCACACACTTGCCTCTGCAGGGGATACACAAGGTTGAACCTTTACCTGTTCTACCTTTGGTCACACCGGGGACAGATTCTATTAACAGATTTGCCCTCGGCACGATGTTGGGTTGTGAGTACTGAAGGAAGACTTGTCTCTATAAATGGTTTTAGCATGTCAACATTCTAATTAACATCCACATGTAAGGGGCCTGTTGTTCTTGGCTGGATTGCCTCTGTAATCCTGAGAAACCATTCAATTGAAGAGCCTTGTTGATGGAGTGTATAGCAGCCTGTGGATTTTTTTTTTTTTTTTTTGAAAGGGGATATTAAAGCTGGCGAATGTTTAACCTGGCAAGTAGCACTATGACCTCTAAAGCAAATATTGTGTCATTAATATAGCAATGTCCACACATGGGGTTGGCGCTCCGAAGTGTCTGTCTGTAAACATTTTCAAATTATATTTGAGATCCTTAATTAACCCCATTAGGCTTACAGATTGAAGTCGGCACCCAAATAACATGGAAGTACAACTGAATAAAAACAGAAAGATCATTATTTTTGTTTAGTTTTGTGTATAGTATAATTAGTTCTGTGTGTTATATGGCTGTAAACCAGTCTAATGGTGCTTTAACTTTATTTTTCCCCTAAAGGGTCAAAATTTTAACAAGTAGGAAAAAAGTATGAAATGAAGAGCGATCAAAGCTGGATACCTTGTTTAGAATTGGAAGTTACCTTAAATCCCATGTGTGTGACCTCAATTTACAGATAAGAAATGGAGATGTCAATTGGGTAAGTTACACGTGCTAAAATGGAGATGCCCAGCTTGTACTATTATGTTCAATAAATTTCCTTCATTCACACAAGATCTTTTAAATTGCAAACTCTGAAATAGGGCAGCGATGGCAATTCTCGGTCGTCAACTTGACTTGACCTGGTATGAACTATAATTCAAAAATGGAACACACTTGTGACCCAGACCTTGAGGCAAGAAGACAACATGGCTTTGATCGAGATCTTGAAGCTGGATGACACATGCCTTTAATTCAGACCTTGAGGCAGGAAGGCACATGTTTTGTCTGGGCCACACCTTTTGCTGGAAAGACAATGGTAGAAGGAATGGGGCGTGCTTATCCTCTGCCCACTTGCCCTCGCCCAGTCAGCACGTTCATTCATTCCTACTGGCAATGGAGTCTGCTTCTCCGGGATTCCAGCACTCGGCTGAGACAACCAGCCTGGGACTGTATCCTTGGACTTTCCACTCACAGGTAGGTATTGTTGGACTCATCCTGTAAGTCATTCTAATAAATGGCATGATAATGGTCTTAACTTTTCTCTTTTTGGTGCTGATACTGAACCTAGGGCCTCATATATGCTAAGCAGAGCCTAACACTGAACTATCCCTTTCAAGTTGGCTGTCCTAGTCATTCTAGTCATTCATCTGCATACTCTGGCATCATTTGCTGCTTTTTTTTTTTTTTTTTTTTTTTTTTTGTCTGCTAGTATAACCAGTCTTGCTGTGTTTGACAATAAGCCACTATAGTTTCCTAGTCAACTTCTGCTCTATCTAACGCATGTGAAAAGTGCTCCCCTGTTTCTTCTCAGTGTCCATCTTCCCTACATTTGATGACCTACCTTATTTCATAGCAGATTTGGATGATTCCTAACCTCTGTTGCTGATAGTACTTAGGGCACATAGCTGGGAAACGTTAAATACCCTTTAAGACCAAGTAAAACAATGCCTCAAAAACAAAAGAACTCACCATAGATATGTGTTATTATCCACTCAGCCTGATATAGTGAATATAGTCAACTTACAACATAACAATAGTGACACCTAGAATGTGTCTTATAAATGCAGCCATTTCCCTGAAAACATACATAGAGGTAACATTATATAGACAGTATGGGGTTCAGTTATGTATCTAGGAAAGTGTGTGTGTGTGTGTGTTTATAACAATTACCAAAGAAAAGAGTCCTTGATTTGAAGTAGATCGAGAAGGGCATATTGGAAGGTATGGTGGTTTGAAAGAAAATAGCCCGATAGGGAGTAGAACTATTAGGGGGTGTGGCCTTGTTGGAGGAAGTGTGTCACTGTGAGGCAGGCTTTGAGGGCTCATCTGCTCACTGCTTCCTTCTGCTGACTGTAGGTAAAGGTGTAAAACTCTCCGCTCCTTCTCCAGCATCATGTGGATAGAGCAGGTAACAATACATATAGCCTAGGTGTGTGGGCCTAAAACGACAAAGCAAGGGCTAGTAAGAGGAAGGAATCCCATGGTCTGTACCCATGGGATCCTTGTCCCTTCCCACCAGTTTTAACTGGGCTCACCAAACCCAGGTGCTGGGAGAGGAGCGATTGAAGGAATCAGGCTTAGGTAGGGTGTGGTCCCTGTCCTGAAGGCCATGTGCAGGAGCAGTCTCAGGAAGCAGAGGAGCTGGGGAGCAGGGCCTGGAACAGTGAAACTGTGAGACTGTGTCTGAGGACAGCTTGTTCGGGCTGGGCTAGCTTATATAGCTAGAGTCAGGAAAGTGGGGAGGACAGATGAACAAGGGAGGAAATGCATCTAATTTGCATGTGCAGATCTGATTGAAGACAGGCAAATGTTGATGACTACACCAATTCAAATACCAAAGCAAAGGGTAGGAAGTGCAGGGAGGAAGTATTGCAGTCAAGGTAGGCACTTTCCAAGCCCATGACTTAGGTGAGCAGACAGCCAGTCCCATGATTCCTGAGGAGCCAGTTCTCCGGCGGCTGGGAAACAGATGCTTCACTGCCTCCAAGGTGACATGGTCTTTGTCTCTATGGAACTGAGTAGGCCCAGACCTGATTTAGGTACTGAGCAGATGTTATAATTCTGGGCTTGAGAGACCATGGCTGGATGGGTCTAAACCAAGGCGGGTAAGACTCAGACATGCTATGCAGACAGAGCTCATGTGAAGGGTTTGTTGGGGGTTGGGGGAGGAGGGAGAGAGGGAAGAGAAAAAGGGAATGCAGAGCTGATGGGAGATGTCATTCTGTAAATATGTTTCTCCCATTGGTTAATGAATAAAGCACTGTTGGCCAATAGGAAAGCAAGATAGGTGGGACTAGGAGACAAGGAGGAATCCGGAAGTAGTAGGGAGGAGAGTCAAGATGGAGGATAGAGAGAAGAACTCCGAATGCCGGGGCCTCTCTCCGGTTAAGATGAGACCACGTGGAAATACTTAGATGAATAGAAATGGGTTGATAATTAAGACAGAGCTAGCCGATAAGAAACAAGTAAAAGGCCAATAGCATTATATCAAATACAGTGTCTCTGTGTGTTATTTGGGACTGGCACAGTTCTGGGACCAGGCTGGTGGGGAAACCACTCATAACACAGAACATCCTCATGGGGAGAGGAGAGAGAGGGAGAGAGAGAGAGAGAGAGAGGGAGAGAGAGAGAGAGAGAGAGAGAGACCTTTGACTTTCTCTTTCGGTAGAAATTTAAGTCACTCAGAGACCAACTCATTGAAAATAGTACTCACTTAAGACCTGAGTATCTTGTTTTTCACTTGTAATATATAAAATGTTTAATCGTGTAAGGAATAAGAAAAACATGCTGTTTTTCACTTGTATTTATTGTAATCATTTACTTGAAAAATAGAATGTAACCACATTATACTTTTTATATTGCTGATAAGATTTTGCTGGTGTAAGCTGTAAGGGGAAAAAAATAAAGAGTTAATTAGAAGGAAAACATCAAGAGAGACAGAAGGGGCATTTCTGGATGGAGATAAGAGAAGAACAAAGAAGAGGCCTGAAGAAAAAGAAAAAGAAACGAAATAATAGCAGCTTGGTCTTCCAACCCCAGGGGGAATGCGGTCCCCACGAAGGCATGTATTTATGAGTGGTCTTTCCCCTGGCATCCACTGCTGCGACTCATCCCCCTATCCAGGACCGGTTTCAGTCAATGTCCCCTGAATCTGTGCTCCTGCTCTTCCAAGCAGCAGAAAGGAAAAAAGAGAGGGAAGATGTTTAACGGAGCCTCCCCCACCCCCACCCCTGCAATCCAATTTCAAACTAAAATTCTTGGTTCTTAAGCAAAGGATGGGATGAAGTAGAAAGGGAGGAATCGGAGATGGAGCAGGTCCTGCCTCCTCCCTGAAGGAAGATGCAACATAAAGTAAACAAGCACGGATCGGAGAAGGCTGGTGATGTACTCAGCCTGTTTCAGATTTCCTAGCCCAGAGCTCATCAAGACTTTGTGGTCTTAGAGAAAACACATTTACGGTTAGCGTGTGTGTGTGAGTGTGTGTGTGTGTGTGTGTGTGTGTGTGTGTGTGATGCTCATGAATTCATTTCTTTGTCTCTTTATTGCCAGCGTAATAGTGTTTTATGATGGTCATTACTTGAACTCATTGAATAAATCATGAACAAGTACTGTAGAAGAACATTCCCGAAGATGGCACCAGTTTCCTGTCCATAAGCCAGCAAGGTGCGGATGTTCGATCCACGTCATGGGGTGACCTTTACGAGCATTGCGGGCTGCACCTGTCAGTAACGGACACAGCTCCTCTGCAACTGTCAGTAACGGACACAGCTCCTCTATATAAGCAGAGCCCTTTTTCCTCCTCTGGGTCTTCCCTCAACTTGCTGTAATGAGCCGCGCAATAAACATAGCTGCAGAAGAATCCTGTTGTTGAGCGTCGTTCTTGCAGGCAAGGCGATAGCGCTTGACAAAGTACAACACTCTTCCATGAAGTATTCCAGGGGTGTTAGTTGGGGATTCTGGTATCTCTTAGAGCTGGAAAGCTACCCGAAAGCATGGGCTTGAGGTTTCTTGATTAAAGTCATTCTTTGAAGCAGTACAGGAACCTTTGTGTCCATTTGGATTTTACAAATGCCACAAAAAATAGGAAATAATTTGCACAAGATATTCTATCACCCCACTATACTTTTGAGAGTATACCTTCCGGAGTGCATTCCTTTGAATTTAGTTAATGTTCCATTATTTATTATTATGAATTACGTCTCATTAGATTATCAATATTTAAGTGAGAAATTTGCACTGGCATCTTCTTGGCCTGACTTGTGAACTGTAACTAAAACCATACTGGTACTGCTGGAAAGATGGCTCAATGGTTAAGGCTTCTTTTCTGCTTTTGCAGAGAACTATAGTTCAGTTCCCAGCACCACATCCGGCAGTTCACAGATGATTATAACTTCAATTCCAGGACATCTGATATCCCCTTCTGGCCTCCTCGGACACCAACACACATATAGCTTATATACATACTCATAAATAACCTTTTCTTATGTTTTTGTTGTGAGCTTAGCCTTTAATGGCTGAAGCCATCTCTCCAGCCCTAACGTTTCTTAAAAAAAAAAAAAATGGGAAAAAGGAAAAGGAACAAGACATTAGAAAAAGAGGTGAGCTGGCTGGGCAGATGGCTAAGTGGTTAAGAATACTTAGTCTTAAAGAGTATTGAGGTTCCATTCTTGAAACCCAGGCCAGAGGGGTCACAGCTCTCTGTATCTTCAATTCTATGAATATGATGATGTCTTTGGGCCTCCTTAGGCACCCACAAACATGTCTCTCTCTCACACACACACACACACACACATTCACACATTCAGACATATTCACATACACTCACACATATACGCATCACTCTCATGAACACACACATAATCAGACATATATATATATACTCTCAAACATACTCTCATATTCACGTACATACTCACACTCATGTGCACACTCCCATACACATACATTCCCACATACATACCCTCTCACAAATAAAGATATATATTTTTAAGTCCTTTTAGAAAATACAATGGCCTTGTACCCAGCATCACTAAATTTTAGTTAACTATGTTCTTAAACCAGGTTTGGGGAAAAAGAAGATACTTTTAAAAAATATCCTAAATGTTAAATAAATATTCCAAAGAAGGATAACTGGGTTTCACTTCTCTTTTGTCTTAGGGGATTTTCCTCTTTCCAGGGTTTTTCTTATGCACCAAACACTTCCCTGAACATTGTCATATTTCTCTGTGTGCATCACTGTGGAAAGTACACATTTATTGATGCTGGAGTTGGGGCTTCACACTTCTCAGAACCAGCATGGAAATAAGAAAAACAAACCATTTCTATGTTCTCATTATAGCGCTGAACGTCTCATCACAGAGACACTTACACATTATTGAGAGCCATAAGACTAAAACCACAAAAGTAGATGTTTTTTTTTTTCACAAAGGAAAAATGCACCATCCTTGCACAAAGATCACCATCCATTTCAAGAGTCCTTGAACATTTTCCAGAATTTTTTGAGATTAGATTTTTTGTTTTGTTTTGTTTTGATATTATCACATTTTACCTTAGGTATAGTTTTTTTGTTCACGGTCTGACTACTTTATACTAGTTGAGGAAAGTTCTGTGAAATCTCACTTCCTGTGGCTACAACCTCCAGAGTCAAAATTGAGTACGGAAGAATGCCAGCAATGTAATCACTTAGAACGGAAGTCCCTCTGGTCCAAGTGTGTACAGGACACCCAAACAAACACTCTTAAGATAGCATCGAGGGCATTTTTCAGGCTCTTAGCTGGGAGGCATAGACTGATGTTATGCAAACGTGGCCCTGATTCACAGTGTCAGCTAATTGCAACACATCTAAAGATGAACATAAATATCTCAGGAGGAGCTATACGCATGTATAGTAATATGGTTATTGAAAACATTCTAATGCTTGCACCTGGTTTTAAGACAGGGGTTTTTAAAGTTAGAAGAACTTTCAAGGCATCTTCCCCAAATCTGGCTAGGGAAAGAGCCCCTATGAGTTCTCACTACTTCGGCTTAAGCTGTACACACAGGTTCTGGGGCAGAGGGCCTATAAACACACTGGCTACTGCAGAACACATCACATATTTGTTTGCTTTTATGGTGATTTCCTGTTCCCTGCTTCCAAATGAAAACTGTATGGCAAGAACTTCACCTTCCGTCTCATTGCTGCAGAAAAACAACTCATGACACAAAATCAACACTTCAGACTGATTTGTTAAAACACTAACCAAAGAGCTAGGGCGATGGCTCAGTCAGTAAGAAGCTTGTCAGGTAAGCATGGATCTGGAGTTGAAAACTCCAGCATCCGTAGAAAAGCTGGGTACAGCAGCTGTTGCCTATTGTCTCAACACTAGGCAGATAGGAAATGGTAGATCCTGAAGCTCCCTGGCCAGCAAGGCTAGCTGAATTGGGGAGCAGGACACAGGACATCTGGCATTGAATGCAGGCTTCCACACACATGTGCACACACCAGCATGAGGGCCAGTGTCTGTGTGCATAAACACATGAACACATAAACGCATCTGTGAGCATCACCAGGATAAAGCTAAGCACATTGCTTTTGTGCTTAGTAGTTTTAGCTCTTTGCTCCCATAGCTTGCTAGTCTTGCTAATACTTACCATTTATTTTGGTCAGTCTGCAGATTTTACACATAATAAATGTAAATTGAAAACAATAGACCACCATTTCCTCCCGCTAGACAACTTAATATTTAGATCCGTGGTTAGTCATGTTAGTGATCAGTAGTGGTTTCTCTTTGGGAAAATGCTCAGTAGTAGATGTCTTGAGTCACTGTAGATGACTGCCACCCACACACATATGAACAGCACTAATTAGACTCTGCGGATTAAAAAGATAAAAGTAAGAAGAAAAAAAAAAGGCATGAATTTGGAATGGAGATGTGCTGGGAAGAATCTTCCTGGGGGTTGGGAGAAGGTAGAGGGAGACGATCTGATAGCGAATATTGTAAATGTGTGAAATTTCCAAATAACAAACACTATTATTTTGTAAAAGTTTTCTTGGATCCTCCTTTTTTCCGATCCTTATTTTCTCTTGTTTCTGGTAACTTGTCTAATTTATCAAACAGAGCGGAAGGGAGTATACATGGTAAGAAAGTAATTGGTATTGACTCCTGCCTCCCAGCTTGTGATAGTGAAGCCCCATACAGTGCCTGTTTGAGGCTGGTGTGCTCTGTGTTTGTGATATGCTCTGTACCGGCTGAAGTAAAAATAAATGTGTGATCTTCTCTAGCGTGTTTTCATTTGATCTCAATTATCAGTATTTTGTTTTTGTTTTAAGCATCATTTATCTCCTGTCTCCTGGGTTCTTCACTCTAGGAGCTTCAAAGGGAAGTGATTGGTTACACATTTTCATTAGGCAGCCTGTTCTGGTTTTAATAATTACAGGAAGGCCCTCTCAATGGCTAATGTGCTTCCTTCTGTTCAGAGGCTGTCTAGACAGGTCTGTGGATCAATATAGTAGTTCTAATTGCGGTCTTGATTGGATAGTAAAATCAAGCTCTGTAAGATGTCATTAGCTAAAGGAATGTAGACAGTGATTAAAGAGTTAATGAATCTACAAGCCTGTTTTCAGAACAGTTAACACAAAAAGCAAATTACCTTAAAATATTAGCATGTACTGTGTATGCAGTTTGGATTAAAATTACACCGTGTGTAATAAGCAATAAGCACCATCTTTCTAATTACCATCTTTTACGTTTAAATAATTTAATATCTTTTCCTACAAACACAGGGCATGGCTTTGACCTTAAAGACATATACAATCCATTCAGGTAAATGGAACTACCCATCCCCACACTCAGACCCCTAACATTCTACTCCTCACCCTCACAGCTTAAAAAAAAAAAAAAAAAAAAAAAAAAAAAAGAAGATGATTGAAAGGGAGTCCTGTTGATAGGAAATAGGAGAGATAATTCAAATATGTTAAATGGAACAAGGATTTCTTGGAAGAAATGATTAAGTCAAATTTCTGTGGTAAGTGGTAGAAGTTGAAGATGGAATCGTTCAGCCTTTTAGAACAACACTGTGTCCGTAGGTTGAAATAGTATAATGACGCTGCTGTCGAGGCGATATTGTTGATGTGCAATTTTCTAAGTCATGGCTTTCTTCTGTCTTAGATTTCAGAGGGCTGAACTGATGCATCCCAGGCCGCTGCCAGAGAAGAGCATCGCCCCGGGCAGGAAGGAGAAACGTGCCTATTACAGTAAGGCAAAGAGACACACTGGAATTCTGGTTCCGTCCAACCTACAGCCTCTACTCAAAGTGACCAAACTGATGGAAGAGAACATGGCAGCTGGAGAAATCACGGACCAGTAGAGGCCAGAAGCCCTACCCACCCCGCTTCATGACAGAAAAACTGGAAGCAGCATTCGGTGCAGACAAACGGGAGAACACAAGTTAAGATCTTTTGCTACGGGTGGGGACTCGGGCCTGGGCACTCTTAACCAGCAGCTTCAATCATCACTAGGGGAAGTCCAACAGGACATGTTAGTATGAGCATGTGTGCCAGGGGGGAATAATTGATGCTCTCGCTGGCGATACGGGGCTGAATTCTGGTCACAGCTTCTCTCCAGGGACTTCTTTTAGGAAAACCAGAGTTCAAGAGCTTTTCAGCAATAGAGTAAAGCTCACATGGTTAGTCTGTTTGAGGTCTAGTGAAGTAGGGCTCAGCATCACCAGGCCATCATTTTCGTCTGCAGAGGTACAGGCAGGGCTGCTGTCCACACCAGTGTGCTGTTGATGTGTGCAAGGACTCTTGCAGGACCGAAGGAACCACCTGGATAACACTGCAGCACCATCTATCTGTACAGGATGTTACGAGCAGATTTTCCCACCAGCCTGGTCCCACAGCGGTACCAGCCCCAAATAACACACAGAGATGCTGTACTAGATATAAAGCTATTGGCCTGTTACTAGCATTACTTATTGGCTAGCTCTGCCTTCAGTATTAACCAATTTCTGTTAATCTAAATGTTTCCACGTGGTCTTATCTTACTGGAGAGAGGGTCCAGGGTTCTGCTCTCTCCGTCCTCCATGTTGAATCTTCTTCCTACCTCTTCCCAAAACCTCCTTGTCTCCTAGTCCCACCTATCTTGCTTTCCTATTGGCCAACAGTGCTTTATTTAGTAACCAATAAGAGAAACATATTTACAGACTGACATCTCCCATCATCTCCTCTTTTCTGTCTAAAATAAAAAGAAGGGTTTAACTTTAACATAGTAAAATATATAACAAAACAGTTATCAAATAAGAACCATATTTAACAATATTTAGTCCATTAACATTTAGCAAGATATAAAGAAAATTTTTCATCATCTATCCTATCTTTGTGAGTCTAAAGTCCTATATATAATTTATCTTTAATCATAACTAAGAAAAACTATAACCATAATTATCTGTCTTCAATTCCATCAAAGACCACAGAAGGATAATTTATAAAGTATAGAAATGACAGAGACAATTCACTGCCTGGTCAGTCACCCGAAGTTCTTCAGTAATCTTCCATCTTCAGCACATAGGCCATAGTGTGTCTGGCAGACTTCTCAGCAAAGCAGGAAACTTTAAACTGTCCACCTGTATTGGCAGTTTGTCAGTCATTTTTCTCTGTGTCCTGTGGACTGCCTGGCAGACACTTCCATGAAGCAGGAACTCTGTAGCAATGTCCATCTTGTATCAGCAGTCACTTTCCTGTGGGTCCTGCATGTCCAGTTTATACAGCATAAAGCCAAACAGTCCAGACAAGAGAAGTTTCTTTCCCAAATGGCCAGTCTTGTCCTGAAAGATGAAAATCACTGAAAACCCATGATGCTTAATGAAGAAAATTCCTTGTGTTGAAATGCTAAATGCAGATATCCTGAAAATTTTGGCATGACAGGAAAATCTATTTAAGGGAGTAGCAAGGCAGGCCTGAACAGGGATAAGCATTCTCATGGTTCTGTGCAGGAAAGCACATTTCTGTTTTTGTCTATATTTTCTTTGCATATTCCTTCAGAGAATCAGCTTCCCTATATTTCCATGAACCACTTAAAATAAGATAAAAAAATTTTTTTTGAGAGCCTTTTAAATCCCAAGTAAAGCCAGTTTGCTTTTCTTGTTTTTGTTTTTTTTTTTTTTTTCTAGACAGGATTTCTCTGCAATGGTTTAGAGCCTGTCTTGGAACTCGCTCTGTAGACCAGGTTGGCCTCTAATTCACAGAGATCCACCTGCCTCCACCTCCCAAGTGATGGGATCAAAGGTGTGTGCCATCACCGCTTGGCTGAAAGTTGTTTTTTAATTAGCATATTTACTTAAAATTAGTAAAATTTACTTAAAATTCTACTTTCTCCTACCCTTTTCATTTCTGAACCGATTACTATAAATACAAGCTACTACAAGCATACTAGGATGCTTTTCTTAATGACATGTCCCCTATCCTTCTTACTCCTCATAATAAACAGAATTAAACATCCCCTTGTTACTGTTGGAACAGGAACCGATTAATACTACATGTGACATGAGTATCGGAAAAGCAGGCGATAGATCCAAATCTGAATGTGACCATTGAGTAGTACTCAATATTTGCTAAGACAGTAAATGAAAGTAGTCAGAGTCACTACTGCTTATATTCTTTTGCATATATTTCTCTAGGCTCTGAAAATTGGAGTAGAAAGTGGTTTCCGTTTGAAAGTTTTCAAATTATAATTAAAAGTAACAGGACATAATTATTAAATGTGAGCAGTAAACCTCTACAGTAGCAGATCAGTCTAGAGGCAAAGATTCACCATTATTTCGTGCAAATGTATAATTTGATATTTTTTTTACTTGCTAAATGTAGGGTACGCGGTTCACTCACTACATCATTCTTGCATGTAGCATGTTAATAATTAGGATACACTGTTAGGGACTGGCAGGATAGATAGATGGGTAAAAGCACTTGGGGCTAAAGCCTGGCAATCTGAGTTAGGGTTCCCTAGACTCCGAATAAAGGTAGAAAGAGATAAGTTACTTCACAGAGTTAACCCTGTATATTGTAGCATGTGTGAGCACGTGCACAACACATACACACACACAAATAGTAATGATGATTATAAACTATTGTTTTAAAAAGTCACAAATTTTCCACTAGCCTTAGGGAAAAAAAATCCCCTAGAATTTGAAGCTAGACATCCTTGGATACAATTTGGAAAAGCAAAACATTGAAGCCTAGCTTCACGAGATGGGTGGTTAACAATCACAGCTTGAAGAGTGCAGGTTTCAACGCTTTTTAAAGCAGGCTTTTCATTCATACCATTCCACCATTTAAAGCTGTTAAGGTAAGCAGATGGTAACGATTTTATGTAAGAGAGTATAATGCATATGACATAAAGAGGCATGCCAGTGTTTCTTGCCAAGGGTAGACCTTCCTAATACATCAAATGAATGTAATGACCCTGATTGGGATAGCAGTGGTGAGACCCTAATTGTTCATTCACAGTGGCGTGGCTTCTTTCCAAAGGCTCCTCTTCTCTCAGCCTACAATAGCGAGGTGTGTCTATTATTGGCAAAGGCACGCCAAGACCGGCTTTTCCTCCTCATACGGGATAAAGCCAAAGTCCCTGATGGCATTATGGATGTAGTTCCTTTTAGTAATGAGAGTGGGGAAGGAAAAATAGGGAAGGGGAAGGAGGGAGGAAGGGAGAGAGGCAGGGAGGGGGACAGGGAGGGGGACAAGGAGGGGGGAGGGAGTGATCAAGGGAGGGCGAGAGGTGGGGGAGAGAGAGACACCTAGTGGAGAGGGAGAGAAAGTGAGAGAGGGAGAGAAAACAGCAGAGAAGAGACAAGGGCAGAGGAGGGGAGAGGAAAACACTTTTGTATATGGATGTGATAGGTCATGGCCGATTTTAACGGTAATTCATACTTAGCGTCGTATACATGGTCTCTGTCACTTTGAGAACATATTTATATTACTGCTATAAATTTCTACATTTTTTTTTACTTACAGGCAAAAGAAAACAATTTGCTTAGCTGTTATAATGTCTTTACATGAAGTCAAATTAAAGCTGAGATACCGTGCATCAATGCTCCCTTAGTACTTCAGATTTTAGTGTTGACGTTCGTAACTCAAGGTTTATAAGTACAATTACTGTGTCATGTAATATATTGCAAGTGTAAGACTCCGAAATCTAAAAATGATGGAGATAAAAATTAATATAAAATAAGCATTTAATTTTTATGCAATTAACACTCACTACTTATTTAAGGGAGGCACAGGCCACATTAAAAAAAAATTCCAGTCATATGTGTCTTTGAAATAGTTCGTTAGAACTCCTCATTGGCGAAAAATTATAATATGGCTTAGTCCTTCCTTTTTTTATATAGAAGTGAGACTGTTTTGTGTAGTTTTTATATACACTGATAATTTCAGCATACAATTACTATGCAAAATAAGGAAGAGTCATCAGAAATTAGTAAAAATGTTTACAGTTTAACGATGCTCTGAGTAAACTGGCCCTCAGATTTTGTTCTGCAGTGTTGATGATTAGGGAAAATATCAAGTGTTGTTTATTATTGCCTCATCCTGAGGAATGAGGGTAGGGGACAGATTGTTAAGAGAAATATCCAACTAAATACTACCTATTGTTATTTTTATTGCTGATTAATATGACATAAAAATTTTAACATGGAATCCTCATTATAATATTGAGAGAAATAAAATGGCATAATTTGTGATACATATTAAATTATGTGTTAGCTACTTATTTACAATAATTGTGATTATCTATTAAGAAAATTGCACGTTTGGAGGCATCAGTCCGTGGCTCAGAAAAAAAAAAGACCTACTCATCACATGGCAAGGAAGTAAAAGAAATACGAGGTCATCTGTGGTTTCGGTACCTGACTGAGGCTGGCCCCAGTGACAGGGAGTCCCCAGAGAAGTCAGTATCACTTTCCAATGGTTCTGAGAACCTTTGAGGATTAATTATTGAAGCCATAGCAAGTTGAAACAAAGGTAAAATGTTATAGTTATCTATACATTATGGAAGTGTTGGTATATACCTGTTATTATAGAACTTAGGCAGAGGCAAGGGAATCAGCCTGGACTACGTGAATACCCCTGCTTCGACAAACAAAAGGTAAACAACAAAAAACGAGAAAACGCTAAAGTTTGAGTCAGAGAAAATTTTTTTTAATGATAATAGTAAATAAATAGACTAGTTTCCATTGTGCTAAATATTTAATTGTCAATAATGTGAGATGTTTCATTTGGGTGGTTTCATTAATAAACTGTTGTGAAATGTCCACATTTCCCCTGTAATAATGTAATATTTCATTCCTATAAAGTGAAATTTTAAATCATTATCTCATTAGCTACACTTCTATTATAGACTTTCAGTTATAACAAAATTAGGATGTTACAATAAATTACCATTTTATCACAACTCTATCTGTGGAAACCTCCACTACATTACTGAGTATCAAGGTTATTATTCTCGTAAAATTGTCAATTGCGTTTCATCTCTCTGTCAAATTATTAATTTAAAACTTTGTTTATCAAAAAGCCTGAACATCTTGTTCAATTTTAAAAATTCTACAAATGGTATATATTATTTATTAATCAACACATGAACTTGTGAGAGCTGCCTAAAATAATCAAATGAAATACTCAGGTCAGCAAAGAATTCTTTGAGAAACTTGTCAGTAAATCAATGATCAATTTTTCACTATAAAGGAATCAAATGCATATCATTATTACAAATCTAAAAGAAATGAGTTTTTCAAGCACAATATTTTGTGATATCATGTCACACATTTTAATTTTTGTGTTTACTTTTTATCTGACCAGACTCTAATGTAATGTTAAATATTGAATAAAATGCTATCAAAATGATTGGAAATTACCTCATCACCATTTCTTTTCAACACTGTTATAGTGGCCACTCTCATAGTTACGACGCTGTTTTTCTTCGTTATTGTATAGTTTGCTATAATTTACAGTCTGTCCCATTACTTAACTATTATTGGAACTATATTATCTTAGTGAGATACTTTTAATTCCCAAGCTTTTCATTAACATCCTATTAGTAGAGTGTGCTTCTCTGTAGAACGGTCCTTTCATTGGGCAAGCTTCCTTGCTGCCCCGACAGCAAAGTTCATTGTTGGGGGAGTAGCCCCTTTGTGGGCAACGCTCTGAGATCTGCACCCAGCGCTCCACTGGATGTGACATTTGAAGATAATGGTCATCATTTTAAAAAAAAAAAAAAAAAAAAAAAAAAAAAAAAAAAACAAGTCACATGACTGCGCGTTTGTTTCCCTTGTTTAACTTTTTTGTGTTTGAGAAACATGACCACGAAGAGTGTTGGAGATCTCAAACCTGGCTCCTAGGACCACGCAGTGTGGAACTACCAAGTCAGCTGACCAAAACAGATATTTTCACACCTGGGTAGAAGGACCTGATTTGTTTAGAAAAGAAAAAATAAAAATGCTTTGCATGCTCATGCTCAATAAGGTGCTCCTTGTTGTCTGGTACCTCTCTGCTCACTGACCTTGCCAGGCCCGGTATTTTTCCCTCCCTCTAGCTAAACCATGAAATGAAAAACTCCCAAGCCTCAAACCTCAACAATTTCAAAGGTGAACCTCCAGAGGGCTCCAAAGCGCTCACCGTTTTAGACGATGGGGGCTGGTGTGAGGTGGGAAGGAGAGTTTTCCAGAGTGAGACTGCTCTGAGAAGTTCTTCACTCCCCCGTCACCGAGGCAGGAGGTCAGTTAGCCTTCCTTCTGCTCTTCGAAATTGTAAGGCTTCCTCCTACAGGTCTCACAGCCCTAGCGCACAGCACAAGGGCCGCTGATGGAGGCAGCAATTACTTCCTTGCAGGCAGAATCTTTGACATTACCTTTTCCCCATCCACGGCCTGACACGGCATTGTGCAGGATGCCTGCACCGGTTGGACCGTGACCATCTTCCTTCTTCCACGTTAATGCTCATCTAAATTTTAAGAAACTAGCATAATTTTACAGCTTAGATCTCTGTAAAAAAAAAAAAAAAAAAGATTAAAATTCCAAATTAGGGGTTTATGAATCCATTTGCACCATGGGCCACTGCCTGGGCCTCTCATCAACTGTGTTCAGCAATAAGCAATATACAAAACCTCAGGGGAAGGTGAGCTTAACTTTCTCATAAAGGATTAGAACAAAAATCATTAGTGTATTTCAGCAGATTCTCTCAACATATACGGTGCCTCTACCTACCCAAAATTCCGGTCTGAATTGTAATTAGTCGCTAGAGCAGTGGTCAGGGGATCCTTTCCAGTTTTTTAGGCTAAGCATTCACCAGAGAGTCTTATTGCCTTCTCTTTTTAATATGTATCTACCAGAAGGGGGAGCAGTCATCTAGTCTGTGTGCGCTTCATCTGCCTACTTTACTTCAACCCTTTGAACACTAGCAACAGTTTTACGTGAGTGTGCATTTGGCATGTCCAAGTTTTATGTTGTGTTTATCGAAACATAAAGGAAACATAAAGGAAAGCAATAACTCTAACCTATAGAAAGTAATGGGCAGTGAGTTTTTATGGAATGAACTACCTTCAATTTCTTTTCCTGTGGTTATTAAATGAGCCTTTTCTATAGTTAAGAGTTGTATCCTGGAAGAAATTGAAACACAATTAGGAGGTATGACTTCAGCATTGTAAGGACTGCCAACTACTTTTCTTCATTTTATCAAAATGATTTTGGCCATTTACACAAGAGAAGATCAAATGGCATCGGGTGATTTTTTTCCTATTACATATCTTGCATTTACATTATCTTAATAAACAGAGTGTGTAAGTTAACAATCAACAATGTACAATTATTTTGACGCAGTTACTGAATAGTCACCCATTTTTACTATCAATTATAGTGTACAATACATTACCTTAAATGATCTCCCAAAATGTATGGCCAATTATTTTATAGCCTAGACAATATGGAAAATATTTATTTCGATCTGTCTCGTGTCATCATTATACTGTGCCTGTGGCTGATAATAGAGAGGATGAGTGTTATGTGAACCTTTCCTAAGGAGACACCAACAAATGTCCACTCACTCAAGATAGTGTCCTCATGGCAGAAACAAAAGGCCAGTTCCACCCAAGTACATTTTGGTCAACCAATGAATTTAGTTGGAACTAATTACAATGGCATGGACAACTAATGGATGGCTGCAGCACTGAAGGCCCATAAACCCTGGTCTAGGACGCTTCTGACTCCCTGCCTCCATCACCTTCGGATAACTACTGCTGCCCTCAACAGTATGAGGACAATGCCCAGAGTATAGAATTCCACACATTGAGATTATTACATTTGTTCATCCATTTCAATTAAGTTATAACTTGTCCAAGCGAAATATCATTAGACTGTGGACACGTTAAACTGTGGCCCTAAGAAACCGCACACGTGGGTGGTGGTCATGTGGTACATCTGCTAACATTAAATGCAGAATTAGTGTTTTTTTTTTTTTGCCAGGCCTCTGGTGAAGGAAGGTTTGGTGACTCCATAGAATGGGAGCCCTCTCAACACGGTACTGGGAAACTGGGAGAAACTGTTTTCTCTTTGTAGCCTGGCTCACCTCCCTCCAGCATTCACGTAGCTGAACGCCCTGCTCCGTTGCTGAGTAGTCTTTCTTGGTGTCTGTTTTAAGCCACAGATACTTCTCAGCTCACTCAGTCTTGGGAAGAGTGGATGTGAGCCAAGGCTGTTACTGGAATTAGGGCTCCACAAGGCCAGGTCAGTGTGAAGATGGTTATGGTGTGGTTTCAAGGGTGTGTGTGTGTGTGTGTGTGTGTGTGTGTGTGTGAAGTTGCCTTCTCTATGAAGCTGTCCCTATTTGAACCTCCAGTTCCTTCTTCCCTGTGGCCTAAATGGAAAGAGAAAGGGGAGCTACATTTGACACTGAACACTGCTTTTCTCTGTAGTGAAGGAGTCCCTGGCTACATACAGTAACATACATGTTGAGTTGCTCCATGGCAGTGACCCAGTATGTACATGAAGCCCATGGAGCCATCTGTTAGGCAATATTATTTCAGCTGTTACATTTACTTCTCCCCTTCAGTGTAGTTTTAGCTGTGTCGGCCAGACATTTTTAGTGTCAGCGCTGAAACGTCTTCGTAAATATCTAATGCGAGAAAGGTCTTCCCAAAGTTAACAGAAGCTATTTTTTTTTTTTTTTGTCAAAGTGTTTGATTATAAACATCGATGAAATGGCATTAGGATTTTAATTCCTTTAACAGCGAGAGTATGAGCTTTGGCAAGAAGGTGATGTTCTCTTCGGCAGTTTCCACTGGAGAATGACTTGAAATTCCCCTGCTAACTTCCAGCTTCCAACTTGGCTTGACAACTACGAGTATTCCATGGCCAGCGGGGACTATAATAAGCTGAGTGGGAGGGCTACTGCCCCTTCTCTGCCAGGTAAACTTTCAGATACCCGACTTCGCCTTTCCCCCACACACATCTGGGCTGGCGGGAGACGTGCTGAAACGAAGACTCAGTAGAAAAGGCAATGATTGGCTATCGGCTATGAAGTGCCGGAGAGCAACGTTCAGGGTCAGCGATTTGCCGGCGCTCCCAGGACCCCAGCGAAAGACTAGCACCATATACACCTGCACTTCTTACATTTTTGTGAGCATTTCAAGGCACTGTATTTCGATGAGCACCATTAATGCTCTCATTGGGTTCTTCCATGACACTTCCTGTCTTGTCCAATGATGTAGAAGCACCCAGAGGTGTCTGGGTCATAGGAGGTGAGTTAGGCTCCATCAGTTAGATTGGGATGAATGGGCTTATGCCATTTACATTTATCCTAGGTATAAATTATTGCTGTCTATATTAGAAATATATTCTTTGGTCAATCATACTATAGGGGAAATTATCTTTGTATTGTATCTTAGAGACAGCACAAACTATTGTCATATAAAGATGGAGGAAAGCTCACTCGTCCAAGGAATAAATGATCAAGAGATAAGGAAGTGCTTCATATAGTATCGGATAAGCTGAAATATAATTTATCATTTCTCACAATCTTCTTAGGATCCTCCTTACAGATAATGAACCTCAGCTTCTCATCCCTGTAAGGAAATCCTGACGCATGCTCTTAGGAGGAAATCCAGATTTTTTAGCTCCCAGTTTGGAAGATTCAAGAACATGGGATCTGTATCAGCTCAGTTGTGGTGTGCGGCCCACGGCAGATGGGGTGTGAACAACGATGGTGCAATGTAGCTCAGGGAACGCGTTCCAATCTCCATCTAGGAAGCAGAGAGAAAACGTACAACAGGTAGGTACAACAGGTAGGATCAAGTCCTGCTTGATCCACTTTCCCAGGAGAGCTCAAAGGTCTGTGTGAGATCTACACCGTGAAAACATACTCCGGAGGAGCTTGGAATGCTCACTGGGCCCTACCTTAAGGCCCTGCAACTCTCCACCGCACTATCTTGGGGACCAAACTTTTAACACATGAACTTCGCAGGAGTTAGAGTGCATCTGAAAAACCTTACTGGGAATTATCTGTAGAGGACTTTTGTAAAGAGCTCCAACAACTTAACTTCCGGTCTCCTATCTGAGCAATGACAACATCATTATTAGGATTATTGTTGATTTACTGTTTCCTCTTCTGAAAATACCACGTGCATCCTCACAGTGATGCTGAATATGCTATTTCGCAGCATGTTTATGCTGAAATCGTTAACACCTTTTTTAAAAGTGTTGAATGCAGAGAGAACAGAGTGAGTGTTCACGACTTCTCTGAGTTCAGAACGCTGACAAAGGACAGCGTGGATTTGACCTCCATCCAAACTCCACACGCCTGTCTCCTGATATAGCCAGTAAGAGGCCTTGAAAGACAATGTGCTTGGAGCACAACAGCCTGGTTGCCTGACTCTCTCATATCGTAAGCTTTGAGAAAGTCACTGAGAGTTTCATGATGTCTGTTTCATTGTACGTTTATAGGGGAAACATCATTCCCTAAACTTACTACAGATATTCTCAGCCATACTAACAGGAGATTGCTAAAGTTTTATGAAGGCACAGGAGTAAGAAGCCAGGAAAAGTTTTATAATGTAAGGGTTCTCTCTCTCTCTCTCTTTGTCTCTCTCTGCATCCTTCCCTCCCTCCTCCACCCTCTTCCTTCTCCTCTCCCTCTCCTTTAAAGGTATAGATGGTAGTGTCTTACCGGTTGGCATTCCCTTCCCCTACCACTCTCTAAGGGTATACGCAGTGTGACCTCTGTTTAATCTGGTGTATTCCTACGTGTGCCCTCTATGTATTTACCCATGACATATTTAGGTGAATGGTAGAATAGGGTCTTAGCATGAGGAGAACCCACTTATCTGGGATGGTGTGTTCTTTCTAAAACCCGGATTAACATAATGAATAGCAAGATAGCCGAATCCCCCTGAGTCTTACATTACCAATTTTTCCTTCCGTTTCTTTTAGTGTTTTCCATAACTGAGTCATTTGTGGCTTACTGAATGATTTTTGAGGTTGCTTGCTTGCCCTGAACACAAATCTATCACTAATAGAAATGTTGAGCAAGTTTGTAAAACTTCGTTATTTAATTTGATAGCATATTCTTTTATTGTGCCTAATAGGGAAATTTTAAATTTGAATTTTACTTTTGTGAGGGTTTTGTATGTGAGTATTGTGATTACATTGTGTCTAACCCTCCCTGCTTCTTCCATATCCATTGCCAAAGTGCATGTTCAGTGCTTGCATGTGCTACACAGTGGGGCCCTGTCTCTAAAAGACGGAGCAAATAGTACTCCTTTATGTAATCTCTAGGATTCACTTTAAGAGTCTTTAATGAATCAACGCCATATTTATTTGTGGGGGCAACTTTACCTTTCTATATTGAAGAAAATTTCTAATAAGACAATTTCTTGAATGATCCAGTGCAGCTCCTTTATACAAAATGTCAGACACACACACGCGCATACACACACACACACACACACACACACACACACACACGCGCGCGCACACACACATGCGTGAGCACAGACACACACACACACACAGGTGAGAAAGTGTGTGTGAGAGACAGGTGCAGACAGACAGAGAGAGAGAGAGAGACAGACAGAGAGAGAGAGAGAGAGAGAGAGAGAGAGTCTTGTTTTCTGGCTTTCAAACTCTGAACCTGAAAGAACGTTTTTTCATGACCACCAGAGAAGTCTTTGTGAATAGAAGGTGAAAAGGTTCTATGAAAGCACACATGTACAGTCTCAGTGACTACTTCTTCCCACACTGAAGAATTTTGGTTGCTTTACTCTGATTATACATAAGTAACCGTGTGATGCTCTCTTCAAAAAGAACTTCAGCAATAAGCCTAGAGGTGATGTGATGAACACTTTGGTACGTAATAAAAACTCCACACAAGAAATATCTGGGATGAGCTACCATCTCAACATTACAGTGCTCTTTGGATATGGTATCTTTGCAAAAGGGTGAAGTTGGAGGGATCATAACCTTGGTCTTAGGACATACTACACTCCAAATGTTGTCAGCCCTGGTTCCAACAATATCAAGAACATGTTTTTTCCCCTCGAGTATCTAGGAGATAAGCAACCCTTGCATCTGGGACCATTTGATTTTGTTGAGGTCCAGATGAGTCCTATCAAAGGATTGATGTGTTGACAGACTCTGCATATAGCTGGGCTTTGTTTTGTTTGGATCTTTTAATGTAAAAATTATGTTTTTTATATATTTGAAAAAGTTAAATCTTCTTATACGTCATGAAAATGTTAACTTCGCAAACTATGAAAAACTAATTATGATATATCTGAAAACTTTGCACTTACATACAGTAGTGGCAAATACTCATTGGTACTAGTTTTATAATCACAGTGTCCACCCATTCACTCAATCAAAAGAAGTGTTTTCCCATGGATTGTTTCCTCCCTACCTTGTTTGCTATGAGAGCCCATGGTACTTAAGCCATCTGGTCCTGATAGTAGGGGAAAGGCTGCCACTCTGTCAGGACACGACCGAGACCCTCATCTGGCATACCCTCAAGGACTTATCTCGTATTTCACCCAAGGCATCCAATTTTCTTGACAGCTCTGTCAAGTGGAAGATTATTTCACTGGACTTATAAACAATGAACTTTAAGTTACAGCATGCCACGATGTTCATAGATTGGGCTCTATTTATAAACGTATGCTTCTATTTATAAAAGGAATAAACTGGAATAGTTTTTAGAAAAGTTCAAAAACACAAGAAAGGCCACAGAAAATGTTAGGGGTGCTTTGAATTCAAGTTATAATGGTTGGAGCATAATTCTATCAGACTTGAATCTAGAAGCGAAAGTAATTTCTTGCATTGGAAATCTGGAAATAGCAACGGACTAAAATAAAGTAGTGTTGGTGAAGTTGGAAAAATAGATGGAAATATTTTCTCAGAATATGGAACCAAGCTTGTGTCCCCAGGAGATACTATGGCCTTTGCATGTACCATTTCATTAAGCAATATCATAATGGATGTAGTACCTGGAGCACATTTTGGGTTTTGAGATATTATCTTTTGGGTTAAACTTCAAGTAGACTGACCTTTGACTTTTGCTATTTTCTTATAGTCATGAAAAACATGATTCTTGCATTTCACAACAAACCAAATTTTGACATTTTCTTGGTAGGGATTCGCTGACATTCGATTAGATCTTTGTGAAGAGGGCTTGCGTATGTGAGATGTACAGCCTGACTTTCGGGTGTTTTCTGCAACCACTTTCTATAATTTTTTTTTTTTTTTGAGACTGGATGTCTCAATGAACCTCCATCTTACCAAATAGACTAAAATTGCTTGCCACAGAATTCTAGAGACACTCCTTCTTCTCTCTCTCCAGTGGAGGAATACAAGCTTGGTCTGCCATGTCTGGCTTTTTCCATGCATATGAGGAATCTGAGCTCGGGTTCTCATGCTGAAATGCAGCTGACATATTACTGACTGACCCATCTCCCAAGCCTCACATTTTGTATAGTTTTAATTTTTCACTAAATGGTAATTTGTTTTAGAGTAAGTCCACATGTACAAATCTACAACACAGGGGTTGGGCATTTTCTTTGACCTCAACTTGCTTCTTAGTTAAAAAAAAAATAATAAAAGTTCTATTTCATATACTTTGTGATCTATGACTATACCAATAAAGATTTGGAGCAGCTCAGTTTTATAATCAGCTAAAGGTATTTATCATGTTTTTTTTTTTTAATGACTAAGTAAAATCTACATGATGAGGAAAATAGACTTCCCAGGGGTAGCTGACACTCTTGGTAGGTATTTTTGAGGTGTTGATTACCAGTGGAAAGCAACCAGTCCCAGGACTTAAGAAGCAGGAAGTTGTGATCACTGACTATTCATGAAACGCCAAGACAGAGCCACTTCTGTCTAAGGAAATTATATTCACCTTGGATGGCTACAGAAACAGAGTGATGCCAGGTTTATGCCACAAGCTGAAGATCAATTGCAAGGTATGTTTCACCAAATTAAATAGCTTTAGAAAGTTCCAAAAACAGTTCAGAGCCGAGCGCATGTTTAAGACATATAAAGTTGCTAATGTTCAGAGTAGCACTGAGCGCCAGGAACAAGAAGTTGTCTTTTGAAAAAGACGAAGGAAGAAAAGGAAAATGCGTGGACAAAATAGTAAAATGGCAAGTGAAATAAAAGGGGTCTGGATATCTTTAGATAGTTTTCTTCCTTTTTTTGCATTCCTTTAATTCTATCCCTGTCCCTTGGATTAGCAGACTGAGCCAAGGGCTGACTTTAAACAAATCTTGAGAAGCCAGAAGTAGAACAGGAAATCTGGTTAGATAGAGCAAGGGAATTTGCTCACCATGTGGGAGTAATGTTCATCTTGCTAATGGATGGTCTATGAGCGGAATTGCTACCAACAGATAAGCTATTAATTTAAAGTAGAAATCAAATCCACCTCTAGGGATTTGGTGAAGTGAATAGTTTTTCTTACATGTTCCTTTTCCAAATAATCTTTTTGTAACTCAGGCAATGCTAATTTTTTCATATTCAAGACATATATAGTTAAAGGTACAGTTTCACCTCAATTTATTCTATGAAATCTTGAATGAACTTGGATAGACTGCTGCCTTGGCAAGTGGAGAAATGTGTCCTGAATTTTTCTGATTCCTCACTCAGCCATTCTGTTGGCCATCTGGATCTTAGCCACTGGTCATGTCTCAAAACACACACCTAGTACTTCCTTTCTGGCACAGGCTTAACCTGACTTCGCAGAACATCGATTCCTTTATATAATAATGTTGAGGGCAGAAAGTCTTTGTACTTCACTTTTATTTTTCCATATCAAGAAATGTGTCTCACCTTGGATTTGACCCTGCATGCTTCCTGTCTGTCTGTCTGTCTGTCTTCCTTCCTTCCTTGCTTCTGTTTGGTTTGAACCAATCTCTCTTTCAGGGTTGTATTTTTCTCAAGCAACTCATTAAAAATCTATGTAACAATAAAATATGATTGACTAAAACATACATTGTTAGAACTAGAAATTCTTTAGAAAAGCAATTCAATTCTCCCAAGTGGAACAATCTCTTAGGCAGGGCAACTGTGGAGCACAGCTTGGTACAACATTTTGTCTACTCTTGTCCTGCTTTTCTTTAAGATTGAATCAACTAGGTATAAATATTCTTGTGCTCCTCAGTTGCTCTGTTAAGAGGCACTAACTGAACAAAATATTAACAAAATTCATAAAAAAAACAATTTAAAAGATAAGTTTTGAAATGGCAAGCCACCAGTGAGGTCGGAAGTAAGTTGTTGGAAACTTGAAAACAAAATAATTAGTGCAGGCATCCTTTGGGAGCATACCACCATCTCCTACCTCCAACACCAGTTTTGCCCTGTACGAAGATTTCCACTTGGACTTGTAAGAAAGCAGCAGTGTGTGGGGCAGGTTCGTTAGTGAGAGTGCTGAGCAAGGACATTAATTTTCAGATAAGGATGGTATTGCGTGGGAAATAAGATTCCAGGACACAATATCGGCCGATAGATGTTTATTACGGGAGAAATCACTTACACCAGAAACAGTTGACTGCCGTGGGTTCCTGTTCCAAGGATGCCCCCCTGATGCTCTCTTTCCCCAACCGGGAAATAAGAGAGCGAGCTGGGGTCGGGACCCCAGACCTAGACCCCACAGGTCACGCCGCCCACACCTGTCCCCAAGCCCCAATGGGCGTGGTCAGTGCCACAGGTGAGGGTAGGGTGGATATCTCACTAGGAGATGGGCCATCGAGTACTACTGACTTAACCTCCCTGAACCTCAACAATGTTTACTCTACATGGCTAGTCCACTACTCACAAGTGTTTGCTGCCCAGGTGGGCTTTTTCCTTTTTCTCTGAGTTTGTTTTTTTTTTCTTTTTTCTTTTTTTTGTGCGGCATACAACAGCAAGATTACGGGCTTTTAGGGCAACATTTCCTGGGCACTCAGGTATCTGGATTGTATCGTCTTGGACAGCCTCAAGTAGAAAAAGGTAAATTCTGTGGGTTAGAGTCTAATCCAGGACCATCCTGAGAGAGCAATTGCAAGTGTGATCCTGCTGCTTCAACGGGTGCGGGTGGGGTGGGGATTCCAAGATGGCAGGTACAAGTTGCTGTACCAGAAAGTGACATGGCCAAGCCCCAAATCAATGCCACAAACAAACAAACAAACAAACAAATAAATAAGACTTGTGGCCAAAATTCAATTTATTATTACCGGAGGAACGGTTATAATGGTTTATATTGTATACTCAAATAAAGAAAAAAAAACATTTTTATTCAAATTGATGCAAATATATATTAAACCTGATGTGTTTATTTTAAGTATACATTTATTCCAGAAAAAAATTGGTTGTATTTGGAGGCTGGAAAGATGGATCGGTCAGGAAAATGTTTGCCACAAAAGGATGAGAACCTGGGTTTGGATACCTCTCACATATGAACCAGGTTTTGTGGCGGGGGTGGGGAGGTGATACTCAGTGTCTCTGGTATCTATACATATATGCACACATGTGTGCATACACAAACACATTCACATACATGTACATGACGTATTGCAAAGATTCTCAAAGCTAGGTTCCCCTTGTCATTAGAGCTTACCTGTCCCTTTGGGTCTAAAAGAAATTACAGTTTTACGTTAATCTTGGCTTTCATTGAGAGTTTTAGGCTATGTGCTGATTTTAGAGTATATGTAAAATGTGTTTAGAGTTGGACTGCCATGAAGATGTTTTTTGGGGGAAGAGTTAGGGTTTGAGATAGAAGGAAAGGGCAGAGATAAGATACCTGCGTCAATTAACATACATTATAATCTAGGAGAGAATTTGCACAAATGGTGCCAAGAAAGAAATATTTAGAATCAGTAAGACATCAAAAATTGGTGGTGAAATCCAGACCATTGAGCCGGATACAGAGACGGGCACCTCCTAACAATGAAGCAGTTTTTAAAGACAAAAGTTGTAGATGCTTCAGATGTGTTTGCAAAATGTTACTTAAGCATATTTCTTATTTGCTTATATGTTTTTCTTACTGTTTATAAAGTCATTGCTCAGTTAATATTTCATGGTAGAGTAACCCCCCTCCCGTGTATTATATATTCATTCACTCTGTATGTGTTTCTGTGAGTGCACGTATGTGTTTCTGTGAGTGCACGCCAAGGGTTCATGCCAGTTACCTCCCTCACCTCATTCACCCTCCATGTTGTTTTGTTTAGGTGGAATCTCTCACCCAGAGACCAGAGTTCACTGAAGTAACTAAGCCGTATGGTAAGTATGCTCCAATCACCTTCTGGTCTCTGCCTATACAGTTCTTGTGCTGCCTCATCCGCCTTTTACCGGAGCTCTAGGTATCCACACTCAAGTCCTTGTGTTTACATTGCAAATGCATTATTGACTGAGCTGTTGCCTTGGTGATCATTTTTAGACCAAAAACATTGATAAGAGCCAACTATTTCTTGGGCTTATTCTCAGAATAGTGGAAGATTATATATTACAAATACAACATTGCTCATTTCTTCCCTGTCCTCAGTGTTTTCTATATAATTTGTCTAGTTATAATGAAATTTCTATTAATAACTCCCCTGATACATAAAGAAAGAATGTTTAATCTTAGGAAACACACACACACACACACACACACACACACACACACACACACACAGAGAGAATTTCCTAATTGTAGAGTTTGTCTATATACCACACACTAGGATTTCCTATTCACTTTGATTAAACATTATTCTGTAAAATTGCCATTTAAAGTGGACCATGGTGCTTTCATCAACTTTTTCTTCACAGGGTAGCTAATGACAGCGGAGGAAGCTTTCATCTCTTTAGGCTGGAATTGAAACCTTGCCTCAGCCATTAATTCCTCTCATGAAAGGGTGAAGGCTTTTCCTGTAACAATGCTCCTCTTTCAACAGCTCTTCCCAATAAACCTGGAAGATCTCTACCCCAAACACCCAGGAGCTCATCTGCAGGTCTCAATAGGGAGCGGTTACCCCTGAATGTGCTTCCAAACTTCTTTAATTTGAAAAAAGTTTTGTATTTTCTGCTCATTGTGCTTTTCAAAGGTGAAAATACACTGCTCAAAATGGATGGTTGTATGTCAATGAATGCACCTTTCTACGGACGTGCTAGAGATTAAAAATCTGCTGATGATATAATTATGCATATAGGCTATAAAATGATAAAATGATAAGTGGAAACATAACCTGCCAGTTGAGATAATATATAGCAACCCTCTGAAATATAATGTGACTTTTCTAATAGGAAGGGTTATATGAACCATAATAAATGGTTTAGATATGCATTGCAGGTTTTCATTTAAAGAGGAGTTTATATTAATACATTTTAATTTAAATGAATGGCTTTGGGCAGTACTCCTTAACTGGAAAGCACTGTAGATCTGTTAACGTTAGTTGGCCTGGAGAAACTTCCCAGAGTTGTTACGGTGGCCTGTCCACTTCTAACATAAAAATCATAGGCACTTCCCTCCTCTTCTCTCCCACATACTTCAACCATAGACTTTTTCCCCAAGGAAATATCTTAGGTGACAGTCATCTCAAACACGATGATCCTGTTTACTTTGCAGATTCCAGTTTGTCTGCCATGCACATCCCGGAGCACATGTGCTGTTAGGCTCGACTGTGTTCGCACACTGGGTCCTTGGGTACCGTATTAGAGGCCGCGCAGTGTTTGGGATAAGGGACCTAGCTGACTCATGGAGGCCGCTGGAGTCAGACCTTGGAGTCATTGCCCGACTTCCCTTCTGGCCAGAGCTCTCTGCTTCCTCTCACCTCACTTCTATGACCAGTCACCCCGTGCTTAAACTGCTCTTCAGCAATACCAAAGACTGTATATACCCTGTACTGTAAACTCAAATAAATTCTTTCTCCCATGATTTGTGTCTGTCTGGTATTTTGTCAAAGCAACTGGAAAAGCAACTAACTAACATACTTTCCCAAGATCATGTTTTATATTTCACAAACTCCAGTTCATCTGTGTGTGTAATTGTAAGTGATAAGACACACGAATATACAACTTACTCTGCCAAGAACTTTCTTTTTTTTTTTTTTTTTTTTTTTTTTTGCATAGTTGGAAATTAGGGCAAGTATCTAAACAGCTATCAACTGAAAAAAAAAAGATAGTGAAGTGGCAGAAAGGATGGCTAAAATGTGGCATGGGGTGGTTTGGGTGTAGATCATCAGACTAAATGCTACAGATTTCATGCACAGACAAGGGTATTGAGAAGTGCAGAGAAGCGCATAGAAGTTACAGTGTTTCAAACATGCATAGGCTGGCACCACTGTGAGACATTTAAATGTGAACCACTGAAGGAAGCGAGTGAATAGCAGCCAGACTGCGAAGCAGTGACAACAATGTGTCTCCCTGGAGGCTCCTTTATTTCCTGGACATTGGTGCATGCTTCAAGGTGTTTCCAACTTGTGACAGGAATATGGGTCCCGAACAGTTACAGTCTTTACTAATCCAACTAAAGCATCATCTTATGCTTGGCCTTAGCCATGGCATCTGTTTCTGTATCTTAGTTTTGAAATTTGAACCTTATGCTGAGTGATCCATGACAGTTTCCCAGTGATGAGGACAGTACATGTTTCTCTTTCTAAAACTGCTTCCGTTGCAAACTGTCCCTTCTTCACACTATACCTCAAAAGCCGTTCCATGTGACGACTCTCTTAGAATAAGCACCCATCTGGGTCAATCACCTGTTATGAGTAAGGTATTTCCGCCAGCTGGTCTGGTCCCACCGCTGTGCCAGCCCCAAATAACACACAGAGAGGCTAGGCTGTATTAGATAGAAAGCTGTTGGCCAGTTACTTGTTTCTTTACGGCTAGCTCTGTCTTAAGTATTAACCCATTTCTATTACTCTAAGTACTTCCACGTGGTCTTATCTTACCGGACAGAGGGGCTGGCGTTCTTCTCTCTCCGTCCTCCATCTTCAATCTCCTCCCTACTACTTCTGGAATCCTCTTTGTCTCCTAGTCCCGCCTACCTTCCTTTCCTATTGGCCAACTGTGCTTTATTCACTAACCGATAAGAGAACATCTCTCATCAGTCACCTCCTGAGGTTGCTGTAAAACCAGAGACTGTGGACTTGGCAGGAATAAAGAGATGGGAGACCCAGTGCCGGCCAGGTACCACCAAGGTCCGCCACAGGAAAGTGGAAGTGCTATGAACCACCGTGGCTGTAAAACCCAAGTTCCACTTTGGCATGAGTTTTATGTAGACAAGATGCTTTCCTCTGTTTACAAACAGACTTTGCAACAATAAATAAAAACATGAACAGTATGCTTGCTGAGTATGCAGAAAAGCTTACATACTGAATTAGGAGTGAAAATTTTATTGAAAGGTTAATGTTTGATGTGGATAATATTTAAGCCATTCTTTTATGAAAATATGATAATTTCCTTACCATTTTTTTCCTTTTTAAAATTTATCTGAGAAACAAGCTTGTTTCACATGTCAATCCCAGTCCCCACACCCTCCCATCCTCCCATGCCCCCCCACCAATCCCCTATTCCACCCCCTTTCTGTTCTCCAGTGAGGGTGAGGCCTTCCATGGGGAGTCTTCAAAGTCTGTCACATCATTTGGAGCAGGGCCCAGGCCCTCCCCCATGTATCTAGGCTGAGAGAGTATCCCTCTATATGGAATGGGCTCCCAAAGTCCATTTGTATGCTAGGGATAAATACTGATCCGCTACCAGAGTCCCCATAGACTGCCCAGCCCTCCTAACTGAGACCCACGTTCAGAGAGTCTGGGTTGGTCCTATGCTGGTTTCCCAGCTATCAGACTGGGTGCATGAGCTCCCCCTTGTTCAGGTCAGCAGTTGCCTCAAAGTATAGAAGTCAGTTAGTGGTGATACACATCTTTAATCCCAGCAGCCAGAAGCTGGGTGGTGATGGCACACACTTTTAGTCCTAAAACTCAGGATTAAGAGATAGAGGGATCTCTCTGAGTTCATGGCTACCCAGGATACAGAAATCGGTAAAACAGTAACAAATCACATGCCTTTAATCCCAGCACTAGAGGAGTATGAAAGATAGGAGCAGGATCTTTAGTAGTGAGGAGAGGCACACTGAGGAGAGGTTAATCTGAGGCTTGGTGAGAGCTCTTGGAGACAGGATCAACTCATTCAGCCTGAGGTTGAGATAAGAAGCTAGCTGCTTTGCTTTTTTGACATTCCGCTTGAAGTCTGGACCCCAATATCACTGGGTCATTTATTGAATCCTAGAATTAAAGGTATATACTACTACCTCCTAGCTTTTGGGTGCTGGGATTAAAGGTATGTATCACCACTACCTAATCTCTATAGTTTGAGGCTGACTTTGCTTTTCTGAATCCTCAGGCAAGCTTTAATAAATCAAAAACAATATATCACTACAGCTTATATACTGAATTGGGAATGAAAAGTTTATTGAAAGGTTAATGTTTGATGTGGTGAATGTTTAAGCCATTCTTTCATTAAAACATGATAATTTCCTTACCAAGTTTCTTACCATTTTAATTTCCTTGATCCTGATTAAAGCAATTTTCAAATATATGCAACTACTTTTAATAGATTTAACTCAATTCTCTGTATGGTTTTCAATGATACATAAAGCATGTGGCTAGACGCCTTGTCCACCTTCAGTAATACCACCAAATGACGAACACACACCGTGAACTCGCCTATCATTTGCACATGCCAAAGTCAGTTTTCTGAATGCCAGGTGTGAGAGTCATGTATTATTTTAAATCTACAAATTTATACCCATTTGGTGTTTAAGAGGCTCAAGATGAAAACTGTGAGTCTCTTTGTAAGAAAGTTCTCCGTGGCCCACAACTTAGTCCTGATAGGTCTATTTCCTCTTCTTCTCTCTGCCAGGCAGAGGGACTCAAGGATTACAGAATAAGGGTTGGGGCGGTATGAAAATCCACTCCACAAGGCTTTTGCTTGGTCTTGTGCCTTACTCCAGATACAAAGGCAAAGAACATCGAGATGAGGACCCACCAAGGAGCAGATGCGAGGAACAATTACATAAACCACTTCAAAACGAAAATGTGCATGGACAACGGTGCACTCAGTAGGGCGACACGACGCATTATGAGTTTACAATCAGTAAATTCCTACTTTGGGTTGCAACATGAGCAAGCGGGGAACTCAACTTTTCTGTCTTTCCTGCTACTGAGACTTCAACTCCTGTTGATCAGTCAAAGATAAATTAGTTTAAGGACCCTTCTTGTTTTCACAAACGCCAAGTGCTGTGATCTCTTTTTGAGGAGTCAATGTCCGCCTCAGGTCTCCTGAAACCCCTTCTCCATCTGGTTCTCATTAAGCATTAGAAGCCAAAGAATGACTTCTCCCTTCTAGAAACTAGTGCCTAGAGACCTACCTCCTGTCCCTAGCAGAGAAAATGAAAAAGACATCTCTCCCTTTATCCTGGCCCCACCCACCATCCCCTTTTGTCTGGACAAGACTGGAGGCTGTGAGCACACCTCCATGCCCACCCACCTTAGGTTCTGGCGCCAGCTCCATTGTAGCCAAGGAATCCTAGCGCCTCATCACAGAGGATGTAGGGGGAGGGTGCCAGAAAGCAGAAGAGCAGAGACAGGCAGGAGAAGTTAGGGGCTCTCCTCCCCCAGGGTCCAGACCATCTCCGCCCCTGTCTCAGAGGCCCGGAGCACGCCCACGAAAGCTCCTGCGTCGCTGCTAGTCGACTCTCATGGGCCTCAGGCCAGGACTGGGTGGGGGTGAGGGTGGGGGTGGGCAAGGAGGGCTCCAGCGTCACGTGCCTGCACAGGGACCTCAATAAATGCCCGCGAGCGCTGGGGAGCGGCGGAAGCGCCTGGCGCCTGGGCTCTGCACCCTGAGACTGCACCGGGCTGGAGCTCGAGGTCGCCACGGAGCCTTCCCCTTGCCCCACCCCTCCTCCAGCACCGCGGGCTCAGGGACACAGCGGGGCCCTCTGTGCGAGCTGCTTTCCGCGGCCACTCTGCTGTCTAACTTTGGAGACTGCGCCCGCTGCTCCTCCCAGGTTTGCGAGGAGTCACCGAGGTAGGGACCCCAGCCGGCTCCTTGCTGGACTCGGAGTCCTCGGGTGGCGCTGTCCTTCCCCATCGCCGCATCTGTGTGGAGTCCGGGGACAGCTGCGGGGACCCGCTGTCCTGCTGGGCTCAGTTCGCCCGGGAACATCACACTGGAGAGGTAAGGGCAAGTCACAAGCTGCATCCCGTGTGGTTCAGCCGCCAGGTTTTCCCAGCTCCCCTTTTGGAAACGCGATCTAGGAAAAACACCGACTTGTAGAGAAAGGTCTGGCCCAAACCGGGTAGGTGGGTTGCAGGGCAGGAATGGCTCCCTGGCTACAAAGGGTGAGCCTGGATTAGTTCCTGCAAGTGACTGCCCTCCCGGTTCAGTGGACCGCGGGCTCCTGCTGTGTGGGAGGGGTGTGCTCTGCTGTTCTCCCTGGGCACTCTTGGTAGGGCATGGTTCGCAAGTTGGGCACAGACTTTGCAGGGAACATAACTGATGTCTTCATCTGCACGGGGGCAAAGAAAAGTTGCTCAAGGGACCGGAGCCATTCATTCCCGGTGATTCACAGGCCCTCTCCAAGTACCCATGGGCACAGGAATGGATTAGTGCAAAACCTCACTCGCAATTTCAGAACATTATAGACATTATGAATAGCTATGAACCACAAATGAGATGCTAGGATATTGTACCTTAAATTAAAAACAAAACAAAAACGTCTTGAAAGTTTCTACAGAAAATATGGGCCCCTAGACAAAAATAAAACACTGTACTGATGGTAGGTACTCTTTGAAGGCTAAATGTAATCTATGTCATTTAAAACCTTGTAATTCAGCAATTATTCCCAAGCTTTGAGCTTCCTGGCTGCTTTCGCCCTTGACTTTTGGCTTCACGGGAAGCTTGGAAAAAACATATTTTGTGCAAACAGTGGGTTGTAAAAATTCTCTGTGGGGAAGTAGGGACCATGGAGAAAAGGTGCTTTGAAAACCTGAGTGCTTCCTTGTTGAAGTAAATTCATGTTAATCACGTGGCATGTCTTGTAGCCAAAAGGAGTGGAAGTGCCTATCTTGGAGATTTTCCCGGGGGAACCCCGAGGCCGTTCATTATGATGTGTTCTGCACGGGAGTGGTTCAGAGTGACCGCGCTGCTCTTCATGGCTAGAGCCATTCCAGCCATGCTGGTTCCTAACGCCACTTTGTTGGAGAAGCTTTTGGAAAAGTACATGGACGAGGACGGCGAATGGTGGACAGCCAAACAAAGAGGGAAAAGAGCCATCACGGACAACGACATGCAGAGCATCCTGGATCTCCATAACAAACTGAGAAGTCAGGTGTACCCAACAGCTTCTAATATGGAGTATATGGTAAGACATTTTTCACGTGGTGTATACCAAAGAAATGTTTATTGGTGACATCAGCACCTCAGGTAAATTACTTCGTTCCGTCCTTTAAATCGTTTCACAACTCGTCCTGCTTTAGTTTTTTTAAAGTTTTCTTCTAGTATATCCTTTTCGAACACTTTATTTTATTATTATTTCTTTTTTTTTTTTTTCATGGTCCTGTTGTTAAAGGCTCTTTCAATTTCAGCATAAAATTAAGTACCTCAGATCCAGTGTTCTTACTAAGTATTCTAAAACCTCTGCTCTGACCTGCAGGAAGGCCGCTGCCCTCCGGAATGGCCTCCGTATTGGCTTTACATTTCTTTTATTACATGTATTTGTTTTTGTGTAGGGGGGCCCACATGCCATGATGAAGGGGTGGCTGTCAGAGGCCATCTTTCAGAAGTCAGGTTCTTTTTATTCTGAGTGTGAACCCAGGTCTATCAAGCTCAAACCATCAGGCTTGGTGTTCATTGGCTGAGCCATCTGGCCAGCCCCCATATTGGCTTTCAGTTTACTTAGTAGAAAGATTATGTCCTAATGCCTGATGGAACCTTTCTGTAAATGGCAGAGCTAAACAGCTAAGACTCAGACTTTGTCAAGAGTTCTGTGTTGCTGAGCATAGGCATGTCCCATTTTTTTCTCTTGCAAATATGAAAATCTCTTTATAGTTTTGTGTCAGACCGCTTTAGCCATGGCTTACCTCCATGTATTTATTGTCTGTAAACTTCAAAGTACGAATAGAACTCTAGGCAGAGAATTGATTTTTTAAAGAGTCATTTTGTCCTTAATCACCTCATATAAATTAATTGGTCTGGGAAACAAAATCAGCTCTTTAAAATTATTAGCGTACCTTACATATTTACACAGGCATTCAAACATATAGAACTCCCATGAACACAGAATGCACTGTGCTAGCGGTCTGATAGCACATCCTTTGAATGACAGCCAGGCATATTTAGGGACCATTCAAAAGCACAATTCTCCTTTACACACATTGTAGGGTACAATAGTTTCAATGCATTCCAGCTGTTCCTCCCCCCCCCCCCAGCCTGTATTTACATTAGTCCTGATGGATACTCATTAGATACATTTCTGGAAACACGTCAGTTCTAACTTTCTGTGACCCATCCCGAAATAGTGCACTGCATTATTTTAACTTTCACTTGGAAACTGTTTTACTCTAAAGAAACCAGGCAGAATTCAAGACACCTCATCAGAAACTGGGAATTAGGACCCATGTAGAAAACAGAAATTCTGGCGTCATCACTGACTGGCTTTGCGAATGGTCACTCACTATTATGGCTCTGCTCACGTTCCTTAAGGCCATGCCAGGAGGGGACTGATGATTCCTTGAGATTGCCTGCAGTTTAGTTCTACAAAGTAACAGTGTGTCACTGAAGAAATAAGTAATGGAGTTTTAGACCCCCTCACTGTCTATTATACTTGGCATCTAAAGAGATTGCTCATTCTCAAACTTCTATGCAGGATGTGACAGATCATGTTCCTTTTAGAATGTTCTAGACGAAAAAATTCTCTAACTTCCTTCATTAGTGAGCAATGTTCTAGACGAAAAAATTCTCTAACTTCCTTCATTAGTGAGCCTTCAACGAGAGCAAATTACAGAGCCTCTCTGCATTGACCATTGTACATTTATTCCATGATGGCTGGCCTTGGGTGACTTTATGTGCATGTGTTTGTGTGTATGTGTGGCATATGTGTGAAAACATATTCATGTGTGTGTGTACATGTGTGTTTGTGGGTGCACAAGTACTTGTGTGTGCATGCATGAGGGGGGTCCCCCTCCCCACATTACTTTTTAAGATAGGGTCTCTCACTGAACCTGGAACTCACCGAGTCAGCAAGGGTAGGTGGCCGATGAGATCCATGGGTCTGCCTGTCTGTGTTTCTCCAATGTTCCCATCACAGATTTAGACCACCTTACCTGGCTGAGGACAGTACCTCACTCAGGAGCGCCGACGACCTAACTCTGGGTGCTTGCGTCTGAGTGGTAAGCACTTTGTGGACCGTACCATCTCTCTGGTTCCCTCCCCTGACCTTATTTAAAATAAGGAAAAACTTAGGAGTTCAGTCTCACAAAAAGGAATGTGATGGTGTCTCTGTGTAAGATTTAATATGCAAATTGTGAAAAATATTCAGTGGTATTTTTTTTCTCATGTCTACTTATAAATTAAAACAAACCCCAATAATAACTACGCAGAGAACTTATGGTGTCTAGTCTGGGATGTTTATATGGGTTCAATTTTGTTTCATTAGTTTCTTTCTATCCTTGAAATGTAAATTGAGAAAGCAGCCAGGGTTTATGTTGTGTTGCCCTTTGATTCTATTAACATTGGAACTGTGCTCTGGCTTAACGAGTCTGCAGAGCTCTGTGCTCCACTGTAAAGTAATCCTGGGAGTTATTCATTTTAGGATATACATTGAAGGGGTATTAAAATGTGATCATTGGGAATATTGACTTTATAAATTTCAAAGAAATGAATGTACAGATACTGACCAATCTTTTAGAAGGCAGTTAACTCAATGATTTAAAATTATTTTAATAAAGCTGAAATCTAAAAGTTGACCATTTTCTATGTTAAATTTAAATGTCCACTTACACTTTACATGTCTTTTCAGATTAACTGTTGAAACATTCAATCTCCTTATTTCTAATTGGTTCCTATTTTAGTCCTATAATATCCAAGGCATGCACTGACTTATTAATGTCATGTAGAGTTAAAAACTTAGCGTTGGAAACTATGCCTGCCTTTTCTTGAAGAGCTTACAGTTTGATAGAAAAGAGTAGAGAGGGCTTGAAATCCTCACATACATGGGGATACAAAATTCTTTGATCATGCCTATGAACAATGTCAAGGGAACTGTGAGCTTTTCCAGAGTAACTGTGAGGGGTGTGCTGTAGGGTGTACTGTTTTTCCGCCCGCTGCTGCTGGTCTTGTCCCGCCGCCGCCGCCACGCCACCAGCCCCAAATAATACACAGAGACTCTGTATTTGATACAATACTGTTGGCCTGGTTACTTGTTTCTTATCGGCTAGCTCTGCCTTAATTATTAACCCATTTCTGCTGATCTATGTATTTCTCTTACCGGGGAGCCGGCGGCATACTGCTTTCTCCAGACTCTCCATCTTGGCTCCTCCCTCCTACTTTCTATTTCCTCCTTGTCTCCTAGTCCCTCCTATCTTCCTTTCCTATTGGCCAACAGTGCTTTATTATTAACCAGTATGAGAAACATATACAGAATGACATCTCCCATCATCTCCTCTTTTCTGTCTAAAATAACATGAAGGGTTTTAACCTTAACATAGCAAAATATATCACATAACAGTTATCAAATAATCACAGTTAACACTATTTAGTCCATTAACATTTAGCAAGATTTGAAGAAAATATTCCATCATCTATCCTATCTTTGTGTGTCTAAAGTAACTTATCTTTAATACTAAGGAAAACTATAACTATAACTATCTGTCTTCAACTCCTTCAAAGACCACAGAAGGATAATATATAAGCTCTAGAAATGACAGAGACATCTTGCCTTTTCAGTCACCCGAAGTTCTTCTGTAATCTTCCATCTTCAGCCCATAGGCCATAGTATGTCTGACAGACTCTCCAGTAAAGCAGAAAACTTTAAACTGTCTTCTTTATTGGCAGTTTGTCAGTCACTTTTCTCTGTGTCCTGCATACTGTCTCGAAGACTCTTCCATGAAGCAGGATCTCTGTAGCAATGTCCATCTTGAATCAGGAGTCACTTTCCTGTGGGTCCTGCATGTCCAGTTTATACATCACAAAGTCAAACAGTCCAGACAAGAGCAGTATCTTGTCCAAATGGCTAGTCTTGCCATATTGGAAGCAAACGTCATAATGCATTTCTTCGATGTCCATCTTCCTTTCTGGTGCAGGTGGTATTGCCAGGAGCAATTATGTCTCATTGTCAAGTAAAACCCTAAATCATTTTAAATGCCATATTCTGTAGGTCTTTGAAAGGTTTGAAGAATGCCTGTCCATCTCAAATATATGTCTGTATATCTAGAAATACTAACTAACTTAACTATAAGTTCTAACTATCATAGGTAACTATCTATAATCTGTACTACATTATACATTACATTTCTAACTGAGCTCAATAAACACAATACCTAAACAAGAGGAGAAATATACATATCACCTTATTGACCTTAAATTGTATCAATAAATGAAAATCCATTCCAAAACAAAGTATTCATATCTATACCATAATTCCCTTTTTACCTTTAAAAAGAATTGGCTGTGATCATTAACCATTTATAAGCAAATCCATTTAAATGAAAACAAACATTTATAAACGATATTTGGGAATTTGGGCGTCGTTCTTTCCAAACTACTTCCTGCTGATAGGGGGCGCTGTCATGGGGATCCTAAGAAGATGCAGAAATCCTGGCTGTAAGTCTGCGAGGCTGCTTTGTCCAGCTGTTTTGAATGTAGGATCACCAGCAACTGTTTCAGGGGGCCTGGCTTGATCAAACCACATTAGTCTGGAAGGAATCCACAGCTTTTTATTTCCTGTTGAAACAAAAATAGAAATCCTTTTCCCCAGTAACTTGTCCTTGAACTTAAATGTTTGAGTCAAAGCATTTTTAAAATATATAAATTGAATTAATTCAGCAGCATTTCCTTTATCAGTTGTTCTTATTTTCTCAGCAGTCAAACAATGCAGAGACAACACTATAGCATACAGTAACCAGATTCTCTCTGAGCTTTTCATCTTTACCTGGCTTTATTATTACTCTGTTTATTTTACTTTTATTTTATTTCTTGACATAGGGTTTCACTGTGTAACTCTTATCTGTCCTGGAATTTGCTCTGCATACCAGGTTTACTTTGCAAATCACAGAGATCTGCTTGCCTCTGTCTCCTGAGTGCTGGGATTAAAGGCGTGTGCTACAACACCCAGTTCCTCTTTGTCTATTTAAAACCATTTTATTTTTCTCTCCCAAGCCTATGTTATTTTTTTTTTTAAAACACACTGTAAACTTTTAGCACCTTTTCTTAATGTGAATCTGTCTCTACTGTAAATCTTTATCTTTTTCTGGCCATGAGTCTTTATCTGTTAAACAACAACATTGTTAAGATGAAAGTCTTTGTTTCTGCCGCGGTTTACCAAAGATGGTGGCGGGTACTTTTATAGCCAGCAATGAAAGCTGCGCTCACTGCCTTGGTCTGCGCTGCCACCCAGAAAGCATGCTGCCGGCTTGGAGATGTGGTCACTGCCATTGCCATCTCTCATACACACCAATAAATTGTTAGCAGAGTTATTTAAAAGTTGTGCGGTTTTTTGCCGATTATGCTGAGTCAGGAATCTTCCCTTAAAGGAGCCGTGCAAATATCTGCTTGTCTCTCGCAAAACAGAGTCCAACCGAGAAAAATGCTGTTACCAAGAAACCTTGCTTATTTCTGTTCTTTTATTTCTAAAACCCTTTTTTAAGCTTTTGTTAAATTTTAAGTGGAAGTTCTTACTAGCCACGTGGGCGCCATCTGTAAGGAGTATGGTTTTTCTGCCTGCTGCTGCTGGTCTTGTCCCGCCGCCGCCGCCACGCCACCAGCCCCAAATAATACACAGAGACTCTGTATTTGATACAATACTGTTGGCCTGGTTACTTGTTTCTTATCGGCTAGCTCTGCCTTAATTATTAACCCATTTCTGCTGATCTATGTATTTCTCTTACCGGGGAGCCGGCGGCATACTGCTTTCTCCAGACTCTCCATCTTGGCTCCTCCCTCCTACTTTCTATTTCCTCCTTGTCTCCTAGTCCCTCCTATCTTCCTTTCCTATTGGCCAACAGTGCTTTATTATTAACCAGTATGAGAAACATATACAGAATGACATCTCCCATCAGTGTGCTGCTTCTTAATGGTGACCAACACCACTAATTGGAGGCAGGGGCAGACAGCCAGTGTCAATTTCTATCAGCCTGCCTGGGGAGAATCAGACTAGGTATGTGCAAGCACAGAGCTAAGGCCAAATCTAGAACCACAGACATGATGCTAGAAACCAGAAACAATAGGGAGAGCGATTTCCTACGTTTGGTTTATAGTGAGTTGAGAATTGAGCCTTAGGGCATCAAATGGATGGACAGAGGATTACCAAGTACAAACACTGGCTTTGGATGTATACAGCGGCAGGCTCACGTCTTGTCCCTGTTGCTTACTGGAATGTGAACTCTGCCACCCTTCTGGGCCCTGGCTGCTTTAGTGGGTAAGCTGGTGGAAAAACACAAAGCCCAGAGGTTGCATTGAAGTGAGATGTTTGACTCTGTGGAATGCACATGTTTTCTTCTAGCCGGTCATCACATGGGTCCACGACTTGTGGTGTAGTTTGGCCATCTGCGATCTTTTTGTCAACATTTAAAATGCCTCATGGTTTGGTCATTCTCTTTTTTCAACAGTGAAAGTGTCTTCTCTGGGGTTTCCTTTATCAGTTAAATTTAAACACCACCAGGCTTGCATGGATCTGTGCTCCATACTTCCATCTGGCAACCCTATCTGCACTTCCTTCATGTGTTTTCTGCTATGCATGGGGTAGTCTCCATGTGGAGTCATTCCATAGTAACATCAAAAGGAAGCCAAGGGCCTTAAGACATCTGTTCAATTCTCTCCTAGAATTGTATTCATCTTCAAGTCCACAAATCTGGTTTCCATACCCACACCCCTAAATACAAACCTCTAATCCACTCATAACATTTGTCTCATGGGGCTCTGTCTGCCCATCTCCTCTACTTCATCCTCACCTTTGCTCCTCAACTCAAAGGTCCTTGGCACAGTGCCTTCCCCTTCAGCAGGCTGCACAGAGTCATTCCTGTATTATAGCTCCCTTTACCTCCTCATGACTTGGTAGAGGTGAAATTCAGGTTTTCTGTGTTGGTCACTCAGGTGAATAAAAACTCTTTGGACCCCTCCATGGTTCAGAAGCATCTAGAATTAACTCAGCAAGCCAACACCAGTAGTCTGCATCAAGGACCTCAGCACCCTGTGTTCACAGTGATACACTTGCTACGCTTGATGAAGAACAGGCTTTTCCGCACCTTCTTTCCCTATTTGGTATCGTCTACGCTTTGGATGCCTGTGTCCAGCCTCTTCCTATGTGTCCCTCACAGCTGAACTCACATGTCCTGCTTCCTCTAAAGCATTTCCCAGTTCATCCATTCCTGCCCATTCTAAAGTACCCTACTTATATTAAGGGTTCGGTGAAATGTATGCACGTCTTATTTCCTTTCTAAGACTTCCTAGAAGGGCGAGGATTACGCCAGATTTATCTGGATAACTTAGTGCCCACTGCAGTAAAAGAATTGTCTTTCCAGCAAATGTTTGTGCTTGAATATTATGACATTCTAAAATGCACGTGTTAAACGACGGCATAGGAGGAAGAGTGAGTAAAATATTGGAGACAACTGTGAGGAACATAAATAAGGAATTAAATTAAATGGTCTATCTTGAATGGAAGCTGCTTATTTAGGCCTTTAGAGTGAATAGAGGGCTGGGGATTGTATTGCTATCAGTAAATTGCCCCGTGGCGCCCGGGAAGTGGTATAGAATATGAAGACAGAGATTTTTTTTTTTTTTTTGGAGGATGTTATGGGTCACTTTTAGTCAGTATAAAATGTTATTTGAGTATTTGAATAGAAGAGGGACTGATTTTAGGATTTCTCCAGGCTTCCCTGGAAACGGGCTGTAGACGCTTGAAACTCGACAGTGTATAACGATATGATGATGAGGAAGGCAGCAGTTGTCAAGGAGATAGCGAGCAGGAGTGGATTGTAGTGCAAAGTGTCAGGAATATGAATATTACCTCCTTGTAAGTCATTTATCCTGAAAATTCAAAAATGCCTCATTCCAAAACACATAGAGTTGATTGGGCTAGCGGGCAGCTAGCCGACGGAAGTCTTCTTCTACCAGAGGGAAGTCTTCTTCTACCAGATGGAAGTCTTGGTGATGACCTGGGCTGGCAGGCAGTAGAGGGAATTCTTTCTCCTGCTGAAAGACCTGTCTATTCAAGCCATGATGTAGAATTTTGAAAATTAGTGGCAGTTTTCACTGTGGTTTACATATGAAGGGAAAACAATATGCATCCTAGAAATTTGAAAGGACTTTCACAATATTGTGAAAATTCTAGATATAGCTGATTACATTCTATATAATACAACCCCAAGAGATTAAAGGAGGCAGAACCCAAACTCTATGTTTTCTGTTTTAAGAACAGAGTAGCTAGTTGGCTTTCTACCTGCTCCGACCTCCTCTCTCCAAATCCAAAGTTGTCTCTTACTCCCTCTGTAATAGAAGATGAAGACTTTACTCTGAGACACAGAATAGCACAGAGGCCAATATCTGTTCAGATTGTCATTGCAGTATCATGTGTGTATCATTTGAGCTCATTTGTAAAAAGTAGTATTGGTATGCTTTGTACATAGCTAATGGCTATGCGTGCTTAAGGAACTTCCATCATTGAAGATGTTGTCTTCTAAAACGGGGAATAGTTTGTATAGAACAGCTTTTGTTAGAGGAGCTAACACTTCATAGTTATCCAAGTGAATTTATTAGAATGTGCTTAAGACTTGCAGCAGTAGGATTAATGATGCCCATTTTGTGGCATTAAGGTATCGTTCATGAACATTCAGACAGTAAAGTCAGAAGGAGAGCCAAGATCTCCATAGATAGAGCTCTTCAAGATATGAGCTCTTGACATATTCTGAAGACTACAGCTGTGCGAAGGAACTGTAAAGGAAATGGAGATGGGGGATGTGGATGGGTTGTACCTAACACTAAATGAAGAAAAACAGAAAGACTAACTTGTAAATGATGTTTTAAAAACTCAAAGGCAATGAGAACAAGGAGGCTTTGCGATGTATTTGATTATGTGGAAACCACTAGCTATTTGAGCTAGTGGTTCAAAAAAGAAGTAGATTGAAGCCTCTCTCTCTCTCTCTCTCTCTCTTTTTAAATCAGCAGCATTTTATATGGGCTGGTAGTATTCACAGTGCTGAATCTTTTCAAGCTGAAAGTTTTGAATTTTGATTAGATATCACATCTTGAACTTAGTGACCATTTATAAGAAAACAACTTTTTTTTTGCATATGCAGCTGTCTTTATTGTGTACCTTGAAAATATTCATTCATATAAATACAATCACAGTCAAGAATGGTGCTAACTCAGGACCGATCTCTCTTTGTTGTTGCTCACATGGTTCTGTTAAGAGTTTATATAATCAAAACTTTGCACAGTATTTTGTTGGTAGAGATCTTATACCAGTCTGTTCAAGGCAGTGAGTGGTTCTAAACTATCCTAATTATGAGACTCTTTAATACAGTTACTCATATTGTGGTGATTCCCCAGCCACAAAATTATTTCATTGCTATTTTATAACTAGTGTTACAACACAGGAAAACCTTTCACTTGCAACTGGATTACAATGCTTCAACTAAACACGGGTTCAGAGGCCATCATATTAGACAGAAGAGACAACATACAGAAAATCTGTTACTCCAGAGTAAGATGGAGTATGATTGGAGTTTTACAAATCAGTTCAAGGTGATGGAATGTTCTTCAACAAGTAGGGGAGTAAAAGTGATGTAGACATGTAAGCATGGACTATAAATATTTTGTGTTTCAAGGTAAAAGAAAAAAAGAAAATTGGATTATTGTATTCTTTCTAAAATGCAAAACCACTGGGCAACTTCTTCTAAGGGAATGGTGTATTCTTATTTGGCCTGTTGTGAAATGTCATAAAATTGCCCTGATTATGTGGTAAGAATGGTCGGATAGAAGGCAGAGACTTAAGTTAGGAAGACTTAATTGTACCCTAGTTGGGATGGTTTGGAGCAGAATGAGACTGATAAATATGGGTGGCACAGCTAGTTTCATTGATACTAATGACTCGCTTTACATTGAAGGGCAAAGGATAAGGAAGAATTTGAGATGATGTTTGGAAATTACAGACCCTTGATGACTAATTGAAGCATTTCCTGTGGCAGAAGGAAAAAAAAACGGGACAAGGGGAAGACGAAAGAAATCATACGGTTTTTGGAAAGACTGAGTTTGAAGTGCCATGCCATCCTTAGTTCCATTTAGTGTTCAGTGAAGAGGTGGAGTTCGAGATAAAAAGTAAGGGGATGGTTGTAGATACTGTCAGAAGTTATCTCAGTATGGACCAGCTTGAATCAAAGAGGAGATGTTACGGACACCTTTGTCCATTGAATGCTTTGGGTTGAGCTTGAAGCACAGTGTGTGGGGTTTAAACCAAAAGGAAGGGGCAGCAAAGGAGCTGAGTGCAAGGACTTAGCCATGGTGGAGGAGCAGATGGCATACACAGCTGTCCCTTAAGGCGGGAGCAGAGGGTGAAGAAGCCAACAGTATTTCAGTGTTGTTGAAAAGCAAGTAAGATGAAGAAGGCAAATGAACAATGGTTTCATCAGTGTGGAACCTACTGGTAACCTTCTTTAATGTTAGTGGTGAGGGTTGCCCAGAAGCCTGATTGGAGAGACGAGAAAAGGGAGGTGAGCAAGTTGTGAAGTCACCTTAGCTCCTTGAGATGTTGCTGTGAAGATCAGAAAAAAAAATGAGAGGGTAACCGTGGGAAAGCTCTTGCTCTTCACTTGAAGAGAACTTGTGTTCATGTAAAGGGAAGGACATTGCGTAGGAGGGAGGAAGCATCACCACCCCATCAGTTTATTAATTGTAGCAGCAAATCAGAGGCCACAAGCGTGGGAACTGTTGGATTCTTTCGATAAAGGAAACAGATTCTTTTTTTTTTTTTTTAGTCTGTGAATGTGATTGGTTTTCCTAGTGAGCTCTAGAGAAAAATCCATCAGTTGAGTCTGAGCAGGTAAGAATGAAGAGGGTGTGATGAGGGTGCATTGTGAATAGCATCTTGGCTCACTCTCCTATGCAGGGGTCTTGGTGGAGTCTCCAATGCAGGGGTCTTGGTGGAGCCTCCTATGCAGGGGTCTTGGTGGAGTCTTCTATGCAGGGGTCTTGGTGAAATGTAAGTGGGATCTGAGTTACTGCAAGCTCAATTGTTTCACACTGGTCAGAGTTCAGAAGGGGACCACACCCTGGTGTGGCCTAGGTTGGGAATATAGAGCTGTGTTGGAATTGGCTTGGGAGAGAGGATATATATATTCTCTTCCTACATGCTGTCTTCCACTATTAGATATGCCCACAATCCAAGGGACAAGTGAGCTCAGATCACAGCTAAGTGTGAGTTGAGCCTTTAAGGCACAGAACACAGCAGGGTCTGAGATGGCTGTGCAGATATAAATGAAGACTGCTTATCACAATTGTTCTTGAATAAAAATACTTGAAAGCCTATATATCTATCCACAATATATAAATATAAATTCATATTTATACCTACAAAATATCATAATCCTTGTTTATTATTATCATTTATTATTTAACTATTCAGGGAAAATTGTTCCTCAGTGGTCCCTAGAAGTTTCATAGAAAATTCTTTGCTTATCTGCCTTTAATCGCAGCATCCAGGAGGGAGAAGCAAGCAGATCTCTCTGAGTTCAAGGCTAGCTTGGTCTACAAAGCTACACAGAGAAACCCTGTCTAAAAAAAGTAAAAAAAAAAAAAAAATGTTCTGCTCATCAAACTGGCTTTAATTTTTCTAGCAGTCAAGAAAAATAAGGAATATAAGATTTATGTAGCTCTCACTAGCTGGAAAGATACCAGTTTATTATTTTTATGGAAGAATTAATTAATATAGGTAACATAGAATGTGAAGACAGCAGTTTCGTTGAATGTATGTAAACTTGCATTTGAAAAGTAGTCTTTTTTCTAAGTGGATGATTTTTGGGTACATTGTGATTTCAGTTTCTTTATTTGCAAAAGCTTTCTTTTACTTATCCAGGAAGGAGTTTTTCATTTTTAGCCTTTAAAAAAAATATGTGAGACACTTCCATGTACAGCAAGTAGAAACAACTAGCTTTTCATTCACCTTCAAACCCTTAGGTATTTATATTTATTTCAGTTCAATTATGAAATACCATCCCCAGGATCAAGTGTTTGAACACTTAGCCATCAGCTGATGTTCTGGGAGGTTATAAAGCTTTGTCACATGGAGGCCAGCTGGTACAGAGAGGACATTAGCGATGGGACTTGAAGGCCATGCCAACTTCAGGTTCCTATCTGGCTCATTGCATCCTAGCTGCAGCCATGTGACAAGCTACTGCTTCCTGGGCACCCTGTCACAGACCAAGTTGTCCCACCGTTACCTCCCTGTTATAGCCGACTACAATCCTTAGAAACTTGCCCCCAAACAAAGCTGTCCTTGACATTATTCTCTGACAGAATCTTTGGTCCCAATGATGAACAAAGCAACTAGCGCAATATGTAAATATAACAACTTAGTATGTAAGTAGGTACTGTAATTTATTTTGAGAATTTCTCCAGTCCTGTATTTTTCTAGGTTTGCCTTTCTAAAATTTATTGGGCTCTAAATAAACCCAGCAAAGAAATTCATCCTAATAAATTAATCCTATACCCACAGATCAAGATGTAAAGGGCTAGTCAGTTAGACTGGTGTTTTTGTTTGTTTTAGGTGTGTACTACTTGTGCTTAAACACACATGTGTGTCCAAGAGCATGTGGAGGCTAGAGGTCAACATTGGGTCCTATCTGTCCATAAGCATATTGTTTATGAGACAAAGTCTTAATGCCCCTTGACCTCACTGATTCACCTAGAACGGCTGGCCAGCAAGAGGAGGGGGTCTTCTGTTCCCAACTTGCCAGCTCTGGGATTACATGTCCCTGCACTACCAGGTTGTCATGTGGGTTGTGGGACTCTGAGTGAAGGTCCCCACGCTTAAGTAGTAAGTACCCTAATGCATGCTTTACCCCAGACTGTACTTTAGCAATTACTCAAGGATTGTCCTAGTTACTGTGGTCTCCTAAAATATCTAGAAAGCGTTTTTTAAACATTAAACCACTGTTTTCTTTTTAGGAAAGACTTTTGAAGAAATTTCCTGTGTGTGGCTGTTTTGCCTATATGTGTGCACCTGTGTGCAGTGCTTCCAGAGACCAGAGAGGGCGTTCAGTCCCCTGGAACTGGAGTTATAAAGAGTTGTTCACTGCCATGAGGTAGTAAGAGTAGAACCCAGGTGGAGAGGGAGCTAGGAGAAAGAGAAGGGGAGGAGAGGAAAGCACGTGGGACTAGGAAGATTGAGCGAGGGGAGGAATAGATGAGAGGAAAAAAGAGAGAGAGATACCATAAAAGAGGGAGCCATTATAGGTTTGAAGAGAAAACTGACTCTAGAGAAATATCCAGAGACCTACAAGGATGACCCCAACTAACAATCTGAGCAACAGTGGAAAGGCTACCTTAAATGCCCTTCCCTGATAATGAGATTGATAACTAACTTATCCTCCATCATAGAGCCCTCATCTAGTAGCTGATATAAACAGAAGCAAACACCCACAGCTAAACACTGAGCAGAACTGGAATCCAGATGCAGAGAGGGAGGACAAGACCAGGCTGCAGAAACCCACAAAGACAGCTGACCTGAACAAGGAGGAGCCAACGGGCCCCCAGACTGATAGCTGGGGATCCAGCTTTGGACCAACCCAGACCCTCTGAACATAGGTCTCAGAAGGCCTGGGCAGTCTAAGGGACCTTTGACAGTGGAACCAGGATGTATCCCTGTTGCACAAAAGGACTTTGGGAGCACATTCCCCATGGAGGGATACTTCCTTAACCTAGAGGCAGGAGGGAGGGCCTAGTCCCTATTCCAAATGACTTGACAGATTTAGATGACCCTTCCTGGAAGGCACCACCCTCCCTGTGGAGTGGAGGGGGATGAGATGGGAGGGTGGTTGGGGGGCATGGAAGGGAGGGAGAGAGGGATGGAGGGAGAAACTGGGATTGATATGTTAAAAAAAAAAATAGAACCCAGGTCCTGTGGAAGAATAGTCAATGCTTTTAACCACCAGGCTCTATCTCCCATCCAAAATCTTTTCCTCTTAATTAAATGACAATAAAAATAATGAAGGCACAGTAGTCTTTGGTTTACCAGGAAGTCTATAAAACAAATGTCAATAGCATTCACAGAAATATTCAGATCTGCAGGCTTTACTTTTGTGCAGCGTAGTTGCACTATGGTTACTCTACAACTGCACTTTATCCCAAGAACGTTCGGGGCAGGAAGTCTGAGCTGTCTGTCTCTGAACCCGGTAGCTGCCCACCCCGGTCATCTGGTGAGATGAGAAGCAGCTAGCACACTTGGGCAGCCATGTCTCCCCTGTGTCGTTATATATTAGCTGACACAGAAAACTCATAAGATATACACAACAAAGAGCTGATTTTAAAATCCTCATCTGGACGTTAAGATTCAGAGCAATGGAGACAGAGAAAGAAGGAATGCTGACAATTGGTAAATTGTGTGTTTAGACATACCGAGGGGGTGGAACGGTAAAGGGAGTGTACGTTCTTTTGGGGGAAATTTTGAGTAATTACGGAGAAGAAAAAAGGGTGATCATCATTCAGTCCTGTTGGAGAAACACTGATGAATTCACCATCTGAAAAGATGAACGGACAGGTGTGTACCCTGCTGATTTGCCTTCTTATTGGTCCTGTCTCCAGGTGTTGGGCATGCGGTAACTTCTCTCCTGTACAACTGAGTCATCATTGGCATTTTGACCAGAAGCCCTTTAAACATGTAACAGTTTGATAGTGTAAGCTGTAGAAGTCCAGCAAGGAGGAAAGTTGGGGTATAAAGGCCTTGACAGTGACATGAGATTAATAAGTACAAATCCTGTAGAACAATGTAGGAATGGTGTCAGATTAATGTCTGTTCTACCCCACGAGGAAAGTCTGTCCCATCCCGTGCATCTCTTTGATGCTGGACATGGTATTTGTGTAATATCAGATCACTAAAATTGTCTGTTGAGTTTTTCAGCATACTAAGCTTTCAGGCCAGAAGTTAAAACACAAAGATGTTGTTCTAAATGGTTGGGTTGCTGCTTTCTATAATGTCATAAAGGCTTTGTTTTGAAAGAAGATTTTGAGAGAAGTCACATCTCTGTGGGCTCCAGGAAGCCCTTTGCCTCAGAGTAATGCTGTTTTCTCAGTCTCTACAGCTATGAGCCTACTATGTGCTCCTTCTCACTCCAGAGTCCTTCAGAACAAATGAATCAAACTCCTTAAAACCTGATGTCATCACTGGAAGGAATGTTCTGGAACCCTTTCCCATAGGGTGTGTGTGTTATATATGTAGGTGGGAAATAACCATGTTTGCATTTTGACATACCTCATGTACTCATTTTATGAAGAAATGGTAATTTTGGTGTAGGTTGACTTCAAATTACTGCTGGGTGAATAGTTCAGAGGAAGGACAAAAAAAGCCTCTTAAGCCATCTTGATTTGATTTACAACCAGAATTTAAATAGACATGTGTAGAGTCCAACTTGCATTTAAATAGTATGGGTATGAATTATTGGCAAACTTAAAGCCTGAAATATCATGTTGTGGAATGAAAATACACATGTGCCAAAAGCGCACATATATGTACTGTGCTATCATTAGGCCTTTGTAATAATTCAATTAGGGGAGCTATATTTTCAGTACTTTATTCTGGAACATTTTAAAAATTTACATGGTTGGTCTTGACCTATACTCTTAGGCATGATGAAATTTGACAAATAATCACTTTAAGTGATTATGAATTACTATTTATTGGATATTGATTTAAAATTAAGTGTAGGTACATGATTCTGTGCTATAGTCCTTATATTCAAATATGATCTTATGAACATATTTAAATGTGCATGATTATAAATGAATTCTGTTGACTTTCTTCTCTTATTTTCAATGGGTTAAAAGAATACTTGATGCTTTTAGAATAAGTCATTTCTTCTTTTTGAGATTATAATATAATCACAGCATCATCCCTTCACTTGCCAGTCTCCAGACTCTCCATATACCCCCTCCTTGCTACTTTTCAAATCTATGGCTTCTTTATTCGCTAATTGTTGTTACATACGTACATACATATACATAAATACACATATATGTGTATGTATATATATGTAGAGCTGTCCTTGACATGTATTACACGAATACATTTTAGACCTTAATGCCATCTTTCTGAGTTATTTTGTATTTCACCCAACAGATTTTACAGCTAAGGAAGGTTAGCCTAACATGTTTGAGCACGTTTTAAAATGTATTTCACTTTCTGTGTATTGGAAAACACAGGTCGAGGAGTTTAAAAGCAGCTGTGTATCCTCTCTCAAACATTCCCGTCTCTATTCAAAACCTCGCAGCAGCCCAGAGTGTGCAGTCAAGTGTAAAGCAAGGCTTGCAGTAGTCTCCAGGACTTTGCTGTGGGTTCCTCTGGGTGGTCCTTAGGAGAGGGTGGTGGGTGCGAAGCTCTCACTTATTTACTGGACCTGGGCCACCATCACCTGAGGGTTTGTGCTCTCTGCTGTCTCAAGCCTGGGCCAGGAAATCTCATAGCTCCCGCTCTTTCTGTGTGGTCCTCTCCACAGTGTCCTTCCTGCCAGTTTTCCTCTGTGGTTGGCTGCCGAATGTGTTGGCTCAAGTTAGTAAGATGTGTCTGAAAAGAGAACCGAACAGAAGCTCTGTTTCATAACCTAGCCTCAGAATTCTCAGGGCCTTATTCCATTTGTTTAAGAGTGAGTCACTGCACCTCTGAATGAAAGGGGGGGGGATACAGGAATTATCCAATATTCTGTGTATAGTGAGTATTTAAAAACCAACACAACCAACACAATGCTCTTTAGATACTTTATTTTTAGCCATTTAAGTTCTAAGTGTGCTTTTACGCTTGGATCTTGTACTCTTGGTCAGCCTACTGGGAAACCTATGGATTGGTGTGGATTTAAAACACTGTGGGAAACCCAAGTTTTCAGATTGGAGATAAAACTTTTTATTTTCTCTCTTAAGAACATACTACTTTCCAGGTGACTCTGCCTGAAAACCCGATTGCTTTGGAAAGTGATTATTTTTCAAATTTTCTGGATACAAAGGGAAGACAACATTTTGGCCATCCTCTAGGACTTCATATAAATTCATATTTCTTGTGTAAATTTTTGTTGAATAGGCAACACAGTGACTTGAATATTTTGTATGTTAACAATGAAATTAATTAATAGCTTTCTTACATCTGCAAACAAAGTATTTACCTGACAAATAATTATTGGTGACATATTTCTCATGCCTATGATAATTTGGAACATTTGATATTCCTCCAAAGTAAAAATAAATTTTGTAGTGAAAACCAAGCTATTGTCTATCTCTCTTTAGTTTGCAGTTGAATGTATAGATGTTTTTGTATTGTTTGGTATCTACCTAATGTAAAATTTTACTTTGTGAGTGCAAAAGCATTTTCCTAATTTTAAATCTACAATTGAAAGGGATGAAATACTCATTAATGAAAAATTATATGAATGAGGAAGAAAGATTTCCATCCCTGTATGTTATGTACGTGTGTATGGATGTGTATAGATGAGCGTGTATGCATGTCTATGCTCATGCATATCCATCTATGCCTTTGTGTGTGTGTGTGTGTGCATGTATGTGTGTGTATGAATGTGTGTTTATGAGTGTATGTGCATGAGTGTGCAAGTCTGTGCTCATGTGTGTACATCCATGCCTTTGTGTGTGAATGTGCACACATACATGAGTGTGTGTGTGTGTGTGTGTGTGTGTGTGTGTGTGTGTGCGCGCATGAATGCGTGTGAGTAGGAGGGTAGAGGGTCTCTTCTGAGACCTTTCAGCCTGTACTTACATTAGGGTTTAGCTTCCAAAATCATAGAAAGCAAACAAGTCTCCTCAGACTCTGATTCTAACCTTTGTTAGCTCCTTCGTTACCTCTCTTCTAAAGCTGGGAAAGTCAACATTTGCTTTCCATTCACCTTCTAACCTCTGTGGCCAGATTTCCCCATCACTGATCAGGAATTGCTCTTCTGCACACACTGCTCCTTAGCCAGCCTCCTGTCTTGTTTTCTTTGTGGCATCATTGCCCATCTACCCCTGACATCTCTTTGGTCTCACTGAGGTTGAAGTCACCATTAGTTTCCCCTTAGCCTTTATGATTTATTGGCTTGAAACAATACCATCTCATTGTTTTTTCTCCCAGTTTTAAAAATTCTAGAATTCTTTTGATCACTCTCACTGTTCCAAATCATTTTTCTGAAGTTATTATTCTCTACATACTTTTTTTTAGAACTAACTGACTTTGTCTGTCCTTACACTCCAGTTGGTGTAGAATTCACTCTCCTATTGGGGGTACTTATCGCAACCCTGTGAAATCCCATTAGAGGAATACACAGACACATGGCTGTTATTTTCCTTTATGCCTTTGTGGTAGCTGTATTGCTCCACCACTTTTTCCCTGACAGCTCACGCCACTTACCCATTGGCTTTGAGGTGTCTAAATATCTATAATTTTTTTCGTTGTGCCCTTCTTCAACCTGTCCCTTAAATTGTTCAAATGTTCCATTCCCGGGACTGTTTTCCTGACCTTTATTATGTGGAGTTCTGTTCTGAATGTGTCAGTGGACACAGTTCTACATGGTTTTGTGAGTGTAATATTATGTCTTGTACAGCTGCCTATGTTTTGAACTAATAAGAACTTGAAGAGTAAATCCAGAACTTGGAAAACTTACTTAGTTCTTGACTTACATTATTTTAAATGAGCCAGTCACCTTCATTGATGTTTGTAAGTGAGAACAGTGTATACGTTATTGTGGTCAGTTCCATTAATTTTTCCACATATCCAACACGCACTTATTCGCCACTGTGTATATATAGTAGACACAGAAAATAGGCCAAAGGTACCATTGGAGTTGAATGACTACCTCCAGGCAATTTACACTCTCTTGGGAGAGGTAGACATGTAAGTAAACATTACCATACAGGGTATTAGTGCCAAACAAAGGAATGTAAAAAGCTCTGAGAGCACCAGGGAGGGCAGAGTTTACTTCTGGGATTGTTGGAGAGGCAACACAGAGACTATGTTAGGTAATGATGGGTAGGAAGCCAAGAATAGAGTTCTGCCTGGCAGAAAACCAAAGGATGCTTAGACCAGGTTTAGGCCCTGAAGGTATAACATGCTTTAGATATGGAGACCCTGCATTAGATACCCGTGGGCACTAGATACCTTTGTTGGCCGCATTTTAAGGAGAAGAGTCAGGTGAATGCCTTTGTGATCACTCTGGCAATTCTAAAAAAAAAAAAAAAAATGTGTAGGCTCATTAGAAGAAGGAAAGATTCGTCAAGGAAGTTGAGTAGGAACGAAAAACTCAGGGCGGCAGATGAGGAAAAACCCAGAGCAATGTGTTCACTTAATGAAAGAGGAAGAAAACAAGAACCCGTGCTTCGCACTTGGAGCAATGGCTGGTGTGCACATTGAATGTCTGTGTTTTGTTCTGTTTGCCCTGTAGACGTGGGATGTGGAGCTGGAAAGATCTGCAGAATCCTGGGCTGAAACGTGTTTGTGGGAGCATGGACCAGCAAGCCTGCTGCCCTCCATTGGACAGAATTTGGGAGCACACTGGGGAAGGTAGTGGAAAGCACAGCTTTTTGTTTCTGGAAACACAGACGTCATGAATGAAATGTTTATTAATCTACACTTGCAAATTTTCTTTTTTTTAATTCCTTATACAATCTCACTTCTTTTTTTAATTTTTTTATTTAATTTATTATTTTACGTGTCGATCCCAGTTCCTTCTCCCTGTCTTCCTTCCTCCCTCCCTCCTTCCCTCCCTCCCTCCCTCCCTTTTACCCTATCTGCCCTCTCACATGCCCCCTAACCACCCTCCCCTCCCATCCCCCACCCCAATTCCATATGTAGGGGAATGCCATCCAGTTGGGGTCATGTAGCTCTGACAGGTCATGTGAAGATTAAGACAGTTATCCCTCCATGGGGGGATGTGTCAGCAAGGTCCTTTCGTGCACCAGGGATGCATCCTGGCTCCACTGTCTGAGGTCCCTTAGACTGCTCAGTCCTTCGGACCCATATTCAGGGGGGCCTGAGTCAGTCCAATGCTGGTTTCCCAGCTATTAGTCTGGGGGCCCGTTAGCTCCTCCTTGTTCAGGTCGGCTGTCTCTGTGTGTTTCTGCCGCCTGGTCTTGTCCTCTCTGTCTGCATCTGGGTTCTAGTTCGACTCAGTGTTTACGTATGGGTAAACACTGTTTCCAACAGGTATTAGATGAGGGCTCCATGGATAAGTTAGTTGTTGATCTTGCTATCCGGGAATGGCATTTATGATAGCCTTTCTACAGAAGCTCAAATTGTTAGTTTGTTGTAGTCTTGTAGTTCTCTGGGCCTTTCTTTGGGTTCAATTTTCTCTTCAAACCAATATTGGCTCTCTCTTTTATGTTCTCTCTCTCTTCTGTCTTCTATTCCTACCCGGACTCAATCTTCCTAGTCGCACATGTTTTCTTCTCCTCCCCCTAGCTTTCTCCTACTCTCTCCATTCACTGCCCCCCCTTCCCCTGTGCTCTGGGGGACTTGTCCCTTCCTGCTTCTGTGAGGGACTTTATATGAATCTCTTAGATAACAAATTTTCTAATGTTTGGTACTTCAGAGTAAAAAGAGGTAACTGAGAAACAACGAATACCCATATATCCTACCAGAACAGCCACCAGTTTCCTAGCTTATCTTAGCATTATTTGTATATTTAAGATCTGTAGCTTACACAGAAGGAGCTTTCTGCCAAGCCTTGTCAATTTAAGTTTTATGTTTTCTTCAACGTTTTTGTTCCCTGTGATTTTTTTTTTTCCTTCTGACAGATACCGACCCCCAACGTTTCATGTACAAGCGTGGTATGATGAAGTGAAGGACTTCAGCTACCCATATGAGCATGAGTGCAACCCGTATTGTCCGTTTCGATGCTCTGGCCCTGTTTGCACACACTACACTCAGGTATGCTTTGCGGGAGCTGCAGTTGGCTCCTCCAAATCAGTAACTGTAGCTGCAGTTACAAACAAGCTCGCACCTTGTATTATCTCATGTGAATATGTAGGAAAACCTGTACCGTTGTTAATCTCATGGCATAGACATGACCATTTCTATAAGCAGTATATTCTCACAGATACCAAAATACTTCCTTTAAAAGGCTATACATGTAAAATATTTTACCATGGCTCCAATAGGTACAGTCGAGGAGTAGTTAGCCATCTTCTAAATCAATTTGATGCCAAAAAAAATATACTATCATCTACAGTTACTATTTACATATGTGAAGAATTTATATTATGTGTGTGTATACCTTATATGTGTCTTTCACAATTTGCATTGGGTGTATTCCTAATTTCCGAATCAAACAAAGAAAGGCAGGCTTAAGTAGACAAAGGTCCCTCCTGCACTGGGGTCTAGGACAGAAGGCCTCTGAGCATAGGACTTTTACTTCTTACTTGAGATATAGACTTCTGTTACTCTAGTTAAGCAAGCTTCTTCATGGAAGTGTTCACAGCGTAAGGTGTAGGTGCAGCTTTGAATCATTTAGTAAGTTTGCACTTTGAAAATGCTGACACTGTATAATAGCATAGAAAGCTAATGGCCTGCAAATTTCTTTTATTAGCGGAGTAACAAGCCCAGACTCCAATGTCAAGTGAAATGCATTTGACATTTCTCACTCCAGTGTGCATGATTACTGTTGGCTTCTACGGTTTCACTTTTCTCCATTGCTCTTTGATGCACTACTGTCTCATTTTATGTCGGCCCTGCCTGAGCCTCTCTTCTCTCTAACACAGGTGGTATGGGCAACCAGCAGCAGGATAGGCTGTGCCATCAATCTGTGCCACAACATGAACATCTGGGGGCAGATATGGCCCAAGGCCGTCTACTTGGTGTGCAATTACTCTCCCAAGTGAGTGGACAAGGCACGGGGCCGAGGGTGTCTTGTGGAAAGTTTTCCTAGTGTGAAAATAGTTATCTAATCCTGTTTTTTCCCAATTTCAAGGTATATTCATAGAGGGTATTGCTTAGTTGGGTTTATGTCTGATGGCAGTGATTATAGTTGGTTAATTCATTAGTTAGTGATTAAAGGGAATGGGAGAATTAAAACCAAGATGTTCCCTAAAGACATAGAATATTTTTATGTTTTTCAGCTTCACACATTATGCTAGTCTAGTCCATAAATAGCAATTTTGATGAGAGATTTTCACCTACACATTAATATATATATGTATGTATGTATGTATGTATGTATGTATGTATATCCTGTGTAAAGAAGACTTGAATGACCATGTTAAAATTTTGCAAAGCCATTCTGATGATCAGATTTAAATTATTAGTATACACGAGATAGGTGAATATTCTGAATTCAGTTGTCTTCAAACGTTTGATTTTTGAAATTTCTAGTAGTTTTCACACCAAGTTACTTTGGCAGTTTTCAAAATAATGAGACACTTAACTGCATATAACCCTGGTCCCAAAGGAATTCATATTAAAATATATGTCTTTATCCTAAGAGGCCTGCATCATTACTCCCAAAATGTTTAAGTAGGGATGTCTGCGATGCCCTAATCCTGCTACAGGATGTCTTAATGGAGTGGATGCTCTCTTTAGGGGGAACTGGTGGGGCCATGCCCCTTACAAACATGGACGGCCTTGCTCTGCTTGCCCACCCAGTTTTGGAGGAGGCTGTAGAGAGAACCTGTGCTACAAAGGTCAGTGTTATGTAGTTTTCGCTTGGAAACCTCCGTTCATCCAGCTTTGCATCATTGCGCATGTTCCTGGGGGTGTGGCCAAAGGCTGAGGGTGTGGCCGAAGGCCAGCTCTCGCCCTAGGCGGAATCCCCAGTACTGAGAAACTAAAGAGAAGTCTAAACTACACTAGTTATCTATCACCCGGATGCATTTCAGAGTGCTAGTTCAAAAATTTTGAGGAAGTAATTTTAAATATGAATAATTATTCTCAACTTATTTTTAAAATACTATTATCGTGAGCTAAATACAAGTGGGTCATGTGCCTACAAGACAGGAGCAAGGGTTTTAGAAAACTCTTCTAGTTCCCCATCACTACCGCAGAGAATGGATATCTTAAGAGCCATCTTAATGTGTCCTTGAGAGTTACCTCCATGAGGATCTGGAAATTTAACTTAATTCATTTTTAGTGCTTTGAGAGTTTGGACAAAAGTATATCTCTATGTATTGTACTGACCCATGAACAATGGGTAGGATGCCTCCTCACTTCCCACCATAGGCTCTATTTCTTATGCCAAAACAATTTTAAAAGTGTAACCACACTTATATAGAACTTATAAAATTGGTGCCCTCAAACACCAAAAAAAAAAAAAAAAAAAAATCTTTTTTTTTGTTTGTTTGCTTGCTTGCTTGTTTTGGATTTTAGAGACAGGGTTTCTCTGTATTGCTTTGGAGCCTGTCCTGGAACTCGATCTGTAGACCAGGCTGGCCTCAAACTCATAAAGATCTGCCTGCCTCTGCCTCCCGGGTGCTGGGATGAAAGATGTGTGGCACCAACGCCCGGATTCACATTTGAAATCTTAATGTGTAAATGTAAGGCTCAGGTTCTAGAATGCTTGCTTAGTGTGCAAGAAGTTGAATCCTTACTACCTCATTAACCCGGAGTAATAGTAATCTCAGCACTGGGAAGGCGGAGTTCAAAGTCATCCTCAACAATCCCGCAAGTTCAAGGCCAGCCTGGAATAGCTGAAACCCTGTCTTAAAACATATAAATATAATTAGAATGTGGTATTAATAATGCTTGTGGATATAACACAGATGACAAAGGTTTGTGAAAAGTCATGAACTTGGGCATCCCTGCGGTCACATTTTACCTTCTATGTTATTATTATTTTTCATTTATTGACAATGAAGATGGGTGTGAGAAACACATGAACCATACTCAGTCCTAATGGAGAGGCCTGTCTTTGGTTATCTTAGCGACTGAATGCTCCTTAGTGGTGATGGGCAGGCAGGAAACACCCATTCTGCCTCTTCTGCCTCTATATTGAATGTCCCTGTTTGAATTCCTAACCATTTCCCAGCATGCCCTCCTTCCACGACAGTCTTGATACACACTATATTCCCAAAGCTGAATCCTCTCCGCCCTTCACCAGTACCTGGTGTGTTCCTCTTAAAACTCCTCTGTATTCACACCTTCTTCTGGGTCCTGAGTTTATGGGCGCAAATGAAAACAGGTTCCCGTTGTCTACAGTGTGACAAGGACAAGCTCTTGATATATATCAAACTAGGGGTGTGTGTGTGTGGGGGGTGCGGGGAGCCTAAAATTCCAAGCTTGAAACTATTCTCTATTTATACCTAAAATCTCTGCATTTTGAAGTTTATTCTAAAAGAAAAAACACCATGGAAATTGACGCTGTAACAGATAACGAGGGCATGCCCAGCCTTTAAGGGGAAAAGGTACATCCCTTAAGCCCTAATGTTACTGGAGAACAAGGTCAGTTTCATGGTGTCTCTATGAAATAAAACATTGATCATTGATACCATATTGAAACTCTACTGAATGCTAACTAAGTACTAACACCAAAAACAAAACAAAACCAAGGGCATGAAAACTGTAGTGTGTATTTCATAGCCGTGAACTTATGTCAGAACCTGTGGCAAAATAATACTGCATGTTTAGTTTTAAATTACTCAACAGGCGTAGAAAGGCATTTGCTAATAACTTATACTCACATAAATAAAATTCATATCATTTCTGAATCTTTTCCTTCTGACAGAAGGGTCTGACGGGTATTACACCCCCCGTGAAGAAGAAACCAATGAAATTGAACGGCAACAGGCTCAGGTCCGGGACACGCACGTTCGGACAAGATCGGATGATAGTAACAGAAATGAAGTCGTCAGCACTCAGCAGATGTGTAAGACCTGGATCTCTTATCAGACACTTGTGGTTTGTTTCAGCCCGGAGCTGGTGGTGGCTCGCACCTGTAATCCCAGCAGAGGCAGAGGCAGGAAGGTCTCTGCGATTTCCAGGCCAACCTGGTCTACAGATCAAGTTCCTTGATAGCCAAGGATACACAGAGAAACCCTGTCTTGATAAACCAAAAGCAAGCAAGCAAGCAAACAAACCTAAGACACAAACCAAACATGTTAGAATAATACATAAAACCCATTTTAGAAGCTTTAGAATTATTGAAGCTATTTTGGTATTTTTGTTTTCCTTTCAGCTCAGATTGTTTCCTGCGAAGTCAGATTGCGAGACCAGTGCAAAGGGACCACTTGCAACAGGTAGGCATCAGCTGACAAGATAAAAGAACCGTTTGCAGTCTGCGTGCGGAGAAGCTGACCTTTCCTCCCCATGACTGTCTCTTAGGTATGAATGTCCTGCAGGCTGCTTGGACAGCAAAGCTAAAGTCATTGGGAGTGTACACTATGAAATGGTAAGTAGAAATGAAAATTACTTGGGAATACAATCTTTTCGAATAGTATTTATTTTCAGTTTGGGACATGCAGCTTATATTAAGTGTAGCTTTTGTTTTTCCCTTCTCAGAAATGCTTATTTAGGTTAAAGTCCTATACACAGTGCTTTACTTCTTCATGCAGAGCTAGAGTTTTGTAACACCCTGTGTCTTTTCCTTCCCTGCAAGCAATCCAGTATCTGTCGAGCCGCCATCCACTATGGGATAATAGACAATGAAGGTGGGTGGGTAGACATCACGAGACAAGGACGAAAGCAGTACTTCATCAAATCCAACAGAAACGGTGTTCAAACAATTGGGTAAGGACCTGAATGGCCTTTTCTGTGAGACGGAATGAAGTTCTGATAATGAGCTAACGTATCCTTTGACCCAGCCACAGGAGAATTTATGGGAGAGTGGTTGCTAATTTCCAGAGTTCACTTTGTGTCTCAGACGATCTGCATATAAAGCCTCCAGATTGAAAGCTAAATCTTTTCGCTTAAGGGCATGGTAAAATTCCAGAGTGCCACGAGATTCCATAAGTACGTGTAAATGTATAGTCTGCTCACTCGCAGGACTGGACAGATGGCGCAGTGGTTCAAAGCACTGGCTACTCCATCAGCACACCAGGATTTGGTTCCCGGCACCCACATGGGAGCTCACAACTGCTTGTAACTCCAGTTCATCTTGTGGAATTGGCAGGAAGCAGGCGTGCACACTATGAGCATGTGTACACGTAGCCAAAACTCCTACACAGAAAATAAAAGGAGTTTTCTTTTTTAATATAAATTATAGCCAGTTTTTAAGGTTAAGCAATAAGCTTTTCAGCTAGGTCAGAAGTATCCCCCAAGAAGGTTAATTTATTGCACGTTCTTTCATGCCAGTGTAATTTTGTAGAGTGTTGGTTCACTTCTTAAGCATTTCTTCAAATTTAGTAAAATGTGTCCCATTCTAAGCCATGGAACATTTTCATATGTACTTTAGAGAAGAGCAGTGCAGGCCTTTGCAACATCTTTGTGCTGTGTCTTTTCCTTCCAAGTAAAAGAACATTGACTTCCACACAGAAAGCTTTCTGTAGGAATTCTAGCTTAGATTCTTTCCTCTAAGTGTGCAATTGCATGCACAGGTTAAATTGGAATTCATTGCTGGGTGGTATAGTGGTGCATGCCTTTAGTCCCAGCATTTAGGAGGCGGAAGCAATGAGGTTTCTGTGAGTTCAAGGCCAACCAGGTCTGCATGGTGAGAGTTCCAGAACATCCAGAGCCACAGAGTGATACCCAATCAAAAAACAAAACAAAAAACAAAAAAGAAATAAAAATCAGAATTCATAATTATAAAAAATAATCTGATTAGAGTGTTCCTTGCAAATCAATGTCCTGACATGTTATATGTGCAGTTGTGTGGTTTTAGTCATTGGCAATGTCTCTTTTTGGTATAATGTTATTAGTTTATTCACTTAGCAAAATACATATATCATCATCAGTAAATAATCGGCATTAGTAAAACAGTCACCGGTTGATGATACATTAAGGAACAGTTTTTCTGGATGATTCATACAATAAGAAGAGGTTCATTCATTGACTGTAGACCCTTTAACAATACTGAATAATTGAATAACCACTTCCTCTTTAGATGGCTGTCATTTTTTTTTTTTCTATCGTTTTTGTCTTATACTGATCGTTGTAAAGGCTTAAATTGGTTCTGGAGAGAAAGATCATTAGTGTTAGTTTTGTTTTGTTTGTTTGTTTGTTTGTTTTGTTTTGTTTTTTGTGTGTATGTGTGTATGAAATAGATGCTGTGTGTGCTCATACTATTTGCTTAGACGTTTTAGTAAGGATGTTTAAAAGACAAAGACCTGAGCGTGTCAGGAATTACATTGTTGCCAATTTCCATAAGCAAATGATTGACATTTCTTTTTTGCCTGCAGCAAGTATCATTCTGCTAATTCCTTCACAGTCTCCAAAGTAACAGGTTAGCGATCTTTTCCTATTTGTTTTCTTATCATGTTTGGGATGTCTTGCTTCAAGTGGATTCATTTGTCTCGTGCTTTGCTTGTTCAGTTCAAGCTGTGACGTGTGAAACTACAGTGGAACAGCTCTGTCCCTTTCATAAACCTGCCTCACATTGTCCAAGGTAATGCTTTCCACATTTCCCCATCCATGTAATTAAAATAGATATGTGCATATTCATGTATGCAAATATGCAGTCACTTAATGTGTATGACATTGGTCTTGTGATATCTGTTTTTATCTGAAATTCTGGTTCTTTTAGTGTTTAGTATTATTTATGCTCTAGAATTGCTTCCCAGAGCGAGTGACATGACATCACCACATACTACATGTAACCAAGTACCCCTACTGTACCTTCTCCAAGTGTTAGCCAAGTGTTAGCCATTCCCTGGTATCAGATCTTACACATGTGATCATGTGGTCATGTGTGCTACAAAGAGTTTGTATTAATTCACATGTACTAATATAATATCACACTGGGTGGTATAGAAATTTATTTCTCACATTGCTGAAGATTGGAAGTCTAAGACCAAGGTGTTGCTGACTTGGCCACTAATGTGGCTCTCTTTCTAGCTTATAGATGACCACCTACTCTGTGGCTTTACATGGTGGGAAGAACTCTTTCCTTTCCACCCTTTTTACAAGGCCACTAATCCAACTGGACAAGGGCTCTTCTCCTAGGACCTCACTTAGCCAAATTACCTCCACAATGGCCCCATCTGTCTGCAAAGAGTAATGTGGGTTAGGTCTTCAATAGATACATGTGAGGCTGACAATAACATTCACTCCATGACAAATTCTTCCAACATCTTAATATCACTATTTAGCTTCTACCTAGTTCCTAATCTGAAGAGTAGCATTGCAGTTGCCAATAAGATTAGAATAGGATTCTTATTTTTCTGGCTGTAGGAAGCCTCTTACTTTGAGATGTGGTGTGGACAGTTGATATTGCATGTAGACATAGCCATCCTGTATCCTTTAACAGAAATTATCCCAAAAGAATAAGAATAAATATGTCCTCAGGGATTCCATAACTGGCAGGAAAACCCAAAGTAAATTATGAAATGAATAGCTACTAAATATATAATAAATAATAATTATTAAATATTACTGGAAACCTTATATACCTTATATGTAAATAATTAGAACTGTAAATATCTGAAATGAATCATTAGCATTTTTATTATGAATATACAGGCAAATGTGAGTCAAGGACTGGTAATTATATCACCCCTTTGTCAGTAATATATGGAATGATATTAAAACAGCCAAACAAGCTGCCCTCTTTTTCTTTTACATGGATTTTTCCAAGTAGGTAGGAGATCAAGTTGGAGCTGTTGCCACTCACCTTCTATAGGCACAGAGTACGGTGCAATTTATATACACAGCCTGAGCCTAGGGCGGGGGAGATAGTTTGACAGCCATAGGGGGGTGAATGAATTACCCCGCAGTTTTCGCATTCAATGAGATCACTTCTAGTCAGTGGGGACATATTTCAGTTGTTGGAAACTTCAGATAGATCCTTTTATAATAATGGCTCTGACTTACATATACTGTGAAGTGTACACAGTATTGAGGATTTTATGGTATTATGCAAACTAACCAAATCTATTTCTTGAGGAAGGTCTATCTAAATCGATGAGTGAAGATTCAATTCAGTTTGTTTTTTCTTTTCATTCACACTGTTAGAAAATTTATGGATGCAATCACGTACAAGGGATTTTCACATAGGTTTTTTTTGTTGAAAATCTCATATACTATGTAAAATGATGTTTTTTTTCAGTTTGAGTTTATATTTCCTCAAGTCCCTACTTGGGGTGCAAGACACACACACACACACAAACACACACACACACACACACACACACACACACACACACACACACACGGAGGGAGGGAGAGGAGAAGAGAGAAGAAGAGGAGGAGACAAAGGAGAGAGAGAGAGAGAGAGAGAGAGAGAGAAAGAGAGAGAGAGAGAATATCAATTAAAGGAAGCAACTGGCTACTTTTTAAATTCATTTCTTGAACTCTAGGGATGATTTAATCATTACGGACTGGATGTTTCAACTTAAAAAATAGAAAGCTTGTGGAATCTTCTTAAAAATGAGCCTAGCCAATCAGATATCTACATGGCAAAACAGGCTATCTGAAAGAAGAACATGCCATGCAAAGTGAGTTCTGTAAAGGCCCTGAGACATGAGTCCCTGGCATATTCCATATGGTTCAGGAACAGCTGCCCTTACCTGGAACACGGAGAGCAGGTAGAAGAGGGCCGGCATAGAAATTTATCAAATACACAGAACATATTGTAAGGACTGGTTCATTTGTTTTCAGTGAGGGTGAAAGCCTTTGGGATAACTAGAGGAGATGAGTGGCATATTTGGGCTTGCATCTTTTAGTTTAAATATGTGTAAATTGATTGGAGTCTGGCAAGGTCATGGGGGGGGGGTTGTTGCTGTAAGTGGCTGATCATGTCTGTACTCATCCTGGTTTAAGTTCCTTTAGGGAAACGCTGATCTTATTTGCTTTCATTATGAATGGTCAGAGTTTCTTCCCAGTTGAATAGAAGACATAAGTTGAAGAGGGGACAGAGGTTCAGCAGAGGCTTCTGCAGAAGTCCCTGTAATAATCGAGTCGCATTGTGTCTTGATGAGGAGCCCACTGAAGAACAGGTCTTGTTGAGAGACGTGTTTTATTCCCCCCCCAATCAGTTGGAGATATTCATTAGATGTAAGATAGAAGTGTGCTGAGAGCCGTAGGGATTCGGAGGAGAACTGAGACAAATCCCAGGTGGAGATGGGAATTTGGAAATTAAATGTTTGTCGATGGAACTAAGACCTTGAGCCTGAAGAAGACACCGAGGATGTGAATGCAGAAAGAGGAGTCTGTTAGGAAGCAAACTCTGTCATAAGGCAGTCACTGTGATCTCCCACGCCATCTGCTTACTAAATTCCACTGACACTGAGTTCCAAACTCAGGTGCACGGGGTTTTGTTCAAGCTTCTTTCTCCTTTGAGCTCCCAAGTCAGAGGGCTTCTGTGTAAATTAAAACACACACACACCCCACACAAAAAAGATAACTTTTTTTAAACCCTGAAAACAAGTGAAAGAAGCTGCTGTGCCGACTCCTGGATTACAGTTGGTCTGTTTCAAGAGAGATTAGGGAAAGCAGGGCCTACAGTGTTGACTTTATTTCTACATAGGACTTTTGTTTTATTATTGAGAAGCACTGAACTTACCAGCCTACATTATGTGTTTAATTTTATTCAGAGTGTACTGTCCTCGCAACTGCATGCAGGCAAATCCACATTATGCTCGAGTAATCGGATCCAGAGTTTATTCTGATGTAAGTATGCCACCTTGTGCAGCTTCCGATATCTCCAACTATATGAATGTATACTCACTTAGATGTGCATATGTTCTCTACGTATGGTCAGGGGCCCGTTTCTGAGCTGGTACACATATTTTCAGAACAGTTAATCATCAGGGTCATCAAAAATGAGTTTTTACATAAACTATGCTTGTGTAGTTATTTTATTAATGCCTTGCCCATATCTAAGACACTTAAGAGAATCAGGAGGCATTCTTGGGAAGGAGGTGCAGTTTGCCTCTCTTCAATTTTTCTTTTGGTTCTTCTGTGTCCGAGATGCAGACTGGATACTTAATAAATTTATCAAATATATGCATCGTATTCTCACTGCCAAAGCGGCAATTGACAAGAGATAAAGGGTCAAAACCAGATAATGTATTAAAATACACAGAGAAGGGAACTATCTGCCCGTAGGTTGTAACGTGTGACTTTAGGGTGGTTAGAAAAGGGACTCCAGCAGGGATGGCTTCAGAATGGATGCACACATCCCACGTGGCTTTTGCAGCACTGGTCGCTAGAGGGTCGCAAAGAAACTCTTCTGGTGGTGGGAATGGAATCTAGGAAGGTGTGCAGCAGCCACAAGAGGCAGCATTAGCAAGCTCTGGGCAGAGGAGAACTGAAGATTAAAGGAGAATGGGGAGAGGGAGAGGGATGGAGGAAGACGGGAGGGAGGCAGAGATGGAGATTCTGCATTTGTACCCTGATGAATTCACGTTTCGGATATTTGGAAGGCACTGAAAAATTTCAAAGGCAGAGTTACTGATGCAGGACGTCTCTCCTTGATGTACGCATCCAGTGGAACATTCTGGAGCACTGGTTGTGTACGGCGACTAGGGTTATGAGCTTCACCTCACTTTTCTTATCACATTTAGTTAAGTCCGAGCCTTGCCCACGCAGCTCTGCTTTCTGAAATGTCCTGTGGCCGCCAGGAATTTGCTCATCCTCACAGTCTTTCCTGAACATTTCCTGTCCTGAGAGTGTTCTCTATTTCTCAGTTGCCATCCCTTTCTTTGTGAGATACATAGTGAGTGCCCCCGCTCCAGAAAGATGCCATCACCAGGCATTGTGACCTGTGTTATGCTTCGCCTGCAACTTCCCTGAAGGCAGCTGCTGGGCAATTAACTCAATCTTTGCTTTTGTCTGCCAAAGCATCCTCAGTTAGGTTGTTGACCATGCAAAAGGAGCTATTCCCGTTCCTTGAAGGTTTTCTCTTTAATTTCCAAAATTTCTCATTTTAGTCTTGTCTGATAAAAGTCTTTCAAAACGTCCTCCCCGCAACTCTGCCTTTACGGCCTCTCTTGCTAGTGAGGGTATTGCTAGAACTTCTACCTGGAGGATATTAATGTCATGTGTAGACAATATGTATTGTTAGCTAGAGTGAGTTGGAAGTATAAAGATCCTATCACATAATAACAGCAGAGCTGTAGACTACACCTGCCAATCTTCTCTTCTCCCACAAAATGTGTTTTCTCTAGTTAAAGTTGGCGTGGAAAGGTACGGAGGAATCAGCCAGCTACCTCCTGTGGTTTGCCTTCCCTCTCTGTTCTTCTCTTCCTGCCTACAAAGCTAGAAGTGTGTTGTATATTCTGCTACTATACACATCTTTTGTAAATTATTACAAACCACATTAATCCTGCATGTGTTCAAAATTGTACTATATTCACAGATGAAATGTATCATTGAAATAATATATTCATCTAAAGTATGAGTAGGGAAAGATATTACCTTTAAGCTCAGTAGGAATGCCTGCTGACTGCACGCTCACAAGCAATCGGTACTCTTAAAAATATCTACAGGGCTTGGTGAATGTCACATGTAAGTATTTTGCTGTCTTGAGGAGGAAGTGCTGATTATACAATTTTAATACAACAAGAGGAATACTGAAATGAAATGTGCAGAGAATTACTGTTAATTTAATCTACTATGAGCAGCATCTGTCCTGGATACAGTGACCAATGCAGTCTGGGTTTTAACCTGCTGTGTGAAATGCCTCTTCCACAGAGTGTTTGACAGACAGCATTTGTAGTAGAGCAAGAGCAGAAGGATTAGACACCAGGGCCTTCAGACGCTTGGAGCTAATAAGTCCTGACTGATGCCATGCAGTACGGCTCACCAGACACATGTGCTTGTGTGAACTTTAAAACCCATACAGAATATCAAGTGAAGGCAGGACCCCACCCCACCCCCAACTAAGGCTGAGCAAGCTATTCCTTCATAGGGAATGGGCTCCAGAAAGCCAGTTCAAACACCCTTGATAAGTCCTGGTCCCATTGCCAGAGATGCCCCACAACAGATCAAGCCACATAACTGTCACCCACATTCAGGGAGGTCTTACCTCTTCTGAGGAGTGGATGGGGGTCGGGGTGGGGAGTTGGAGAGGGAGAATGGGAGGGACGAGGAACTAGGGTTGGTATGTAAAATGAAAAAAAAATTAAGTAAGAAAAGTCAGGAAAAAAGCATATGGAACCACCCACATGCAAACTGAGACAACCCAGCCACAGGCTGGGGAAAATCTAAAGACCAGGGAAGTGAGGTGGATTGTGGGATGCCTAAACGCTTCATGGACTTCCTGTGCAGCATTGCCTCATTTCCCAGCTATCGATGTGTTTCCATAGAACATTTTGATTGAAGCCAATACTGGGTCCAGGGAAGGCTTCTGTGGGATAAAAGGATTTTGCTTTTGGAAGACAGTGCTTTTAAACTTAAATTAAGCACCTGGACCCATAACGTTAAAAAGGCTTTGTAGAATTTCTGTTTGGTTTGGATTTTGTGTATGTGTGAATGGCACAATAAAATAGCTGTGCATAGATTACCTTCGTTAGAGTAAAGGCATCTGCATTCCGTGCATGCCTGCATTCTGGCAAATGGGTCATAGATATGGGCAGAGCCATGGTTGGGTTGTGTGTAAGTAAAATCTGAATGTAAGTAAGGCCATCTCCTCCATATCATAACTGTTTCATCCCGTGTCCCAATACCCATTGGCTAAGCCTGAGACTCACAAATGGCAAATAATGCTTGAAGGATTAAAAGGAATCAATTTGTTTGGTCCTGCTTTGGTTATAAAACAGTTACCAGGGCAGGACAGGTGTTTCCCATATTGGAAACGTGGAGGTGATGAGGCTTCACTATGACCGCTACTCTTAGCTTCTGCATTCAGACTTGAGAATTGGTTTATATGTGAAACATTATGCCACAGCTACTCAACTGGCTTCACAAATAGATGCCAGAGACCTCATACTACAGAAGCATGAGATAGGCAAGTCCAGCAGGGAATTTATTTCTAATGGTATTGTCTTTGCTTCTGCAGCTATCTAGTATCTGCAGAGCAGCAGTGCATGCTGGGGTCATACGAAACAACGGTGGTTATGTGGATGTCATGCCTGTGGACAAGAGGAAGATGTACACTGCTTCTTTTCAAAATGGAATCTTCTCAGAAAGGTAAAGTCAGATGAGATGCACATGATTTTACATTTCAGTCTGTGGTCTGTCTTATTTGTTGCTAGTTTCCAGTTCTTTAGAATGGTGTCTGAGTGGCTGAATGGCGTGTTTCCTATGAATCCTTGCATGGCTGCTGGCCCTTCTGGGATGAGAGGAGTTGTAGTACCAGACGTGAATGTCTCCTGCAAGCTTAGGAAAAAGCAACGTGAAAATCGGATTACCCAGAGAACCACTCTTTTGTTAATTGATCTTATAAAAAAAGAAATTGCCTTCATCCTCTTTCAGATTTCCTAGATTAGTTTTCATATTTAAATCTTTCTAGGTGTGCAAGGCACTGAGTATTTCTCTAATCCAGTTATCTGACAAAGTATTTGGCCAAAACAATGAATCTTATTTTTCCCTAGAAATAAATTCTCTTTCTGATTGAAACATGGATGCTTAGTGTGATATAAATGAACTCTTTCAGGCCATCGTTTGCTGGTCAGCTCATTAGTGTGACACATGTCTCATGACTTGGGAAAATTTGTCTATTACATTTGTAAACTATTAATAAACATTAGAAGAAATGAACTTTCAGTGAGTTTTTGAATCATCAGTATTTATGGAACAAATGTGAAGTTCCACTTACTTGTGCAGATGTCTACATTTTAGCTATTTCCTGAATAATATTTCAAAATTATAGTAGAGGATCTAGGTCTCTAGTCATTTCTCTAAGAACATGAAGACAGTCCCATGGACAGACCGCATTGCCTTTCCCGATTAAGAGGCTCATATTGTACATCTGCCTCTGGATGGGAGTATATCAGGAGGCCATGGTTGAGAAGGCAGCTTGGGTCATGACCTTCCTAAGCAAGCACAAGATATAAAAAATAGGTTCCCGAGTTATGAAATCCAACACATCTTTTATAATCTAAGTGGGTTTCATTTTGCTCTCACGCTTAAAGCTTGTTTTAAGAATAATTGACATCCTACCAGAACTGAGGATAGCGTTTTGGTTTTAATTAGCATGAATATTCCAGCATTTTCACTGGCTCTGGTGGATTCTTCAGCTGAATAATGTTGTGTCTGAACCCTGATTTATATATGTGTTAGCTGAGGTTCAAAGTGGGTTAAGTAATTGACGTGCCCAAGGTTATGTAGCAATCAGTTAACAGTCATGTAACAAACTCTAGGTTTAACACTGGTTCCATGAATTCAGAGGTGCAGCTTTGTCCAGGGCATCACTATGTCCAAAGAAACACTCCAGACACACATCCTTCCCAGGGCTTGTAGCCTGTGCCCTGCAGAAAAAGGATGATTTTAGATTGCTTTTCTACTTTCGTGAACACCCAGCATTGTGTGTGCTTATCTACACACACACTGTCACTTTCTCCCTTCTTACTGTATGAGAGTAAATATAGAAAGGAGTTTCACTGTGTCCTCAGAAATAGTCAATGTGTCTATTTTTAAGTTTTTAAAAGTTACTGCAAAACAATGTTTGTGTAATTACAACAAAGGTTTGTGTAAAATGCAAATAATATATGTGTTTAGAATAAAAATAGTTTTGTATTATTCTTGCTGTCTGCTTTAAAATGAAAACAGCTCCAAAATGTCCTTGGGTGCAGAGAGGTAGAGGTAGAGAGAGAGAGAGAGAGAGAGAGAGAGAGAGAGAGAGAGAGAATGACAAAGTTGATTCCCATTGTAGAGAGGAAATTTTTAGGTCTTTACAAATTTGACCATTAAATTTCACTGACATTTCTTTCAGAATTCTCAATGTTAAGACTCAGACTATGTGATGGTATTATAATGTGTATTTTATTAGAGTTAGGAAATGATAATAAACTAGTACTCCTTAGCATTGCTTTAGGTCGTAAATAACTATTAATGGTATAAACCTACTGCAGATTCAAGTCCCAATATCCCCAAGCCAGCCAGAGTGAAATAGCAGTCTCGCTCTGCTGTATTAGGATCTAAGGAGGCAATGCATGAATGCATGCCCCAGATGCCATGGACCAGTATAGTGGCTGCTCTCCTTCCTTGTAAGCGTCTCAAGATTCTTTAGGAAACTTTCAGTCCAGTCAGCAACCAAGATCTAGAGGGTTACATCATCCTCCCCAGAGCTTCCCAGTAAGTGTAAATTACAGCAGTCTGACACAATTGGGCCATCTGGACTCATGGAGCTACTTGCCTGCCTGTGCTCAGAGAGAATGATTTATTGGGAGGATTATATGTACACATGACCTCAATGTATCTTTTGTGCTCTTGCAGTTTACAGAACCCTCCAGGAGGAAAGGCATTCCGGGTATTTGCTGTTGTGTGATGGGGATCCCTTGGAAAGGGATTGGGAAGACTGCTCCATGTACCCCAGTTCTGAAATATGTATAGAACTGTAACTCTACAGAAGAAAACAAGTATTGCCAGCCCACCCCCAGAGTGCAAAAATGCATGCCATTCTTGAGAGACAAAGTCTATAGAACAAAACATGGGACATTAGCTTTGGGGAAAGTAATGAACATTTAATGGTTTTAGAAATCCTGTGTTAAATATTGCTATATTTTCTTAGCAGTTATTTCTATTTCTACAGTTTATTACATAGTCATAATGTTCTACATTCCATATGTTATATTATATTAAATGGTGCTTTGTATATGCCACTAATAAATGAATATAAGCAGTGAATGTGAATGGCCCTTAGAGAATTATCTGGTGCATTGAGAAGTAAAAAACCTTAAAATGTAAAGAAACTCTTAAGTCGCTCTTTTTACCAGTCCAGTGCTATGTTCTTACCTTCTCAACATCTCTAACTGCCTTACCCTTAGGACTGGGCAATTGTTCTCTTCTGTTAATTGTGCTGTGCAGAGTATTAAGTCCTGATGTTGCACTCGTTACTTTGTATAAAATAAACCTTTAATTTCCAAGGGAAAATATTTGGTGCCTTGGTGGAATGGCCTCAGTTGTATGTGGGGTAAAGTCCAAATAGTGTTGTGAGAACCGACCTGGTGATCATTAGTAGCTAGAGGATGAAGTAGCACCTAGAGCTTGCTAGTGTTGATGCTTGCTAGTGTTGATGGAAGTGAGTTCACATGGTTTTCGTTTGTATCCTGGCAAGTACTCCTGCAGGCCAGGAAGTATATTTTTAAAAGTCTGTTGAGAATGAATGGATGTGTTACATTGTTATTACCACTGGTTTTCATACTGGCCAATGGCTTTGTGTATAAACCTTCCATTAGTGTGATCCAATGGTGGTGATATATTTGTTTCTGTGAAAATGTATTGTGCTTTGTTACTTAAATTCTGTAAAATGTCACTGTTAGTATTTTTTTTCCTTGCTGGTAAACTTATTTGTTTCCCATAAATGTATTAAAATTAATGTTTCAAAAGATTATTTTTACTTTTGTGCACACACACTTTGACTTGGAATACTTCCAAATAAATTAGCACAGTTGATTTTAGTTTTCGACATCTGACTTACTGACATCACACTAAGTGAGCATTTGCTATCAGAAGCCCACAATGCCTACCTAATTGTGTGGCTAGGAAAATAGTCCTTTATTCACTAACATTATAACACAAGAACATTTGAATAAGAGGTGAGCTATGAAATTCATAAAGGAGGAGGGTGTCAGAGAGCAAGGTAATGATTATAATTATGAAAGAGCTGAATAGGCAGTAAGTACTTCAATTATTTTTAAATGAGTAGCTGTTTAGAAGCAGATAAAGTGGAGATAATAATATACATGCAGGGATCAGGGCAAGAAAAATAAAATAAAAAAAGAACAGAGACAAATAGTTTCAGGAAGTAGTTTATGAATAAGCCAAATTGTATGATTATTTGTTGAGGACAGGAAGACAGTTAAATTGTTCAAAATGTAATCAAGAGTTAGAAAGGGAAAGTTTCTGGAAACTGTCCCCTCAAAATACACAAATATACATCTCTCTCTCTCTCTCAAACTGGGATGTGTTTACTGTACACAGAGCTAGATTTTATAAGGACACTGCCTAATTTTAACTTTCCTGTGTGTGTATCGCTTTCTTCGCATTTGTGTTCGGCTCACTGCTCCTCCTGCGGAAGGCCCATCATTTTTGACAGGCATAAGGTTCTCCAGACTTGTGCCCAGTGTACAGCTCCACTGCAAATCTCCCGTGCTACTGCTGTATCTTCAGCCTCTTCCCTTCATACTACTCCAGAGCAGTGCATCTCCCATGCCCCGATAGAATGGCCCCCTTCTTTAAATTTCTGTTGCCTAGGAAAACCAAACCCTGTTGTAAAACCATCTGCTTCTTCATACGCTGTGTAAGGTGTGTCTTTGGGTAGCCTACTTAGCTCTTCGTCCCTCTCTCACATGGTGTCTTGGGGAGATGGTGCTGAGAATTAATTGAGATATTATACATGATATTGTAAAAGAGAACCCTGAACATGCAATACAGCTCAGCCTATGTTAGTTTTCATTATACTCATTTTTATTTTCCTTGGGAAAACTGTTCACCTATCATATTACACTACTTTTTCCTACTGGTACACTTATTAATTTGCCATAAACACTGAAGTCAATCACCTTCAGAAGATTACTTTGACTACCCTTTAATCACTGTCCTTACTTCACTGACCCTTTAACAGACACCTCACTAATAATGAAATATTGCATCAATTCCCTTGCAATACTTGTGATAGGAATGAAATTCTGTCTACTATAACATCCTTTAATTTGCTTAAAGATCCACCCCACTCTATGCATAATTCTTTAACCTTTTTTTTTTTTTTTTTTTTTTTTTTTTTGCCTGCTCAAGATGCAGAAAATAAGGAAGAGATGTGGAGCCAGTCCTATACACGTCACTTATTCTTGTAAGGCTCAGGAAAGGCACTGGCTGAGGAAGCAGAAAGTACTGAAGAGCTGGAAAACAGATAGGATGCACAGCTCGGAAACACTATTCTTTAGACTCATCCAAATATTGCAACCATCAGCTCGAGAATCCTGTAGTCACCTGCACTAGGCCCACACAAGAATGTCCTATCAAAAATCAGTCAAGGAAGGAGGCATGCTCATGAATCCATGCCTTTTACCTCTTGTATTAGGTTTCCTTTCCTGAGATGCAAGGCAACATTGGGAAGAAAGGAGTTATTAATCTTACATTTTGTTGCGGAAAGCCAATGCAAGAACCTGAATTGCCCTCATGGTTTGTGCAGTTTGCTTTCTTATACGATCCTGGACCACCTACCAAAGATTTGAACCATTGTATCCTTTTACAGCCCAGACAAGCTCACTGTAGAATGCATGTTGCCTTGAACTTACGGGCAGTTCTCAGCCTCAGAATGCTGGTGTTTCAGATAGGAGCCTCAGATAGGAGGTAGGTTGACATGCTTGGGACCCAAGGAGGCTGACAGTTAGCATAACTAGCATTTTATATGCATGGCTTACAGACAAATGAGGGAGAAAGGATGGCGTACACTGGGGGGTTGAAATGCCATTGTAATCTTACACACCATTCGGTTCTAGTAAGAAATCAGAGGTGTACGTGATTATATTTCCATCCTCAGTTACTAGTACACAGACTGGAAATGTTTGGGGACATTGTCTAGGGATCTGAGGTTGCATATAATTCTCATCTCATTTCTCTACACTTAAAGTCCATCCCTGCTAGTTGATGATCTCTGCTGGATGATGCCGTTCGTTCTCCATATCTAGATTATGACTTCACTGACAGACAGACATTTTATAATCATGAAAAAAATGCCACAGATTTGCTAGATGTAGGAAGACTGTAGATTTAGTGTTCGCTAAACTTTGTCCATAAACTATATTAGCAAGAAAATGACTCGGATAACACCAGAAAAAGAGGATAGTTGTCTTAGTTACTTTGGTATTGTTGCAATTAAAACACTGTGACTAATGACATTTATAAGAATGTATAACTGAGCTTAAAGCTCCAGAGGTTTGGAGTCATGATGTCAGACTGAAGGCATGGCAGCAGGAATCACTAAGAACACATGTCTTGAACCACAAGCAGGAGGCAGAAGGCATATTGAGAATAACATGAGTCTCTTGAAACCTCAAAGCTCACACCACTGAATCACCTCCTGATCCTTCCCAGAGAATTACATCAACTGGGGATGAAGTATTCAAAAGTGAGTATATGGGGGTCAGACACACCATACATTTTGAATGAGTCAACCACTTTTTCCACAGAATAGAATGAATTAGTTTTCTTCCCTCAATTTGTAAGAGAAAGGAATATAAAGTGAAATACACATGCCATGCCCATAAAGGCATAGAGACCCTGCAAACAGGGCAGCTAGGTGGTTGGATATTACACTTTCTACTTCTAGTCAAGAGTCTGTCTTCTTAGACATCATTCTTTGTTCTTCAGATCCTTGTTGCTTAAAGACTCTCAAGTAAGCTCAAGACATGACTTTGAAGATCCCCCATGGAAGGCCTCATCCTCCCTGGGGAGCAGAAAGGGGATGGGATGGGATTTGGGAGGGACAGGGAAGGAGGGGAGGGAGAGGGAACTGGAATTGCATGTAAAACAAGCTTGTTTCAAATTTAAATACAAAAATATTATCATAAAAATATCACTCCTCATTTTAACAACCTATTAAGTGTAAGTATAATATATAAGCTGTGAATGATGTTTAAGAAATGTTTAAAATTTGAGGAGTACACTTAAAATTTACCTTGTAGAATTTGATTATCTTGGTATGAAGTAGAGGTTTCTTCCTGGTTAGGAAGAAAGACAGTGACTAACTCAAAATGATGGCAGGGCTGCTTAAATGACTCAGTAAGTAAAGTTCTCAGTGGGAAAACACAAAACCTGAGTTCAGATCTCCAAACCAACATAAGAGCAAGGTATGGCAGACAGGGCATGCATGTCACCCCAGTGCTGAAGGATGGAGCAGCACAATGCTGAGGGTTTTGTGGTGTTCCAATCCACCAGAACCAGTGAGCTCTACATTCAGTGACTGGCTTGTCTCAAGAGTAAATTGGAGAAATAATTGAGGAAGACATCAAAGCATTGATCTTTGGCTTTGCATTGAAGAATGTACACACACACACACACACACACACACGCACGCACACACACACACACGCACGCACACACGCACACACGCACACACACAAACCACAGGACTGCATGACTACATACAGGAACAAATATGGAACAAATAATTTGTTGAAATGTGAATCTTCATTTGCAGTCAGCAAGTAATGAAAGTTTTAGTCCATAATGATTACACAGAAATCTTAAAGTAATTGATACAAATTATCATACATAAAAGGAACAAAGGAATTTAAAGCTGTCATAACTTCTCAATAATAGAACTTTTGCTACCAATTTTCTTCTTGTTCTGGAGAGATGATCAATAGAAGGAAATAATTATGGTAATATTATCCAGAATATATGGGCTGGAAATTGTCTCCTAGCTTTTTATATGTTTTTAATTGAACAAAACACCAATTTTATAACACTGTCATACATACACTACACCAGGGGGAAAAAAGATGAGTTTGTATGTCTTTGCACAGTGCAAGAATTCACTGAACAAGAAATTTGCAAACTGTGTCATCTCTTGGCTGCAATTTGCCAAGTAGTCCTCATTTCCGTGGCCAATAGCAGATGCAAACTCAGGTTCTTTTATTACAGTATTAATTACTTACAATACAACTCAACATTACACAGCACACAATAATTGCATCTCTATATATGTAGCTAGGTCCTGACGGAAAGGCTAGAAGAACATTAAAGAGGCCTCATCACGAGTTCACGGAGGCCCTTACTGCAGCAGAGGCTAAGAACTTGGGCAGAGTTGATTGCAAAAAAGGCACAGCTGCATAGCTGGGCAGCTGCTAGGCACACTCACAGAAACAAGCCTATGAGCTCACAGGGGTAAGGCAGGCTGTACCATGGAAGTCATCTGTGGAGATTCAGTGTAGAGTCATGGAGAACACCAGTTCAAGGCACAGAGCCTGTCCAGACAATGGACAAAGCAATGATGGATGAGACCATCTGAGTGGGCTTTATCATTTGTGTGGCCAAACTGAGGTGAAGTCCCTGAGCATTCAGGAGTTATATGATTGTTGGTCCCTTGATGAACACACAGGGCCAGACGACAGCTCTGTGGAAGGGATATCACCATCAGTGTTCAGTGATCTCTTTATGGTCCCATGTGAGAATGTTGTATCATTTCCCTGTCTGAGGTGCTGGCTAAAGTTCTTGGACTTGGATTCTCTGATCTGTTTTTAGTACGTCCATCTGCTCACGTGTTGCTAATCTAGTTTGATAAGTTTATAAGTAGGAACCTTTTCACTCCTGGGCATACAATCTTGTGAGTTTGTGTCTCAGGGGTGATGCTGATTTGAGTGTACATGCTCAATAGGGCCTTTACTACATTTTCACTCAAGCCAGAGCCAAATGCTGCCTACAAAACAGTCATCCAGAGGATGGCACATGTGTTTCATGCCATATGGACTGACTACAAGCAGAGCACAGGCTAACCTCAACAAAGATATTAAGGAGTATAGTTGAACTTCTTTTTTGATGTGTGACTGGTAGTCTATCAATGTCGTAGTGACCCTATACTGTTATACATCCACCCAGTTGCAAAATACAAAACAAGTTGAAGATGTACCTACTTTGCCAAACTCATGTAGAAATGAGACTAATTACAAATAATACCCTGAAACTCTGAATGCTATTTAAAGAATTATCAGAGGTAAATGCAGGAATATTAACCAACATTGAATTATATTATAGATGTGTACATATTTCTGATACATCTTCATAATCTTAGAAAGTATCATGTCAGTATTTAGATCACTGACATCGTAAATAGAATGGTGAGAATCAGAAAAACAACAAATAACTGACACTCTGTCTAAAACATGCAAGTCCTTGTCAAATACTATATGGCCTGATAATCCACTGCTCTGCACCCCATCTGGAAAGTAGTCCTGTCTCCCTTATCCTCTAAAGAGCATCATGCTATGAGGATTTCAAGTCTGGAAAACTTCTGTAAAGTACAGTGTGTGTCTGTGTAAAGAATATTCACTAATATTTACCTGTCCAACATTTGTCCCTAAAGTTCTGTATTTCCATAAGATGCCATATTTATCTTTTACTAAGAACTGTCACAGCTCTTGTAGTCTATAATTATTGTCCTTCAGTTTGCTCAGTTTTCATTTATATTAAGCATTCATATTTTTATTTCAATCAAATTACTTATTTGTTTTGTGATATTTTAACCCACTTAATCAAATTAGTGTTGACACTATCTATACCCATGTGGATACATCTACTTGGACATGGGTAGCATAACAGTCATGACCACTGTAGAGGAACATGACTCTTTCCTGGTGGTCATCAGCTGCCAACACCTCCTCAATTACATGTGGAGCCTCAGTACACACACATGCACACACACACACACACACACACACACACACACACCATTCCATACTGTAATTTTAGTTGGTTTGATCTTGTATAGGTATTGTATAAATGAACACAGGTGTTGTAGAGACCATCTTTTTTATTTCAAACAAAATAAAATTCTTAATCTATTCCTTTGACATTTTAGTACCTTAATAAAAATACTAAGAAATATAAAAAGACATTTACAATGTCTATCCTTATGATTCTTACTGTGGTGAATATATTGTTAGACATTTGAATATGCTGATAGCAAAAAAACGTTAAGGAAGGAATGTTATGATGCTGAATTTTCTTGTGGGACTCTACAGCAACTGTGAGTGGGTAGGTAGAAGTGTGCTGGTCCAACATCTCAAGTATGTGCAGTGGGCTGGTTAACACTCACATGGGGAAGGCCACTCACTCATTTTACTTTTATACAGTTGAGTTTTCCATGATAAAAGTTTGAGAAGAATTTCAAGTGCAGTTTACCTTTTTCATGTGTCTTCGTAGGTACTCTGTCAGATGATGCTATTGTGTTGACTTCGTAGTTCTGCATCAGTTTAGAATACTGCAAGATTTTAGGAACTAAATGCTCAAGGTAAACAAGATCATTCTAGATCCCAAGGCAAACTGAGTCGGGGCATATTTTCACTCAATTATAGGGGTGAGGGGTGATCTGGTTATGAAAAAGATAGTCAAAAGGACATCTGCTTGAGGGAAGAATGGTTGATAAGAATTTAGAACCGGAATTAAAGGATGCATAGCAAGACATATACATTGTACTTGTGAAAAGAAATGTATGTGGATGAAACAAATTGGACTTGCAATTTTCATTCTGCTCAATGAAAGTGTTGAGAAGTAATTGCAATAAAATTAATTAGCTCAGAATTATAAAACTGAAGAAGCTAAGGCTCTGAATTCTTAGTAATTTTAGAGTGATGACATGAGACCTAAAACTTCCTATACTCATAGATTTCAGAGATTTTATTTCCTAAGTTACAATTACTCATCCACTGATACCTGTAGGAAAAGCCATCTCAGCTAACTTACAAACATTCCTGGGGGGGTTGGGGTTAATAACTAATTTGGAATAGGGTTTTCCTCCCTTCCTCCCTCCCTCCCTCTCCTTGTCCCTTACTTTCTTTTTTTGTTGTTGTTGTTTTGCTTTTGTTTTCAAAAAGTCTAAGTTTTCTAGATCCAGACACTAGCTGATTTAAAAATAGCTAGGTCCTGTCAACAATTTTTCCCATTCATCACATTTTTCTGCCCATACAGAGAAATTGAAAGAAAACTGAGTATTGGACAAATCTGGGCTCTTTCTGATCTGGAACTGCTGAGCCTTCTGGTTTTTATTTCTCTTATTATTAAAACATGATTTTTAGAAACATCATTTTTATAGGAAATTTTAAAGTTGAATCTTAGCTGAGTCTGGGTTCTGCCACATCTGTTATACTATTTGCTCATAATTCCCTTTTCTCAGCTTACCAGAGACCAAAGGATCTTTCAAACATATTGTACCACATTCTTTTCCTATTTCATTTTCTGGCCTTTGCTATTGTCAACCAATAACAATATTGTTCTACAATAAAAATCCCCTTCATAAAATGTAGAAAATCCAAGCACACATTAATTCAAATAATTGTGTATATAGTGTCAGATGCTACAACATGAGGGATCTTGGGGAGAGAACTTTGGCAAGAAAGCCCTATGCAAAGCAATTCTTACTTCCTGAAAAATGGAATATTAGCAATTTCTGATATTTTCACTAGTTAAAGGAAAATACCAAAGTCATCCTTGTGTGGTTTTGTCTTTTTAACTTGAGTTCAAGTTTCCATTTTTATAGGCACCAGTTTCTAGGCCCTTGGTACTTTAGACTGGCAAGAATGTGGTGCTTCCACAGAAACTTCTGAATGAAACTGCTAGCGCCAGAGAGCTAGGAGCGTGTGAACCCTATTACTGAGATGATTGACTGTCTCTCACGCCCACACTGCTGTCCATAGTGTCACGTGGTTTTAGTACATTTGAACCCTGGTTTCTTCTCTAAAGAAACATCTACGGCTCTGCTCCCATTGTATAGTGGGCAAAGCTCCTTTTCAAACCATGAAAAGCTGTACATGTTAACGGCATGCCTTCTTTTCTCCTGTCGGACTTGCCTCATGCTCAACTCTACCAACAAGTTGCCCACTTCAGCACTCTGTAGTGTGTTTCTCTTTGTTGCTTGGATGTGGTTTGACTAAGAATGATCCCCATAGGCTCATTGACTTGAGGGTTTAGTCATCAGGGAGTAGCATTATTTGAGAAGATTATGAGGTGTGGCCTTGTGGGAGGTGGGCTTTGAGGTTTCAAAATCCCACCCAAGCCAACATTTTTCTCTCTGCCTGTGGATCAGTATGCATTTCCCAGACACTGTTATGGCAGGGTAGTCCCTGGCATAATGATAATGGACAAGCCTCTGAAGCTGTAAGCTCCAAATAAAATGCATTCTTTTCTAAGAGTTGCCTTGGTTGTGGCCTCTCTTTATAGCAATTGGGTAAGGATGTCCCTCCATTGGAATACACTATTAAGCAAATATATTAATCTAAGTCATCCACATGGTTCTAAACAAATGTTTACTCATTCTTACAGTCCAATCTATTTTGTCCACATATTTTTTTCTTCATGTGTCAGTTGGGAAGTTGTGGTCACCATTTGTAATTAATGTGCATTCCTGGGGTCTGATTTTATATGTAGACTTTGATCTCAACTTCTGGTTCTGCTGATAGTTAATGCCACTTTCTTAAGATGGTGTTCCTGCCATCATTCCACACCAAGAAAGATACATAATAGAATCCGTTTAGTGAAATTTCCTTGTGCTCAATATTCTATATGCAAATAGGTTTTATTGTCTTGAGATGTTTCTAAGTTGTCAGGTAAAGCAGAGAATTATCAACAGATTTTTTTTTTTAAATAACGCCACACATAATACAGAGATACTGTTTCTGATTAATTATGTAAACATTAAATTTTATGAAATTAATTTTAAATTTTGAGTTGAAGCTCATATAAATGCAACCATCTCAGAGTACACAGTTAGGTGACATGTGATGCATCCATGGTGTAGTATTAAAGCCACAATGTAAGGAGTATGGTTTTTCCGCCCGCCGCCGGTCTTGTCCCACTGCCACACCATCCCCAGTTAACACACCGAGACTCTGTATTAGATATAATGCTGTTGGCCAGTTACTAGTTTCTTATCAGCTAGCTCTGTCTTAAGTATTAACCCATTTCGTTAATCTATGTATTTCCACGTGGTCTTACTGGAGAGCCGTTTGGCATCCTGCTTTCTCCAGAATCTCCATCTTGACTCCTCCCTACTATCTTCTTTCTTCCTTGTCTCCTAGTCACTCCTATCTTCCTTTCCTATTGGCCAATAGTGCTTTATTCATTAACCAGTATGGGAAACATATTTACAGAATGACATCTCCCATCACCACAACTTCTATCAAGTCCCAAAACAATTTTATCATTCAAGAATTAAACCTGTGGTTTCTCCATGTTCACCTTTGCTCACAGTCCTGGCAATTTCTCACCTTCTCTCTGACTCTATGAAAGGATTTATTCTGGTTGGTTCAAGTAACAGAATCTTGGGACATGGAAAATGTATGTTTAGATCCTTAGATCCTTTCAATTTAGTATAATATTCTCAGGATTCATTCACATGAGAGCATTTGCCAGTAATACATTTTTTTTTCTTGTGACTCAATAATATTCTGTATGTGTGTGTATGTGTGTGTGTGTTTCTATATGTATAGTTTGTAGGCTTCTTCAAATATTTAAGGACATTAAACTTTCCTCTTAGTTATTTTGGTGATGCTTCTGTTAGCATGTATGCACTTGTATTTGCTTAAATGCCTGTTTTCAAATGGGTAATACCTTAAGTCTGAGTGTCAGTGTCTGAGGAGATAATGACATATTTTCCATAGCAGCTACATAACTTTATATGTCCATCAGTGATGCACTGATGCTTCTAACTTTTTGCATCCTTACTGACTCTGTGCTGGATTTACTGTTTGTATCTCTGACTTTAGCTATCCTGTGGTTTTGATTTATATTTCTCGAATGATGCTAAGCATCATTAGATGGCCTCATTGCTTCTTTCTAATCTGCTTTTGGAAAGTACCTGTTTAAATTTTTGCCTGCATTTCAGATGTTTCATGCTTTGGTCATTGAACTGTCAAAAAAAAAAAAAAAAAAAAAAAAAAAAGGTACATTGTGAGTTTTCTATTCTTATCAGACAGACGCTTTTCTAACTTATTTGTTTCCTTCTGAGAATTGTCTTCTCACTTACCTGATAATGGTTTGATGGATTAAAGCTCTTCATTTTCATTATTCATTTTAACTCACTTACTCTTTTGCTTTTTACGAGTTCATAATCTGTAGTTTGTGTTCAAAACTAGTCTGCAGCAAAGATGCTACATTGTGAAAATACAAGCTTGTGCCCTGGAAGAGCTTATTTGTATTTAAATGGACAGTGGATTCCACATGGTAAAGGCAACAGTAAACAAGTATTTTCTTTGCAGAGGCCCATGCTTCTTTCTTATGTGTTACTATTTATTTATTAATTCATTTTGAGGTTTTTTTTTTTTAACTCACTCAATAAACTAGGCTGGTCATGAGCTCAAGAGATCTGCTTACCTGTCCCTCCTGAGTGTTGAGATTTAAGGCATGTGCCACCATGACCTGCCTGCATAGCCTCATTTTTCTTAAGGCGACTTTTGTATAGTCCTTTTAAAGGACAACTAAATTACTTCACTGAATTGAACAAACTTCTATTTATTTGACTACTTATATGACAGGGTATTTCCACATAGCCCAGGTTAGCATGGGACTCACTATGAAGTACAGGCTGATCTCAAACTCGTAATACTCCTGCCTCATCTTTTCTTTTCTTCCTTCCTTCCTTCCTTCCTTCCTTTTGCTCTTTTTTCAAACAGGGTTTCTCTGTATTGCTTTGGAGCCTGTCCTGGAACTTACTCTGTAGACCAGGCTAGCCTTGAACTCACAGAGATTCACCGATTCTACCTACCGAGTGCTGGGATTAAAGGTGTGTGCCACCAACGTCTGGCTTCTGCCTCATCTTTCCAAGTACTGGAATTATAGATCTGTGTCTTTAGTTAGTGTTTTATTTTATCATCTAGGTCCATGAAAATCACAGGGACCTGTCAATTTCATTGTGTCCCAGCATCACAGAAATAGAAAGGAGAAGCTTAAATACCCACAAATGATTAGCTGTCTCCTAAGACTGGTTTTCTTTGGAACAAACAAAATGTTTAGTGTTGCCTTCAATTGGTCTAGAAGCTTTAAGATCTAGGAGGTCACATGAAATCATGTACAAGTTGCCACTTTTGAGAAGAAAACCTCATTTACAGTTAATCGCTTCCTGTGTGGGAGATAGTAGCAAATATCTACAACAACATGTTGGCAGTGGGTAGAAGGGAATTCGGAGAAAACTGTCACTAAAAGTCAGGCCTGAGTTTGAACAGTTGTATGTGGGCTGGTTTTCCATTTTGTGGGAATATTTATGGCATAACTTCTTTGTGTTAGCACTATATTATAACTGTATGTATGCTCATACTCTCTGTGTTCTCATCCCAAATGCAGAAGGCAAATAATACATAAAGAAAAAAAAAAGTCAGGAAGGGAATGCTCTGTAAGAGTTTTAAAAAGAAGTTTCCAAAAAGAAAACTGAAGCAAGTGAATTTTGAGAGGAAACTGCCTTACCTCTCTACAATCCCTCTACAATCCAAGCCACCGTTTTGAAAACTTGATGATTAATGGTATTTCAGCAAATGACAGATTTTGGGAGAATCAACCTGCTGATGCTGAATTTATGCTCAGTAACAAATTGAGTTGGATGCATTGTTCCCAACACAAGGGAGACAGACATTAGTGTGTGCTATCCCTGGGCCCTGGAACTTCTGGAGTAGGCAGTGACGGGGCCACTTAGAACTGTGTCCTCTTGTGTTGACTGGGAGGGGAACACTGGGCTGGCCCGGAGTTCCTTCGAGCAGACGTCATTCGGGCTCTCTAATTTAATAGGGTGCAAATAGATCCTAAAATTAAAAGCTCAGTCCTCTGTTTATTTCTTCTGTTTGGGAAGCAGTCAATAAGCTTCACAAAACATGAGCTCTGTGCTGTGTTTCCAATGTCAGCTGCTCCTGTGGCCAACTCTCACTTGCTATGAAAGGACGCCATTGACTTCCACCAACTGAAAACACAGCAGGCTGACTATCCAGGAACCCCACTTTATTTTCAGTTATGGCTTCTTCTGTTTCCATATTTAAAAACAAAAAGGCTCTCTTAGTTCTGGGTTTCCCGTTGACCTAGGCCTACAGTCATAACTGTTTATCTATATAGAGTTTCAGCCCAAAGGATGCTCAGCCCCTTCCATGAACATGTATAGAATGGCTTGCCCTATTCTTACCTTCCCATCCCCCAACTCTATGTCCATAAATTATATCATCCCTGAAATAAGACCTCTGTAGAGTGAGGTATGCTTGAGGCTGATAGAATTCTGGGTGATATCATTGCCTTCATATGGAGTTTTTGGGAGAGCATAGGATTCCAGGAAGCAAGTAATAACAACAAAAAATAATACACTTTCATGCACACACACACACACACACACACACACACAGGGTTGGGAGCGATCACATCATTAATTGGCATAAATGACCTAAAAATATTACTTTAGTAATTAAAGTTAATAATATTGGTTGAAAAACACATTTTATCACAAACCATGTCCTAGAAGCTTAGAGTAAGCAGACAGATAAGGATCCTGAGAGCCTGGTGTTGTGGAATTTGATTTTAATTAGAACTATACAAATATAAGGTGAGCAGTTGGGAAGACAGATCATGAAAATCCAGGAGAACATAGTTTAAGGGTAACATAGAATCATACCAGGCTTCTAATTACAGCACTGCTTCTAGCTTCCTATAATGAGGAAGAAAATAAGCACAGCCCGGACCACCAGTGTTGAAAATAGAAGTTCTTAGTGAGGGCCCAACGGAGAGCTAGACACGCACACAAATGTGCCTGCACCTGTAGACTTAAGCCCAACAACGAAAAAACAGGAAAAATGCCCTACAAAAGGGACAGAGAGCAAAGGAAATGTGAGTTTATCTTTCTTAGATGAAACTCCAGTCACTCCTGTGTCCTCTATGAGATAAGGCCACTGACTGGATTAATGGCTATAAGTTGAAGAAAGCCATTGAATGTAGGTAGCATTTAAAATCCTTCATTGTGCACCGTGATTTGGTTTTCTCTTACTGTTTCCTGTTCTTCTTGATGCCTTTTGAGACATCAAAACACGTAGAAAAATGTTCTTCATCTTTCTTTCGGGTTAAGTAATTTGCTTTGCTAAGCTGTTCCTTCATTTTTTTTTTCTATTTTTGTTTAGTATCTCCTTTGCCCTAGGTAATATTTTAATGACTTTAGCATGTAACCTGAAGTCATAGACTACTGGTACTTTTATTCTTTGCATATTTACAGTGGACTGCATAACAAAACACTACGGTGCCAAGATGACACAGAACATTGCCAAGTTTACAACAGAAATGGTGAAGAACCATGATTCTTCCTCTTTCTGTTTTAATTCTTCAGCCTGGTTGTTTTATATGCATGATAATTTTATCTCTTGTTAGATATCTGATAAATATTAAAACAATAAGACTCCAATAATTCCACTAGTAGATACCTTCATGGTTTATTCAGGCCAATGTTTTGTGCATGTGTGAATGTATTTATCTCACATTTTCCATTATCTGAATTTAATCATGAATAAATTTTTATGTTTAGGTAATTCTAGGAGGACTTTTGTTTATACTCTTCTGTAATAATTTTGATTATATACAATAGACTATTACTACCTTTTTATTTGCATAAAATAAAACATATAAAGTCATTTTGTCTTTTTAATATAATGTGTAATAGTTAATAGAAGCATCAAATATTATTTGAGGATTAAAGTAATTAATTTTTGACATAATATTTGGTGTGAATATTTTCAGAATTTTTGTTTTCTTGGCTTGTGGTTTACAAGTCTTTACCAGCAAGTCAACAAAATTAAGAGAATTTGTGTTTTTCCCTAATATGGGAAAAAACCTCAGACGCTGTAGAATTATTAACTCCCATCAAAGTGGCAAAAAGTCAAACTCAAGGCACGCACAAGGGTGTGGCAGATTCCCCTTTGAACAGGGCTGACCTGGGGTGTCTGTTATTGGTCTCTATTTTGTATAGAACAAGGAGAATTCAGAGCCATGGAGATGTGGATGAACCCATGGTTAACAGGATCTTGATGGCCTTCTGGGCTAAAGCAGGACCAGAAGAGAGACTTGAAGAGGAGAGGGGTGGTAAGTAGATCTTAGGGAGAGAAAAGTGGAAGGATGTGTTTATAGAAGATGTAGGCTTGTTGACACCATGACACTGCTCTGCCAATACCCAGTTCTTCTAATCCTTCAAATCATAAATTAATTCCTAGTTCATTCCCCCCCCCCCAGAAGCAGAGAAATTCAATGAATAAGACACATTGTGAAATATGGGAGAAGCATGAGAGGAACATAGGGTTTCGAGAACTGTGAAAATCTGAAAAACAAAAACAACAACAACAACAAAAATCAAGTCAAGGAGCTACATACGCCACCGATGCCAGGTGGTTGAATGCAGTTCCAGACCGCACCCGCTCAAGAGCACCCAGTGTCTCTTGTAAGATGGGTTATTTTGGTTCATGTCCTGAGAAAAGCCTTGCTTGAACATGGAAAATTTTAGTTCTAGTAATCTGCCCAAAAACCAGGAGGTAGATTTATAGCTACGGTGGGTTTATTTCCTGAAATACAAACATAGATTAGCCAATCAATGAAGAGGTATCTTTCACTGTATATGGACACCAAGCTAGCAATGGTAACACATGCCTATAACCTCAGCATTTGAGAGCACAGGGCAGGAAAATCATGAGTTTGAGGCCAGTTTTGACATAGTGACTTCCAGACCGGCCAGGATTATACAGTGAGGCGCTCCCTCAAAAAAAAAAAAAAAAAAAAAAAAAAAAAAAAAAGGGAAATGGGTAGAATATCTAAGATGAGAGATTTCTTAAACTAGACTTTTATTCATGTCATGCTGTATAGAAGTATTTAAAATAGGATCTCCATATATTAGGCGAAGGGAACTTTATTCAAATGTTATCATGATGAAAACTTGCTTCTATTGCAACAAGTGAACAATTCCAGAACTGTTTTGAATCTGGGAGTGGTGCAGTAATTGGGAGCACATATGGCTCTAGAGGGCCTGGGTTTGGTAGCTCACAACTGCTTGCAACTCCAGTTCCAGTGTATCTGGGGCCACCTTCTGCTTTATGCACACAAATGAAAACAAAATAATTCTTTTTTAAAGCTGTATTTTAACCTAGAAAACAAATCCCTTGGAGGAGTTTTAGAAACAAAACCATAATGATTGTATAATGTTCTTGACTAAATAACATTTGTATGTCTTAATATTTATCATATATCTATTCATATTTACTTATTAATTATTAGGTATCCTGAGAGGAAATTCACATTATTATTGCCACACAAGCAAGGGAATTAGTTCATTGCTATCATAAAGCTATTTCACTTTGTTTTTGGAATTTCATCTAAGTTCTCTAGTAGAAAGACTCATCTCAAATATGTCTTCTTTAGCTAGAATATTTTCTATTCTAGATATATGTAGCCACTTTTTATAAAATCTGTAGGTGGAAGTATTTTGAAAAATTAGTATATTTGCATCTTTGCAGTTTCTAAAATGTGTCATTTGAGGATGGTGAATTAGACCTGTATGGGCTCAAATTTCACACAACTGTGTGTATCAAATAAGTATATACGCCAGACTATACATACAAACTTATTTTGTTCAATATCCCATCATTTCACCATGTCTAATAACGTATAAGAACCGTGTCCTAGGAGTCCCAGAAATGTGTTCATGAACAAAGTCCTATATAACTGACACTGTTCCTTAAGCACCAAAGCAATCCTGTGGTCTGCATGAAAGTAAAGACAGACAACATGTCAGGAGTCCTCATTATTTTCAGGTAGGCTCAGCCTGGATCACCCTGTTCAACTGTTTGTACTTTTATGCATCTGTGCTAGAGTGGGTTTTTTTTTGGGGGGGGAGGGGTGTTGGGTCAAGACATAGTGCAACAGCCTTGGCTGTCCTGGAACTCTCTGTGTAGACCAGGCTGGCCTGGAACCCACAGCCATTCACCTACTTCTGCCTCCCAAGTGCTGGAATTAAAGGCTTGCACCACTTGGCTGTGTTTACTCCACCTGATGACAGAAAAGTATCAGTTGCGAACATTAGGCAAGTTATGAGTTTTTGTCCCTTTTTTATTGAAACTAGAGTCTTTTCTCATATACTATATTTATAGTTTCCTCTTTTTGTACTGCCTCAGCTCCTGCCTTCCCTCCAATCCAGACGCATTCCCATTCTGTCTCTCATTAGAAAAAGAAAAAAAAAAAATAGGCTTCTAAGAGATAACAACAAGAGTCTGAAGAGAGTCGCAAGAATCAGAGACACATTGGTTCACACATTCAGGAGTCCTGCAAGAATATTAAATTTAAGGCTATGATGGATACGCAGAGAACCTGGTGCAGATCACCGTTGGCCTGCACTTGCTGCTTCCTTTCTCAATTCATATGGACTCCGCTCAGTTGACTTAGTGCTCTTCTGGTCTCCTCCATCTGGCTCTCACACCCTTGTTGGGGCATCTCCTCTTCTGTGGGATTTCCTGAGCTCTGAGGGGACGGATTTGTTGGAGGTGGGATTTGTTGGAGACATCCCGTTTAGAACTGTGTTTTCCAAGGTCTCACTCTGTTTAGTGTCTGGCTGTAGGTCCTTATATTCCTTCCCATTTGCTGCAGAAGGAAGTTTCTCTGACCAAGGTTGAGTAAGGTAGTAACCTATGAGTGTAGTAGAATGTTACTGGGAGTCATTTTAACATTACATTATTTTAGATCAGTAGTAATTATTTTTGTTTTTTTTTTAATGTTAAGGAATTTTATTAGGACCTTCAACAAGTTTCTTTAGTTAAGGCCCTTTGGGCTCTTCACTTAGGCATAATCTTGTACACCATCAGAGGTATGTGGATGTTTAACTTAAAGAGAGATAAAAATATAAATAAGGTAAAATAAAAATAAAAAAGCCAGGAGACAAGGAACCTCTAATGATGCTGTTGATTTTGTTTTCATTGGGCATCTATTGATGGGCATTCATGTTACCCTTAATAGTAGTTTGTTTCTCCATTGAGACTTCCTTGAAGAAACTAAATTTTCACTTGCAAGTGGTTATCCATCCACCCATGCATGGATTTTAGTGCTTCTCTAACAACAATGATGACATACAGCCATTCATGTACCATATCCCCAGAGCTATGCCTCTTTTAAGCCTTCTCGTCTAAAAAAGCAAATTTTAAAATTTACCAAGGGCTTTGGTTAAACTTTTGTGCATAAAGATATATTAATGTAGGAAAATAACATCATATAACTATGCTATGCCAGGAAAAATACCACTGTGTCCAACAAACACTCTCGTGGGTGGCTTGATTTGCCTACAACACCTAATTAAAATTTCTTCTCCCTTGCCCAATGGCATATTCATAACAACTGATTGGTTGCTCATTATTCATGCACCTAAAAGATGACTGATCTTCGGTTTAATTTATGTGCAATGCCTGATGCAAAAAACTCACGCTCTCTTTGATGGTACTAAGAGTCATTCTTTTGCTCTATGTTTGTTTATTAACCCCATATACTATTTATTTCTTGAGATACATACACATATAGACTGCAAAGAATATTTATTCTTAATATATTACATGCAAATACTAGTTTTGAATTTAAATATAGGTTGGTTGAACCTTGTAAGTGGTTGGAACACAGAGATTTTTTTTTCTGTGAGTCTGAGGTAATTCTCAGATTTCTGGCTTTTTTGACATGAGAAAGGAATGTGGCTCAGGGACGGACCCTCTGTGGAAATTATCTGGCAGTACCAGCATTGCCCAGGCCTGCTTTCCTATTCACTTCTAGTCCTGTGAAGTTTATTTTAGGTATTTACTTTTCATGCAATGAAATATGAACACCAGTATAGCCATCAAGTCCAACCAGGGTAGAATGCCTTTTAAAATCTTATTCAGTTCAATTTCTCTCAAGTAACTTAGGGAAATGTTAAGTGAGATTTTTCTGTTAAACTTCGGTGTTGCCCTTCTTTAGAACAACCTACCTAGAAGTTTGTGTTTGACTAGAGTGTGCCAATAGTGGTATTCTCCTGTTTGATACAAACAAACAGTGTTTTTTAACCTGACCTCAAGTCAAAGGACAATCAGAAGGTAAGCTCCAAGGCCACGGACAGCACAAGATCAGGGCAAAAATTCTGAAGTCCTAGGATTCTAATAAAGAGGCCCACGTCTTTATTGTAGGCCACTGGTTAGCACCTTTGAATTGGAAGCACATTACTAAAAACAATGTTACAGCGGAGAGATTATTGAATGAACTATGTGGATTTGGGTTTCCTTAGATTGAGGAGTGCTTTTAATTCACTTGACAAAAATTTCAAAGCAGGAGGCCAGTGGTGGCAGCTATTTTTCTAGATCAGGAAGTGCTCTAGGGATAGCCAGTATTACTACCACAGGTTTATTGTCAGAGTGCTTTCCTTCTCTAGGCAAGGCTACTGTCATTCAGAGGGGAGAATGGACTCACTGTAAACTACCAGCAAAAGAAAGAGTTGAAACACCCGACAGTCCCTAGAATGAGATGTCACCAATAAAAGGAACTGGGAGAATGGTTTCTATCACAGCAAAAAAGCTTGTGAGCCACCATTTACCTTAGCACTGTTCACGTGGTTCATATGGAAGTAAAAAGGGTCAGGGGGAACCTTCTACCTTGATGTCTTCCTATGGAACTTGTGACAGCAACACGCTTGTCATCTGGCATTTGCTACTGTCTCATGTTTTCAGGAAGTAATTCTGAGTGACCCCTACCTCCTTGAGTTGTTATTGGCTGCCGCTGTTCTAGGGCTCATGAGCGAGGACTAAGGGATGGAAACACTAGTATTATGCATGAGGACTGTTTTGATGGAGATGACAGATGTGGCCTGGATAGAAAGATGAGGGGTTTACTGTCATTTGTAACAAAAATGTGCTTTCAGCACAGTGGTAGAGTTCTATGTTTAGACCTACTTCTGCGGATTATGAGCAGTGGAAAGTGCACATGGATCGGGAACAAATGAGCTTCTTCCAAATCCAGGAGACTACTGAGTGGTTGGAGAAATTGACTATAGGACCAGTTAATGGTCCAGATAAAGACCATGCAAGCAGTCTTCTCAGAGGGGGCAGCTCCTGAGCCCCCACTTGCATCTGTGACTTGGCTTCCAGTTTGGAAAGGAAAAGTGCCTGTTTGGGGAGTATACAGGCACTAGGCTGTTCGGACCAATTTAATTGCAGTCTTCCTCACACAAACATACAACAGTTCCTGCCACACGGATATTTATTGGGTTCTATTAAAAATTAAATTGAAACCAAGACATTTTGCTGTAAACTCCATGCTTATTCCAGCACCGACTCTAGAGAACCAAGTGTTGCTTTAATATTTCTTTCCATCCATATCTCATATTTACTTGTCTATGAAAGCCTTTGTAAATTTCGGGTTTCTTCAAATTATCCTATAGCATTATGAAATGTTAATGAGGCTCATGCCTTGTGGCATATTTTCTTAAAGAGAAACAGACCATTTGTTGCTATATCTAACAGAAAAGTTCTCAGGGGATCACCATGTGTAAAAGCTCCGTTCCAAGGGTATTTCTGAGCTAGTAATAACTTGATTGGCTATTTCATTGCCAACATTATGCTCCCATGGTTTCTGGGAGGTGGAGGGCATGTTGTTGTGGCTGACAGCTCCATGTAAACCATATGAACTTTTTTTTTTTTAAATAAAAGAACCATTCACACTTCAGGTGGAACATTTCTTCTCTATTTATTTAATGATTCTGAAGTTCCTCTAATGAAAAGGGTTTTTATTCCCAGTGAAGCAGAATGACAGGATATCACACATAGATATGAAAATGCCATTATAATAATCTAATAGACATAGGTTATATTTTAAAATTGAAGCAGAATTATCTATATATGTGCACACACACACATAAAGTTACCAAAAATGTTATTTAAAATTCTATGCAAAGTAGATTTAGTTGTATATTTCAGCACAGTCATCATGGGCAATTAACAAAGTGTTTCTGGGACATTTGTAGTTGACTAGAAAGAAAGACAATAAAACACAGGATAAGGGAAAACGATGAGGTAGACAGAGCCGGAAATCAAACTCAAGTTTGATAGTCTGATCACATTAAAAAAAAGATCAGGAGGCAGGTACAAGGGGCGCAGTGTTGCTCTGAAATCAGGAGGAAACTCTCAACGACTCTGAGTTCAAAACTTCTCTAGGTTAAACTGTCATTGCCTTTCAACGTAATCATGAAATAGAGCCACAATTAGTCTCTTTCCTTCCAGTCCATTCCCTACCTTGTCTCCTCAAACACTATAATCTCTTGACGTGCTTAGAAGATGAAATGTTACCGACAGTTAGGAAATATCAAAGTGGCGTGAACTGGCTTGACTCTAATGGATGGAGGGATTATATAGAAACAGTAGAGTGTGGTGTTGAAAGCCTTCTTAGGGTAGGCAGGTGACATTACTCAGGGTCTCAAAGGTAGTAGGATGCTGAATAAAGATGCAATAGGACACCTACAGAAGATACAGGTTTCAGCACATGTCTGCGTTCATAGACACAGCAGGGGAGATGCTCCGATGCTTTTAACACAGCTTTACTTACGCGTGAAAAGAACGGTTTACCTATGGTGTTCTCATATGTGTATCTCTCTGTACTTTGATCATGTTTGCTTCCTACTTACATTCCCTATCACTCTCTCTGGTCCCTTTACTTCTATGTGTCCATGTGTCTGTGTGCTTAAATATATGTACATATGTATCTTGATTCCACAGGAAAGAAAGCATGTGATATTTGACTTGATCTTTTTGTTTATCCCATTACTCTCTCTTGTCCTAACATTTTCTTCCATTTAGGCTCCTACCTCCTCCCATTTATTCCGTCTTTGAGTTCATGTCACATATATACTTACATACATAATATATGTATATGGATCCTTTCATATAAGAGAAAATACGGTGGATTTCTGCATGTATTTTTATTTCATATAACACAGTGATCTACAATTTCATCTGCTTTCCTGCAAATGACATAATTTCTTTTCATATGAATAAAAGTATTAAATATTCCACACTTTTTATCCATTCACTTGTTGGTAGACATATAGGCTGGCTGTTTGTGATGAATAGTTCTGATAAAACATTTATTTGCAAGTATCCCTGTCATATGCTGATGAGGTACAGCTGGATCATATGATAGTACATTTTTTGGCTTTTAAGGATCTTCCAGTCATGTTTTGACTATGGAATGCCCCACTCAAGTTCATGTATCTGAACATTTGGTCTTGAATTGATGGTGCGATTTGGGAGGTTTTGACACCATTGAGGGATGGGCCCTGGCTGGAAAAAGTCGGTCACTGGGTCACTGGGGCATGTGTACTGAGCGTTTTAGCCTAGCTCTACTTCTCTCCAGAGTTCTCTGCTTCCTGGCTGTTCCTGTGATGTAACGGCTCTCCTGATACTCCTGGTGTCACAAATTCAAGCCCCGTTTGTTGACATGCCTTCCTCAGCATGATAGTCATAGCTCCCTGAACCATGAGTCAGCGTAATTCCATCCTTCCTTAGAGTGCTTCTGCTATGTACTTCATCAAAGTGATTAGTAAACTAACTAATCTAAAACCCTGGCAGAAAGAGATAAGAGTGTTGTGATGAGAAGCCTGACAATGTTTTGTGGGCCTTTGTGATTGGTTTGGGCAGCAGATATGAAAGGGCTTAGAGTTGTAAGCTAAAGAACCCTTACAATGCTATAAGTAGAGTTTAATGAACCATTCTGGAACACATACAGAGGACCCAATGCCTATAGAAATGTGTACAAGAAAGATCACTCACAAGAGATAATCAATAGTCTATTATGGCCCAAAATAAGAGATACTCACAACTATGTTTCAAAGAGGGTCAGGCTACATCTCCATCCAGCGGTAGAACCTATGATCATTTTTTGGAACTATAAAGGGCAAAATTTATTGGATCATGAGGGCTTTTTTCATGCTTCCAGAGGGCTGTTGGGATGGATTTGGTGGTTGGAGATTCTTAGTTGGCTATGTTTTAAGCTGTGAAGATAAAGCCTAAGTTGCATTGGAGATCCAGGAATGCTGTAGATGAAAACAGGTTGTTCATGATGTATGTTGGATTGGAATCGAGTAGAAGCAGCTCAAGCAGCAGACACAGAGGCATAGACTTACCCTCAGGAGCCCAGGTGATGCTATAGTTAGTCCCAGATGCTCACATGGTACAGAGTTTGTGTTTTCCTAGTTGTGTCCCACTTTAAAAAAAATTTTTTTAAATAGATTTTAGAAGATTTACTTCTTCCTTTTTCTCCCTTCAAACCCTGCTTAATGCCCCTCATTCTTTTTCAAAATTCATAGTCTTTAGAATGAGAATGTTTCATGTCTGCCACTGCATATTGGAAATATATAGCCTTTTCTTTTGTTTGTTTTAAAGATGCTCACAAGAGATGCCTTTGAGTTTCAGAAAATGTTTTAGAGTTTGGAAGACTGCATTAAAGACTTTTGAAGTTGGGTTGGAAACATTTTGGGTTACGAGATAGCGGTGAACCTATGTGGTCAAAGGTGAAAATATTGAGGTTTGTAGTGAAACACCCATGTGTTTGATCACTAACTGGTGGTACTGTTTGGAAAACTTTGGATTTTTTTTTTCTTTCCTGAAGTGAGGCATGCAGCTGAAGGAAATAGACTGCTGTGAGAGAAAAGACATACATTAAGGTTTATAGCTCAATTGAACCAAGCAAGCCTCCTGCTTCCTGACAATTGCCAAGACGTAACCAGCTGTCTCGTGCACCCAGCACCAAAGCTGCAAACTGCACTCACTGACATGGCAGGTTTATCCACTAGCCCGTGAGGCAGAATACGTTTTTCAGTCTTTAAAGTTGCTTCCATCAGGCTTTTTGTCGCGGTGATGAAAAAGTAATTAGTATGCTGGGGACTGATTTCCAGCCTGCTGAACTCACACTCTAAACAACAGAGTATGTGGATTTCTTTCCTACTGCATCCATATCAGTATTCTTCACAAATTCATTTTCTTTATGACTGCCATTCCAACTAGACTAGGAGACCTAATCTCAATATCGCTCAAATATTAACTTCTTAATGTCTGAAATGGGATACATAATCCACAGAGGTTGGTAGACATTAACTGTTGGAGACAATGAGCCAACATATTATGAAGAATTTGCTCCATACACAACCCATAGCTTTCACTACATTTTAAAACCAGAATTTAGTGTTTGATATAATCTTGTTGCCTTCAAATGCTCAGAGTGAAATTGTATTTCTTATACTACTTAGTTTTAATGCAAAGGATCTATCTGCTTTATTCATAGAATAGTCAGAAAAATTATAGATGTAACATTTATATTTTCTATCATTTTAAAAGAAGCATTTGAAGTTTTATATCCATGTGAGTGGCAATAATAGAACGATCTGTTTTTACTGTACATTTTAAGTTTATCCTCTACCTTTGGTTGTTCAGAAAAATAAATATTTTAATGAAAGCATAACTAGTAATTTCATTTGCAATATTTTGCTTTATTATTCTCTCTCTTCATACATCTTAAGCTGGAAATATTCTGAAATACATAGTTTTTCTTCACGCAGTCGGATAGTAAAAAGAAACTCGAGTTCTTACCCCTGGTCTTACTCAGAGACGCTGGATTCATCTTTGCCTTCTCACATGCCAGTGAGTAGCATCATGGTTGGCTTGTAGTGTGTCTGCTCAATAAATATTTGTTGAACGGAATTGAAATGAATCCCCTTGTAAATATTGTTCTAGTAACATGAGTGCAGTCAAGTAATATATAATTTAGGAGGCCCTGCTTTGGAGCTAAACTAACACTAATCATTAAATATTTGATTTGGAACCGGACTTTGAAGTTTGAACTTGGATCACTAACCACATAGAATTTTTCCACTCCAGAATGAAGATATACGAATTTCAACTCATCTCAACTCTTTTGTGGAAAGGAAGTGTACACATGAAGTAAGTATAAAGAAAACACTGAAATATTGGCAATTCTAAAATTTTCAGTATTTACTCACTGTATGTGGAAAACATTAAGTCTTGAATTTAAAATGACGTATACTACGGTGGATCAAAGTTTATTCTATAGATTTTACCTTAAAATGCGCCTCAGAAACACTCATGTCAAATTGTTTATTCCTTCATATTTTTAAAATTAGCTTTGAGTGTAACATCACCATTTGAATTTTTCATAAACATTTTCTTTTGGTTGGTTCTTCCCCATCTCACTACCTTGCCTCTGTTGTGCCCTTTGCCCCAGTATTCTGGCTTCTACTTCTTTTTTTTTTTAATATAATTTGTTTTTAATTTAAGTTTGAAGCAAACAAAGTTGTTAATCCCAGTTCCCTGTCCCTCCTCTCCTCCCCTGCTCCCCCCATCAGCCCCCATCCCATCCCCTTTCTGCTCCCCAGAGAGGGTGGGGCCTTCCATGGGGATCTTCAAAGTCTGTCATATCATTTGGAGCAGGGCCTAGGCCCTCCCCCATGTGTCTAGGCTGAGAGAGTATCCCTCTATGTGGAATGGGCTCCCGAAGTCCATTCATACACTAGGGATAAATACTGATCCACTACCAGAGACCCCATAGACTGCCCAGGCCTACTAACTAACACCCACATTCAGGGGGTCTGGATCAGTCCTATGCTGGTTTCCCAGCTATCAGTCTGGGGTCCATGAGCTCCCCCTTGTTCAGGTCAGCTGTCACTGTGGGTTTCTCCAGCCTGGTCTTGACCCCTGTGCTCATCACTCCTCCCTCTCTGCAACTGGATTCCAGGAGTTCAGCTCAGTGTTTAGCTCTGGGTGTCTGCTTCTGCTCCCATCAGCTATTAGTTGAAGGCTCTAGGATGGCATATAAAGTAGTCATCAATCTCATTATCAGGGAAGGGCATTTAAAGTAGCCTCTCCATTATTGCTTAGATTCCTAGTTGGGGTCATCCTTGTGGATCTCTGGACATTTCCCTAGGGCCAGATTTCTCTTTAAACATATAATGGCTCTATTTCTTTTAATTATCTTGCTCATTCCACTCCTTTAAAGGCTTTTTAGTTACTGGTTTCTTTTTTTTTTTTTTTTGCTCAGATTTACTCCTACCTGAATACTTTCATCTTTATCAGTTTGAGGGTAATAATACCTCATATGAGAAAAAAAAAACAGAGTATTTGTAACTCTGGGTTACCTTGTTTAATACAACAGTTTCAATTTCATGAATATTGCACAATTTCTTTTCCTTTATGGCCGAATAAAATTTTATTGTATACATACATCACAATCTCATTTTCCCCTCATCTGTTGATAGACATCTGGGATAATTCTATTCCTTTCTTATTGTGAAAAGCAGTAATAAATATGGATGTAGCTGTGTCTCTGGGTAGGGTGTAAAGTCCTTTGCGCACTTGTAGGAGGGATGTGCAGTCTTCTTTACTTGAATTTATATTCAATAAGAACCATCAAATTTATTTACTTGTTAATTTATTTTGAATGGTCTATTTTTCATTGTAGAAATAAATGTTCTGATCAATATCATCACACTGAAAGCGAGGAAATTAAAATTCTGTCACCTAATTAGCTCACTGCTATAATTGTGTGTGGGGTAGACAGGTAAGCAGATACACAGATAGATAGATACTAAAAATATGTGCGTGCGTGTGTGTGTGTGTGTGTGTGTGTGTGTGTGTGTGTGTGTGTGTAGCTAGTAAATGGAAACAGTATGAAATCCTTGAAGCTGAAGGCCAGCTCTTATCCTAATCTAATCATAATCCTGATAAGGTAAATTTACTAGCAGAATAGCAGAAACAAGATTTAAAGAAACTAATGTTTCTTTCTGTATTTCCTAGTTATAAAGTCTTTCTTACAGATGGTTTTCAAGAAAATCTGAAATTTCATAAGATCATTGGAATGAGGTATTACTTTGTGAGGCACGGAAAAGGTCAAATCTTAGCCTATATTCTTGCCAGTGAAATATGTTTTTAGGTCAGAAACTGAACCAGAATAATTTCAAAACAACACACAGGTCTTTAACTTGCCTATGTTCAAAACATAAACGTCATACAGCCCAAGCCAAGTGCTTATCCAGTCCAACCACTAAATGTAATATACCTCATGTGAAAATAAATCATTTGTTCACAAGGAGCAAACAAGCAAATCAGCCTAATGTGACGTTATAAAATGGAAACCTTGTAAGAGCCTCAGCTTCATACTCCTGCATCTTGGCATGAGGTCACTCCTGCTTATTATGATTGGCTCAGACCTTCGACTGGCAGGGCAGGCTGCTGAGACTGGAGTTAGTCTTGCTGTTTGCATCACTAACATTGAATGATGGCTTTTATTCTGTTTACTGTACTTTTGACAAATATCAGGATGGATAATTTGTTACCTGTGACAATCAGGAATTAATCCAGTGAAATTAACTCCATGTTATTTATTTTGCACCACAGGTTCAGGGTCCCCAAGTGGGACAGAGTTATGAGTGTGTCTTTAAAGCAGAAACCAAGTACAGTAGCTTTACGGTGAGCTCTGAAAGCAGGCCAAAGGCTGCCCATAGAAGTGCTCCCAATGGCTGCAACTCTGTTTCTTCAAAAGACTATTTAAATTGCCTTTTTTTTCCTTCCTAAATCATCCTAGGCTGAGGGAGGGTCAATTTCACACTTTAAAAAACATAATTAAAATATAAATGGCCCCTAGTGCTTCAGAGGTCCCTAGTTAAAGCACACAGTTCTTTAGCAAATGTGATAATTGTATGCAACTTAAATAGGCAAATAGATGCTTGAATCCGTAGCCCTGATACATCTTGCATTTGTTATTTTAGGCTAATTGCTTTTCAAACTACAAGCCATCATTTCCACTCCTCATTGTTGCTGTGAATATAAACAAAACAAATCTTGAAATTCTTTAATAAAGAAAGCAGCACGATGCAGTATTTTATTGTATTTTCTGTGCTCATCCGAAGAGTTAAAGACAGTGAGTGAATTTTGTATTTTGTGTATGCTATGAATAATTTGTCATATAGAAATTCTTAGTAAATATTGGATATGTCAAATCTTCAATATAAACATATATATATGCATTTGTATATATGTATATATATATTATTTTAAAACTATATAATTATTAGATGTCTCTGTCATTTTCTAATTTTCTCTGACATTTTAAGGATGTGTATGTGTATGTATGTACTTATCTCCAGATACAATCTTTCAGGTACCATCTTGGTTGCTTACCTATATATACAGAATAAAGTAGATGATTACATCAAAACCAGTTCCATAGTCAAAGGTTTGTAAAACATGCCTACAAAATGTATTTCCAAAACATATTTTAACAGCCTATGAACTCAAAAGTGTTTAGCCACACACTGCAATGAAAAATTAATGTTGTCTTTTTTTTTTTTTTTTTTTTTTTTTTGTAATTTTAAAGATAATCAATGTCTTAGAAGTTTCCTAGGCTAACATCAGTTTTCAGCACTTGTGACTTGACGCATCTATCACCTGCCCAGTAAGTGCTAGTGACAAGTGACTGCTTGGTGTGGATAGATAACATACTCAACTTCAAGTCTCATGTAAGCAGCTTTAACACGCTAGATATTTAGACATGATTGCTTTCCATGAAGTCTCATCAGCATACACACACAGCTGGGGGTGTTCATAAAGTTAAGTTATGGTAAGTATTATCGCAAGAAGATCAATAGTATACTAAAAGGGCAAGAAAATAATTGAGTATGGGGAAATGGGATTTTAATTGAACCTTGAAGTAAGATTGGGCTGGAAAAAGTATTCACCAGAAAGAGAAGGGCGTCTTTAAAAATACAAAGGATGTCAATTTATGAAAGAGTTGACTGAGAGATTACGTGTGCTTTCCTTACTTCTTAAACAGTGATGCACCATCACCAATTAGGGTTTCTAAAGCCAACCCACACCTCTTCATTTTTACCTTCTCACCCCATATTCTTTCCCCCAACTCCCTCTCCCCTCCCCCTCGCCATTGATCCTTCCATCCAGCTCCTATCTATTCATGATTATTTATTTTCCTTCAAATTTAGATAAAATAAGTTCTTCAAATTCCTGTAGGCATGTAGTATACAGCACTAACATCAGGAATTCCTGTCTTCCTATAAAACCATGATTTTGCCCTGTCATTTCCCTGTATTTTGTCAATGGAGATTTTGTATATTCACTTGTCTTTGTGACTAAAAGTTCACAGTTATAGTAAATTTCAACAGCTTGTCATTTTTAAGGGGAATCATTTTGAGCAAGTTTAGCATGTATGGCTGTATGAACTTAACAGTAGGGTATGGGCTGCCGTACAAAACATATTTTGCTAGATTGTTGAGTGGCCACACAAGTTGACCTTACATGACTGAACAAGAAAGCTGTCTTGTTTTGAAATGATCTACCGTGGTTTAGACCAAAAAAACTAGCAAGTAATTCTGAAAAACTGAATAAATGTTATGATTTATCACTCAGGCTGATTTAGTTTTAATTGCTCTACTCCTGATAGAGTATCTCCCCCCCAACCCCCCACCCCCGATAGCCAAGACCCTTATTTTCAAGAGAATGTGGGTAGGAGCCTTCTGATGGACTTTTAGGTAAGAACTCCCAGGAGACTCTACTGAGAGCTCTCAAGTTCTTTTTTTTATAGCGCAGGAGGGGCAAGCCAGTAGGAGGTTAAGGGAATTATTCAAGGACAATCTGTATGTTGGAATCAGAGCCAGGGACCACAGAGGTTCTTTCTCAAATCCTTGCTATAAAATGCAGTATTTAATTTAATTACTGTGATGTGAAAGAGTGTCACCATTCGGTTATTCTCCTTGCTTAGAATGGAAAGTGCTTGCTTGGATGGAAGAGTAAAATCTAGAGGATGTGCATGAGACTTGTTCTTTAGCTCAATTTCTTCATATTTGTCCAATATTGCTGACTATATTCAACAATGCCTCACGAAGTATATTTATTGGCATTCTGTATGAAACAGTCCGTTGTTAGAGACCAGCATTTTCCTTTTGTACTTCCTATTCAATTTTTTTTTTAAATGTGAGATAAAAACACTCTTTCATCTGGTGATGAATAAATTTAAAATGAAAGCTTCTAGCCACTGATGACTTGAGGTTTCCCCTCAGAAAGTTATTGGAGATAGTAATTTTCATGATCCATTCAGATTTATGGTGGGGCTTAGTCGTCATTGTCAAAATGAATGAGTTTAGCCCTTAGAGGTTACATCGTGGAGGGATTCCCAGAAAACATTAACTGCGAAGGGGAAAGAAATCCTACCCTCAAAGGGGATGAAGCTTCCCGTATGCAGCCCATCTACAAGGAAATACGAGGGAGACTCAGTGTTGCCTGCTTGGCTCCGCCCCTTCCTGTGTGAGGGCATCTACTGCCTCTCATGGTTCTGTCGCCATCCTCTGATAATGTGGCAATACAACCTCTCTTACTTTCCACCATTGAATCGGTATCAGGGAAGCTTCAGGGCTCTTCAAGGCTTCAGTGCTTGAATTGCCTGCTGAGGTTTATAGCATAGGGACTAAGCAGCTACAAGATTCTTTTTTTTCCCATAATACCCTGGTCATTGCTGAACTACCCAGCGCTCTCCACTACGCCAATCTAGTAAATCTCCATTTTAAATATTTTAAGTTTATTTTTTAAAAATTCTTTTTCCAGCCTAGCCACATTTCTTCCTCCCACCCCTTCTCTTCCTCCCCCCCTTCCTAAGGATTCCCCCCACCACCCAATCCACTCTTCCCACGGGTGAGGGCTCTCATGGAAGTTCACAAAGCCTAAAGTGTAGGGGAGGGAGATGAGAACATTTTACACATTAATACCAGTGGTTCTCAGCCTGTGGGTTGTAACCCCAAGTCATACATGATTTATAACAATTAGTGAACTTACAGTAAAGAAGTAGCAATGAAAATAATCTTATAGTTGGAGAAGTGTGCTAAAGGGTTCCAGCATGAGGAAGGCTATAGAGCCCTGATTTGTACATACTTTTGGTTCTGTTCCTCTAAGCCTGCCTAATGTACCTACTGACTCGTAGCCTGTAGCATCGGAGTGTAGCCATCTGAATTTTACTAAGCCTTCCAGGCTGCAGCTATGCATTGAAGTTTGAGAACTACTGTTTGCAATTATTTGCTATTATACAACTGTGGAGACGTTAATGGTTTCCGCAGCATAAGACAGGGCATATACTTTAATATCCAGGCAGGGCTGTGGACTTTCTGAATAGGAATACCTTAGTACAGGAAGTAAGATTGATAATGACAAATAGAATTGCCACAAAAAGAGGAGCTCTTACATACTATTTATAGGAGCACAACCCACAGTGGTTACAGGAAATCAGTCTGGAAGTTTCTTTAAAAAAAAATGGTAATATAACTACTATATAATCCAACTACATCATTCCTGGGCAAACACCCAAAAGGCATTACCTTCTGCTACAGAAACATGTGACCAACCACTTTGATTGCAACTTACTCCGCAATATCTAGGGAATGGAATCCACCACTATACCCTCCAACTGACGACAAGATAAGGTAAGTGTAGTAGGGAAGGAGGTCATAAAATAGAGGTAAAATGGCAGCATGGATCGGTGTGTGTAGGTTTACTGAAAGCAGAAAGGTTCAAGCGCAGAGGAGGATGAGGAAATGTGGCAGGAAACTTCACCGAAATGAAGGCTGCAAGAAAAAGCTACATGGAAACCTATAATCTTACAACCCAAGAAAAATTCAATTGCAGGGAATAGTAGAACATATATAACATGAAAGGAGATGAAAGTATAAATGGTTGTGTTAAAATTAAGTAAGTATAAGGGAATGAGTGGAGGAGAGCCTAGAGTACTCAGCCACAACTAAGAGTATATGAAGAAGTTTTGTGGAAGTCCACTGGTCATATACATATACATGTATATGAATATGTGTATATCCACTTGTATGTACACATACATATGTATGAATACATGTTTATATGTTACAAGGAAGTTTAAACACATATCCTACATGGGTGGACAATCCTGCCTGGAAAATAAATAAGAAATAAGAAATCTCAGTGACAGGTATTTGATATTGCCTGTCCTAGTTATTTTTCTATTGCGGTGACAAAACACCTTGGCCAAGGAAAGTACTTACAGAAGAAAGATTATTAGGGGCCTGCAGTTTCAGACGGTGTGTCCATGACCCTCATGACAAGAAGCATGGCAGCAGATAGGCAGGCATGGTGCTTTAGCAACAGCTAAGATCTTACACCGCAATCCATAATCATGAGACAAAAAGAGATACCTGGAAATGACACAGGTTTTTGAAATCTCAAAACCTGACCCCAGTGACACATCTGTTATTAACAAGGTCACACCTTCTAATTCTTTCCAAACAGCTCCATTGATTGGGAACCAAACATTCAAATATATGTTCTTATGTGCAAGGGGCATAGTCTCATTCAAGCCGTTATAGTACCCTACCAAGTTATTGATTGGGCAGGTCTCAGAAGCAGCTGTAAGAACAAATGCTACTGCCATTGCTCATGGTTGACCATCATAACTAGATGGTAAGGCTGCATTGCTGAAGATACCACCCACTAAAGTGCAGAGAAGATTGACTGGCATGTCCTAGCGGTGCATGCGATCCTTTGTTATTAGCTGGTAAGGAGCCAGAAACATGCCACCGTATCAGAACTATTCAGCTCTCCCTGCTCTGATTCAGACTAACCAAGTATGGATGCTGGACCATTGTGTGGGAAAGAACTTTAAGATGATAATATCCTTATCCATTACTGACAGTTTGATTCACTTCCCAGTTAACACCTTAGGAGAATTTTGTCGAAACTTGTATCTAGCCATCTCCATTGGTGAATGGAGAATATGAGACCTGAATCCTTCTGTATAAACAAAATGAGTTGGTACATGCAACTTGTTTAGCCCAGATCCTGGCCCAGATTGGAAGTCATATTTCTATTACTATGCTCAGACAAACTTATGTTTGATATCCTAATCAAATGGTATTAAAATTCCAGATATTTTGACCTAAACTTCCAGATCTGATCAACTGTGGGGAAACAGGAAGACCAAATATTTTCCTTTTGAAGTGAAGATCTACATCACAGACTACACAGAAATACCACTAGGCAAAATGTCAGTGGTCCAGTACTGTTGACATTTTCAAGCCATGTCACTAGACACATCTGTGTGTAGCTCAAGTTGAAAAATGGGAATTCAGCCTGCCAGTAGGATTTCAGTTAGATTCCACAAACCACAAGTGTGCATGAGAGCAGAGGGGAAAGCCACATTCTCTGTCTGGAGCTGTGGACAGTAGTGTTGACCCTGGAGACAGTAGTGAACACTGCCAACAATCTCAAGCGTTAAACCATCACTCTTGGTATTTCGGTCAGCTATGATGACTGTGGCAGCTTCTGTGTGGATCCTTCACCTCTGGATTTTTCTGAAAGCTCCTTTCCTTATCGTATTTCCCTCATCCTCACTGTGGTCTTGGAAAACACAGACCTCCAGTTTTTACTCTACCGCTAAAACAAAGTTTTTACTCTACCGCTAAAACAACCAGTGGCATCTGCTATCCTGACCTATCCTATCTGGTGCCAACGTGCTTCAGCCATCTTGGTGATCAGTCTCAGGATGTTATTATTTATATGACACACATACTGATCTTCAACACTGCAGTGATAATGATTCACAAGTTCAAGCCACAGACACAAGTTAGGGTTCCCAAAGACCCCCTCCTTAAGTTCTGTTATTTTGCTACCAACACATATTTATATTCATATTTATTACATAGATGCACATGAATATCTAGATGAAGAGAAGCATAGGGCAGGACTATGGGAAAGAGGTTAAGGCTTCTATCGGTGACCCTGCTACTGTCCAAGGATTGTCATTTGCCTAGCACCATGAGAATTCTACAACTCCCTGTTGAAGGGTTTTCGTGGCAGTATTATCATGTGAGCACTACGGAGTACAATTCCATCACCATCATACTGACTGGAGGATGATAGAGTAACTCTGGGCTTTTCACCGGTCAATAGTCTTGCAGGTAACTGGTTCTGACTTCTGACCATTGGAGAGTGACAGATAAAAATTTCCCTATCACTAAGAAAAGTACAAGGAATAAGGAGCTGTGAATTGGGTACCAAAGATAGAAAGCATTGATACCCTTATTACTTCACAGCATCGCAGCTCCCCAAACCTGGAACTTCTACTCTGGGGCTGAATGCTTGAAGTACTTGCTCTACCTTTGCCAAAGTGGCAAAGCACTCCCTTCGAATTCTAGCAGAAGGTGGATCATAATACTCACAATGCATACAGGACCATAATCTCCCCTTTAAAAAAAAGTGTTATTCAAATACTTCAAGAACTAAGGACATCACAGAAGCTGGGAATTTTCACGCAACTCAAGAATGGTCAAGATAGATTTTTCTGGTAAAAAGATTGCTGAACTGTCTATCTCTAACAATAATGCCTATTCTGCATTAATGAACAGAAACTTCATTGCACAATCCATTCAGAATTTGGAGGTTAAGTCGTACAATTCAGAAAGTGCATTTGCAAGTATCTGATTTTTGTGTTTAAAAAAAGAAAAAACAAAACACATTTTTGTTTCAGTTGGCAGTGTGTAACATTTTTTCCTAGCAGCTAAATCTGCTTTCCAAACTCTATTCCAGGGAATTATTTTAGGCAAAAATTCTTGCAACTTTAAATTTTTGATGAAAAAGTATCAAACCAAATTTTGGAATGCTAGCACAATGTATTTCGATTAAGGTGTATACACAAAGCCTAACAGTAAGTTATTACCCACCCAAATCCCATAGTTTACAAGTTAGGAGTACATTTCATTGAAAATGCTTCTTTGTCTCAAAGTTGAATGGTAGTCATAGTTTTCTATAGTTTATTGAAGGACAGAAATAACTGAACAAGATTCCTACAGGTTGGATTATTCCTACTTGTAGGATTATTCCTACCTGTAGGATTATTCCTACCTGTAGGATTCTAGAAGCATTTGAGTCCATAGGATCAGTATTTCCATAATGCCAAATTTGAGACTAATTTAAACTGAATAAATCCCTTAAAAGAATAATTTTAAAAGCCCTGCAACTATGAATTATCTTATTCACAAACTAGAGATTAGATGTCATCCCCTAAAGTAGACTTATATCTTAAAATTTTCCTTAACTTAGGCCCTGTACATTGAATTTACATGTGGGGCAGTGACTGACCAGGAAAAGAGTCCTCTGAATGTGGGTAACATCACTCAAAAAGCTATGGACCTGGATAGAATATGAGAGGGAAAAAAAATCAGTCATCATGTGTAAGCTTGTTGCTTTTTAATTAAAATATTCCGGTACAATATATTTTGATCATTTTTCTTCTCCCCAACGCCTCAAAAATTCTATCCACTTCCATCCCTACCCAACTTTATGTTTATCCTCTCTCTCTCTCTCTCTCTCTCTCTCTCTCTCTCTCATTTGTCTATCTTCTGTCTTAATCTATCATCTGTCTAAAAAAGGAAGAAATATAAACAAATAAAAAACTAAACAAACAATAAACCACTAATAGGAAAAAAATTCTAAAATAATGCAAAATGAAGCAAAAAGTCAAACAAAAAACTATTGAATCGATTTTGTTTTGGTCAGTTACTCCTGGCCTACCCTGAAATGTAGTTAATATAGCAGTAAGATTCCAATGGTGCTGGGAGGGGGGAGACACCTGATTTTCCTTTTACCATAGGCATGCACTGTAGATAGCTTCTTGGTTAGTTATGTGCACTTCCCCCTCTTAGTGCTGGGACCCCAACTGGTTTGAGCTTGTGCATGACTTGGGTGTATTACCATAGTCTGTGAGTTCATGTGTGCAGTGTCTGGAAGTCATCTCTCACTTCTGGCTCTAAGAATGTTTCCACCTCCTCCTCCTTTCACACAGAACCATCAACCTTGAGGGGAAGAGTTCATCTTCTTTTGAGTAGATATATAGGTATAAAGTACTATGGAACAATATTAGCTACTTTCCTATTGATGTGATAAAACTCATGACCAAGGAACACACACACACACACACACACACACACACATACACACACACACACAGCATCTAGCATGCTTATGGCAACAGCCAACAGAACCAACAGCACACCATCTCTAACCCAAACAGGAGGCAGAAAGAGCATGCCGGGAATTACAAGAGTCTATTGAAACCTTCAAGTGACACACCTGTGCTAACAAGGGCACCCTCACACCAGAGACTGTTAAAACATGAGCCTTTGGGGGCCATTCTTATTCAAGCCACCACAGTGCCTTATCATGTTAAATGAGTGAACAAGTTTCCATTCCTTTCATCCACGGAGAAGAATAAGAATGTTTCACAGCTCTTCAGATGTTGAGTGTATTAGCTGCATCCAAGGCTGTGGTAGAGGAAGGTTTGTCAGCAGTGAAGATCTTTATGAATTGCAGAAACTATTACTACACTGGATTATCTCTCTTGCTGGCAAGGGAAATTTTATAGGTGTAATTTTGATCTCACTTGGGTAGGGTTTTAAATTACAAGGGATTTTGTTGGCTCTCTACAGATTGTTTTCCTCCTATGCTTCGAAGAGCTTTGGACTTAATGTTAATAACAAGAGGTTACAGTTTCCTGGTGCCATACTGGTAGGGAAAGTTAGACATACCAAACTGTCTGTTTTAGAACAAAAGTGGTTGCTGAAGTTAAGTGGAATTGAGGATTGGTGAGGCAGTAGCGTTCAAAATCAACATGTAGGCATGATTTATTAAGCAAAGACCTCGAGTATGAGATTTCTCCTCCCACGGTTTGAAAAATCACTTGACCTAGATACATGCCCAGCGCCTACTTATTGGCTGATGTAGCACTGAGGAATCTTGGAACTCTAAAGCTATAGTGGACTGTTCATTTCACAGTATTTTTTTTTTGGGAGAGGATTTTCTAGCTCAAGTAATAACTTACTCAGAGAAGCTCTAAATTGGATAAATTGGATGAATCTCATTAAGGCACATATGATACAGAATACATCATACCTGCATAAAATTCAGGGTTCATTGAGGTTGACAAATGAATGCATCTTTCCAAACCTTTGAGTCACTAGCTGCCCCTCCCCCCAGGAGCATTCCACTGGAATAAAAATCTTGTTTGCTTTGTCCATCAACCTATTGACAGACATTTGGGTCATTTATAGTTTGGCACTGCAGGAAGAAGCCTCTTAACATTTGTTTTCAAGACACTGTGATCTATCTACTTGCCTCTCTTTAGGAGATGCCTAGGAATGTAATGCTTCAGTTTGATGGTAAATTTCAGAAATGTTTCAATTCAGGTCATACAATTTAGTATTTCTGTCAATCATGAACAAAGGTTTCAGTGACAAAAAATTTCTCTCTAACAATAAGTATTTCCTCTGTTGGTTAAGTGTTAGCTTCCCTAGTAATTATGAACTAACATTGCACTGTGGCATGTGTTTGCATTTCTAGTTGCTTTTAGCAATAGTTTTTTTAGCATCTTTTCATGGGCGAATCAGCTGTTCACATTATTTTTGTATCATGCCTCTTCAAATGTTTTGATGATTTTCTTGTATTCTTTCCTGTTTTTAAAATGTGTATTGGAAGAATTTTTTATATATTCTGAATACAACACATGTATCAATATAAGTTTCACAAAAAATTCTTCTGTGTTTTCTTTTTATTTATGTATTTCAAAAATAAAAAGGTTCTACGTTTCAATAAGTCAACACATATTTATAATGTTTTTTTCTGTGTAAATACATAAATAATAAAGTTACATCACATAGGGTAAAAATACTCTTTTTCAAGAAACAGTATTAGACTATATAACAAATAGTCAGATAACCAGTAAGTGATATATTAACAGACTAGTAGTGTAGGTTGATAGTGGCACATGACTTTAATCCCAGTATTTAGGAGGAACATGCAGGTAGATCTCTGTGAGTTCAAGGCCAGCCTGATCTACAGAGTGAGTTCCAGGATAGCCAGGGTTGTTACACACAAAGAAATCCTGCCTCTACACAAAAAACAAAACAAACAAACAGCTGTTTAAAAAGAACTAGGCAGGGTGAGTAGGGAATTCATAAAACAGTATCTTTAATGGGAAGATAAATATAGGAGCTAATATTATTGACTGTAGAGAATTTTGATACTTCTTTCAGTTTGTTTTACTTACTATGAGAATGTGGTTTTAAGTAAGGGCTGGCAGAATGCTGACTGGAAAATCGGTGTGAGGGGATTGGACCCTCACCCAGCCCTCTGCTTTAGCCCCCATGACAGGCTGCAGAAAAGACCCAGCAAGACAAAGGCCCTGACTCAGCCACTTGTGCTTGCCTGACCTTGCCCAGCCCTCTAGTCACTAGGAAGCCAGAAGTTAGCTAGAGGGCTCTGGATGAGCTTTAAGGTAACAGTGACATACAGAGCATAGCAACCGCCCTAGGAAGGCCTAAAGGCCATAACAACCAGTTGACCACTCAACCCAGGACAGGTCAGCCAAACCCAGAAGTACACCAATCCTGAGACTGTTGTGGACCCCTGATACTCTCCTTGCTCCACCCCAATAAATTCCTTGTCCAGCAGTCCCCCTGAGTCCTTCTCACTCCATCTACTGTGTCAGATGGATGGAGGAACGAGGTTAATACAGTTAACTCATTAAATTACTAAAGACTTTTGCATTGGATTTTGTCTCTCGGTGGTTTTGGAGTTCAGAATTTGTGTATGACATTAAGCAACAAGAACTAAAATGCACAGGAAATAAGTTGCGATTAGCTCCTAGAAAGAGAAGATAGGGTGTGACTCAATGCTCAAGGACAGCAACAGCTCTGACACCCAGAATTCACAGGATGAAGACTAGGGCTCACCTGGGCCTTCCTTAGAAAAGGGACAAATCACTTTCAGTGCAAGAACATCAAATTCATACCTGCCCATCTTTTCCTGTAAATAAAGGCAGAAACATTTCTCCAAGGTGGTTTATATGCTATTTCCCAAGAGACTCTTTAAATGGAGTAAAATGTGAAGTATGGATAAATACAGGGAAATTCATGTTTTTGGTAAACTAATGCTTCTGCTTAAACAGAGACTAGCTATAGAAGGAGGGAACTCAAGGAGCTGTGAGAAACAGCTCCAAGTGAGTTATGGAAGGGCTTTTTAAAAATAAAAAATGATGAGTAGCAGTAATAAGAAAGTAGGTCAAAAGGTCATGGCAAGGTTGCTCCCCAAATGTGGGTCATTTGAACAGCCGGGACCATCACTGATTTTCTCTCTGCAAATGTTATATGAATGGTGTTATGAAATCCCACTAGACAATAAAGTCTAATTTCAAACAGTCCTTCACATAGCTGTCTGTTCCCGAGCACACAGAGAATAGAAGATTCTAGACTAGCACTTCATACTGATAGAACATTGACATTACATTAAGTGCAATAAGACTGTCATTTGTAATACTTGTGATACATACATAAAATGTGTGATGTCATGAAGCATGTAATTGGTTCTTCTCCATACACACACAGTGTGTGTGTGTGTGTGTTCTTATTATCTAAGTAAGTGTGTTATTGATGAGGGTGTAGGTGTAAAGATTCTGAGGTTAGCTATAACAACTCTAGAAGACAGAGGACCCCCCCCCCAGCCTTTATACATTTGTTCAGGGTACAGAGATAAGGAAAAGACAATATTCCAAAAACAGAAAAGTGAACAAACGTTCAGAATAGAATCCCAGCCTGATGTAGAAAGCCAAAGTCTGAAGACTGTACCCAAGTCTTGGGTAGAGGAAGCAAATATAATGTGGACAATATTAGACCAAATCTGTGCCTTAACCCTAAAGGAACATCAGCACGCTGCTTGCAGAGGGAGAAATGGTTCAACAACCACAGTGCACCCCACGATGGTGGGTGTCAGTGTCTGTCCTTCCCTTCTTTATTTAGGGTGCTCAAGCATGTCTCAGTCAGCCCCAAGAAACAGACTCAGAGCCCTCCTTCCTCCAACTGTGCCCTGACTGTGCCTTTAGTATCCAGGAGCAAGTATGCCTACAGAGTGGTACTAAGTATATAGAGACAGAAAACTCTTGTGATCCAATGCTGCACCCAGCATTTGGGGCATTTACTGACCGGTGCACCAAACTTTGCCTCCATAATGTTGGCCCTTGATCAGTGAAGCTTTCTAGGTGAACTCTATTCTATACTATAGAGTTGGAGTCAGCTCCCTTGAGCTTTCTTGCGTCATTCATCTTGAAGTTCTTGTACCAAGGACTTTAGATAAATCCTGCACATGTCTGAAATTCAGTTTTTATCAATTTATCCTTCATTTTCCATAGCATGCTCTCCAGATGTCTTTCATGTTCAGAGAAACTTTGAATTGTAGGCTTTCCACTCCCCCAGAAAGTAAGTGAAACAAAACAAAACAAATACCTGATTTTGAAATCCTTTCTGGCCGGTGCTTGTGGATCTTGCTCATGGAGATGATGTGTCCTTATTCTTTCCAAGTAGAAGGATCCAAAAGCAGCATACATTTAATCTCAAGTAACCACGCTGGGACATACACTCCAGACAAATGGTTTCTTTGGACAATATTCAACCTTTCTGTGGAATGTCAGAGAATAACCCTGGGTGAATAAGACAATTCCTTAGATGTTAGACCCTAGTGGGTGAGGGTGGTACCTTGTAGTGATGTTTTGTTTACTAAATATAGTATTTAACCAGGTGAAAAGTTTACAGGACACTGCTCCTGTTTAGGGAAGATAATAAGCTATTGACTAAGATTATGCATGCTGGCGCAGCAATGGTTCTAAAATAGACTTATGTTCCTTGGCTGAGACATACAAGCCTATTAAAATAAAGCCACTGAGGAACTAGGAGTGGTGTCATGAACAAACAGATTTTACAGCTTTACTGTAAGTGTCCCTAGCCATGTTTAGAAGTATGTTTGGGCTGGAATCCTCTTTGTATTAACTTTAAGTAGCTGATCCCATGGTTTCAATTTATAATAAATCACAGATGTTTCAAGGCAAGAGAGGAGAGGCATCAGAGTAGCCTGTACTGAGGATACCCTGATGCTGTCCAACCTCCATCTCTTTTAGTCCACTTTACTCTTTATTGGCACACCTTTGTCCTGACTCAAGGCACACACTCACCAAATCTCTTCAAGCTAACAGGTAAGAATGTCTGGGTATGTCTGAATTAAGATAGTAAAACCGTGTGTAGTTTTTAGTAATAAGAATGTAAAATGGCTTTGGTCCTAGTCTGAACTTCCTTGAGGTTTCCTCTGTTGGATTAGGTAGTCTGTCACCTTCAATCCAAGCATCCTACAAAATATTATGCCATGCAAGGAATACTGGAAATAATCTCTTGGTCACAATGCACCACAACCACTCTCGAGTCCGATTCCCAATACGGACCCAGTTTCCCTTTGAAATTCGAAGAGCACAGGCTATTCTGTTGGTATTTCTCATGGGAATTCTGAATTCTTACATTTCCATCGCCTGTTAAGCTCTGCTTGCTTACATCACTCCAGTCTCTCTCTGGTCCATTTCTCCAAAAGTTTCTTAGTTCGTCTTCAAAGGAGGTGAGTGAATCACATGGTCAGATGGTCATGACCCGGACCCATTTCTTCACTACAGTGTTCTTTCTTGGTCCATTGGACATTGCTGTGACAAACATCTACAGGAAGGAAGGATCTACTTGGTTCTGTGGTCCCAGAGGTTTGCATCCATATAGGACAGTGTGACAAAGCAAGACAACTCTTTTCAGGGTGGCCAGGATGCTGAGAGAAGGTAATGCTGGCACCAGGAGAATTACTTCCTCCTCCTCATTTCATTCCTTCTAGCCCACCACCCCCACCTACCTTCTGGCTAGCACCACACACATTTAGTATATGTGCCTTTCTACTCCCAGTTAACCAAATGGAAAACACTTTCACAAGCACAACCAGAAATAAGCTTTCCCAATCTCCCAGGTACCACTCAATCACGTCAAGGCATCAAAACAGCCTAGATTACCCGTCACAAAACAGTAACCTGCCATTTTCTTTCTGTGTGCAGCTGTTGCCCTTGGATGGAATCATTTCCACCTGCAGGAAGGCTACTTAAGACTCAGAAAGTAAATGAAACTCAGAAGGTTCTAGGAGCAAATAACAGTTGCAGGTGGGAAGCTTCTGAATCTCACAGGGTTCACAAACCTCCCCCTAAAGTTTTACAAGCCATAGCAAGTCCTGGGCAAGAGGGGGCTCTCAGCTGCCTTTGAGTCCTGCTGTGCTTTGGCAAATAACCTTCATCCATCCTCCATTAAATGACTCATATAGACTCACTAGCTCTCAAAGCTGAATGCCAATGATTCCTTCAGTCTGTCACCAAAGTCCTGTTTGACTGACTAGGTTTATGTTCACACCTCCTCAGTAAAAAAAGTCAGCCAGTACTTTCTCATCTAGAAGTTCTAGAATCTTTCTTATGTCAATCTTCAGGAGAAAAGGTCCTGTACTAAACTCATGGAGAGGAGAAAATATCAGAAGGGGCAGCTAAGGAAAAGGTACAGGAACTTGATCATCAGGTGGTTTTGAGGTAGCTCTTAGGAAAAGAAGACAGGGAGACAGTGTAAGCAGTAAGATCTGCACAGAACTCTGGCACCCTTCATTTTGGAGCACATGCATTCTTGTATAGAGTTATGTTTAAGCCAGTTTATCCTCAAGGCTGTGTCAGAATGCCATCACCCGAGCTAACTAGCAACAGATAGACCCGAAGCATTTAACACTTTTAGCTCTGTCCTCAAACCATTTCAGTTATGATTTTGTAAACGAATAATTCTTTTAGGGCCTTTCAAATGGAAGCAGACATCTCTTCATCACATTTTGTCTGTCAAAAGCAGTCGAAGGGGCAAAACCTATAGTTTTTTTCTTAAAAATAGCTCAAGCCTAAGAAACAATGTCACCCACCCTCCAGATTCTGTGTGTTTAGATAAATCACAGCACCCTGTTGGAATACAACTGTGGAAGAACATGGTTCCTCGATCCGGAACTCTTCTGCGATACTATAAAGAGTCTCCGCTGTCTTCACAATGCTGTTTTCAGGAGAGAAAAATCTTTGCTCACAGAGGATACATCACTTGCCTGCAATGACATGCTGTGCAACGTTTCCTTGCTATGGTAAATCTAGGTGTGTTGAGAATTTCCCACAGGGAAGCAGGAATTCACAAGACCCTTACAAACTATTTCCTCGTCTGCCCAGGTTTTGGAATATTTTAATGATTAACCATACTATAGACTTGTGTTAGTATTCTTATCATGGGAAAAACACAATAATAATAACTGTTAACAATAAACATTTTTGTATAAAATATCTCTTACTTTCTTTTTATCAGACAAGCCCTGTGTATATGCAATCAACAGCATGCAGTATGACAGAACGCTTGCTTCATTGTGTATTTCTACTGTCACTGGAATTCTGCCAGGGTGAGATTTCTTAATGTAGGTCCTTGCCAGATGTGGGCAAGAGTACAGCTGATTATCAAATAGTACCTAACTGTTTCCTGTTAGAAAAACTCAAGTGCTCTCACAAGGGCACTTGGCTTCCTTCAGATCAGCTTGAAGGGAAGAGGGGAAGATGGGAATCTCTACATCTACTGCATTTCTTCCTATTCATATTCATTCATAGAAATATTGCTTCTCTATATTAAGCAATATCTACTGCTCTGTCATTGTGCTCATGTGAAAGGGGGTACAGAGAGAGAGAGAGAGAGAGAGAGAGATACACAAACACTGAAAGAAGTTGTGTGTATAGTTATAGTAAGAAATCTTGCTTTTCTCCAAAACAACAAAATAAGAATCTTCCAAACCAGATAGCTCTTGAGCACTGACCAGTCGCTATTCCTAACATCACTCAAACAGAGCTCAACATGGGAGCAAAGTGTATCCAGCAGGCATCCTGTCATGCACTAATAATCGCCGAATTGACTGTTTACTAATCTTCCATAATGATGACATTTTAATAACCATTTTTTTTTCTAATAAGGACATTGTTCTAAGAGAAAAGTAACTTGTCATAGGTAGAACAACTGGAAATTGAATTTTGGTTTCTATCCAGTTAGGTTAAGTAAACATTCTAGAGCTGGTATCTTAGGATTGACTTTGGATCAACTCAGGCTAGAGTAAATGCAGGAACTAGGCTCATGTCCTTGGACTTACCTCCCTTCTGTGTTTTTATAGTGACCACATGGTTTCTTTAGCACTTACCACTGTGCTCATTGGAAACCATGGCCTTTAGACTTTCTTGTTTCTATAATGTTTAGCCATGACTCACACTAACCTAGCAATTATGCAAAAAATAAAATCACTAGATTCACAACATGAGTGCAAACAAGCACTTTTTAGATGAATTCATATTTGTCCATGAGTTCTCTTTTAGGCTCAAATTCTTGTTTCCTTGGGTTGAAATAGCCGGTATTATCTGTTGATGTAGGTACAGTTACTGTGGAAGTACACACAGAGAAATCTTTCAGGAAAGACCTTAGTATCTCGACTGGACACCATGCAGGATGAGCAGAACATGTTCAGGTTTCAACTACCAATATGTACCAACAGGTCTATTGAAATTTCAATTATCATATGATATCATCATATGTAATTACTATATTATATCAGTATATACAGGTCTCTATAAATCTGTTAATAATTTTAAAGCTAAGTGAAAATGCTGTTGCCTTCTTGACTCTGGCTACCAGGCAACTTTGCTTCTTTAAAAAACCTAGGGAGATATCCTGTGTCTAAAGTTAAGACAGTGATACACACTGTGGGATTTACCTGTGACTTACGTAGGTCATGTAAACGTTGTTCCTGGCTTTCGGAACACACCCAGGACTTTCCCATTTCCAACTGGAAAGCTAAGCAAATAGAAGCCAGGAAGGATAATTCAGCAAACATGGGGTTCTCTGGCTTCCTCTTCTCTACATACTCACTGGGTCCATTGGATTACAAAACAATCAAAGCAAGGTAAATAATCATCAGATCCCCCTGGAGTCCAAGGCCATGTTGAGTATTAACATTATTACCTATGAGACAAGAAGGCAAGTTTACACTCATTTTCTTTATTTTTTTAAGTTTATTTAAATTTGAAACAAGCTTGTTTTACATGTCAATCCCATGTAATCCTTACCCTCCTGCCCCCCACCGACTCCCATCCCCCTTTCTGCTCCCCAGGGAGCCCAGGTGAGGCCTTCCATGGGGAGTCGTCAAAGTCTGTCACATCATTTGGAGCAGAGCCTAGAGGAGTAGCTGTGTCTTGTTTTACTAAATAATTGCTGCTTTTTTTCCATTTAACACTAGTTTTTCTGCAACTTGGTATGGTTGTCTATGAACTGTTCTTAGAGTGAGGACACATTTTTAAACATTTGGTTTGGCAACAGTCAACACTGTGAACATTTTACAGTTATGCAAAGAATATGGCCGGTATGATATGTTTAATTGACATGCACTATCAATGGAGTCTGCATGAAACTATCCAGGCCTTGGAAGACAGAATGCAAGATGACTCTGTTGCGTCTCTAAAATAATTCTAGTAAACTTGGCACAACTGACAGAATTCAGAGAATTTTTTGACTTGGGGTTAAAGTTGGAAGGGGCTTGAGCTAGCTCACAAATTCCCAATGGTGAAATCTCAAAGACTTTTAACGAATTAGATGATGTCAATTATTATGTCAAAATAGGTTCATATTTTGACCAAGGAATAAAGAAAAAATTAATACAAAACGTAAGTAGTGCTTGAACCGTTTATGATAAAGGATCCCCTTGATACTCAAGAAAAGCTGCATCTCACCATATACTATGAATGCAGTGATCTGAAGAGCTCTCTCTCTCTCTCTCTCTCTCTCTCTCTCTCTCTCTCTCTCTCTCTCTCTCTCTCTCTCTGTGTGTGTGTGTTTCTGAGTGTGTGGTGTCAAATGTTCCATAACTACCAGCAGCCTCATAGACAATTTTAACAACTGAACTCTCCTGTTATACATTCAGGGAGAGTTAACTTTAGGAGGATATTTGAACTCTGCAGTTAACAAAAAAAATTGGATGTATATTTATGCATGCATATGTGTGTGTGTGTGTGTGTGCAAGATACATACATGAGAAATGGCATGTATCCTACTGAATCTCTTGCTACTAAATAATAGTAGTCTAAACTACTATTACAAAATTTTTTCTACCACCTCAGTAAATCACTGATCATAATATGTTAAGATATATGAACATATATGAATTATATATGTATATACTTTATAATCTATATTAATATATTAACATAAAATTCACAGGGTACACATAAACTGTAGGATGCATAAAAGTACAAGAAAAATAGTTTTTTTCTGCTTATCAATGCTGCATGCTTTAGTAGGCTCAAATAAATAATAAATTTTCTTATCCCCATATCCTTGGTTATATTCTTGAAGAGTATAATTTGTTACTGTTCAGTTCTTTCTAGAAAATCATAGGAATTGATGCTAAAATGTGGGATAATTTCTATTGGGTTTTAATATACTCGCCTGATACATGAATAAAGAGAATCTAACTGCACACCTTGCTTATATAGTACAAATTTTTAACTGAGTAAAAAAGTCTCATGTCCCAATAGCAACTCTTAAAATAAATGAATAAATGCATGTTCTGTGCCCCATGATGCTATGATGATGCTCAACAGAAACACACCTGCGTGTCTTTCTTGCTAAAATTGGTGGAAGAGTCAATGGACCAAGGACTAAAATAGAGTGACTTGATGTGCAAAGGTGTCGAATTGTCTGGAAGTGATCTCAAAGGCATTGATTGGCTGGAAAGATATGAGTAACCACTGCCCATGATGGAGTTAGCTCAGGACATGGCTAGCAGCACGCAAAGCTTGGTTTAGGAGTAGATTTAGAAACACGGTTTATTTTGTTATCATAGGATACAGTGTTTGAGAGTAAAGTGCTAGGTCACCAATCCAAGGTGAGGGTTCTGGACAGAGAAGAAGCAGGGTATTTGATAACAGGGCAGGGTGTTTAAGTAGAAGGCAACATTGGTGGCTTTATAATTTGCTGTTTCCTTTCTGCACTTGGATTTTACAGCAACCAGCTGGCACAGAGGGGTCCCGACTGATGCAGGCTACCAAGAAGGGAATAAAACTCAACTCACTCGAACCTCACAGGAGAAAGTGGACATTTTGAAGTTGGTTCATGGCAAGAGAAATGTGTGCTTTGGATTTCTTCTCATGAGAGTGGTGATATGTTGGCTGAATTTGTTCCCTCAATGGCTTGGGAATTTATTTCTGAAATGATTGGCTAGGTTTAAGAAATGCAACAATTTATTTAACTACAAAAAATCCTTCATCTAGCCTAGAATCACTAGAATTTTGAAATAATGTGTCAGATGAAAATACCCATTTTCGTGTAATATAAATTGAAGGACTATCACTGGATTTCGATAGTAGGATAAAGCAATGCTTTCCTCTCCTAGCTTTATTTTGATATTCTTAGATACAAGTTAAAGTCCTTACCATGTGATCACAAAGAAGAAAAACATTAACTATCCTTTATTTGAACCCCATCTTTAGTTTTTTTCTTATTTACTGATGTGACAAGTCTGTTATCTAGTAAGTCAATATACATGTAGAATTTTAAATATTCCTACTGGTTTTTCATAGTAATTAAATTTTGTAGACACCATCCAGTGTTGACGAGGAATACTACTAGAAGCTTCCTGTGTTCTACTTCTTATGCTTCCCTTATTTCTTTTGGCTATCACAGACGTCTGGGTGAGACTATATACATGTGTGCCTATACTGTCTAAGTGTACCGAGAATTCACTGTAGTGTATAGTTCTGTGTCTGTGACATTTATTCCCGTTGTTTCTTTTAGAAACCCATTATTTGTTTTCATTATTAAGTAATAGTCTATCATACTAATATCATAATTTGCATCCATTATGTTGTCACGAATAGGAACTAATTGAGCTGTTTTCAGCTTCCAATACTTCAAATACTGAGAATGTCAATTGTTTTGTGGATGTCTTCAGTGTTTCTATGCACGACGTTTCAACATGCTACACAATTACTGTGTCACGGTGCCGGTATGTTTTGCTAACATTGGCTGTTTAGCTGGTGACTGTTTTGACAGTGAGTTCTTACTCTCAGTTTTTCGGGATCATTTTTAATAGTGTTATACTGTGAATTTTAGCTTAGTGGCCAATAATGTTGGACACTTTTACTTATGATTATTATCTACTCTCTCCCTTCTTCTCTCTCTTTTTCTCCTTCTCTCCTACTCTTCCTGTCCCTCTCTCTATTTCTCTTTCTTTTTTATCATTTATCATTTATAAAGGTTCCTGGCCAATGTTTACTTTCACTACAGTTTTTATACTATCTTCACAGAGATAGACATTTCACCGCATGCCTATAATATAAAGTCTTCGTAGTTGTTCTTTAAAATAAATGTAAGTCTAGCTTCCCGGCAATTTACCTACTCTTACTTTGCCTTGCTTCATGGTGACCCTTTGGATTTCCACATGATTTTTAAGTGAACATACTAGTTTCTATAAAAATAATGCAAGGTGTTTAACTGGAGTTATACTAATTCTATGATTTTGATAATAGTCAGCAAATTTATTTATTTATTTTGATTTTCAAGACAGGATTTCTCTGCCTAGCTTTGGAGTCTGTCTTGGCATTCACTCTGTATACCAGGCTAGCCTCAAACTCACAGATATCCACTTGCTTCTGTCTCGATAGTGCTGGGATTAAAGGCTTGTGTCACCACCATCTAGCAAAAATTAGCAAATTTTTAATATTGGTCAGTTCTGCTGTTATTTGACTAATTTCTCTCATCTCTTTGTATTATTTTTTACATTTTTAAGTGTACAACTTTTACTGGATTAAATCTAGGAATTTGAGTGTTTTAATGTTAAATTTCAGTTTTCCTTTTTAAAAAAATTTCACTACTGTAACTAACACCCACATTGAATTTATTTATGCATTCTGAAGTTTCACCTGGAGAAGTTTTGATGTTTTGTTTTCTTTATTGTATACATCACAAAAAAAGGCTATATTACTTCCAAATCATATTATTTTGATTGCTTCTTGAAAGGCAATTTATCAGCCAGGGCATCCAGAAGACAGTTGGGTAGAAACAGTAATATGGAACACCCTGTCCTTTCCAAACTTGGTGGGACGTGTCTGACATTATTAAGTAAGATTCTTATTAAATAAGATAACTGATACACACTTTTAATATATATGCTTTATTAGACCGAGACCGTCTTCCTGTGTTCCTAACTTGCTTGATGATTTAAGCAAATGCATTCCTGTCATGTCTAGGCATGAGGCTGCCTTTCCTAAGTTTTATTTTGTCATATTTAGTTACACTGATTATTTTGAATGGTACACTGCTCTTAGCACTCTAAGAGCTTGTATCAGCTCCCACAAGTTCATTACATGATACATAGTGTTGATAGGTTGTTTTAGAAACAGGTCAACCTTCATGTGCTACTTTAATTAAGAGCCTTTGTTTCCCAGAGTGATACCAGGCTCATTAAAGTGAAAACATATTGTAGGAACCATTGCTGGGCGCTCATGTCTTCCGACTTTGAGAAACAGTGAAAGCTACATAGCCCTACCAACTCCTGTTCTCATTGCTATCAGATGTTCATGAACATTACTTCCATCACTTCCTGTACCATTTGTGCCTCCCTTCCAGATTTCAATTTCTACCCTGAACCCCTTTCAGGTGAAAATAGTTTATAAACTGCACGATGCTGTGCCAGGAAACATGTTCTATGAAATCTATTACCCATGGGGCTTAGCTGACAGCTGGAGTTTCAGCTCAGTTTCGTTACGTACATTCACTTTTACTCAAAGATTTAGAGAAGGAAAATCCAAAGACTATAAATTGGGTCTATTTTATTTAATTTTATTTTATTTTCAAGAGAATGAATACAGATTTCAGCCCCTCCAGAAATATAACCCCAGGTTGTAAAGTCCCTTCGGTACTATTTACCTTTCTTTGCTAAGAAATGGGTTCGGAGGGGAGCAAACCACAGGTAAACTACCAGGGTTTCTGTAGTGATGATGACCTGAGGTGGTGAACGGTAAGGGCAACATCCAGGATGGCAGTCAAGAATATTAGCGAGGGCTCCACCAATTCAAATTTAGGGTAACTTGTGTGCAATGCAGAACAGGGCTACACAGGCTGCCTTTATGTGAACTTCGGTTACACAAGCTCTGGGCCAGCTCCCACTCTTTGTGGGCATCTAGGCAGGCAATGTCACCTATTTAACGCGGCCGCATGGTCCAAGGGAAGCACGGGGAACTGGGTGCTTTTCATTGCTAATCCTGGCCCTGACTCACTCCGTGACCTCTCTTGGTGTGTCTCCTCAGCTGGACAGAGAAGATAATAATAACGACCTATTTAACAAGGGGTGTTGTACGGATTAGGAGGAGTTAATAACAGGTTTCATGGGACAAGACAGCACTGAGCTTGTAAACGCTTGAGCTCTCCACACTACAAAGTAAATTCCCACTTCTCTTGAAGGAAACCCAGCACACAAGAGCACGAACACGCAAAGCAGTTAAAATAAGGTCAGTTTTTGCTGACCCAGGAAAGGCTAAGTAACTCCTGTAGAGTCCACCTTTAGCAGTTTAGGTTTTGGGTTTTTTTTTGTTTTTTGTTTTTTGTTTTTTTTAATCCCCCCACACCTGTAGCATTATTTTAGCATTTAGTGTTTACCTTGAGATGACATTTTTTATATACTTGGCTCTAGTTTCCCATCTTAAAAAAAAATAAAAAAGGCCAGTAATAAAGATCGTACTTGTTGCCGGCGTAAGATCAAAAGACTCCTGTCAAGTCGACGTGTCAGACAAGCCTTCTCATCACCGCGGTTGAGTCATCACAAGGGATGCCTGTTCTCCTTGAGGAAATTGCGTTAAGCTAATATAGTTGAACTCATGCATAGCTTTCTGTGACCATATCACATGTCACATTGTGTAGTATGCCTCCAATGACTGAGCCCTGAGGAACTGCTTGAAGCTGCCACGTGAATCCCATTACCAGCTGATGCCTTCCTTCCCTTTGTATAGATTTGTGTTCTCCCCCAAAGGTGAATAAAAGACACAGGTATTAATAAATGTAGAACCAAGAGTTACTTTGTAAGAGAAAATCAAAAGAAGGCCGTCTCTAGACACCAGAACACTTGTTCTTACAAACTTTCACCTTCGTTAAACAGATTCAAACCCAGAGTGAATAAAGCAAGTTGTTAAAGAAATCCAGTGACAGCAACTCAATACCATGTTTAGTAAGGTCTGGTAAGATACTTTATAAAAACATGAAACCATAGCCCTCTAAGGAATTTCACTCAGATTAGTATTTAAGGTATTATGATAATATTTAGAATTCTTTTTTAAAATGTATGTGCATTTTAATGAGAGATTGAGAAGACTATGTAGTATACATTTTATATAACAACTGTGATCTCTATTTACAGATGTAATTTAAACTTAAATGATGTGTGTAACTTTATTGGTGAGTCTGGAAGGCATTGTGGTAGATACAAGTAGACACATTACCCATGATGCAATTTCATGCTACATGATCAGTGTCAACTGACAAACTAAAGCATAGAATGCCCACCATTTAGAGATAATAAATGCTATGTTTCCGCCAATGGCCTTGCAATGGAGACTTCTTCAAGTTAAAGTTTTCAAGATGTGTGGTTAAACATATAGCTGGATTTCCCACAAATGCAGCCTTGTCATTATTTAGAAACATGTTATGCTTATGAACAGCCTGTTACTTGTTGAAATACTCTATCTAGTAATTAATTACATCTGTAAATAGAGACCACAGTTGTTATATAATTCTCCTAATAATGAGATTAAAGTTACTTGGGTTTGAATACTGAGGTGATACTATTTAGGGATGTTCTAGAAACTTTCAGATGGGGGCTTGCCTTGAGGAAGCAGCTTCCTGGTTCAGTCCCTACAAGGTCTGTGTCTCCCCCACACACCCCTTCCTCTCCATCACAAAAGAATCCGCTCTCCTGTGGTTTCACTGATACATTGGGCTTCTTTTTCAAGCACATAGGACCAGAAGATCATGGTATAAACCCTCTAAAGTCATGAGCCAAAATAAATCTCTTCCCCTTCTGTTGTTCATGCCAAGAATTACATCACTGTAATGAGGAAAGTAAACAGGCATTGGTTGTCTTTTATTGTGATGCAGAAATGAAAGTACCAGGAAAAATCCCATAGAAACACTAGGATGGGATAATGTATCTGGAATAAAAGAATCTTAATTATATTGTGCAAATAAACCTCAGGGTACAAGCTTCTAAAAATCCATGTAAAATTAGACAATGTCATACTTTTATTAGTTTGAATACTAATAAAAGTACATGATCATCATAAAATGTGATGACTGTTACAGCTCTTGGTATTTTGTATATTATTATCACTGTACCCCATCACTTCATTCATCCCCTCACTGGACTCCAAGGGCTAGGTACTTTCATGTGACTGAATGTGAGCACTAGATGATAGCAGCATACACACACACACACACACACACACACACACACACACACACACTTTAATGAGTAGAATTGTGATTTTCCTTTATTTCAAGCAACTTATGGTGGATTTTCCAGCTAGGTATCACAGAAATAACAGAAAATCTCTATCCACGATAGAACAAACGCAGAAGTAGAGTGTTCATGTCAACTACTCAAGACACTCAGAGACTCTATAACTAATCTGAAATATACCAATAAAATTTCCTTTCCTTTCATGTTGAAATTCTGCCACATACCACTTTTAATTTGACTGTCTAAGTCAGTATATTTCATACCCTAAGACAACAGAGAGAGAGAGAGAGAGAGAGAGAGAGAGAGAGAGAGACTGAAAAGACGGACAAGGAATAAAGTAAATATACTTACTAAAGTCTCCAAAGACCAAATAAACTGTGTAGTCATTAAATGATCAAAACAACTCCATTTACTGATGGAGAAGTAATTACAGAGAGGCTGAAAACTTTGCCCACTCTCAAACAGCATGTGAGTCTGAGCGTAGTCTTCCTGAAGAGGAGGGACAGTAAACCTCAGCATCAAATGGCCTCCCATTGTGTTTATCCTGGGCTGCATTTCATGGTGTGGCACCACACTTCTATTTAGCCAGAAAGAGCTACCATTTAAATAGTGATTTGGGGCATGCACACAGTGATTATTTGGATAGACATGATCATGCCAGTCATAAAGTGGAGGTTTGGGGACAACTGGAGATATTAAAGAGCTGTTGCTAATTTTCAGAGGGAGCCATGTTGTTATTTTGAGTGCATTGTGAAGTGTGGGGCCTTGATCAGAAGTAAGATGCTGAGTTGTCAATGATATGCGATAGGATGAGATTATAGATGAAGCTAATTTAGTAAAAACCTAAAATTAGTACCTATTATATAAGGCCTGCATTTGGGTCCTTAGGTCATCTTTATGTTTGAAGTCTTTATAATGAATTTTGAAATAAGCACATAAATTTAAAGTAAAAAGAAAATGGTATGAAGGGACTTGAAGGAGTTACGTCATGACAGCATGCATACTACAATAAACTCATCCGATGGGGACATGACACTCAGTTTCCTAGACTGAAATGCCACCATAGGCATTAGAAACGATGATTGCAGTTGAGGGAAATTTTGGCCATGGAGCAGAGTTGAGGTTGGTGAAGCAGAAGTCTATCACCTGCAATATGGAAAGATGTGTGTGTGTGTACGTGCGTTCATGCGTGTGTGTGTGTGTGTAATGTGTGGCCAAGGAACAAGTGGCAAGAAAGGAAATATTTATGCTACTAAACAATGTTCATATCCCTTTTCTGGCGATTTCTGCAAATACTGAAAAGAAGTATTTCTTAAACTATTGATCAGCTAAATATATCTATAAAAATGGGTCCAATTCCAACCAATCTAATCTTAAGAAACACAGGCAATTTCAGTAATTTTGTTGACCCCCTCCTGGAAGTCATCATCCTCCTTGTGGTGTTGGGGGAGGAATGGGATGGGAGGGAGGGAGACAGGGAGGAAGAGAGAGGGAACTGGGATCGATATGTAAAATAAAAAAATTAATTAACAAATTAAAAAAAAAAAACAATTTCACTCAATGGCAATTTGTCCAGATTCAGACTTGTGAGAGCTCAGTAAATGTGCTGAGTAAATGAATGGGCATATGAACTACATTAGAAATGACATACACATATACTGCTATAAATACTAGCTCATCCTTCTAGGGTGTGAAGGAAATTGGATTTTATGTTTAGTAAGCTATTATTAATTTCCAGTGAGTCATGGGAGAAATGAGTTTGCTTGTGGGATTTTAATGTCTGCTCTGGAAAGACAAGTGAAAACCGTCACTTTTCCCTGGAAATGTGGTTCCTTGGGATAAACCCAATTTCTGCCTCTCCAGTATATGTCATTAAACCATAGATATTCTTTTCTAGTTTAGAAGAAAAATACAAGAGGTTGGGAATCAGGCTTTTTCCCATTGTCTAAGTATTACAAGCAGGACAAGGAATGACTAAGTCTGCATTCTGGGCCTGACACAGATACATAGTCATGACAACTTTGGAATTATTCAGTTTTGCACCATCCATTAGTCATAAAGTCTAAAAGCATATAACTCTTCGGTTAAAAAGGGAATTACAAATGCATGACTGCATAGATTTCCTTGGGAAGAGGACAAAGAAGAGATCTCCTGGGTAAATTGGGAGTGGTGGAGGGAGATGGAGGGTTAGGAACTTGAGGGAGTGGGTTGAGAGGGCTGGGTGTGCAAGGCAGACTGTAGGCGAGATGGAGGGGGGGTGATAAAAGAGATGTCTTCATAGAGGGACCATTTTGGGGTTAAGGAAAAAAAACTGGTGCCAGGGAAATCCCCACAAATTCACAAGGATGACCCCAGCTAAGCTCCTAGCAATAGTGGAGAGGGTGCTTGAACTGGTCATCTATTGTACTCAGATTGGTGACTGATGGAAGCATATGCAGAGATCCACATCTAATCACTGGGCTGACCTCCCAGAGTCTTGCTGAAGAAAAGGAGGAGGGATTATATGAGCCAGGGGATCATGATGGGGAAATCCACAGAGACAGCCTGCCTGAGCTCCTGGCAGCTCCTGGACTTTGGACCAATAGTTAGGAGTAGAAGGCTCCTAGCAGTGACATCAGGACCTGTCCCTGGCACTTATTTGGCTTTTGGGAACCTCTCCCCCCCATGCTGGATTGCCTTTCCCAGCCTTGATGCAAGGAGTAGGAGAGCTTGGTCCCGCATCAACTTCATGTACCATGCTTTGCTCAAGCGCATGAGAGCTTTCTGTTTTCAGAATGGAAACAGGGAGGATGGAAGGGGAGGTTGATAGATGAGATGTGGGGTGGGGGATGCTTCTGGGAGGAGAAGAGGGAAGGGAAATGGGTTGGTATGTAAAATAAATGGAAAATGTCATTTAAATAAAATTTAAAAAGAAAGGAAAGGTTGTGGCTTAATAGTGATGTGTTTATGTATCCGGTTGACATGGGTCAGCAGTACTATCTGCGTGTCAACTTGACACAAGCTAGAGTCATCAGAAAGGAAGCAGCCTCAGCTGAGGAAATGCACCCTTGAGATACAGTTATAAATCATTTTCCCATTTAGTGAATAATGGAGGAGGGCCAAACTCATGCAGAGTGGTGACATCCTTGGGCTGCTGGTTCCGGGTTCTATAGGAAGGTGGACTGAACAAGCCATGGGAAGCAAGCCAGTAAGCAGCACCATCCATGGCCTCTGCATCAGCTCCTGTCTCTATGGTCCAGTTTGAGCTATTGCCCTGACTTCCTCCAGTGATGAGCAGCAATGCTGAGTGTAAGCCAAATAAACCCTTTCTTCCCCAACTTGCTTCACGGAGCAATAGAACCCTTACATGGCTGGAAAGCAAAGACTAGGATTGAAGGGCTAAGGTTAGAATATTGATTCCAAAGCATATTGCTAATGATCAGAAAATCTTTCAATAGGCCCCACATCTAGCCACTCCAGCTCCCAAGAATTCCAAAGACAATGATCAATCCTTTCAAATCACAAGGTTTTGGAACTTCATCCATCTAAATGTAACAGTACTTACAGGATGCAAAGTCCTCAGGTGGGTTGATCATGGATATCTCCCTCCATGACTCTGTAAAAGAATATTGGTGTTTATTATGTTACTCAGTAAAATATCTTTTGGCATAGCTCCTAAACTCATATTTGAACCATCAGTGGCAGGATGTATATTTTTAATCACTTTAAAGCAGTTTTTAAAAGTCATGTTGCTATGTCCAAATATGAGAAAGATGAGGAACTTAAATGATCTACGTATTAATTTTTACATTAGCCTATACAACATAGAGTTTTGAAAATTTTTTCCAGTGTGAAATGTTGCTGTAGATGGTAAACAACCATAATAACTACAATGGAGATGTTCACATTGTCTTGGCTTGAACTGTATTTTAAAGTTAGTTTTGCTATTCTTTTTTATATAAATTTGTTGTTTAATTTAGAAACAACCTTATTTTCCATATCAATCCCAGTTCCCTCTCACCCCCACAGATGCCCCATCTCAGGCCCCATCCACTCCCCAGGAAGGGTGAGGGAGGGTGAGGCCTTCCACAGGTGATCATCAAATTCTTCACATCAATTGGGGCCAGGCCTAGGCCCTGCCCGGGTATCTAGCCTGAGTGAGTAGCCCTCCATGGGAGAATGGGCACACAAAGTCCATTTGTGCACTAGGAATAGATTCTGGTTCCACTATCAGAGGTCCCATAGACCACTCAGGATTCCTAACTGACACCAGTTTGGTCCAATGCTGGTTCCCCAGCTGTCCAATGGTGTCCATGAGCTCCCACATGGTCAGGTCAGCTGTTTTTGTATGTTTCCCCAACCTGGTCTTGACCCTTTTACTCATTCCTCATTCCTTTCTACAACTAGATTTCAGGAGTTTGGCTCAGTGCTTAGTTGTAGATGTCTGCTTACTCTTTCATGAGCTACTGGATGAAGGCTCTAGGATGGCATCTATGTTAGTCATCAATCTCATTATCAGGGATGGGCATTTAAGGCTGCCTCTCCACTATTGCTTAGATTCTTAGTTGGAGTCATCCTTGTGGACGTCTGGACATTTCTCCCTAGTGTCAGATTTCTCTTTACACTTGTAATGGCTCCTTCTATTAAGGTACATCTTTTCTTAGTTTTGCTATTCTTTTCCTCACACAGTACTTGGAACTTTAGACTTACAGGATGTTCTTGACAATTCAGAAGCACATTATTATATGTGCTTCTTTGAACAAGCTGGAATGTTTTCCCCCGGGAATCTGACTTGTCAATCACACAGCAGTCCCTTTCTTCATTTCTATGTCAAAATCTATTACTTCCAGGTTGTTTGGTTCTCTCTTAGCCCTCACTGCAGCTGAAACGCTGCAGTGAATAAACCATCAATATTTATAGCCTTCTATTTTTCATATCAGATGATGGCTCCTTTATTGGAGGAATAAGAGCTCAATAGCAAACTAATTAAATATCCAAAGACAAAACTTGCAGGAAACCCATTTTTTTAAAAAATAATAATCATTATTTTGCATGAAAGTTTCCATATTCAATAGCTCTGAACTACTTTGTTCTCTGAAATATCCAAGGAACTCTGCTCTAGGCCAGATCCATCATCAGCACTTTGATTTCTATGTGACCTTTGAATGGGCCACGTAAGAAAACATTCTGTATCTCTCACAGCCAGAGTTCACAATGTCTTTGTTCTGTATCTCTCTGAAGCATGGTGACCATATACAACCAAAGTATGCAGACCAGAACACTTAACAAGCTTCAGTCACTTATTTTGGAAGGAGATTTCCTTACTTCCTCATTTCTAAAAGGTACACATTGAAACACCATGAAATTGAACAAATAGGTTACTTAATTTTCGTTTAAAAAAAATACATGTAGTTTGCTTTCAGCAAATGTGCCTCAACAAGATCATATTTGGAAGGATGGAAAATAGACTAATAATAGACTTACTTGAGAGGTGAAAACTTAGTCCTCTCTCTCTCTCTCTGTCTCTCTCTCTCTCTCTGTGTGTGTGTTTATATAAATCTAGCAATAGAGTCCATTTTCTCTTTCTATTGTATGAACTAACAAAAACATAACTTGAAAGACAGTCACTGAGGGAAAAGCAAAGAAAACATTTTCTTTATAAAAGCAAGTTTTTCAAGTAAAACTAACAGGAATATAATTATCTTATGTTGATTTTTGGACATAGGAATGGACCAAAGGGAGATAGTAGAGATGACATATCCTTAAATCTATAACCGTTAGTATTTAGTTGATTCTTTTTTTATGCCTTTCTATCCATGCAAATGTTAGACAATATATGTGAACAATGACAAGTTTAAAGGTTTATTATTGTATTCTCTTTTAAAAGATATCCATCAACTTATATAGCTACACACGACTTGCATTTTTATTTGAAACCTTATCTTAAATTGATTTAGAAAATCAGAATATTTGTTTGGCATATATTTGTGGGGAAAATATGTATGTTTTTGTATTTTAAAAAATTCTGATTAATATTAAGATTTTTAGCTGGGTGGTAGTGGTATCTATCTTTAATCCCAGTACTCAAGAGGCAGAGACAAGTGGATCTCTGTGAGTTTGAGCCAAGCCTGGTCTAAAAAGCTACAGTGAGAAACCCTGTCTTTAAAAAAAATGTACAGCCACTTTGGAAATCAGTATGGCAGTTTTTCAGGAAAATGGGGACCAGTCTACCACAAGATCCAGAATTCCACCCTTAGGCATATATACGCAAAATATGCACATTCATACAAGGACATCTGTTCAACTATTTTTATAGCAGCATTATTTGTGATAGCCACATCTGAAAGAAACCTAGATGCCTAGATACCCCTCAATTGAAAAATGGATGAAGAAATTGTGGTACACTTACACAATGGAGAACTACTCAGCTGAAAAAAAAAACAAACAAACAAAAAGCAAAAAAAAAAAATTAAATAAATAAATAAATAAATAACCCAATGGAATCTTGATATTCACAGACAAATGAATGGAACTAGAAGAAACCAACCTGAGTGAGGTAACCCAGTCACAGAAAGACAAACATGGTATGTACTCACTCTTATATGGATATTAGATATAGAGCAAAGAAACACAGCCTACAATCTACACTGCCAGAAAAGTTAGGAAACAAAGAGAGATATGCATGGCCCACAAAGAAGGGGAAAGGGACAAGATCTCCCCAGCAAATTGGGATCATGGAGGGAGGGGAGAGAGAGTTAGGAGAAAGAGAGGGGGATAAGAGGAGGGGGAGAGGAGGACATGAGGGAGCAGGAAGATTGAGTCAGGGAAAGCATAGAGGAGAGCAAAAAAGGAGATAACATAATAGAGGGAGACATTATGGATTTAAGGAGAAATCTGGCACTAGGGAAATGTTCAGAGATCTACAAGGATGACCCCAACTAACAATCTAAGCAATAGTGAAGAGGCTACCACAAATGACCTTCCAGGATAATGAGATTGATGACTACCTCATATGCCATCCTAGAGCCTTTATCTAGTAGTTGATGGGAGCAGAAGAAGACACTCACAGCTAAACACTGAGTTGATCTCCTGGAATCCAGGTGCAGAGAGGGAGGAGTGATGAGCAAAGGGGTCAAGACCAGGCTATAGAAACCCATAGAGACAGCTGACCTGAACAAGGAGGAGCTCATGGACCTCAGCCTGATAGATGGGAAACCAGCATAGGACTGACCCAGACCCCCTGAACGTGGGTGTCAGTTAGGAGGACTGGGCAGTCTTGGGGCCTCTGGTAGTGGATCAGTATTTATCTCTAGTGTATGATTGGACTTTGGGAGCCCATTCCACATAGAGGGATGTTGCCTCAGGTTAGACACATGGGGGAGGCCCTAGGTCCTTCTCCAAATGATATGACAGACTTTGAAGACTCCCCATGGAAGGCCTCACCCTCCCACTCTCCCTCAGGAGCAGAAAGGGAATAGGATAGGGGTTGGAAGGGGGACAGGGGAGGGTAAAGGAACTGGGATTGACAAGCTTATTTAAAATTTAAGTTAAAAAATTATAAAGAAAGATTAAGATTTTTAAAACTTTGTTATAATAAAGTTGTTAGAAAATATTAATATCCTCAAAATTATAGCTGTAAGAGACAACAACAAAATCACACAGTAAGTCACAACTGAGATGGTTTTGCCATGCATCTTCCTTGCTTCTGAGCATCCCCCAAAGCCCTAAACTCACTGCTTCTTCAGAGTGGAGCTTCTCACTATGGCACTCAACCATGTGGAGGGTGTTCTAGACCTTTCCCAGTTCTGAAAGTTCCATTTGCCCTCTTCTACCATTCTCAAAAATAAAAATAATAACCACTTTTTTTCTTAAAAAAATACTTTATAGTTAATATATTGTGTGTCAGAGTGATTGTTTCAAGACAGAGTTTCTCTGTGTAGCCCTGGCTGTCCTGGAATTTGCTCTGTAGACCAGGCTGGTCTCTAATTTATGAAGATTTGCCTGACTTTGTCACCTCCTTTCCTCCCTGTCTCCCACCCTCCCATTCCCCCCTCCCCCACTGCACAGGGAGGGTGAGGCCTTCCAGGAGGGGTCAACAAAATCTGTCAAGTCATTTGGAGTAGGAACTAGGCCCTCCCTCCTGCCTCTAGGTTAAGGGAGTATCCATCCATCCATGGGGAATGTGCTCCCAAAGTCCTTTCATGCACCAGGGATACATCCTGGTTCCACTGGCCGAGGTCCCTTAGCCTGCCCAGGCCTTCTAACTGAGACCCTTGTTCAGGGGGTCTGAGTTGGTTCAATACTGGTTTCCCAGCTATCAGTCTGGGATCCATTAGCTCCTCCTTGTTCAGGTCAGCTGTCTCTGTGGGTTTCTGTAGCCTGGTCTTGTCCTCTGTCTCTGCATGTGGATTCCACTTTGGCTCAGAGTTGTAGTTTTAAAGAGAATTTTGGTATCAGATAAGGAGATACAGAGCTTGAGGTCTGCCCAGTTGGTTTTAGTCCAGTATTTCCTCACTATATCCTGTGCCTTTACTTGTTGGGAAAATTATGTGATCTGTATTTATTTGTTTTCATTTTATAGGAGATTTCAGTTAAGAAATTGCAAGGAACTTAGAGGAGACTTTGAACTTTGTACTCTTACACTTTGTTGAGACTGTGATAGACCATAGGGATGTTTAAAGTTGCACTAAATGCATTTTGCATTGTGATACTGTTACAATTTTATGGAAGCCAGGGGGTGGAATATGGTCCTTTGAATATAATTGTTCCACAAGCTCATAGGGAGTGATAATATTAGGATGCATCACATTGTAGGAATAGACATGGTCTTATCGGAGGAAGTGTGTCTGTCACTGTGGAGGTGGTGTTTGAGGTCTATTTGCTCCAACCATCTCAGTTCACTTCCTGTTGCCTTTGGATCAAGATCCAGAATTCTTATCTCCTTCTCCAGCACCATATCTGACCACAGGCCGCTATGTTTTACCATCCCGATAATGCACTAAACCCCTGAACTGTAAGCCACCCCAATTTAAGTGCTTTCCTTTAATAGAGTTGCCATGGTCATGATATCTCTTCATAGAAATAGGAACCAAAACTGACACAAGGACTTAGTACCAAACACTGGCCTTGAGCTTGCAACTTCTTTCTCAGCTATCTGAACAGCTAAGATGTGTCCATGTAATACCTCGAACAACTTCTACCAGTTCTCTGGAAAGGCAGGTAAGATTTGATCTGAATCATTCAAAAGTAAGTTGCAGAGATACATGTCTCTTCATCATAAATGTAGAAAAGGTGGTAGTCTCATTTTGGCACTGTTAGTTTGATCATATTGATTAACGTGTTTCGAAATTCTCCCCGTAGAGTTACTGTGTGTCTCATAGTCACACTAGTTGTATTATCGCGCTAGGAGGTGTGCTTTGATGTTATAGATAACCTGCTAGCTCTGACTGACTGGTTTTCAGCTCCAATCCTCTCTGCATCGATTATCATAGCAGTTGGAAAATGGCAGATTCAAAGGCCAGCCTTCTAAGGTGTTTCTCTTGGACTTCTGTCACTCAATAAATCTTTTGAAACTGGATTTTCTGTCTCCTTGGAAAGAGAATTTAGTAAGCAGTTTGTTAGATTCCCAGGAGAACTTTATTGGCTAAAGTTAGTGTTTTAAACATCTTTAACAGAAAAGGATGGATTTTCTTCTGGAAATTGTGGGAATGGAGTAAAACCAGTCTCTAAGACTGACATTATGGGAGAGGAAAATATATGGGTATTGAAAGAAAGGTTCTTTCTTAATGATTTCTTAATAATATTATTATACATGCAGATGGCTCTGAATGATTCTATTCATTTCATGAGAAAGCCTGAGGATGTTGGACTTAGAAAGAACGATTCCAACACTTGTGGGTGGGTGTAGCTTGAGGCCAGATTTTTCTGGTGAGCAATTCTGGTGAGTAGGGCAATTATGGATCCAAATTCTCCTTTACTAATGATTTTCCTTAACAAGGTCAATGAGCCACAAGATTTTCACCAAAAGAAGCCATTTTTGCGACATTTCCTCTAGATTTCACACAAGGTATCATTTAATGAGAAAGGAAGCAAAGATGTTTAAACTCAGGGAGCCATAGATGTGTATGAAGGAGTCTATGGTTAAACAAGACTAATCCGTGCATTACACAGCGTTTTAAAGTCCCAGATGTCCCGAACCTTTGTGAACTTTACGAATATAATGGCATGATGAATTTGAAAGAGGTAATGAGGGAAGTCAGGAGCAATAAAAGATCACAAGACGTGGAGGCCAGGGTGGCCAAAATAAATGGTGAGAAATTGCGACCAGGTGTCTTCATTTCCTGACTCCTCCAATACTGCACAGTCAGCTTTACCTGACAAAAGGGGGCAGTCTGTGAAGTTCCAAACAGCACTTGGAAGCTTCAGTACGTCATGCAAGAAAGCTTAGGTCTTTACTCAGTCTTAAGTACCTTGATGGCAGAGAAAATGAACTATTTGAAAATTACAAATGAAGTAAACAGGAAAAATATGATGATCCAGAGAGTAAGATATTCATGTGGTAAATGTCTTTGATTGAGAGTTATTTGGGTTGTTCCCAGGTTCTGGATATTACAAATAATGCTGCTATGAATATAGTTGAGCAAATGGCCTTGTGGTATGAGTGTATGTCCTTTGGGTATATGCCCAATAGTGTTGTTTCTAGGTCTTAAGGTAGATTCATTCCCAATTTTCTGAGAAACCACCATATTGGCTTCCAAAGTGGCTATGCAAGTTCACACTTCTACCAGCATTGGAGGAGTGTTCCCCTTACTCCACATCCTCTCCAGCATGAGCTGTCATCAGTGTTTTTGATTTTAGCCATTCTGACAGGTATAAGATGGTGTCTGAGACTCATTTTGATTTGTATTTCCCTGATAACTAAGGATATTAAGCAATTCCCTAAATATATTTATGCTATTTGAGGTTCTTTCATTCAGAATTTTCTGTTTAGGTATGTACCCCATTTTTAATTGGATTATTTGATATTTTGATGTCTAGTTTCTTGAGTTCTTTATATAGTTTTGAGATCAGCCCTCTGTCAGATGTGGGGCTGGTGAAGATACTTTCCCATTCTGTAGGCTGATATTTTGTCTTACTTACTGTATCCTTTGCTTTAATAAAGTTTCTGGGATTCATGAGGTCCTATTTACTAATTATCAATCTCAATGTCTGCGCTACTGGTGTTATATTTAGGAAGTGTTCTACTGTGCCTACTCAGTCTTGGGGGGGGGAATGACATCTTGAAATTTGTAGGCAAATGGATGGAACTAGAAAACAAAAACAAAACAAAAAAACAAAACAAAAAAACAAAACAAACCAAACAAAAAAACCCAAAACAAAACAAAAAATCACCCCGAGTGAGGTAACCCAGACCTAGAAAGACAAATACAGTATGTACTAACTCATAAGTAGATATTAGATGTAAAGCAAAAGATAACCAGGCTACAATCCACAACCCCAGAGAAGCTGGGTAAAAAGGAGGAGCTTAGGAGGGACACATTGAGGGCACCAGGAAGGGAGGATAGTTAAGATCTCCTGGGTAAACTGGGTGAGGGGGTAGAAAGGAAGGGATGGGGGATGGGAACATGAGGGTTCAAGATGGCCAAGTTGGAGGAAGGACAGAGATGGAAAGCAATGAAAGAGATACCTTGATTGAGGGAGCCATTATGGGGTTAGGAAGAACTCTGGTGCCAGAGAAACTCCCAGGAATCCACAAGGATAACCCCAACTAAGACTCTTAGCAATAGTGGAGAAGGTGCCTGAACTGGGCTTCCCCTATTACCAGATTAGTGATTACCCTAGTTAACATCATAGATTCTATACCCTGTAACTGATGAAAGCAGATGCAGAGATCCACATTCAAGCACTGGGCTGAGCACCTAGAGTTCATTTGAAGAGAGGGAGGAGGGAATAATATGAACTAGCCCGGTCAAGCTTGATGGGGAAAAGCACAGAAACAGCTGACCTGAGCTAGAGGGACCTCATGGACTATGGACTGACAGCTGGGGAACCTGCTTGGGACTGACTGGGCCCTCTGAATGCAGGGGACCAGAACTTGTCCCAGGTGTATGAACTGGCTTTTTGGAGCTCATTTCCTGTGGTGGGATACATTATTCAGCCTTGAAACAGGGCGGAGAGTCTTGGTCCTGCCTCATCTTGTTATGCCAGATTTTGTTGACTTCCAAAGGGAGGCCTCACCTCTCTGAGGAGTGCATAGTGGATTGGATGTGGGGAGGTTGCAGATGGTGGGAAAAAGGGAGGGAGGGGGAAATTGGGATTGGTATGTCAAATGAAAACAGTTTTAAATAAAAATAAAATAACTAGAGCAATTCACAGGGATGCTCTAACTATTTAAGAAAATGTAGGTGTCATTGTAGCATTGCAGATGAACACGACAATCAGGCTTTACAAGGCAAATATATTCAAAGACTTATGAATGCATTTTTCATAATATGAAATCTATGACAATTTTTCTTTAATTCTGTAGTTCTCAGTGCATACCTTTCTTTGTAAATTTATATTCATTTCAAATAATGTTAATTTATTATTCTCCACAGACAAAAATAATGTCTTGTCTAATCTATGGAGGAGACTTCAGCAAAGACTAAGGTATAGGTCAGAGATACTGAGAAGTCCAAGTCAAAAGTCAACTTTCTATACATTAACCCTAGAAATGCAGTGACCAGAATAAGGTGGGAAAAGAGTTACAGTAGAGTTTGAGGCAGGGTTCCTACCTTCCTTCCTTATGTAGGGAAGAAAGGGAAGACACATAATAGACAAATTCCAACTGAACAGAGCGCAGGAAGAATGTTGTCTTGGAGAGACGCTTTTCCTTGTGAACATGCTCATGGAGCTATTCACTACATATTCATGTTCAAATTCACTTTGCTCCAAGAGATTCACCCATAAGATAGAGAATTCTGACTATTCTAAACAACGGTTTCATAACTGCTCCAACTTTGAAAGTAGCAGATCTTTCAAAAAGAAGTGTGAGATCTTATGTTTGATAATAATAGAAGACAGGATCCAGCAGCAGACATAGTGCTCCTTTCTAATACTCTTAAACATAATTTCCTTGAATTAATTCACATATAAATCCACTTTTATTCCTCCCTAGCATAGCAGGGGAAAATAGAATAAGCCAGACTTCAAAATTACATGCTTCTATTGCAAGAATTTCTTTTGTTTAAAACAATAGGTCTGGTTGTGGTCTTCAGATGTGGAGAGGTTACTCAGCCATAAAGTGATTATCATTCTGACGGTGAGGTTTAAATGAGTTCACCAGACCCAAGATAAATGACAAATAGGTGTTTTATTAGGGATGAACTTACACAGGTAAGTAACTGTTGCAGTGACCCTGCTTGGAGGATGCAGACCCTGCATCTCTGGTACTCTCCAGAACCCAAGAGGGCTTTCGTCTCCTGCTCCTCCACCTTAAATGGGTCATGTCCCCACCTGAAACCATGCCCAAAGGGCGTGGCCACTGATACAGGTTCATAAGTAAGATTCCACTACATCTTTTTATAAAGAAAAGGTACAGTTATATTGTAGGCTGGTAGTCCTTTGCTGTATGACTAATATCCATGTGTGAGTACATACCATGTTTGTCTTTCTGTGTCTGGGTGTCAATTAGGAGGCCCGAACAGTCTGTGGGGCCTCTGGCAGTGGAACCAGTATTTATCACTAGTGTACAAATGGATTTAGAAGCCCATTCCCCATGGAGGGATACTCTCTTAGCCCAGATACATGGAGGAGGGCCTAGGCTCTGCCCTAAATGTTGTGACAGACTTTGATGATCCCCCTTTGAAGGCCTCACCCTTCCTGGGGAGTGAATGGAAGGTGGGATGGGGGGAGCCGTGGGGGTGTGGGAGGATATGAGGGAAAAGGGATTGGGATTGATATATAAAATAAGATTTGTTCTACTATAAATAAAGAAAGAAGGGAGGACATTTCAATCCTCCTACCAGATGCCAAGCTTGGAAGGTTTAAGGCACTAGTTTATGAGGTAAGAAACCCCTAGATAAGATAGGTAAATAAATCTGTTGTATAGTTTTAAATGACCTGGGGGATAGTTCAAAAAGCAACCTACCTCATCATTTGACATTGATACAAACCAGAAGTTCATATCTTACTAAGATCAACACTAAGATATTCAAGTTACTTCTCATTAAGTTCTACAGAAACACACTCATGTCAACATAGAATGAAGTAATACACCTCTCAGCAGATTCAGGGATGAATAAGCTACGAAATATCCAAAGGATGGGATGTTATTTACACTGAAAAGGACAAACAATGAAGCATGGAAAAACCTGGAGACTATACAGTTTTAAAGGGAAAAGAAGCGCATCTGAGAACTACACAATTCTAAATATCCACAACTCTGGAAAAGTCAACCGGAAAAAAAAAAAAAAGTCAATGGTTAAGAGAGAGAAGTGTGACCAAAGGGAGTAGGAGGCATTCTAGGGCAGTGTAGCTATCCTGTAAAACACCAGTAGAGGCCATATGTCATAAACCATGACTGTAATAACAAAAGGAGCCCTGAGGCACCAAGCCAAGACTCTGAATGGTGATGACTTCTAAGATTATCGATTATAATCAATGCTCTATCATAGGGGATGTTGGCAGAAGGTTGGGGAGGCTGTGCCTTTGAGAATGGGAGAGCTTCTAAGGGAATGAGCACTTAATATTCGATTTCACTATCAAGTTAGAACCATTTTAACAGACAGGAAATGCATAAATTGAAAAATTAACTAAAAAAGATGACATATAGAAAAAGACTTGCCCATCTGAACAAATGAGATTCCCCCCACCCCCAAAAACCTGGGCAATTTTTGGTTGGGATATATGATATATTCTATAAGTATTCCAAAAGTGAGCTTTCAAAGGCAAAAATATGAGCACTTTTGACTTGTTGGCCTACCCCCGATCTTAACATGCAGACAAAATGAGTATGAGTCTTTGCATTCAGTTTTATAGTTAATCTCATTCCAGAAAAGAGTAAGGAGCAAATGTGTAGACTTTCAACTTGATTGCACTTAATTTTGTGATGTTGACTGTCTTTTTTTAGAGAGGGGGGGGGGTCAAGAGTAAAGCACACTGGGTAGTATGCTTCTTACAACATTAAAATAAAAGTAAGGACCAGGGAGACAGCATTCTCATTTCATTTCAGGCTTCGGGAAGTGAAATCTACATAGCAAAGAGTTGGTCTCAATCACTATTGTAGAGATAAAGTAAGGGAGGGAGAGCGGCAGTGCCGGCAAGTGAAAATGGACCTTGACAGTCCATGAAGGCCAAAGCAAAGATGCTCACATAGCTTCTCAGATCTCACATTAGCATATTACCTGAAGGTGAAACGCAACAGCGATGTGTCTTTCTCCTTCTGCCTAGACTCAGGAAGATGGGTGCACCAGGGAACTGATTTTAAAATAGCACTGTTGTTTATTATTTACATAAAAATTATTTTCAGCACTGACAGTAATTTGTCACCGGTAAGGTGAAATGTAGAATCCAGCCACCAGGTCTTTTTCTCACTAGTTGCATAACCAAATAGAATACGTGGGTATTGAACTACATCTCATTAACTTCTTTGCCTCGGCTATTGACATGACAAGTTGTTTTTATCTTGAAACTG